>NC_074728.1:6262122-6873821 GCF_947242115.1 Biomphalaria glabrata | reverse complement strand
TTACTTGAAAATGTAAATGAAGATGCATCTCGCATGTAACCACAATGCATTTGTGCCCTGTCCACGCTGTTACCATCTGCTTCCCAGGTGCCCCCGTCCCACAGACACACACACACACGCTGTAGAAGCGAGGTTGTGGTAACGAGCCCTGTTTAGGAATTTTGCAGTTTCAGACGTGACAGTGATACCCACGCTTTGACAATGACTGATACGACCAATGTTGTCTAGAGTCTTTTTAACCCCCGAGGGTGATCACCATATCTTCAAGAGAGAGGCTCGGAGTCCAAAGAAGACAAGAAGGTGATCAGTAGAACAAGATGGCAGGGTGGACGTGTTCCTTGATGAGGTAGTTTTGCGACCCTAAGCTTCATAACGCCAACAAGAAATGCTATGGTGCTTGCAGATTTAAGATGTTGTTCAGATCGTGCACTGGCTCTTTTTGTCTTAGAATATGTCTTGGGTCATGACTTTCTGTCTTAGAATGTGTCTTAGAATGTTTTGAGTCATGACTTTCTGTCTTAGAATGTGTCTTGGGTCATGATTTTCTGTCTTAGAATGTGTCTTAGAATGTCTTGGGTAATTACTTCCTGTCTTAGAATGTGTCTAGGGTCATGACTTTCTGTCTTAGAATGTGTCTTGGGTCATGACTTTCTGTCTTAGAATGTTTTGGGTCGTGACTTTCTGTCTTAGATTGTGTCTTGGGTCATGACTTTATGTCTTAGAATGTGTCTTGGGTCATGACTTTCTGTCTTAGAATGTCTTGGGTCGTGACCTTCTGTCTTAGAATGTCTTGGGTCATGCCTTTCTGTCTTAGGTTGTGTCTTGGGTTATGACCTTCTGTCTTAGAATGCCTTGGGTCATGACTTTCTGACTTAGAATGTACCTAGGGTCATGACTTACTCTGAAAAGTGGCCCTGCTGTGTCAAACAGCAAGACCTTATCTGTCTTAATGTATCCACACACCTACACCTTTAGTAAAACCGAGATGTATATGGTAAGAATAAAACATAACATCTCAGTAATACGGTTAATAAAACTAGATATAGAAACAGAGGGGCTAAACTTAATTTTCAGTGCAGGACTTCTCCTTCAAATGTGCATTAGTCCATTGGACCTTTGGGGCACAACACATACTCTGACAAAAATCTTTCTCCACTCCTCTCTGTATTTTATCAAGATTATTGTTTTTTTTTCCATAGGCAGGCCCATCCATTCCTTGGTATTGTCCAGCCATCGCATCGCCTTCGTTTTCCCTGGTACTGGACTAGAGTGTCTAATGTATCGCCAAGTGCCACGTGACGTGTCATGACATTTAAAACGTTTTATTCAATGCCACATGATGCCCGATTCTAACGGTGTGACAATTGCTGATGAAAATTGAATGCAGAGTTTGTCAGGGCGAAATTATATCACCCATTATTTCGAATTTTAATGTTGGTCTATCATAAGTGAGATCTTGACTCCAAGACTGTAGAATAAGAATAGACATTTGACATTTTCAGGCGTTAAGTGTCACATGACAATGTGTGACAAGTGTTATTTGTAGGCTCAGATATATGAGGAATGAAAAAATTGTCTATAATAGAATAGTATGTGGAGGTGCCGTGGTTGAGTGGTAAAGCGCTTGGCTTCCAAAGCTTTGCTCCCGTGTTCGAATCCTGGTGAAGACTGGCGATTTTTAATGCCGGGATCTATAGGAGGCCTCTGATTCTACCTTATTCTAATGAGTATCTGACATAAGTTAGGGAAAAGTCAAGGCGTTTTGGTCGTTGGGCTGACCGTTAACCGTAGGCTACAGAAACAGATGACCTTTACATCATCTGCCCTGTAAATAACAAGGTCTGAAAGGGGAAGTACTAACAATAGAATCTGGAAGAGTAATACAGATTTTTATTTGGTTGAATCAGGAAGAATACAGTGTCATGTGAAGAATATGGTAAAAAAAAGGAAAAAAAAAAAGAAATATCGACATAGAGAGAGAGGGGAAAGTTTAAAAAAAAAGAGAAATGAAATTCATTAAGCTCTAATTGGGCATCTGTCATTAATTTTTTTATAACTTAACCATCTGTGACCTTGTTTTTTATTTTTTATTTTATTTTTTTGTTTGTTTTTGTTTTTACCAGATAAAAACACTGTTTTGCAGTTTTACAGAGAAACTCTTAAACTCAGTATCGCATTTCGTGTTGCCTTTTAGTTCTCGAAGAAAAAAATCTCATGAACCGAAACAAATTCACATTGACCAGGACCTTTATAATATACAAAAAAAATATCAATTTAAAAAAAGAAAAGGAAAAAAAAAACGAACGGTAAGAACGCAAAGTATATAATTTCATGTATTATATAATCTCATTCCATAGCGCTAGGAGTAGGAAAGCGTATCTTGGGAGATCTAATTTATAGAGCAACTGTCGTGTCGACAACATACAACTGCAAGCCTGGACTTTCGTTTTAAATAATATATGACTTAAAATTCAGAATGTGATTTAAAAGTATAGGAAATCATTACGCAAGAAAGCAGATATTCTAATTAACTGTTACCAAAATTATAACGTTTGGTTTAGCTAAGTATACCTATGCGTCATAATGAAGGCCCGCAGGTTGTCTATCCGCAAATGTTCACAATAGAAAAGGGAATTTCTCTGTGGTCATTACCAACGTTTATGAAAGTAAAAAGAGTGGTCTACACGTAACACATTCAATGGGTTCAATGCTCTAAATTTTTCTTATACAAACCCTTTTATACGGGGATACACTCTCTCCCTACCATTTCAGCTGGTGTGTGCAATCGTAAAACTTTGGTTTTCGGGGATTTGTTTTCTTAATTGACGTCTGCCTAATTTCAAAGACGCTCTGCCAAGTGTAAAGATCTGCCTTGAATAAAAAAATAAAATAAAAGATATATGATCTGGATAGATCGCGTTAAAGAAACAACAAAGAGGGAAATACTTAGGTGAAGTATTGACTTTGTGACCTCCCTTGTATCCCCCATGTATTTCCCTTGTCAATCAAAGCCATTCGAAGTATTGATACTTCTGCTCTTGGCAGGGGGTGAGGGGGGTGGACTTGAAGCTCGTTTGCATGCGTCCTGGTCGGGACATTCGAAGTGTATGCGTTTAAACTATCTATGTGTGTGTGTGTATGTGTTTAATGTGCGTGAACCCTTCAGCCCGAATATTGACACTACCAAGCAAAAAAAGTTTAGCCGTTACATTTGCTAGGCAAACTTGTTAGTTTGGTATAGTGTTATTTTAATCTTATAACGTATGTAACTATAGATATTTAATAATATATGTCAAAAGTCTATTTTTTCTCCATCCCCCTAGACTTTATTAGGGCTCTCATTTTCCCATTTATTGTTATTAATTCATGTGTTTTCATTAAGTTCTTCCCCCTATCAGACATTGCGATCTATAGGGAAGATTGCGTAAAGTCATCTGTTTCCGTTAACGAGGGTGTCATAGGGCCAGCTCAACGACACACCTACTTTACTCTCCCCGGCTAATGTCAGGTGGGTGGACTAAAGATCGAGAAATTAAAAACCTCAGTCGTCACCAGGGTCTGAACCCGGGATCCCTCGTTTCGTAAATCAAGTGCTTTACCACTCAGCAACCAGGGAACGTATCAGTCGACTTAGGTGTCGAGGGCTATGCCTTTCCATATTGTTTTCAGTTTTGTTAGTGCTGCTGTGCAGTCCTGGTCAGTAGTTCAGGTTTCGTTCCCTCACTCGAGACTATAGCTCCGAGGTATTTAAAACTACTGACACTTGTCAGCTTTGCACCTCCAATGCTGATGCACCTTTTAAAATCCTGTTGGCTATGTTCATAATTTGATTTTTTTTTCTTCCTTTATGTGCATACCATAAGCTGCGTAAGTTTTGTCTATGCGCATCCTATATATCCCACACCACACTTGCGTATTGTTCAAAGTAAACAAAAAAAATGGACAAAATGTATTTTGCCAACTTTTTCATGATCCTTTTGAGCTGCAATGTTTCACATAAACTCCAGCTTCCGAGCAACACATTTTATGAAAATCTCAGAAAAATATCCGTATTACTAATTCAGTTTATTAAGTTATTTTTACAGACAAATCTTTTAGCACTCAGGGAAAGTAATAACAATTCTATTATATTTCCCTGGGCCTCAGTTCTGTGAGAAGAGCTTGACATACGAAAAAATGGCTAGGCTTCTCTACCACCAAAGCGAAAGCCACGTTAAAGGGAAACTCCGATGGTTTTGACAATTTTTGATATAATATGTGTTTTGATTTACAGATAATGAATATATTATTATTTTGCGTTGTTTTTTTTTTTGCAATAATAACTTAGTAATTGATATTTTTCTGACGTAATTTTCCTGCGCATCCAAAACGGTCAGACTTTCACCGAGTTTCTATGTGACGTCATAGAAATCCAGTCAAATCCAGTTTCCCTTTCATTATTGTTGATGGAAGTGACGTATGCCTAACCTAAAAACAAAATCTCAAATAACCCCGTTTTTTTTGGATATGTCAAAAATTTTCTGACTAATTTATTAAATATAAATGTTTCTAAGCATTTAAATAAAAAAATGGTAAAATGTTTACTATTACAACTTTTTACGCAGAATTTAAATAAGTCAATAACTCAAATGTGAAAAACCACTGGAGTTTCACTTTAACCTGCGATATATGTAGACGTGAAGGTCTATCCAAACATATCAAACTATATCCACATGAAAAAAGTGTTCGAGATGACTCATAGTCGGTCCATGACTGAAGGAGGCCGACAAGAATATTTCCCTTCATTACTGATACACACGTGTCCCTTTCGTATATGTCCAAAGCAAAGATTAGACAAACTCTGAAAAATAAAACACGAAGGATCAGTTTGGAATTTTATTTGAACATAAAGTAGGAATCGTTCACGGGCAAAAAACCAACAGGCAGGCGCCCCAAAGGCAGACCACGAGCATGGTGGATTGATGACGTAGAGGCAGATCTACAACAGCTAAAAGTCCGGGCATGGAGACGTAAAGCCTAGGATAGATCAGAATGAAGAGATGTGCTAAAGCAGGCCAGGGCCCTTGGGCTGTATCTCCACTGGGATGAATGGAAAGTAGGAATTGATAGATATTAAGTTACTTGTTTTTAGACCTTACCTTAAATATGTTCTAAACTATTTTTCAAACTTTAAAAAGTCTCTGTTTTGTAGTATTAGGATTTAAATTTGTAACCTAGATCTTTCTTTACTACTAATAATAGATTAATAGGTAGCCATCGATTGTTAACACGGGGCCCTTTCCCCTAATACTCGAAATGAGAAATACATCAAAGTATTGATCTACTAAAATGATGAACACATAATTTGATGGGTAATTTTGTAAACTGGATTAGGTAATGGACAAAAATCTTTAATATTAGAAGCTTGTCGTGTCTTCTGGGCTGGTTTCACATCAGACTCTTTATTCGAGATTTGACTACATTATCAAGTGAAATGTTATAAGCCCACAAAATACGTTTAATAAAATAGGTAACAATGGCCAACTCTCTACTGTTTATTTTTGGGATGTTTGGAATTATAAGCTAAGCGAGAAGGCTCGAACTCGCGACCTGCATATTAAATGCTGAAGCCAAAATTTTATTAATGTCGAACGTTTACTAAACATTAACGCTGATGCGCTTTGGATGAGTGATAAAACGCTTGGCTTTCAAAGAGTGGGGTCCCAGGTTCGAATCTTCTTGAAGACTGGGATTTTTTAAATTTCGGTATCTTTAGGGTGCACCTAAATTTAATGGGAACCTTGTAACAACGTGTCATGTCATATATTGCTTAGTTGTTACTTAGTTGTTACTTAGTTGTTACTTAGTTGTTACTTAGTTGTTACTTCTGGTTCGTGCTATAAACGTGCGGTCCTTTGTATTGTCCACTGGGGAGCTTGAGTTGTACGTAATATCACAACAAAGATAAAAATGAGTAACGCGTGTATCTTGAAACAAATAACTTGACATAGATAGTCCGGTCATAAGCTAGTAGAAATACATTGTACACAATTAAACTTAGCATCAAGAATAATATTCCATTTTCTTAGAGTCTGAACAATCTAGTAATGAAATCCAATACGGCTTCCTTCTACAAGAACTAAATAACAACTACAATACAGCAGCAGTCCACTAGAATCATATGTCCTTTCTTCCTTAGGACTAAACTACAACTGCCAATACAGCAGCAGTCCACTAGAAACATATGTCCTTTCTTCCTTAGGACTAAACTACAACTGCCAATACAGCAGCAGTCCACTAGAAACATATGTCCTTTCTTCCTTAGGACTAAACTACAACTGCCAGTACAGCAGCAGTCCACTAGAAACATATGTCCTTTCTTCCTTAGGACTAAACTACAACTGCCAATACAACAGCAGTCCACTAGAAACATATGTCCTTTCTTCCTTAGGACTAAACTACAACTGCCAATACAGCAGCAGTCCACTAGAAACATATGTCCTTTCTTCCTTAGGACTAAACTACAACTGCCAATACAGCAGCAGTCCACTAGAAACATATGTCCTTTCTTCCTTAGGTCTAAACTACAACTGCCAATACAGCAGCAGTCCACTAGAAACATATGTCCTTTTTTCCTTAGGACTAAACTACAACTGCCAATACAGCAGCAGTCCACTAGAAACATATGTCCTTTTTTCCTTAGGACTAAACTACAACTGCCAATACAGCAGCAGTCCACTAGAAACATATGTCCTTTCTTCCTTAGGACTAAACTACAACTGCCAATACAGCAGCAGTCCACTAGAAACATATGTCCTTTCTTCCTTAGGACTAAACTACAACTGCCAATACAGCAATAGTCCACTAGAAACATATGTCCTCCTTTCCTTCTCTGGACTAAACTACAACTCCAATACAGCAATAATTCACTAGTAACATATGCCCTTTCCTCCTTAGGACTAAATTACAATTGTCAATACATCGCGGTTTCCGCTCAGACTGATAGGGTTGTTTCTCATGCTATAAGCACCATTATAATCACATGACCATCATATCAAGAACAATGTCACGACGAGCTGTAACATACCTGACATTGGTTGAGGAAAAGTAGTGGTGGTTGTTGTGCTGGTCATATGACACCCTCGTTAACAGGTGATTTTACATCTTCTTCCCTATAGATCGTGGGGTCTGAAAGGGGAAACTCTACTTAAACTTTACCACCGAGACAGCTCAAAATCGTAATCACAGATTAAATGCTGAAGCCAAAGCTTTATAAATCTCAGTTTTAAGTGTATGCTTATTACGTTGTTTGTATTTTGTAAAGCCCTTAACAAATATATAATAATTTTCTATTTATACATTCTAAAGCTTTTTACTTTATAAACCCCTAAACATATAAATTATAAATCTCTATTGTTAGGTGCTTCCACACTGTGTCTTATACAGGTAAGTCAAACGGATATAACTCTCAAATAACGAACTAAAATAACGCAGGCGAAAGGTCAACAATAGAAGTTAGTCGACGCTGGTAGCGAATGTCGAATAAGAAGTTGAATAATAACGAATGGAAATGTAGAATGTCTTCAAGCTAAATCTCTACGTCAATACAAACTGCCTCTAAATTCGTCAAAAGTAGTCTGATTACATCTGTTTATATCTCGCTCTTCCTCCTCAAAAACTAGTCTTGTTTTTACTAGTCGCGTCATTGTCTCTAAGGCAAAACTTTCCCTTTCAATGAATCAAATAGATAATTCCTAATCGTGCCATAACAAATCCTCCCCATTCCACTATATCCTGAGATTTGTACTTTGTAAAGACCTAAATATATACATTACATTACATAATACATTATTCTACCCCGTTTCAAGACGATACCAAAGCCAGTGACTGATCAGGGCGCATCCATTGTCTTCCGAGACAGAAGGAGCAACATAAAGACCCAAACATATACATTACAAATCTATGAACGTTTTTTATTCCTAAGTCGTAAACTAGAATATCTTTAACCCATTGTATCCTCCGGCGGACAACGGCTTTGTCTGCAGTAGATGCTGAAAAATATGCAGGTCGCAACTGGGTTTGCGTAGTCATGCAAGCCGCTGCACTCATCCTTAATCTTCGGAATCGAATACGTTTCCGTTATTATATGCTCCATGTCATAAAATCTGGATCCAACTTAAACTAAAGACCTAAACCAAGCTCCGTCGAATATATATCTTAGACGATCTCACATCCCATGGCATGAATATCTGTATGTAGCCCATCCCATAAGCCAGAGATTCTGTATTCCGTCCGGCCCCAGGTCTATTCCAAATTGTTTCACGTCCCCTGCAGAAAGAAGAGCTGCACTTCTTGGGGACTTGACAAACTGCCTCGGATCGCTACCAATGTTAATAAGTGTCGTGTATTTCTGTTCATATTTAAATCCTTCTTGTCCCATCCTTTCAATCCCCCCTCCCCCACGCCATTTTTTTTTATTCGATCTTCTTATTCTCGTTTCTTCATCTTCCGTATGGTTTGTCCATTTATGCAGTTCAGTTTTTGACCACTTCCATCTGTTGTATCTAGTTCTCTTTGCTTTATTGCCTTGCGCGTTCTTTGTCTCTGTATCAATCTCTCTCTTTTCATTTCTTTATCTCTCTATCACTGTCTTTCATTCTAGAATTTTCTTTCTCTGTGTCCTTATTTACTTCCGCCTCCTTTTCTCTCTCTCTCTCTCTTTTTCTTTCTTTCTGTTTCTCTTGCTTACCTCTTTTTTTTTTTCTTTTTCTCTAACTGCCAATTTCTCTTTTCCATCTTTTTATATCCATACATTTCTCTTTCTGTCCTTCTTTCTCTCTTCTTTCTCTTTTTTTCTCTCTTCTTTCTCTTTTTTTCTCTCTTCTTTCTCTTTTTTTCTCTCTTCTTTCTCTCTTCTTGTTTTTCCCAGTTCTCTATTTCTCTCTTTTTTTTTCCTCACTACTTTTGTCTCCCCTTTTTTTCTTTCTCATTTCTTCATTTCTCTCTTACTGACTCGTTCACTTTCTCTCTCTCTTTCTCTCTCTCTCTTACTCTTTCTTTGTTTCCCCCCCCTCCTTCCCCCCCCCCCCCAGTAATGAGCCAAACGCCACACCCATTGCCCAGTGAACAAAAGATATGCATGTCTCATCTTGTTGGGTATTGATTTAAATATTCCTTTCGTTACGACATATAAAGTCATATGACTTAATTAGTATTCAATACGCTTCTACGAAAAAAAAAAAACGGAGAGTGGGGGGGGGGGGGGCGAAGATGAAAGCGATGATAATAGAAAATCTGATCTGTCCTTTCTATTCATCCTCCCTAACACGCTCTATACCCGTCCCTCCCCCTGCTTGAGTTTGAACGCAATCTAGTAAATCAACCCCAATCTCCTAGCATACATAGATTTTGTTATGCGGGCAGAATAACTCCCAGTGTCCGAGAGTGTATGTGTGACGCAGAGTGCAGGGGCAGTGCCGTGTGGCGTTGGGGGAGGGGGGGTTTGCAATTATGTCAAGAATCTTAAAGAAAGCCGCATATCTTTATGACATTTTCATATTCTTGTTTGCGTCCGGGGCTGGACTGGTTGAGATTTACCGGACGTCTTACTGATACCATGAAGTTGTTCTGTTTTTCTCAATGCGAGGTTGTTGTTTTTCCTCCATGATACGTATCGGCTAATAAGAATGTGTGTGTCAGTTTGTGTCTCTTTGTTTGTCTAGGGCTAGATCTTTAACATCTGTTTCTCTGTCTCTGTCTGTCTCTCTATCTCTTGACATGTATTTATCTTGCTCTCACGTTTTATTTTCGATCTTCTCCATAAACTGTATAGATAGTTAGATAGATAGATAGGTAGATAGACAGACAAACAGACAGACAGACAGACAGACAGACAGACAGACAGACAGACAGACAGACAGACAGATAGATAGATAGATAGATAGATAGATAGATAGATAGATAGATAGATAGATAGATAGATAGAATTTAGTATTATTATTATGTTAGAAACGAACGAGTATTCATTCTCTGGCGCTGCCAGGGTCGAGTTTCGTTAAAGAGAAACAAATCTCATCGAAGTCCCTTTATCAGTTTCCACTAAGAAATTTTCTAGTGATGTGGCAGGTCTGAAGCAGTATCGCCCTCTGACAGGCAACGAGAATGTTCCTAGGAATGTTAAGGGCCTTGAAGGTATCTGTGGGGTCAGTTGTTATTATCCCCTCGGTTGATATATATGTATAGTTCGTCCATTGTGATTCGATGATGACCACTTTTGTCATCCAGGGAGCTGAGGGCTTTGCACTGGGGTTTTATGCCTCCTCATGTGGCTGGTGAGACCTACGTGAGCCCGGAATGTTCGGCTGCACACTGAGCAGATTATTCCAGCTGGAGCTAGTATCCTTGGTCTTGCTTTTCTTCTCTGGCGCTTTTCTTCTGCCAGCGCAGTTCTCTTTTCCTCAGCAATTTGTGCGCCAGTTTTCACAGCGCGACGCCATGATGCTCTGTCATGTGGTTCTGTCTCCCAGGCGGCTGGGCCTATACTGAACGCTTGCAGAGAAGTTTTGAGAATGGTATATTGTTAGTTTGGATAACTTCCATAAACGCTTAATCTCCAAGCCTAGGTTCCCATATTTTCTTTGTTTTTCTATTAATATTATTATTATTAATATTATAATAATAATAATTATTATTGCTATTACTAGTTAAACAAGAATAAAGTATGAAGACTGTTTATTTTACTGTAAGACATTTATTTGCTACCTTACCATATCCTCGACCTGGCGTGTAACTGCTGTGACCGCCTCTGGATATGTTGCATTATTTGTTCACATGCACCTGTCTCTAATCAACAACATGCATAGAAAGTAATCAGATCAGACTGGGTAGGTAAACGTATTCGGCTGGTTCGCTAATCTTTTGGGTCCACGGTTGCTAAAAATAGTCACGAGAGTCAACAAAGGAACAGTCTGGTTTGATTACTTAATTTTGTTAAGAGATCGATACTTTCTTAATTTTAAGATCGATTTTCTCCTTCACCTACTCTCTCGCGATTTTTTTTTCTTTTCGTTTTTTTTTTCTAAAAGGGGCGATGAGGGAGCCTTTAATCCAAACAAGCTGGTCATTGGATAGTCCTATAGGTGTTACTCTAAGCTTACACACACACACACACATACACACACAAATACATAGGCCCGATCATACTGACACACACACATAAACACACACATACACTCAGTCACACGGACACACTGTCTAAAATCAGAAAACGAAATGGATCGCACGCATATCGATACGCGTTTTGTCCCAAAGGATGAATGCACATTATTCATAAAGCTACAAGCGTTACAAAAAAAATAATGAAAGAAATACGCTAACCACATGTTTTATATACCATGCATATTTATAACCTATAACATAATTGGCTTTTTTTTTTCCTTTGGTTTTCTTAGTGCAATTTAACAAGAAATATATAAAAAAATAATTAAAAATAATTATCTATATGCCTTATAAAGCGATTATTTTGCTCTTAATAGCTGATTAATGTTAGATTTTTTTAAAAAAGGAATGTTTTTAACACCGCCACATCCCCTCCACCAAGACAAAACACGGGTTAAGCGAATGTATAAATCTACTATAGTCTTACTAGACTTTGTATCTCATTAATGATTGGCCTTTATATATAGACTTGCAGGACGATGCATACAATCTGGTGAACATTAATTTATTAAACTCTCTAATCAAAAAAAGCCTTGCATTCGGAAATTCCCGAAAGCTGTAGTCATTTCAAGAACGCGAAAGTCCTTTCAAAACCGATGTTGGATATAGACCTAGACCTAGATCTCTAGCCAAATTTAAAAATTAATTTCATTTTTTTACTTGAACAATGATAACGGTCAAACTAGAGCTTGGCCGGTGTGGCCAACAAGCTAGTAATTCTGTTCTCAGTTTGAGGTACTATCAATCAATTCGATGTTGTTTTTACCAGTGTCCAGGTCTCACAGGAAGTCGCGGTCTTTTAATAATGTTTATGTATATAAAAGCTTTTTGTAATTCCGAACTGCTAGTAAGTGCTGACCGTTCTAATATGTTTTATAAATAAAGGACGTAAGACTGACGTAAACCGCATGGCTGTCAAATTGAGCGGTGGGAGTTCAAATCCAGACGGAGACAAGGAATTATTAATACGAGACGTAACTCAAACTGAGTTGTGTTTGCCGAGCGCCCGAGGGCAGCGTGAAAGCCTTCCCCCCAGATACTTCTCTTCCAGATACACTTTCCTAAATAGGTTAGGACCAGAGTTGACTGAGACAGGGCTTGCTATAGGAGCAATATGAATAATTAGGAAATGGTCGTTTGGAACTAATAATTGCAAGCCCTGGCTTTTAATGGTATTTATATACGAAATACCTTCTTTTAAAGAGCCTTTGTTAGTTTTGTTATATAGCCACAAATTCGGAGTCTATTTTAAGCTTCTGACTCCATGTGACGCTGGCACTAGTAAAGCGGTGTTGATGGATGACGCTTTCGTGCATATGGTCCGATCGAGCGTTAGCTTTTGTCTCAAAGGGTTTGGCAGTTCCAGCACCAACCTGTCCATCATGTGTTGTGGTCTCCCGCGGGATGTCCAGAACTAATGTTTGGTCAGCTGTCCAGTCTCAGCTTTTGTCTGTTTCACTTTCTCTTCTTCTTTCTTTCTCTCTCTCTCTCTCTCTCTCTCTCTCTTTCTTTCTCTTTCTGTCTTTTCATTTCCACTCTGAACATGTTTTTCTTCTCTAGCGTAATTTTCGCAGAATTCCATAAAGCCTTATTTCACAAACTCTGATAATTTCTCTTTAATTTTTCTTTTTCTTTTAAGGAATTGGTTTTAGGCAGCGCATGTTTCATATTAATAGCATGCTATGGTCCAATCTCATTTGTGGACCAGTGGAGAAGGTTTAATCTTATCTTATGAAATACCGACGTTACTTCCAAAAATAAGATGATAACGTCCTGCGTGTGTTACAAGGTCAATCTAGTCATGTGTGTTAATCAATGACATATTCTGCCAAGACATTGGTTTTCCTGGCTAGCTCAGAACCCATTCTATGCTCTAATAGCACCAGGGAAGAAGAAGTATTTGTAAATATTTGTTCTATCATATGGAATAAGGAATGTGCTTCTATCTTTGTGTCCCATCTGAGTATTTTATTAAATTTTGTTTTCGTATTTGAAGATTATGGTTCAGTGTTTTATGTATAATTGCTACTTTACTTTTGAGTCTTCTGTCCTGAAGGCTTTCTAAGTTTGCGTGTGCGTGTTGCCTTAAGGCGCTTAACAAATACAACTCGTTAGAGTTTATGACTTGAACTCTAGCCCTTTGATAGGCAACCAAGCGGATTTAGCCACTCAGTCTTAAATTAATTCTTGTGTTTAAAAAAAATCTTCCTTTTCCTTTTGCTTAAGAAAATCTTCCTTTTTCTTTTGCTTAAGAAAATCTTCTTTTTTCTTTTGCTTAAGAAATTCTTCCTTTTCCTTTTGCTTAAGAAAATCTTCCTTTTCCTTTTGCTTAAGAAAATCTTCCTTTTCCTACCCTGTTCCTAATAGTAGTGTCTTGTATTTTATCCGGTATCTAGGATTAATTGTCGTTTTTTGCATTACGCCTGGTAGTGGCTCATTAACATGAAAATCTAGGTCTACACAAGACTTCATTAAATCGGGGGTGTCTGGTCAATGTCAGACTTTGGCATTCACTTTGTAACACAACGCTGGTATTGTAGGTCATTGAAGAATTTCACTGTTAACCTTTTATCACAATAGACATCTAGTCTACATCGTTTTAGAAACCAAAAAAACAAGACCTGTAACATAGAGAAAAAAAATGAAACGGGGCGTGTAAAGAATCAAAGGAAAAAAGAGAGAAAATTGAATATAGGAAGATTAAGAGAGGTTTTAAATTAAACGGTTAAAATGTAAAAAAAAAACTCCCTAAATTGAAAGATCACTTTTGACTAATAAATATTAGAGTTTGCGCTGTTCATTAATTAAATCATCTCTGCTTTTTACCCAAAACTCACTTTTTTTTTTTAAATATTTTATTTTCAATGTTTACCTTCTTACCTTGCTAACCTATAGACGTGTCTGCAAGCGAGACATGAGAACCCCAGGCATCAATGACAGTATGTGGGAGGGGATAGCCCAAGACCGGACAGCATGGAGACAGACAGTGCGTGCTGTACAAACCTCGCCCAGAGCAAAAGAGACGATGCGGACTTAGTCTAGCAAAAGAAAAAAGAAAGCTGCTCTATCAGCTAGCCCTAGGACAGATGAATATACATGTAGAAACTGCGGCGAACTATGCCGCTCCAGGATTGGCTTGATCAGTCACTCCAGATTCTGCCCCGTCTCAAGACGAAACTAAGGCCTCCTTTGTCTTCCAAGACAGAAGGAGACTTATATACCTTCTTTCATACTGTGAAGTGAAATATATAAGGCTTATCTTCGAGTCCGAAGATTAGTGAGGAATACAGCCCCAGCTGTGACCTACATATTTTGCCACTTCCAGGGCAAGCACAACCATTGTCCGCAGGTAGTCGATTTAGATTTCGATCATATTGATTTTATTTCTTGATGCATGAGGAAGAGTTGAAATAGGTGCTCAGAGGTGCTAATAAATTGACATGTATCTTTAAAATACATAGCTTACTGGCACTTATAATAAAACCTCAAAACTAGATGAAGCTACCTAAATTCTAGTTATTCATAGTTCTCTGCCCTTGACGAAAAGCTTCTATTTCAGAACCACTGCAATTTAAAGCACACATAAAAAGAAAAACATTTTATAATGTATTTCTAAAGACAATACCTGCATGATTAAACTTCAAATATAATAAAATAATTTAAAAAAAATAAAACAAAATAACAATTTAAGTATCGAACCTATTGGTGAGGTCTTCACATAGGACAAACAAAAGTGTGTAAATGAAAAAAAAAAAAAACAACAGCCTAGCCTGTATCCAATTTCAAACATAGCCAAGCTCAATTGCTCTATATCTGATAGACTAGATCTAAAAGAGCTTTTGGTGAGAATGCCCAGACGTTATTTTGAGTCTGGTGCATCAATAAGAGGTGCAGCCTCAAGCGATGCAGTGGAGAGCCAGCATATCGGCTTCGAACGGAAAGATCTAGATCTAATCAATGGCGTGACTTTATTTCTTCCTTGTTTATTTTAAATTTTTATTTGGGGCCACCAAAGTCACTTCGACTAGGGACTCCAGTTACCTAAGGCCGGCCCTGGTTCGAGTTAGAACCCCCGACTGTAGCTGAGTTGTGTTTGTTGGGCGCCATAAGGCGACAAGGAAAACTTTGTCCGGGTACACCCTCTCCCAGAGCTCCACAAAAAAGATAGGTTGCAGCAATTTAATAAAATAAATAAATAAAATAGTTTACCAATAATTTCGTATTATATATACCTGATACACCAAAACTCTTATTATTTATAGATTTGTCTCCATTAATTTTTTTCAAAGTCTCCAATTGATTCAGAATTTGAGCAGCTATCCTGCTTTTGCTGTGTTGACCGTACTGGGATATGGTGATGTCCCCTGATAGCCGTCTGCGTAATTTGACCTCACGTGCCTGGGAGTGACAGGGGCACTGATTGTGTTTCTTCGTTAGTACTCACGTCTGCTTCCAGGGATGAACTCTCTGCACATCAAGCGCTGGCATATTTCAATAGTTCCAATTTTCAGCTTCAGGAACTTGCGTTGTCTCAACCTGGAAGGGTTGTGTCCCTTTTGGAGAAGATAGTTTGTAATTTGCATCTTTTTTTTTCTTTCTAAAGTTTGAGTAGCACATTGATTGAACTCCCCCCCCCCCCCCCCCCCGTTAAAAAAATATAGAAAACGAGTTTTGCATATATGTCACGGCCTGGTTCTTGTTATAGGCGTGATGACGCGAATGTCTCTGTGCGTGGTAGATACCTCTTCTGGTACTACTATAATGTTCTCTGACTTGTTAACTATATACTTTCTCACACGCACTAGATTTGCAGGTGCGTGAGAACACTAACATACTGAACTCTCCGACCACAACATTTAGAATTATTAATAAACTCCAGGTCAGCAGACACGGTTTTATTGACATATAAAATAAATGAAATAATTCACAAAAGATGCTGGCGACTTCAGCCATCACAAATTATATGTCCAGAGAAATATGTTCTGAATACAAATCAATTATAATAACTTCAATACTTCAATACTTATACATAACTCTGCTGTCAAAAAAATATCCATAGCACTCCTCTCGCTCTGAGAGTGTAAGAACAACTGACGTGACCACCTCGTGGTCAGTCCCCGACCAGGAGAAAAATCTCGTTCAGTTAGCACGGAATAGTTCAGTGACTACTATTCACTAAATATTACAGGGGTTCTAAAACTGATACATGACAATATATTTAGCATAAAGCTTTGTTGAAACGACGCCCAATAATTTATTTTTGTGATCGCAAACTGAGGTATAGGGTGCATGAATACTAAGGCCGGCTCATTGTTTTTGTGTTTTCAGTCTGTGGGTACGCTAATGGGGATACAATTATGAAAATTACCCTTTGAGTATAATAGCTGCGAGTGGACCTAGAGCCGTGGAGAAGAGCCTGCACTTTGTCAGCAGACAGAGCCTCAATCTGGACGCGAACGTGCTTGCCTGATCGAGCGCGAGTCATACTTTATGAGGCCTCCACGTTGAAAGGTAATTATATTTTGATGAGCAAAGAAAAAAAATATTGTCTGATCAATATATATGACAAGATAGAAAAGAGGAAACTGGAAAACGTGTGTGTGTGTGACTGTGCGTATGAGGGTGCGTCAGAAAGACAAATGGAGAAAGGGAAAGAGAGAAAAATGCGAGGATGCACCCTAGATGAAAAGAAAACAGACGCCAAGGGACACAATTCCCACTTCGTGTAGCAGACGATACTTGGTGTCTGACTAAATATTTTTATACTTAGGGTTAAGGTATCAATATTTTATGTATCGCCCAGGTTTATCTTTCTTTTCCTTTTTTTTCACTTCATGTGTCCATAATTCCCTTCTCTCTCTCTTCATTCTCTTTTATTTCTCTTTCATTCTCTTTCATTTCTCTCTCATACTCTTTCATTTCTCTTTCATTCTCTCTCATTTATCTTTCATTTCTCTTTATACATCCGTCTCTCTACAATTCACTCTCTTTTGTTTTTCTTTTTCACTCCTTTATTTATTACCTCGTTTCTATAAATTTCCCTCTCTCACTCCCTCCTCTCCGCGACTCTCCATTCCACTCTCTCTCTCTAATCGTCTCGTTCACTAAACTATCTTATCTTATAAAATACAGACGTTACTTCAAAAAAGATGATTACGTCCTACGAGTCATGCAAATTCTGTCAAGTCATTGGTTTTCCTGGCTAGCTCAGGCAACACATTTCCATGCTCAAATATCGCTAGGGAAGAAGGAGCATTTGTACACATTTGTCCTAGCATATGGAACGAAGAATGTGCCATTATCTTTGTGTCTCTCTGAGTATTTTAAAAGGTTTCTCCAATTGCACGAGTCTCCCTTGTGTACCACACAGAAAATTAAACGATAATTTACAGTTGGTTCTAACACTGTAAGAACATTTCATAATTAAGCTATAACCATTAGTTAATATAAGTCAAACACATAGAGACATTATCCCAGCTTCGTATAATCTCAGAATCGCTGGCATGCAATGCAACATATAAAATAAATGATACAAGGCAGCCATCCGTAGTGACCGGTGAATACTTGTTCTCCCCCCCCCCTTTGTTTTTTCGTGGGGTGACTATCCGCAGAAATAAGAGAGTGATCTTTCCTTTACTTAACTTTACTTCTTCTTCTCGTCCAAACTCTTGAGCGACGAAGAGAATTATATATATAGATATTTGTTATTGCTTGTGAAAATGCGACTGAATAAACCCTGACAACTTAAAAGAGATGAGTTAGGTTGGTTCCCCTTTCAGACCTTGCGATCTATAGGGCAGATGATGTAAAGGTCATTTGATTCTGCAGCCAGCGGTTAACAGCCATGTGGCCAACCCAACGACCAACCGCCTTTTCCTTTCCCCAACTAATGTCAGGTACCCATTTGAACTGGGTGGTATCAGAGTCACCCAAAGATCCAGAAATTAAAAATCCCAGTCTTTGTTAGGATTTAAACCCGAGACCCGCGGTTCAGAAGCCAAGCGCTTTACCGCTGAGCCCAAGCAATATGAGATGAGATTGACTCCAATTTTTTAACGCCAGGTCTTGAGCTTTAACTATACAATTCTCTGAATACTACAGAGCTCAGGTGACTGTCGTTGAGTCGTTTTCCACATTCTTTGTTTCAACTGATTCAATATATTTTTACAAAGCTCCTATCAACTCACTTTGTCTGTCTGTCTGGTACAAATCTTGTACACGTTATTTCTCCCACTTCCATCACACGTATCCATTGTCGATGACAACATGAGAATCAATTTAAAAAATTAGCCAAATGGTTAATTAATTAGTTATTTTATGTATAGAAAAGGAGACATACAATTTAGCAGTATTGATAGATATGGCAGTAATTGTGCGGTTCTTTCTTTAATATAATTTTTGGTTATAATTATTGGTCTAAACTACCCACAGGTTTTGACGTTGCAGGTCAGTGTTCATGCCTTCTATAGCAATTGGTCTCGCTTTACCTCCCTCGCACGATAGTTCTTCCAACAATCATTAACTTCCTGTTTTTTCCAATGACATCATATACAAGTCCACACATTCTATATCATGGTCTATTTTTAAGTTCTGGTACCCACTTCCATTTCTACTTCATAATTCATTTATTTCTATTTCTGCATTATCGCTCCAGACTTTTTCCATTTTCTCTACGTCATCATAAACTTCTTGAGAAAAGACTAAATGTGGCTCAACAGAGATGGCTGAGACGGATTTTGGGATTCAGTTACACAGACCGGATCTCAAACAGGGAAATCCTATGCCGAACTGGGAGTCGAACACTTAGTGAGGTTGTGACTGAGCGTCGCATGAGGTTTGCGGGACATGTTCTACGTCAAAATGAATTACGCACACCAAGAGTTGCGATAACCTGGAAGCCAAAACGAGGAAAGCGCAAACAGGGACGTCCTCGTATTACCTGGCGACACACCTTCATGGAGGACCTCAGAACAGTGGACACCAGATGGGAGGAGGCTTCAGACATTGCCAGTGACAGATCATTATGGAGACAGCTTGCCGCCCAATGCGCCGAACGGCGCGGGAGGACCTAAGTCAGCTAAGTCATCATAAACATCTATTGTTTTCCGGGTTAAATTTAAATCATTGTGCACTGCATTCTTGAAACGGCTGCCCACATTAAGACCGGGAGAAAATATAACATTGTAGCAAGCCAGGCATTCATTATAGCATTGCGCGACTCTGGTTCCAGGGAAGGTGTGAATCTATTGTATCACGCGGCGACGTTAAAACCCCTGTGTCTGTCGCTAATCTATAATTCAAGGGCGCACTTTTAAAACCCTAACCATTCAAGCGACTATCTTTCTTAACAATCTTCAAGATCTCTGCCTGCGCTCACTGGGATGCCTTTGTTCTGGCGTACATTAACCGTTATAGTATGAATCTGTGTGTGTGTGAGAGAGAGAGAGAGAGAAAGCGAGAGAGAGAGAGAGTATGATTCTTTGTTAGTGTGACGGTATATCAAAGAGTGGGAATGGGTATCTGCTTCAGGTGCCTTCTATGATCCCAACACATGCATTATAAATTGGAATGAGGGGGGAAGCGTCTTTTATTTCAAAAATCTTTCACTGCAATTAAATTTTGATGAAATAATAATAGCAATATCTAATGCAGTTTCAACATATCTCATACATTATATGCGTCAAATGTGATAAATTATAACAGATACAGCTGAGTCTGTTAAGCCACGTAGAATATTTTAAAGTTTCTTATATTTATGACTCGAAGAGATTTAAATATATATATATATATATATATATATATATATATATATATCAACATTTGATACATGCATATTTATAAGCTCGTTGTTTGAAACAGTAAGCTGCATATTTTTAAGAGGCAAACAAAAAATTCTTTTAGATTCTATTTTTTTATTTTTTATGTTTCTTGTTTATTGTGTTTTACTAAGTACTGTTATAGGTTTAGTTTAATCGGGAATTCGACGAGACTATAAATAGACTATTTTAGACGGAACTAGGCAATTATGGGATATTAACCGGATAAGGAATGATGGGGATAATTTGACAGTTAGTAACGACTAACTCTTTAATGGCGTATGCAAGATATCAATCTAGTAGTACTGTTGACATATGGACTGTGCCCCTTCGTTTTATGGATTAAATTATATTTTCATGTTGAACAAGAGTTATGAAGTATTTCTGTACTCGAATATATGTTGGGTGAATGAACCGCAATCCAGACTGTGAGTGATTTGATCTATCTAATAGTTATATCAAGTATCTACATTTATTACTAAAACACCACAACAGTACACATGCTCCACTGGTTACGTCTAAAGTGTTTGTTTTTGTTGTAAGTGTATTTTTCAGCAGTTTTTGTCTCAGCGTGTTTAGAAGTGTCTGTAAGCGTGTTTGTTTGTTTGTTTGTTTGTTTGTTCGCCTGTGTAAGTGTATACGTATAGCTGTGCTTGTATGTCTGTGTGCGGATTTGTGTTAGTGTGTGTGTGTGTGTGTGTGTAAGCCTATTTGTTGAAAAGGTCGAAGTTTATTTTGTTGTTTACTTAAATATCATCGTCCATTGATTGTCTATTGTTATGTAATCATATCCTCTAAGACAGTGTTTCCCAAACTTTTTCCTTAACGGAACACTTCACGTATTCTGAATATTTAGCGGAACACTTTCCTTTTTTCTTTTCAGAGCGATTAATTCACTTGGTGGCCTACTAGTTAAGTACTCTTGCAATTCGTGGAGCACCTATTCAGGCCTCGCGGAACACTAGGGCTCAGCGGAACACATTTTGGGAATCACTGCTCTAAGACATCTATAACCCTTCAGATTTATATAATTCATTTTATCATCCCTGGACCTCCCAATTTTCGATTTTCGAGAATAGTGCTTGAACAGTTTAGACGCAATCTTCATACCAAGAAGTTTTTTTTTTTTTTTTCTAAGTTTTTGTCTTCAAGTACAAAAGCCCGAATAAGAAAGTCGATACGGTGAATATTTTATAGGCATACGTCCCATCTGAGATTCTCTGATTACCAACTATATTCTTTATGATTTTGGGTCTTCTTCTATCCCAAGGCTATTGTTTCATACACAGACCGCCACCCCACTCCCCCCCACGCAATATTCTATTTAATATTTTTTTTATATTACATGGCGTTTTTTCCCATCTGGTTTGAGAAAATTGGGAGGGGAGGGGCGTGAGTAGAAGGAGGGTAGGAGTGTTAGATTAAAAGTACTCTCTTAGACTCTCCCCGCCCCCCCCCCCTTTCATTTGTTATTCTGTTGTTTTGCCATCCAACTCACCTTGGGATGACCAGAGTTAGCCGAATGCCAGCCTCATACTTTGACAAATAGCTTTAATATTAGTCACAGAAAGGATCAGTGGCGTAGCTAGGGTGGAGGAGGGGGGAGAATTTGAAAATTGCCCCGGGCCCCCACTTGCGTGTTCGTAATTGTTTTTTTTTTTTTTTTTGCATTAAAATTAAAATATTACGCAAAATACATGGGCCCCCAAAGAGGTCAAAACCCCCATCCCCCCGGGCCCCCAAATGATGGCAAATTCCTAGCTACGCTTCTGTGAAGAATGTTGCATGTTTCGTAGCATTCCATATTTGCGCAACAACACTTTCGAATGTACAGCATGGTAACGAAGCAACATAGTCTATATTGGCATATAAGTGTGTCGCCTAGCAACCATGAGTAAAATGATGGCAGATGATTTGTTAGCAGAATCTATAAGCCAAATAGATTCTGATGTAATCACGAGTAATTCCATCGCAGTTGAGATTATGAAGAGTGAAAGTTTAAGTTGGGGGCCTAAGAAAAAGTAGAAATGTTGTCCTTGCTAATTTTAAAAAGTAAAATCCCCTTCAAAAAAAAAATTATCCCTCCCCCCTTTTTTTTTTATTCCCTTTAGTGGCGGGTGAGTTCAAGGATATCCGATAGCCTTCATGTTATTAGTGTGTGTGTTTCTATGGTGACGGTGGGAAGAGGTTAGCCATGCAGTGTGAATGGTGCAAGATAAACGGCATTGTCGTCAGCGGTCTTAGGTAAGACAGACGACTCCAGAAGGCCAGAGTGAAAAGACGTGTTTTTGTAGTGAGTTAGATTTTGTTTAGAATACCATTTAATATAATTTGTGTAATAAAAACATATATTTAGTTCTGTTCACAAAGTTATTCAAACTGATTGAAGTTTCACAAGTTAAAATATAATAGGCCTTCAGTTTAGTTGTCTACCAGCAGCTTGGTGCTACAGGTCAAACCGTCTGCAGCACTCCCCAACTAATTTCCTCTCGGATGATAAAGACTATTTTTTAATTATCAGATCCAAAACTAGACTAAGCAACTTTGCCGATTTCTTTAAATAGCAAACGCACAGACAGACACAGAACATATGACTTGAAAATGTTTAAACATTTACAGTTAATTTAGTTTTGTCTTCCTACTAAAACTAGGCTGATTTTGAACCTTTTTCTCCTCATTTCAGTTTTGCTCGTATTTTTTTTTCATCTAACTCTAACCTTAAACTATTTTGTTTTCACTTGGACACACAACGTGGTCAGCTTATCCACATTCCCTAATAATATCTCTCTCTCTTTTTCTCTCTCTCTCTCTCTCTTCTAATCGGCCCCTTCCTTATAACTCTCGTGAATGCTTCAATATTTAATATGAAATGACATGTAGCGCAATAAATCTTACACTCACTCTTCTTCTCTATAACTATTCTTTCTTTTGTGAGGGAGGGGAGGTAATTTTAGATAAACATTTGGTTCCTGTATTCTTCGATGTACCTCTTTCCAATTTGCATTCAGCTAAATAAAATCTAAAAATTTTAATGTGACTGGAATTCTATACCTCCACCAATGTAAGTTACAGATATAAATAAATGATATCTAAATAATAATATATAAATAAATAATACCTAAAAATTTTTTATGTAACTGAAATTCTATACCTCCACCAATGGAAGTTACAGAAATATTCCACACTTTAGTAATAGCAACCAACTGCAACAGGTAAATGTGCATAGACCAACTAGTAGGTACATACTCATTAGAAGGCAACTACTGCGGAAATGGAAGGAATAAAATGCTACATAGAGTATTTTGAACATCGTATTGAGGTTGAAACTGCCTCACCGGCCAATGTGATCGTCTTTACAGACTCACTTTCTGAGTTATTTTCCCATGTTGAAACGGCATGCCCAGCCTGGTGTATAATAATGATGTCGTGCCTGCTTTGAATCCCAGAGCGTCAAGTGACACTTTTTCAATCCTTTTTGGGGGATTTCGTAACACCAAAAGACCTCCTAAAGAGTTCCTGTTGGTCATAATCCATTTAGAACCTTTGAAGTCACTTCTGTAGACAGCAATTAAATGAATACTGTTCTAAATTATCATAAGAGTCTTTGGAAGCTTGTATAAACAAACTTCTCTCTGTCAAAGATCTAAACAAATGTAAAAAAAAAAAATTATATCCCTATTACCGATGGCTCGTATTCTAGGACGCTTTGATTAGAAGTGTGACATAATGGGGAAATAACTATTTTTGATTACTTGTATAGTTAGGAGTGATTCCCCTTATGTAGTTTATAAAAGGCCTTGCAAACTGTGTTTAGTGGCCACTTGCTCCTGAGTTACCAGCTTGACCACTTGACCTGTGTTGTGTATAGTATTTTTTCTGTTAGTGGTCGTGTGTCATGGGGTACTCGGAGAAGTGTGCCCTGCTCTGGAGATCTTTGGGCTAAGTATGTCTTTAGTATTATTGTATTTTATATAATGTATTTATTAATAGATATAGCCCAAATGATTTCCAGGCAGTATATTTTTTTTTACCCTGATGTTCTGCATCCTGGGGTACTCCCAAACGTGACATATTTTTGTAACCCTTTTCTGAGGGATTCAACCTGTATTGAATCATCAGATGGACTTTACATATTTTTATAGCCTTGTCTCTGATGGATTCAACCTGTATTGAATCATCAGATGGGCTTTACCAAACGGATGGCTATAGGTGGGATTCTGTGAAGCTTGTAGGCTCATAGATTTCCCTGAAGCCTATAGTTCATCATGACCATTTTGTTGTTTTTTTTTTGGCTTAAAGTGGCTAGTGTAAGCCTGAAGCCTGTAACCCTAGAGTAGCCAAAAGTGGTCGTGTTTCGACCTGAGGCCTGTGACCTTCAGTTGGCTGTGTTAGCCGGAAGTTTGTAACTCAGTGGTCAAAAGTGGTCATGTGTTGACCTGAGGCCTGTGACCTTTATTTTTGATAACCAGAATGTGACGATAATGTAACATATGACTAGGGCTGTGTGCCATATTATTTTTGAGTATCTTTTGTTTACTTTTTGTTGTGTCGGCCTGTGAGTTAATGGCCATGTATTTACACCTTTATTTTATTCATGTAAATAAACCATGTAAATATGTTTACCTGCGACTTTGTAAAGTCTTTTGTTGCATACATTAGTTGAATTGTATACCTGGAGGTTATACTTAATAACCTAGGCAGTACAAGAAGGGACCAGTACACCTCTGGACGAACGTGCCAGCACACTTTTAACACTGATCTGTTGATCTAAATACCTAAGTCTAGCTATAATTCTAATTGAATATTTTTAGCTATACCCGCTAATAGGTAAATTAATTGATCAAAATTTTGTTATATTGAGTGGGGTGCTCTTTTAGAATCAATCCCCATTACTATGTAACAAGGGGTACTCTTACAAGCAACCTCATTTCACTTTTCAACATGAATCCTCGTTAGGTCACATGGGGGCTCGTCCGGCCGAAAATCGAGCACACCGGGGAAACTCCCCTATATTTCTTCTCTGTATCACATCATCCATGCAAATGTCCGCCCCCCCAAAAAAAAAAAAAAAAAAAAAAAAAAAAAAACGCCCCCTCTAGGAACGATGTGTGTATATTTACCTTTATTGGGGCTTTCTTCCATCCCCGTCAGTGCAATGGACTCGATCCTTAGGCACCTCAACGGTGTTTTTTTTTTTTGTTTTTTGCTTTCCTATTGGCTTAACTGACTCATCTAACGGCCGTTTCCATCCGATCGCCACGGTGAAGCTGTCTAGAGTGTGACGACTATGTCCTGTTCTTAATTTAATGACTTTTCTGAATAGCTTGTTTTATGCTTTTTGTATGCAACCTTTTTCTCTCCATAGTTCTCTCTATCCGTCTCTTGTTTTATTTTTTTCACAAGGTAAAACTGGATATTTTTTCCCCCACTTTTTTTTCACATCCTCCCCCAACCGCCCATACACTCAAGTAGGGTAAGATACACCCAGTCATTACGTCCGATTGGGGGGAAGGACGCGGTCAATGGAAGGGGCATTTTTATAGCAAAGATGACCAACGCCTGCTTCCTTTATTACATCCTGTCTGTTGTACTTACAGGGGCGGTAACTGGTGTGAGGTCAAATGGGGGGATCACACGTCTGACAACAGAGCAGAAATAACTAACATACTTCTTTATTGATCCGGAGGGTCATAAAATTTGAAACTTGACGAGACAGGACTTTGAGAGAATAGGGGAGTGGGGGAAAAGAGGGGGACGAGAGAGAGAGAGAGAGACAAAGAGAGAGAGAGAGAGAGAGAGAGAGAAAGAGAGAGAGAGACAAAGAGAGAGAGAGAGACAAAGAGAGAGAGAGACAAAGAGAGAGAAAGAGGAGAGGGAGATTTGTGATCACAAACTAAACATAAAATAAAAAAATAAAAAACAGTACTCTATTACTATGTAAGAAACACGCATCTTGCTACCATAATTAAAACTAAAAACACTCTAAAAATACTCATTATATGTACCCCTTTTTAAAAACATGATATATATGAATATTTTCATTTTATGTTATCAAATAATGATTCAAACTAAAGTACGTTTTTTTTTTAAAATGTATTTCTAAGTAATACGAAACTTACAATACAATTGCTAATTCCTCTAAGTCTCCGAAAGGAATTGCATAAAAATGTATTTAACCCACCAAATAATTTGGTTTGTTCTTGAGATGGCAGTTATTGCCAGTTAAGATAAGCTCCCAACCCGATTATTTTAAGACTTTATGGCAATACGACTTAATATTTCAAGTCTTTATGACAATATGTTTACATATTGTCCAATTTTGTACGAATATGTCTTGATATTTTAATACTGTAAAACAAACTAACGGTTGCAACAACTTAAAGGAATATTAAGTTCCACTTTCGGACTTTGCGATCTATGGGGGCAGATAATTTTAGGGTCATCTGTTTCTTTGGCCAATGGTGAACGAGCAGAGTGTCATGTGGCCAGTACAACGACCGACCGCTTTTAATAAATTAGATACCCATTAAAGTTGGGTAGTCTCAGGGCACCTTAAAAATCTCGAAATTAAAATCTTCACCAAGATTCGAACCCAGGACCCTGGTTTGCAAGCCAAGCACTCAACCGCTCAGCCATCACTTGACCACGCCCCCTTAAAAGAACTATAGTAAATACTTAAATTTCAAACATAAAAAAAAAATCTAAAGTTTTTCATCAGACCAACATTGCTCTAAACCTATTTCCCAATCACCAAGAGGGTCATCTTTTCAAAAAAAATCTTTGATTTAAACCTTCCCCCTAGATCTAATCATTAAAATCCCATTTGCCCAGCACCGAGCCTCGCCCGAAATAATTCACTGGACATAAAAAGCTAATTAGCTTGCAAGTGTTGACAGCTACATTAATTGAAGGACTTGAGTTATTTTCAGACAACATTTTTCGGACACCAAGATGAATAACTTTGTGCGAAATCCAATAGAATGTCTTTCTTTATCTTAATAGCTGCCTCGCATCTTGTGTCTGTTTAACTCGGATCTCCTCCTATTCTCCCCCTGCTCCGTTTTATTTCTCCTTTTTCCCATTTCTCTCATTTTAGATATCGTTTTTGTCATTAGCAAACTTTTTAATTTTATTTTTGGTCAATTCTGACGATTAAGTTCAAATAACACCCCCCCACACACACACACACACTTTTCTTACAGGGACGAGAGAATGAATAATTTACTATTTATGTTACGACGGGAAAAAAAAGCAATGAATTATTACTAGGCCATGAAATTATAACATTCTCCTATAGTTTTTTTTATGCAAACTAAGCTACCTAACATATTAGTTAATGAATAATGAATAAAAAAAAGGCTGAAAAAAAATGCATTTCTTGAAACATACTTAACATAAAGATATATTGACATTGTGCTTAACAAATAAAACTTTTGAAATATAGATCTTTATTTAAAAAAAAATAAAGCTGTGAATCAAAGCGTGAAACTGTGCAACAAACGTCACCTTCCCTTGCCTGGTGTGGAGCCGGCCTTCCAAAACGAAGATAGGACTCCATAGTTATCCAAGTCATAGGGAATGAGATGATGCTCATCTTCGACCAGAAAGTAGAAGTTATGTATAGGACTCCATAGTTATCTAAGTCATAGGGAATGAGATTATGCTCATCTTCGACCAGAAAGTAGAAGTTATGTATAGGACTCCATAGTTATCCAAGTCATAGGAAATGAGATTATGCTCATTTTCGACCAGAAAGTAGAAGTTATGTAGGCCTATACAAATATACATACAGAAATTTTAAATGATGTCTTGTTTCCGTATGAAGATATTCATTTAAGAGTTAAATAAATTGATGCTCATTAATAATTAGCGCATCGTCTTCATAGTCTAGATCAAAATGATTATCATAATCTATACTTTTTCTAAACCAGGATTTTTTCTCTGGGGCGATTTGGGGGGCGGGGTGCGGCGGTGGGGTAAAAAAAAGTTCTTTTTTTTTTTAAAATCTAACATTCATTTCTGTATTTCTCTGTAAGTTGTAAAAAGAATGGTCTTTAAACAAAGGCATTTCTTTGTGTGCTATAAACAACAAATAGTCTTAATTAGCTTTCTAAATTATTTTTTTATTTCAATATCTTTAGAGATTGTGTATTGTTTGTTCTGTGTCACTGGCACTTCAGCATTGGTTCTGGTGTAACAAACATACATACAAACAAGCGACACAAACACAGAATAGGTTTTTTTTTCAACTATAATAGGTAAAAGTCTACAGAAACTGACACAAACCACACACACACACACACACAATCACACAACCAATTTGAAAAGAATTAGTTGCCCGGATGTGTCTTGCTGTGAAAAAGATTGGTTAAATAAAAATTGCGGAACGAAAAGACCCTCTGAGGATATTGGTTAATCTTGATCACGTGTGACATGATTTCAAAATATGGTCCGTTGATTGGATGATGAAGATTGGACTCATGCCGATGTGGGAAGAATGCAAAAAGGTTGACATTTAACCTTTCCATTTGTATAACCATACATTACCACACACACACACAATTTTCTCTCGTTAGATATTCTCTTACTTCTTTACTTGTTTTATTTCTAATATATTTTATCATACTTATCTAATTTTATCTCTATAAAACTCTTCTCCAGACCATAGAAATATATTTGTTCTTATTAATTTACCGTTATATTATTTTATCTTATGTATACAGACGTTACTTCAAAAAAGAAGATAATAATGTCCTACGCATTTCATGTGTCAAGTTAGTCATGGATGTTAATTAATGACTTATACTGTGCTAAGTTGTTGGTTTCCCTGGCTTATTCAGGCAACCCATTCCATTCTCTATTGGCACTACGGAAGAAAGAACACTTGTACGAATTTGTTCTAGTTATGGTATAAGAAATGTACCTCTATCTTTGTGTCTTTCTGGGTATTTTATTAAGGTTTTTCAAACTTCCATGCAGGGCCGGTCTTAGGATACTGCAACCTATGCGGCCGCAGTGGGCCCCGCACTTTAATAGGCCCGCTCAAAATCTAGGTGTAAATTATTCAGTTAAACCATTTTAACTTATTATTGAAGGGTTCCTGGAATTCTCATGAAATTGCAAAATATACAAAAAGTCATGAAAATCTCTTGAAATTATTAAAATCTTCTGAAAACTGATACAAATCTCCTTAAAAAACAGACAAAATTGTTATTTCTGGATGTCATTCAACATGAAAAACGCCAGTCCTACTCACGATTTAAAAAAAAAACGGCATTGTCAGCTTTCATTTAATAAAGATGTAATAATAAGGCGAGTTTTAACCAAAACAAGAAGTTCAAATACTTAATTTACTTTAATAGTCATTGGCATACAAATATAGATCTAAATCTATCTCAACCTCTTAAAAAATACAAAAGCGATATTTTGGTAGTAAAGTATGAATAAAATGCAAAGATAATTCATTTTCTAATACAAAAATATTAATTTTCACTTAATACCCAGAATTGGTCCCGCGCAATCTGTTTCGCATAGGGCCCCGCAATCTATAGAACCGGCCCTGCTTCC
Organism: Biomphalaria glabrata; assembly: GCF_947242115.1. Taxonomy (NCBI): domain Eukaryota; kingdom Metazoa; phylum Mollusca; class Gastropoda; family Planorbidae; genus Biomphalaria; species Biomphalaria glabrata. The sequence continues at coordinate 6,844,242 of NC_074728.1, read as the reverse complement.
ACTTTTTCATATATATTTTTTCTTTGAATCACATCAACTGGCACATGTTTTTAAACTCATTTAAATATTTACTGCTAATTAGTTAATGTAAGTATTCTCATTTTCATGCGTTGTCTTTCTCACTCTGTCAATTTTACTCCCTCATTCTTTCTCACTTTCTCCCTAGCGAATCACTCTTTCTCATTCCCTCAATCTTTTACTATCACTTTATGTCCATGTCTTCCTTACCTCCCAAAGTATTCCTCCATTCTCCACTTTAGTTCTTCTCCTCCCGATGCGGTGTTGATTGAACTGGGCACTCCTCTCACTCGTTGATCTCTCGCTAACACAATTAAACCGCATCTGATCTGATAGTCTCTGGACCACCCGTGACACGTGTCAATCATACAGCCGCCGGCTGTGGACACGTCAGCCGGGTACAGACCTGGCACTCGTGGCAATTGGATCTGTGAAGTCACTTGGTTAGCACTTGGTTTTGTGAATGGGATATGCAAGATTCGTGAATGGGATAGGCATGATTCGTGAATGGGATATGCAAGATTCGTGAATGTGATTAGCTTGATTTGTGTATGTGGTATGCAATATTCGTGAATGGGGTAGACACGATTCGTGAATAGGGTAGGCAAGACTCGTGAATGGGGTAGGCATGATTCTTGAATGGGGTGGTTCGTGAATGGAGTAAGCATAAGCCGTGTAAGCGTTAGGTATAAATCTTGTATGAGATAGCGGTGTGTTCTCCTGCAACTATACAAATGTAGGAAATAGTGTAAACTGCATCTATTAAGTAAAACTATCAACAGCTTGCACTGTAGAATCAAAGTTCTAAGCGCTTTGCCTTCCAGCACGAAGTTTTTTTTTTTTTTTTTTAAGTTGCTCCCAGTGATATTTCACTATAGCGTCATTGGCATAGTTTGGTCTATCTATTTCATTCAAAATCACTCTTAATCTTTTATTTATTTCCTATAGTTTTTCTTAAGGTTCTCTAATACATTGATACCCCCCCCCCTCCTCAAAAATCTCTTATTGCTTTCTTTTCTTTTTATATGTTACTGAAATTTTTTTGTTATTGCTTAAATAGTGTAAATCAGAACTGTGTTTTAAGATCTATCTCTCTAAATTCGCAATCTAAATCTAAACTAATTTCAGATGGCTTCATTCTTTTAAATCACAGTTTAAATAAAGCTAGTTATCACCTCAGTTGAGTTCCGCATTGTCTGGGAGGTTGTGTGTGTGTGTTATCCATTCCACATCCCACGCATTGTCTAGGGCTGGGGGGGGGGAGGGTTAATCCATTCCACATCCCACGTGGTCAAACATAACCACGATTTTGACATTCAGTGGCGTACCTCACTGCCACCAATAAAAACCTCTGACTCCATTCACAGGAAATGTCAGAAACAATGACAAGTTCGAAGAAGAGACAGTCATGTCATATGAACCATTAAATGTCAGCCTGCTTATCGTGCAGCTGGTTCGTGGAACAGGTTCAATAGCTCTCATCCCACATTACCATAAAAGTACGCTTGCTTTTGAATAAACATGCAATCTGTCATTCTGCTGATCAAGAAAAAAACGAACTCCCTACAAGACGTCTTGCTTACTAAGAAGATCATCGTTCGACCATCTATCCTAATAGACACGTACTTACGCTGCATGTAGCTCACACCTCAGTATCGCCCGGGACACTTCCTGCTACTTTATTTGGGTTATTATGATTTGTGGGGGTTTTTTTTACTAGTATGAACAGTGCTCTGTAAACGTTAGGAGAATTCATTTATGCAGCTCAAAATGCAAGAAAAGTTGAAACCCAAACTTAATCGCCGAATTTTTTATATTTTTTTTTTGGCCAGGGAGACGTCAGAAAAAAAAAAAGATGATAAACGCTGCTCTAAAATTTAATATAGGTGTTGTTGTGTGGATCAACCCCCCTCCTCACACACACACAACTTTCCTAGAATCGAAATTCAGCTTACGCTCTTGAATTCAACATATCTATTTATAATTTACTATGAAGTTTAGACTTGACCAGGAATAATAGGCCTACTCAAAGCGCAATTTTATTTCAAATCTTTTATCAACTCCCTCTGTCTGTCTGGTAAAAAGTATGTACAGGTTATTTCTCCCACACCCATTCTCGGGTCAAGTTGAAACTTTGCACAATTATTTATTGGCATAGACAAGACATGAATCAATAAAAAAAAAAGCAGTTAATTATTCAATTAATTAATGGTAATTTATTATTTTGTTTAATACCAACAAGGAAAATTAATCATTCAGTATTCACTGATACGACTAAATATAGATGATGGTGCGTACCCTTAGATAAATGAACACGTTACTTCTCCCACACCAATTCTCGGATCAAGTTGAAACTTCGCACATTTATTGGCATAGACAAGACATGAATATATTTCATTTTAAAAAGTAACCAATTAGTCAACTGGTTACTGGTAATTTTTGTTTGTTTGATACCAACAAGGGAAACCAATCCTTCAGTATTCACAGATATGGCTTGACCTGTTGGGTTTATTCCCCTTAAATAATTTGTAACGCTATTTCTCACTCACGCATTCTCCAATCAAATTGATACGTTAAACAATTCTTTATGGTACCTAACAAAACATGAATCAATTTTCTAAAACACCCAATTAGTCAATTATTTATTGGTTATTAATTATTTAGTTTCATATCAAATAAGGGAAATAGCTTGTACATTATTGGTAGATATAGTTTTAAGGACGGAGTTCTTTTCCTTTAGATAAGCTAGGTGTTGTTGTTGTTTTTTTTTGTTTTTAACGGATTTTTTTATATTTTGCTTGTTTTTTTTTTAGCTCTTGGTGATTTAACGGCTTCTCGTGAACAGTGAATCTAACAAATTACCCAAAAACAGCGTTTTCCTATCTTCTATTTCCAATACGTATTTTCAAATCGGCTATCCAATAAGCTGTTTATTATGGTATAAATAATGAACAGCAGTTTGCACGAAAATGACAACGAAAAAATATCTAGTACAACTATTGATTATTTGTGTTCATGATTGAGACATGGGAAGAAGAGAAAATATTTTATTCTAACTAGCTTAATGATAGTTTTCTATAAGTCACACATAGCCTCCAGTAACTTGTTGGAAGAGCTGCTTTAACAATGTAGAGATTGTCGCCTCACTATGTAAAAATCTATACAAATAAGAGAATGAAGTCTTTCTGTTATTTTTTTTTTTAAATATGAACTATAATTTTGTTTTCTGTTCTCTTGGAGATCAATAAAAGAAAACAATTATTATATTTAACTGTATACGCCTTTCAGAAACACTCGTGTCTTAATCAGGAAAAGATTATTTTAATCTTCTTTCATGCTTGTTTGTGGTCTATAGGACAGACGCTGTAAAGGTCATCTGTTTTTGTGGCCCACGGTTAACGAAGGTGTCATCTGGCCAGCACAACGACAAATCGCCTTTACTTTTCCCCAACGTATGTCAGGTAACCATTAGAGCTGGGTGGACTCAGAGGTGCCCAAAGATCCAGTCTTCCTCAGGATTTGAACCCGGGACCCCGGTTAGGAAGCTAAACGCTTAACGAATCAGCCACCGTACTTATATTTCTTTTTTTTTTTTTTAGTTTTGCTGTTTTTCTGTTCAAAAGAATTGTCCAAAAGTAAACCTTATAGTTGCGGTCCTAAATATAGTGCTGAATATTCAATCTTTTATGCTCTGTGCTGGCCCAAAAGTGGGATAGTGGGTATCTGTAGCGGTAAATGCCACCCAGGTCCACATACCACACATATGATCACCTGCCTTGTCGTGTGGTCTGCGCTCTGAACAGTCGTTCTCTTGTTTCGATTTTCCCGGGTTCGAAGCCTGCCCGCGGCCGTTCCTGTCGTCCTGAGGGAGTTCTGAGCTAGGATTTAATTCTTTTGAAATCTGAAGGCCAAAGGGAGGAGGGGACGACCCCAGGGTTTGGAAGCAGATGCCGAAAACTTGGGTAAGACGTTTGGGACAGTTGGAAAGATGCGCCCAGAATCGAGACGCCTGGAGGAAGCTGGTTCCCAGGCGGGATCACAGGCAGAGATGAGTTGAAAAACAACCGAAACATGTCAAACAAACTAACAAACATCATTTTAACAAAGCTAAACACGCACGCCATCCCCGTTCCAATAAGGATCAGTTGTGCTTTTTTTGTTGAACCTCGTTCTTTTCTCCCATTTCGTATCTGTAAGTGCCAGAAATATTTGTTTTGCCAGCAATACACTTTGAATGGAACACAAGCACTTCTATATTTGCGCGTGTGCGTTTTTAATCTGCTATGTAAATGTCTCAGTCATCTTGCATTCTCTGTCACGTGATCTATAGGAGGAAGAGGAGGCATTATTAGAAGTATTCGATTATTACAGGCTGAGCAAAGGTCACGGTGTCCCACTTTAAGACGCCGCCACGAACTTTTAAAATATTTGCGCTCTGTAAGGCAGACATGTTGAGGTCACCTGTTTCTATGACCGTCGGGTGTCACGTGGTCAGAAAAGTCAGAATCGCCTTTACTTTCCCCAACTGATGTCACGTGTACATCATAGTTAAACGGACTAAGGGGCGTCGTAAAAAAAACAAAACAACGAAATTCCAAAGTCTCAGCCTTCACCAAGATTCGAACCCGACTTCCCTCTCCTTGAACCCTTAACACTTCACCCTTAAGCCACCACGCCTCCCGTTAATTAACTTACTGTGTATCTATTTTTCTTATATTAGCTTATAAATCTTGTTTACTTTAAAAATCATTTTCAGCCCTTGGAATGTTAATTCTTTATTTAATTTATCCTCATTTAAACATTCCTAATTATTTTTTTTGACATAAAATGTGATACTTCTAAATTTAGACCGACCCTACGTCAACAGGACCGCCATAATGAGTTAAGCTGGTGGGGCAATAACTCTAAATGCGACTTCCTCTTTCAATAAACAAGTAGCAAAGAATAGAATCCGTAGCGATTTCCCAAGTTTTATATCCCCAAATCCAAGACTCCCTTCGACTCCATTTATTACAAAAATAATTCTTTTTGTCTCCATTAAGTTTGCGTTTCCTCCCAATCATAAGAGATCCTAGCACAACGGAGTATCAGGAAATCAATTAGGCTGGTAAATAATGGCAATTAATTTGGACCAGGCAGACGGCTATCTGAATTTCAGGAGCGGAAGTAAGAGAAACGGACGTCACGTTCTCGCGATATGGCCAGATTTTTTAACGTCCGTTGATTCATCTTTTGTTTAGACCGAGAACTCTATCAGTTTATTTGTTCAACAGCCCCTAGATCTAATTGTCATTTAATTTTTTTGTCCAGTTTCTTTGTTTTTCGTGTGAGTTTTTTTTTTAACTGCAAAGATTTTTTTTTTTTTGTCTATGAAGAATATCACAAGTAGAATGGAAAGTTGGGTTAAGGTTTGGGTTAGCTAAGAATAATGAAATTAATTTGGATCTGTGTTGCCCAAAATCGGCCAAAAAGTCAGATCCGGGCCAACAACGTTGTTCCTTTCGCCCCGCTGAAACTTCGGCATAAGGTGTAGAATATCACCCCACTCCCCTTTTAATAAAAATAATTTTAAAAAAAATGGATCTTTGCCTATGTTCGGGTCCCCACTTTTTCTCTGATGGACTGTTACCATTGTCGTCAACAGTTTAATTTAAAATATACCAGAAAAAGTGAACTGAACTTTCCTTTCTTTTTGTAACATAAAAAAACAACAACAGAATTTACACTGAGTGGCTAATTAGCTAGTAATATTTTTCTCCAAAAGATATATATAAGAATAATTTGTTAGAGCCATTTTTGAAATCTGTGTACAGGCTCCACCCATTGTTTGGAACTCATTAAGAGCTTGCAAGCTAAAAAAAAAAAAGATTATTTATTATAACTTATAAATATGTCCAAACAAAAATTCATACTATTATATTTGATTATGAAAAAAAAAGCTGTTTTTATCTATTAATTTTAAACATGTTTTTCTATTTTATTCTGTTCTTCTCTAATTATTGTATTATTGGTAACCATAAATAAATAGATGTGAGAAATTTTGTTGCCTTCACTGCATTCTCTCGTAGTTGAAACATTAAACCTATTTCAAACAACAAATAATTTAGCTTACTAAAATGTGCATATCTTGAAATGGTAATGCAACATGCTTTAGTGCTCAGTTATATATATCTAACAGGGTTCGCTTTCCAGACTCTGTGTACTTCGTTGGTAACATAAGTCGTTCAAGATTCTTTGCCTTGCCCTCTCCCCTCCGCCCTTTCAGAAAGCAAACGTCATTTATACATTTAGGTGGTGACTGGAGCTGACGTGTAGTTTATGAGTGGACGATCAATAGCCTGAGTGACCAGTCCGGTCTTTTCTGTACCCCTTAAGCCGAAAAGGCTGAATCAGTTGAAGGTTCTGAGAATCAAATAAAAATGTTTTGGATGCAGGTCTATCATCACAATTTCATTTCTAAGAACGACCGAACTGAACATAAGGTTGTTGGGAGTCAGATACTGCATTGAATCACACTATAAGCTTAATGTTCAACAGGGACTAGTGAAGTCAATAACTGCGGTCAGAGCAATGTGAATGTCTTTGACTTTGTTAGTTTTCAGACCAGTGGCGTAGCTAGAAATTCGCAATCATTAGGGGGTCGGGGGGGGGGGCTTGGCCTCTTTAGGGGCCCCTGCATTTTGACATTCGACATCATGACATGAGATAATGGCGTCATTTTTTATATTTAATGTAAAAAGAAAATTTCGAACTCTCATTTGGGGACCCGCTTCATGTGGGGGCCGGTGGAATTTTCAAATTCTCCCCCCCACCCCCCCCCCCACCATAGCTACGCCACTGTTTCAGACCTCTCTCAGAAATGAAGCCCTAGACTGACCTACACCAAACTTCTTGCAGGACGGCATGATGATTACGCCGGCATGGTTCGAACCCGAGACAAGCGTGATAACAATCCGGAGAGCATACCACTTAACCAGACATCAACCCTTTTTTTTTGTTTGAGAAAACTAGACACAGAATCTGAAGGTTTATTGGAAGAGATGCTTCGAGAGTTCCACCACCTTCCCTAACCACTCACGCTTACCACACTTCCACACAGACACTCTCACACATACACACATACTCACTTGGTCACGTGATACAAGTTGCCTCACACTCACACGATGTTTGACCAGGTACATTATGTCTCTCTCAACCATCCAGCAGGGCGCACGAACCCCCTCCCCCTCTCTCTCCTTTTTACCCGTATTTACCCGACCGCCTTGTCGAAAACTGTTGACTTGACAGCTTTAAAAGAAAATCTTTCCCTAAGTATTTGGTCAATATTTGAAGGAATATCCCGTTCCAAAGTGAGTCGCTATTAGATCGCCTCTGTTCTCTCGTCTGCCATGTATGTTGAACTAATAGAAAGAATTACATTCACCTTCTTTTTTTTTTTCTATCCAACTTTTACTAGTGAACCTAAATTTAGATAGATCTGTTTCATTAACACTGGGAGCAGGGGATGACTTGGTCCAGCTATTGAAATCTCTTGTTTACATCGCACTTATAAGGAGGAGACTGATTGAGATCTTAGTATTATTGAAGAAGTAGATATTGGTTTGATGTACAATTTGCTGTGAAATGATAATGAAACTGTTACATGAAGATATTGGAATTGTTACATTAATATGTTGATATTGTTGCATGAAGATGGTGAAATTGTTACATGCTGTTAAGTTACGTTATCGTGGTGTAACTTTGTACTTCTATTGAGGCACAAGTCCACTTGGTTACTTAGGGCTTTGACCAGTTCTGTCTGTCAAGGGCTTTGACCAGTTCTGTCTGTCAATCTAGGACGGCTGCCTGGTCGTAAGGTATGCTTCGTTTGGTTGTGTCGATGGTCCCGGGTTCTCAACCTGCCCGCTGCCACCGCTCGTCGTCCTGCGGGAGGTTTGGACTAAGAAGTAGATTATGTCCGATTCTGAAGGAACATTCATAACATGTAAAACATTGAACAAACATTATTTTAGTAATCTAATTAGTATTTTAACTTTTACTGTTATACTGAGAGTTGCTTCTGAAACAGTGTAATACAAAGACTAAAAGTAGAAAGAAATAACGGAATAATGTTCGCACTGTCTTCATATTAGTCCCGAGTTTGAACTTTGAACCCTTGCCATGCCCTCCCATCCAGCACGAGGTTTGTGCTAGGGCGTAAAATACTTTATTTCTAAATGAATGTTGGAAACTTTATGAAACAAGCAAAATACAAAAAAAAATTGCTTAAAAAAAAAAAAAAGCTTATATTAAGTGTATCTATTAGTTAGGATCAGCCATGTAATTGAATTTGTAATATATAAGGCTTGTCTTCGATTCCGAAGAGTAGTAAGGAATGCAGTATTTACTGTGGCTGCGCAGACCCAGCTTTGGCCTACATATTTTGCCACATCCAGGACAAGCATAATCACTGTCCGCAAGTGGTCAATTTTTTTTTTCGCCGTCTGCGTTTGTCCACGGCAGCGGATTTGTAATGTAGCTAGACTAACAATAATAACTCTGTGTGATTAGAAATATTGGTTTACCTATTGCGTTTGTTTAGCGACATGTCATGCTTATAGCGTTGTTAATATGCTATAATCTATCACCTGTCTGGACCATTTGGGAAGGGGTAGAGGGAGATCAAACGGGGTATTTGGGAGGTTCTTTTTAAATGTATTAAAGAAATTACTTGTACCAACAACAGACAGACAGACTGAGTTGATATAAGCGTTGTAAAAATATAGGAAAATAGTCAGAAAGAGAATAGTAGAGAGAGTGAGAAAGTGTATGCAAGTGAAATGGAGAAAGAGCATTTACGGAGAGGCAGAACGAGAGAGGCCGAGAGGAAAAGAAAAAGATGAACAGACCAAGAGTGAGAAAGAGTCAGAAAAAGACTTAAAAGAGAGATAGAGATAAGAGAGAGTGACTGTGACAAACCGAAGCCGACAGAGAGACAGGCGAACGGAGACATATAAGACAGAGTCAGAGACTCAGACGCTATAATATTAGATGAGAACTCCAGAGATGAAAGATAGTGAGAGAATTAAGTGCGCCTATAAATGGGAACCAGTGACCTCCGGGGTCAGCCTAGTGCCACCAGAATCAAAGATATTACCAGAGCGTTCAATCTTTGACATTCTCCAGAAGCAGTCATCCTCAGCGGCCATCACTCATCAGAACAATCGTCCTGTCGCTGGCGCCCAGTTGCCCCCACTCCCACCCCCCATCCCGCTTTTTTTTTTCCACCTATACAGCGGTTCTAACTAAACATAGATAACCAAAAAAAAACACCAGAAATATACCTTAAATCCTAATGTCTCGTTTATGCCGACGGCATTGCGGATTTCCGTATTTAAGGCAATCACAGTTATCTTCTCTTTCTTCCATTATAATTCTGAAGATCCGGTCTGCATTTTTTAATCATCAAGAAATGTATTCGCGTTTTAATGGAAAGTAAAAAAATATTTAAAAAAAAAAAATGATAATATTAAAAAAAAAATGTGTATTTTGGCTATTTCACAATCTTTTAAAGTCCAGGGCGGTGTATTGAATTTGAACGATTACTGTTGCTAAATAAATAAATTAAAACACTTTGAGCTACAAGTGGAAGGTGTTAGAAATTAGATTTTGCAAGGCTTAAAAAAAATAAATGCACAAAGTTGTTATATGTGTTTCAGTGAGTTCTTTAACACTTCCGGATTCTGTACACCGGATACACCAAATTCTTTCTTTATAAACATCTCCCAGAGCATAGAAACATTCATACCATTACAAGAACAACTAAGCTCACTATCTTTTTCCCATAGAAAAGATTTGGAAAAATTTGAAGGTTCGGACGATCAATTCATGAATGTCAAGGACTCTCGGCAGAACTTCAATGGTGGCAGCTAAATAAAACGCAACAAAACGAAAAGCTTAGAATATTAAATTTAGCAATGCTAAAAGTTACACAAAAATCTCATATTCATGTAACTTTACAAAAGCAAGCTGTCTATGTCCAAGATGGCGCCGCATAATTTATGAATTAAATGTGTACGGCCCAATTTCTACATTTATTGTTTTGATGCTTCAATACTAATCAACAAACAGACTATCAGCACTGCCATTTTTTTTTTTTACACCAGATACACCAAAAAAGCTTACTATTTATAGATTTGCCAACATGAATGAAAATTTCAAATCACAATTTGTCTTTAACGAAACGAAACGTGAACATTTCGAGTTTTTTTGAGTGTCAGTGAACTGTGGTGCTAAATTGGACGCACACTGACTCGTTCAATGTGGGTGCTAGTCTGCATTTGTTTTCGGTATTTTGAGAACTTGTTGGTTAAATCTAAACGCCGCAGAGTCTTGGCGAAGCTTACAGAGGCTTTGTGAGCTTAATCAGCAATTTCCGTGACAGCTACATGGCAATACATCTTCGTGTGTGGTTTCTTTCGTTTTGGTAGGTCTCTGACTCTCTTACTCTCTCTTTCTCTTTCTCTGTCTCTAAGTCTTCGCGTGTTCGTGTGTGGATGTAGATTCTATCTATCTATCTATCTATCTATCTATCTATCTATCTATCTATCTATCTATCTATCTATCTATCTATCTATCTATCTATCTATCTATCTATCTATCTCTATCTATCTATACATATATATATATATATATATATATATATATATATATGTCCATCCTCTCTCTCTCTTTCTCTCTATCTTGCCTATCTATCTATCTATCTATCTATCTATCTATCTATCTATCTATCTATCTATCTATCTATCTATCTATCTATCTATCTATCTATCTATCAGTCTTTCTTTCCGTCTGTCTGTCTGTCTGTCTGTCTATCTATCTATCTATCTATCAGTCTGTCTTTCTGTCTGTCTGTCTGTCTGTCTGTCTATCTATCCAAATATTATTTATTCTCTTACTCTTACACTCTATCTATCTAACTCTCATTTTATCTCTTTTACTTTCTATCACTTTATTTCTTTCCTTTCTATCTCTCTCTCTCTTCACTCTCTCTCTCTCTTCACTCTCTTTCTCCCCTCTACTCTATTGCCTGCTCTCTTTGACTTCTAATTTTGTCTCTTTCTTATTGACTATTTCTCTACTCCGCCAAATATTGTTATTTCTCCCTTTTTTTTAAAAAAAGTTTTCTCTACGCACTTCTGTCATTCTCACCACAGGTCTCCACTTCCTCAGTTTGATCTTTGTAAAGTTGATCGTTCTAGCACAGATTTTCATGTGTTCTTTACCACGTGATACAATAACGCTCGCGCGCTCTCTTCAGGAGTAAGAAACGAAATTTTAATGCGGAAACTTTAGGATTTTTTTTTTAAACCAAAGTTTGATTTTCTTTCATGGGAATAAAATGTAAAGTAAACAAAAAAAAAAGATCAACATACAGGGTGTATTCTATTTTAATGTGTTAGCATCTGACTTCTTCTTTCTCAATTTGTTAGCGTGACTCTGGCAATGTAATGTTACAACACTTAAAAACATTTCGGTTAGCCCTTCCATGGTGTTCGATGGCAGAGGGGTTAGGCGACTAGCTTCCGAGCTGGAAAGTTCCTGGTTCGAATCCTGTTGATGTTGAGGGCGCCTCTGAGTCTACTCAGCTCTAATGGGTACCTGACATTACTTTGGTGAAAAAGTATACGTGGTTGGTCGCTGTGCTGGCCACATGACACCCACGTTAACAGGATACAGATGACTTCTACATCATCTGTCTTATAGAGCGCAAGGTCTGAAAGGGGAACTTTTACTTTTCTTAATCTCACGGTTGCATCGCACCATGTAAACATAAGAAGTCTAAGAGATTCAAGTCTCTGCGGCTTCATTATTCTCGTACGCGATGTGGCCCGCGTTTCGTAGGTGTTGTATTGTGTTGTCTCTCTAATAGTTTTATAATTTATTTTTTTTTAAATCGAATCTACTCAACCAGAAAGTCATCATTATGAGGTTTAACACCAATGTATATGAGATGAGATGACTAATTGTATTGTTAGTAACCTAGGCGTACAACTTATGAATTAGCCAAGGTTATATTTTTAAAAGGGGTGTTGGGGGCCTGGTGGTCGATGGGAAAGGCGCATAGATTCACACCCGAGGGTCCTCGAGTTCAAACCCCGGTAAAGACGGAGTTTGATTCATGAATTTTAGAAGACCCATGAGTCCATCCAACTCAAATATATGCCTGACGTTGCGGGAAAAGAAAGCGGTTGGTCTTTGTACTGGCGACATGACACCCGCAGCTCATTAACACATATGAGCTGAACATCATATGCGTCCCATAGATCGCAAGTTCTTATATTTCAACATTAAAACCTTGTAGCTTGTTAATAAATCTCTTCCACCACATGTACTTAGAAGAGATTTCACGTTCTTATTTCATTGTTAGTCTCTTTTTTGTTAGTGTGTTCATTCAAGCGGGGGGAAAAAAATTCTATACTGTCACTTACACGGCTTTTGACTATACTAAAATCGTTAAACAGATACATTTCTTCCACTTGAACTGATCCCCCACATTCCAAGAAACAATCCTACACAAACACGCACAATCGATCACTTATACGCTCCTTTACACATATTTTTTCACGCATACACACACACACACATTCGCTAACACACTTATTCACACAAGCACTGGTTCACTCACACACCTACACTAAGACCATTCACACAGACATTCTTATTCCCACACCAATTCACACACACTTTCACACACATTCATTTACATACTCAAACTTTCCTAAGCCTGTCATATATTGTCACGTACGTTTGTTTGAAATTCTAATCTATCCATCGAGTACGCACCACAATAGAATCGAATACGTTCACGTACAACGGCATAACTATTGAAACATTATACTCCCAGAGCTCATGCACGCTCTACGGGAATCGATTCCCCTGACCATTGAAACGAATGAGATAATTTATCCTTTGAAAACGCATGTACCCATTTTTATGGAACAGATTTTATAAGCTTGATGCTATTATTAGCCGATGGTTAAAGGTTTGAACCAGAAGTAGTTAGTCTTGAAGTTAGACTCCCAAGATCAATACGACAGAATCCGACAGATATTTAAGCAAATAAATAAAGCTACAGCAGGAACTCATTCGGTTTGTCTTGATAACAACAATATATAAACGGCATTTACTATATATAAATGCTGCGGGGAAGAAGAGGAAACCGTGCGTCATATTCTGTTTGACTGCCCCAGACTTGCTGATCTCCGTCTCGATAGGTCTGGGAAATCCAAAAATTCTCGACCTGTATGGCGACATTTATGCACTACGCAAGACAGCAGGGTTTCTGTCCAGGGCTTTTGCAAGAGAGGATTTGAGCCTCTCAAGCCCTCACTCAAATGGAGTTTGATGATGATGATATATAAATGTAAAGTATAAGTTCCCCTTTCAGACCTTGTGATCTATGGAACAGATGATGTAAAGGTAATTTTTTTCTGTAGCCTACTGTTCACGAGGGTATCATGTGACTAACCGTTTAATTTCAGGTACCCATTAGAGCTGGGTGGACTCAGAGGAGCCTTAAAGACCCAGAAAGTAAAAATATGAGTCTTCTTTAGGATTCGAATTCGGCAGCGCGGTTCTGAAGCCAAGCGCTTTACCACTCAGCCGCCCCGCCTCCATTGACTATAAGACACTCTGTCAAGTCTGTCTTGTTGATAAATACTAAGACACTACTTTTTCTCTTTCTGGTAGTCGTACATGTGATAGGCCTATTAAACTTATTTAAACTACTTACCGCATTCATTACATGACATAGAGCAAAGATTTACTGCTTCAAGGATAAACAACTGTACCTGGTCCGACAGTGATACATGTAGGCATGTTTTTTTGTATTTTCATAACACGATGGTTAAAAATCGTCTTAAATAAAACATCTTCTTAAATATTCGTGAGAACAATTTTTTAAACGCAATTTTACACAGTTTTAACTACTATTTGAGAGTACATCTGTTAATGTATCATTAATCTCGTGAGTCTCACGTGATTTCCTCGTCCACATGCAGCCTATAAGCCCGTCCAGTGAAACATCATGCAGTTTATCTTAAAATTCAGGCGCTTTATTCTGACACCAAGTGTATGTATTTTACTAAAGTTCGCAGTAGAACCATTCAGACTACCCCAAGAGTTCGACTTACAAAGCGATTCACAAGCAGGAGCCCCTTGTGACATGACATAAATGACATCCACATGACATCGAGTGCAATATATGTAGCTGGAAACATGTCAATTACCCTGAAATAGAGACCAGGTTGTATACGTGCAAACAATATACTGTCGAAATGTCCAAAAAAGTAGGTCATTAAACTTCCCTACGTAATGTGTACTCTCTCAGGTTGATTCAGACTCTTAAATCTATATACACTGTGCCAGCAATTGTAAAGTATTTTTGATATGCCCGGATCTTATAAAAAAAAAATATCTAATGAATATTTACGGCAATGGATTTTCTGGACTTCATCCCAAAGACCAGATGTTCTCTGTGTTTGTGTTTGTGTTTGGTGATATTGGTGTCTTTGATGTCTTTGATGCTCGATAAGATTCATAAACAGGACAAGAACATTTTTCCCCCAGCGGAAGCAGTGATTACCTCGTGATTAATCTCGAAGGGTAATATCATATTGTGTTTTATTGTAATCCATTCCCTAAACAGGTTAGGGTTAGGGTTAGGGTTTATCTTTTTTTTGTTTTTCTGAAGAGCACTGAACTGGAAGAATCTGATAAGAAATCGAATTAAGAATTTTTGTTTTCAAATATATATAGATACAATTTTACTGAATAGGATGCAAGATAGATTTGACCATTGTTTAAGCCTCTTCATTCGACACAAGAAAGTAATCTAGATATTCCGTTAGATAAGCCACTTATTAGCAGATATTAGCCACCCGCTCCATCAGAACTACGTCAGGTCGTCGCGAAGTGGGCGACTGCTGACAATCAAAACAATAACGTACCCTCACTCGGTCAGACTCTATCATCGCCACTCATTGATCAGGGAACATGAAATGCACCTAGATACCTGTGTGTAGTCGCTGAATGAACTCTTTATGTTGTGTCTGTTGTATTTATGTCTTTTTTTTCTGTTATGTTGTCTTTAAATGAGAAAAGAGTCCTTGTAATCACAACAAATTTCCGTAAGGGTCAATAAAGCAGTCTTAGTCTTAGTCTTAGCATCATTACCTAGGCGCATGTAATTTAATCAGCTGCAGGAAGCATAATCACCTACAAGCAGATAGCATAACCTCCTAAAAAGACGTAATCTCACTACCTACAAAGAGGTACACTCATTACCTACAAAGAGGTAGCATCACTACCTACAAAGAGGTAGCCTCATCGCCTGTCTGCTACAAGGACTTTTCTTTGACCCTTAAATGTGTCCCTGCAGCCTTCGTGGCAGCTTTCCTTTCCTCTGTGCCAGTTAGAGCTAATGGCGCCTGATTTAAATCTATTGGCAAACAAAATGTTCACATCTTCTTCTCAGATTCAAATTTCTATTTAGCCTTGTTGATAGATTCTTGGAAATGAAAACCTTAGTGGCCTATATACTTAAAGATCATTGTACGGTGAACAGAAAATGTTCCTCTATGATCGTACTTTCTATTTACATGTAGATTAAATCCTTTTTTTTTTCTCCCATGAGACCGTGAGACAAGACAGTCGTCGATATGTGTGTATTGAAATATAATGGGACATCTGTTGCGGTTAAGATAATGAATAACTTTGTCCAGTAAAGGAAAAAAAATGTAATAAACTTCACATGTGGAGATTGAAATGATTTGTTTTTTGTGTTTGGTCGGGTGAGTGATATTGCGATCTGAGCCTGTTCGTTATTATCTTGATTGGAGTATTTTCATATCATAATTAATTTCTATGTAGGCGACAGATTTGTGGTTTCAATTTAATGAAGTAAATAGGTTTCAAATGTTTGCTAAGCTCTCCCATTCTTTTTTTTTTTCCTCAATGTTTCTCTTTCTCTCTTTCTACCCGCCCCCCTCGTGCTCTCTCTCTCTTTTTCCCTCTCTGTCTTTCACCCTCCCTGTCTTCCTCCCTCTTTCTCCCAACCATTTCTCCTCTTTTCTCTTTGTCTCCGGCCCTCT
The DNA here is from genome assembly GCF_947242115.1 of Biomphalaria glabrata. Taxonomy (NCBI): domain Eukaryota; kingdom Metazoa; phylum Mollusca; class Gastropoda; family Planorbidae; genus Biomphalaria; species Biomphalaria glabrata. The sequence continues at coordinate 6,828,091 of NC_074728.1, read as the reverse complement.
CAAGCCAAATTGGAGAATGTGTTGTTTTTTTGTTTGCTTGCTAATTAGTATGTTAATTTCCCCCTGCAGACAGGAGGATATTGTACTTGAATTGATAAATATTTTTAGAGTACATAAGTAAATAGTAACTCCCAAGGCTTATTGCATGCAGAACTCTTTATAAACAATCTAAATTCTCTTTCTCTGTGTTTGTATGTATGACACTAACTCCCCCCCCCCCCTCTCTCTCTCTCTCACTCTCTCATTCTTTCTCTCTTTCATTCTTTCTATCTTTTTTCCCTCTCTCTCTCTCTCTCTCTCTCTCACTGTTTTGTTCTCTCTTTATGGCTTTTCTTCTTTCTCTTTCACTTTCTCTCGTTCCCTCTCTCTTGTTCTCTCTCTCCTTCTTTCTCCCCCCACTCTCTCTCTTTCTCTCTCTCTCTCCCTCTCTGTCCGTCTGTTTCTGAGCAAGTTCCAATTAATATCTCTTTAACCACAATCCCTCCCCCTTTTTTGTTAATGTACTGTCTTTCATTTCCCCTCCTTCCTTCGATCTTTCCCATTACGCACAGGTGCGCCCTTTCCCTGAGCTGAGAAACACTGGCCTATGTTACTATTCATCGCTCAATATGGCTTGTGAAAATTAGAGTTCAAGGTCGTTACAGTCGGGTCAAGACATTTATTATTTGCAAAAAGTGTCAAATTAAACTTAACAGTAGTAGGCCTATACTGAGCATTGTCACATATTTGGTAGAACTCTATATTTAAGACAATGATCAGAGGTGGCCTTAACAGTGCGAGGGGCATTGGTTGAGTGTCTAATCAGGGCAACGAATATTTGCGCGATGGGCTGAAGGTGGCAAATGGAAAATATATTCTATTTATCTCGGAGCTCCTTTAAGGCGGGGACCCTCGTGCCATTGACCACCCCCTAAGTCTGCCCCTACAATTATCTAGGATTATATTTTACGTTTTATAGGACCATGTGTATATTGAACCAGCTATCAAGCAAAGCTACACTAGTAATATCAATGTTTAAAACATGTCGAAATCAAGTGCACAGCATGAGGCTACATAATCGTGGTTCAAATCCACATTTGACTAAAGCTGCTGCTTGTTGATAGGAGGACGGAAAGCGCCGTTTTAACAAGATGAAGATATCGTTCTGTCGTAGCCAATGATTTATTTTTTATTTGATGTCTGATTTTTTTTTCTTCTCCTCTATTTTTATATTTTTCTGTTATCGAATCACATTTTAAATTTGGTCCAATAAGTTTGTCATGGACCAAATAAGTCAAACCTGTATGGCTTTTCCCATAGTAAATAAAAATAAGTAAAGTTTCCTTTTCAGACCTCGCGGTCTTTATGGAGGATGATATAAAGGTAATCTGATTCTATGGCCTACCTTTAACGAGGGTGTTATGTGGCCAGCACAACAACCAACCGCTTTTACTTTTCCCCAACTAATGTCAGATACCCATTAGAGCTGGGAGGACTCAGAGGCGCCATGAGTATCGCGAAATTAAAAATCCCAAGACCGCCCGGTTCAGAAACTAAGCGCCTTACTGCTCAGCCAACGCGCCTCCTTATCGATATATCTTATTTCGTATTTATATTAGTCTTTTTTCATTGTGATGTTTTTGTAATTAGTTCAAGTTGTCACTGAAAATACTTGAAGCTTTGCTAGTGACACCCTCGTCCTCTATAAGCAATTAAAATTCCTTTTTCCATCTTTTATTTACATGTTCTAAGCCCGTCCAAGTTTGCTATTAAGACTTCATTTGCATAATTAATTCAACCAGGCCTTCAGGCGAGGACAATTTCTAAGAATCGTGTAAAAAAAAAATATACATAGCATTCCACGCCTATACGCACACTCAGACACACAACGATGTACACACACATGCAAATAGACACACACTAATACATATGAAGGCGATTCCCATATTAATAAAAATCAATCGTTAGAATTTATAAGTATGTCTAAGATAGAAGTCGTCAAAAGGGGAGTTAATTTCTAAAACCATGGGTAGAAAGGAATAGGTGAGAGTAAAATCGATATGAGTTACCGTTCTTTAGCTACGCGGCCCTATTGAGTCCACATTGGTGGGTGTGTGTCTAGCGAAGGGGAGTAACATAGTGTCAATTCTTTATAGTTCACTTTTTATTTTAGCGGTTGTCTTTACTTTTTTTTTTCACGTCACGTTGTGTTAACATTGTTTAACGTTAAGGCCAACTCTCAAGTGCATGTCAGTTGCAGGACATTGGAGTGGAAACAATGGGACATTTATAACCCTTCATCAGCATTTCTCAAACTGTCGGGCACTTACCGCCCCTTTCCCCTCCTCAAAAAAAAAAAAAAGATTTGGCAGTTCTGAAAAAGGGCTGCAAAGGTCGTATATTTTAAGTGTAAAAAAAATTGTACTTTCAGTGTATTTATATGAGGGTGATTTGACGACGATCAGTCCCATTACAAACATTCATACTCTTCAGACACAAATCTTTCACCCTTTTAGTATCTGCCCCTTCCACATCCTCCTTAATTTAACTTTATTTTGGCTCTTCAAGCTAGGAGAAATATTTCGTCGTAGACGCCAGGAGAATTCATTTCTGAATTTCCAAATGTAAGGAAACATTAGTTGCTGGGGCTCCGCAATTTCACCCAGACCCCACACTAGCTGGCAAAGGAGTTAGGTGTTTTGGTCAGGTGGTGGTCAAAGGTAAAAGTTTAAGAAACATTGTCTTAATTAGATGTCAGTTACAACATCTCTCCCTCTCTTTCTCTCTCTTCCTCTCTCTCTCTCACTCCTTCTCTCTCCCCCTTTCTCGCTCCTTCACTCTCCCTCTCTTTCTCTCTCTCTCTTCCTTTCTCTCTCCTTTTCTCTTCCTCTCTTTCTCTCTTCCTTTCTCTCTCCTTCTCTCTCCCTCCCTTTCTCTCTCTTTTTCTCTCCCTCTCTTTCTCTCTCTCTTCCTTTCTCTTTCTCTCTCCCTCTCTTCCTTTCTCCCTCCTTCTCTCTCCCTCTTTCTCTCCCTCCTTTTCTCTCTCCCTCTTTCTCTCCCCTCCCCCTTTCACTGCCCTCACTCTCCCTCAATCTCCTATCCTCTCTCTCTCTCTCTCTCCTTCTTTCTCCCTCTCTCTCCCCCCTTCTCTCTCTCTCTTTCTCTCCCACTCTCTCCCTCAATCTCTCCTTCTCTCTATTTCTCGGTTTAGTGCTCACTGGTTTAACTCGAAACTTACCAATGTCACCTCCCACACAGGAAGTAATCTCCGACTTGAGGAGGTCGTTTTGAATTCTTACTTTCGTTATCTATAGCCTCTTTTTATTGTGTGTGTGTATGCAGCTTTTCTTGGGTCTCGGAGATGTTCCTCCAATAAACACCTCCTTAACGGTATACATTATGCTTTGAAACTATGTGAGTCAAATGTTATAGGATGTAATTCTGTAGATGTCACTTGTATATCATGAAACACATTGTTGTCATTTAAGCTTTTGTTCAACATTGTCTCCATTCCTACACATGACGCATTGCATTTTTGTTTCCTTTGTTACTAGTTTCGATTTTAACCTTTCTTTTCTTTTTTTTCTCTCACCGTATTCTCTCTGTAAACAGAAAGAAAATTAAAATAGAGAAAGAAACACTGTATCGATTTCTCTCTCTCTCTTTTCATACCCAGCACAGTGTGCAGTTATTTAAGTCCTAACTACAGTCTCAATGGAGCGTTTTATTAAATAGTATTTAGCTTTTGTAATGTGTCAATCTTTTTGAATCGGAATATCCCAAGTCAGGGATCTCCACGATCTGTATTGATTGAACAAATATTTAGCCTTGTATTGCATATAAATGATTTAAGGTGTGCTACATGATATAAGCATTTAAAAAGGGATGGGAATAGGTTATAGGTTAGTAAAGTAGTAAAGTTCCCCTTTCAGACCCTGCGATCTATGGGGCAGAGGATGTCAAGGTCGTCTGTTTCGGTGGCCTACGTCATGTGGCCAGCACAACGACCAACCGCCTTTACTTTGGTCAGTGACTGAAAAAGAACTCTCCAGTATACTGAAATGCTTTGCTGTATCATTCTATTTATTTTATCATTTTATTATGGACATTAGAAGGCTATAAGTTTAGAAAGTACAAGTTCTAAGTGTTTTTTTTTTTTGGTTGAAAATGTTTCTTTCCGTTTGTTGGCCAGGGTGTTAAAGTCGCTCCTTACATAAACATACAGTCCGGCCCAGAAGTCTCATTTCATATCACGGTTATGATCCCGGGCGTACTGAGCCAATATGCGCCATGGTTATCATGCCCCTGTTTTTATTGTCTGTAAAAGATTTTGTTTTAAAAGCTAGAACCCTTTTAAAAGAGAATAATGTACATATAAATCAGCCAATTTGGCGGCGACCCCACCGGCCTATTAGGGACAGCCTTACGGCTCTGGCGGGAATGCCCATATAGCCAAAGGGAACGTGTTAATCAGACTGGTTAGATATTCAGAATTAAAGAAATCAAAATATTTTTTTTTCAAGTGCATATTGCCCAAAGCTGTTTTATTTTTATTTTTTTCCTATTGACCTGCTGAATCAATAGGATTCAAACTCGCCGTGAGGTAAAGCAGATCCCAGTGGCACCTCGGTGTGAACGGGTTCTCCAGATCTTAGCATTTATGGTTGAAACAAGTTGACCTCATTTTGGGTATGCCGTCACTTTCTCTTTCTCTGCCTTCTCTCACAGCACTCTGTCTTTGCCCACATTTTATTTAATCGCTCTGTCTCTTTCTGTCTGCTCTCCTTTTCTCTTCTCTTTGGTTTTTTTTTCTACCCTTTCTACCTGTCTTCTCTCTTTCTCTGTATCGCTGTGTGTACTATCACTGTATTCACTCTCCTCTGCCTTTCTCCTGTGTGTCCCTTCTCTCTGTCCTCTCTCTTTCTCTTTCTCTGTATCGATGTGTGTCCCTTCTATCAGTCCTTTCTCTATATTTCTCTCTCTGTCTCTCTCTTTCTCTCTCTCTGTGTTTTATCACTGCCCTCACTCTCCGCACTGCTTTTCCTCTGTCGTTCGTCTCTCTCTCTCTTCTTTATCTCTCTTTCTCTCTCTCTCTCTGTCTTCATTACGCTCAACGTCATAAGTAAATTATTTTACCAATTTTTTTTTTTTTACAAAGCTTATATCAACTTATTCTGTCTGTCCGTGTGGTAAAAAAGATTGTACACGTTATTTCTCCCACACCCAATCTCGGATCGAGCTGAAATTTCGCACAATTATTGTTTTTTTTACCTGAAAAAAACAAGATTAAATTTTAAAAAATAATAGCCAATTAGTTAATTAACTATTAGTAATTAATTTGTTTGGTATCTCAAAAAAAGGGAAAAAAAATAGGTTGTTCATTTTTTTTTATAAATGCTTTTAAAAAGGGAATACGATAAAAGTTCACCTAGATATCGCTTTCTCCCCCCACCCCCAGCATTTTCCCAACTGGTCCATGTAAATGATAGGGTAATAGTGTATTGAGAAAGCTAAAAGAATGAAATAGCGCTAAATAAAAACACTTGGTTAAACTATTTCGAATCGTGCAGAATTATTGTCATTGGTCCAGATCTATTACAAACTTAATTCCATGACTGATTTAAAACGTATTGATACAATTACACTTCGTGTAGGCTTTTTTTTTTTAAATTATTTTTTTTTCTTGTCAAAAAACCCACTCTATATGATCCTTATCTTCGTACATAAACTCTTATTTGACTCATATGTCTACAAAAGTATAACCAAAAAAAAAAACACAGACTACAAATTTGAAAAAAAAACAAAAAACAATATATATATAACATCGCTTTCGTCCTTCTCCTCCTACCACATTCTCCCTCGTGAAGGTACACGAAGTTACTATTTCCATGACGTTGACGCCCCTGGGCCAAGCTGCATACAAAGGAACTCGTAATAATGAAGTCTCACAGTTCTACTTTCGGCAGACGTGTGTGTGTGTTGGGGGGGGGAGGGAATGAGAGGAAGAGAAAAGGAGGAAGGAGGGTGGAGGGAGGTATGGGACGGCTGGTGAATGGATTTCATCCAATATTGTCCCTAATGGTTAAATTTGAATTCCTCCCGACTACCCCCCAGGCGGCATACTTCCCAGCTGAGAACGCAAGAACGCTAGAATGGTGATAATTTTGGTAAATTATAGTTATAACCTTTGTTGTTAGAAACGTCTGCTAAAATCATAGAAGCTAATAGTAGGAAATAGTCATGCCCGCCCAGAATGTTGTTACTTTATATGGTCCACCAGATAGATAGGGCTAAGCTACTTCAAGAGACCAGCAGATACGACTATGGTACCTCTGGGGACCAGCAGATAGGTAGGACTAAGGTACCTCTGTGGACCATCCGATAAATAGGACAAATGTACCTCTGTGGACCATCAGATAGGTAGGACCAATGTACCTCTGTGGACCATCAGATAGGTAGGACTAATGTACCTCTGTGGACCATCAGATAGGTAGGACTAAGGTACCTCTGTGGACCATCAGATAAGTAGGACTAAGGTACCTCTGTGGACCAGCAGATAGGCATGAATATGTGCCACCCGAAAACACTTTAAAGTCCAGCTCTGGAGCCAGTTAGCCGTAGTTGACCTAGAAGAGAACACCTGGCAGCAAGTGGCTTCCGAAAGAGGCAACCGGAGATCTGTTACAAAGGCTGCGTGAATCACGTCTAAGACCAAATGGACGCCGAGAACAGACGTAGACGGCGGAAGGAGAACTTAAATCGTTCATCAGCAGACAACAGTTTCGTCTGCTTTGGACGTGGCAAAATAAGTAGGTCTGCATAGTCACTTGACAAGCTGCCTTATCGATTTTTAGATTCCAAGACCATTCCAATATATATACGAATACATATGTTTAATATATTTTGATATGCAAGTGACCTATGTTAACTTAGATTGGACTTATTTTCATTAATATCTAAGCTCATTTCCTATGTCTTTAGTTCCTAAATTCTTACAAATGTTCTCTCTCTTGTGTGTGTCTCTCTTTCTCTCTCTCTCTCTCATGTCTCTCTTTTTTTACTCTTTTCTTTGTCTTGCTGATGTTTCGCCTTTAAATCTTTCTGATTCTCTGTCTCTTATTTCTCGTTCACTCTTCCTGCTATTCTAGCTTTCCTCGTTCAGTCTTTCTTTCTAACTCCTTATTTGTCCCCCCCCCCTCTCTTCTCTTTTTTTCGCTCTCACTCTCAGTCTCTCTCTCTCTCTCTTTATAGCAAAAAATCTCTTAAAACTCTTGTTTGCTATGTTTTTATCGATTTCATGTCTACAAAATGGATATATCTACATCTTTTTAATAAAATGATTTTTTTTGTAAAGTATCAAATTTGTCATTATAGCTCAACTAAAAAAAAAATTTTTTTGATAAATAAAAACAAAATATACCGATAGGAAGATTTTAAAAGACAGAACAAATATTTTATGTATTACCAAATCTACATCACAACAAGGGATCTCATTCTGTGATGTGTCTTTCCGTTTCTACAAAACAGTTCCTCTATCTCTGCCATTTCAAAACACACAAAAAACGGAAAAAAAAAACGAACTCGTTTGAAAAAAAGTCTTAAAAATTGTACGTAGTTTTAAATTTGAATCTGAAATTACAAACATCAAGATAACATGAGAAGCTTCCATCTATACTGCAGTACAAACATCAAGATAACATGAGAAGCTTCCATCTATACTGCAGTACATTGTGTGTCAGAAGGTGAGGGTATCGTGTAGCTTTCTGAACTTTCTCTATTCCTTATTCTTGTGTTCTTTGTTACTCTCTATTCCTTATCGTTTTATAAAAGTATCAGAACACACTATTTGAAACTGATCATAAAATAATTATGCCTAATACATATACATGTTGTATGCTTGATGTTTGAATTTTTTTTAGTGCTTGGCCTCTGAAAAGATAGATTTTAAGTTCGAATCCCTGTGAAGACGGAGATTTTGAACTTATGGATTTATTTTTTTGACGCCCCTGAGTCCACCCTACTCTAATGGGTACCTAACTTATATTGGAAAAATTAAAGGCGCTAGTTCGTTGTGCAGGCCACATAACATCCACGTATCCGTCGGCCACCGAAACAGACGAGATTTACGTCATCTGCACCTGTAGATAGCAAAGTCTGAAATGGAAAACATGACCATATATTATATTTGCCAACAAGAAAACAACAAAAACATAAATAACATGTCTGTAACAACTGTAATGATTCAAATGTAGAATATTCCTATCGGCTACTAGCCAATGTCATATAATTAGTTAATTTGTGGTTTGGTTGGTAACTAATGAATTTCATGAACTAGAACAAAAAAAAAATATTTCAAAAATAAGTACGTCGGAACTCTGAATAACATCAACAACTGTATAATATTGAAGATTGAAGCCAGGTAAACCAGTGACTTAGCAGAAATTAGGTCATGGTTAATATGCATGACTAAATGCATGACGCGTAGGACGTAATCATCTTCTTTTCTGAAGTAACGTTTGCATTATATAAGATAAGATAAGATAAAAATTAATCGTTGAAACTGCTTTTTTTTATACATTTGTAATGTTAATTAACTTCTACAGTGGTAAATAAAAAGTAAACAGAAAACATAATATGCTACTAAAAATGTTGACCATTACTCCTGTATTCTTACACTAGTTACACCACATTTACTTATTGGCCTGCATTGTATGGACATTTCCAACTTGTCTATAAAACGACACGCGTCTAGGGTTACTGTGTTATTGGCCTAGAGCTAAATATACTTTAAGTATGCTCTAAAAAAATTTAATTGGTTTAATTGAAAATGCCTAATAACAATGCAGATTTTTTTTTATATGTTTAAAGTTGAAATTGAATTATTAGACCGTTAGATGTCAGCCTTGAGCATTATTCTTAATTTTTGTGCAAGACATTTAGACAGATATTTAGACAGACATCAACTCGTAAACGCGTGCAAATTTTTTTCCCTGCCACGTCGCAAATACACAAATACATACACACACACACACTCACATTCACACACACACACACATACATACACACACACTCGCTGTCTTGATTCATCGTTAATCACATTTGCTTTTTTTTTAGAAATCTGGTAGATCCTGACAACCAATCTTTTTTTTTTATCTTGACCCTCGAGGTGATTTACTAAATTCTAAAGAAGATTTAATTATTAGAAACATACAACACTTAATTTACATTTATTGAACTTAGTTTCGACTGTATGTAGACATAGTTAGCTTTATAATTATCTTGCAAACTAAAATGCATCAAATTCGCTATCAACTTTACATTTTATGGAAGGCGGGGTAAGCATAGTTTAAATATATCCTTTTTTACAACAAAACCTTTATTATCTTTATGTCTCAAACTGATCAACCACTGAATCAACCTCTAATCAACCAATGAATCAACTTCTGATCAACCAATGAATCAACCTCTGATCAACCACTGAATCAACCTCTGATCAACCACTGAATCAACCTCTAAGTTGTTTGCCTTGTTTTGTAATATATTTTCTGGCCTTTTTTTCTTATACTTATATACCATCACTTGGGATCATTCTTGCTTAGGAGCAATCCTCTGTTAGTCTATAATCACTTCCATAAATCCGTCGCGTCACAAATGTTTGTTTTATGAACAGTGGTTTTTTGATACGCGCTTCGAACTGTCGTGACGATGGCCACACTCGACACCCCCTTAGGCCGCCTCTGCACATTGGGAACATAATGAAGCAATATCTTGAAATATTTTGGCATAACTGTTTCACGAAAAGTGTCCACACAGATACATATAAATATATATATATATATTTATATATGCACACACATGTATGTGTATGTGTAATGTAAGTTCTTGTGTATGTGTATTCTTGTTCTCTGTGTTTGTGAGTTTAGTATACTTTAAAACAAAACAACAACCCCGCCTTGCGCATTGATTTCTCATTCAGTCTTTCAACATCAAATGTGCAGGCAATTAAAACCTGGCAGGGAATCTCTTGCTGTAGGGACTACAAGGGAACGACCTCGTTTTATTGCTTTAAACAATCCAGTCATTTGTAGTTCCTTCATAAATCAAGCAGGATCTTAGAGAAAAAAAAAAGGAGTAATTTTGGTAAGGGGGAGGGTGGTGCTGGTTAGTGACCTTGTTCAGAAGGAAACCAGAAAGGGTCACAATTACAAAGAACTACTTGATATTTAGAGGTAACACATAATTAATTTCACTCAGACACATTTCTGGTATTATTTAAGCTATTACAAATAACGCTTATCTGTCTCGAAAGACAATGGATGCGTCCAAATGAGTCACTGGTTTTCGGTATTTTAGCCGCTTTGCAGTAGCACCAGAGTTTCGCTCCGAAGCTCGTTCCTCGGCCTTAAATAAAGGTGTCATGGGATCATTGATTGCTAATAATAATTCTTAGCTACGCCACAGTTTGGATAACATAAATATAACTTTAAAAAAAAATTAAAAACATCTTCTTTCCAATTGGAAGTTTTACTCTACTCCAAACTCGTTTTGCTGCTCTCCTACGAATAATCTTATACTGTTTCCGTAATCATTGTCTTTTGTTGTTGTTGTTGCTTTTGTTGTTGTTGCTTTTGTTTTTGTTGTTGTTGTTTTTGTTGTTGCTGTTTTTGTTGTCGTTGTTGTTTTTTGTTGTTGTTGTTGTTTTTGTTATTGTAGTTTTTTTTTTGTTGTTGCTGTTTTTGTTGTTGTTGTTGTTTTTGTTGTTTTTGTTGTTGTTGTTGTTTTTTGTTGTTGTTGTTGTTGTTTTTGTTGTTGTTGTTGTTTTTGTTGTTGTTGTTGTTTTTGTTGTTGTTGTTGTTTTTTGTTGTTGTTGTTGTTTTTGTTATTGTAGTTGTGGTTTTTGTTGTTGTTTTTATTGTTGTTTTCTGCTTTTTTTTTGTAGTTTTTGTTGTTGTCTCTGTTGTTGTTGTTGTTTTTCAGTCTTATTAGGTCATGTGGTTCTCAAAACAAAATTCAGATTATGACAAACTGTGTATAATGTGGAGCTTTACGTTCTGTATAGTTTATCTGCTTGCATAGTGAAAATGGCACTAGGTACTAGAATGTTTTTATTAGATTCTTGCCTGAGATATAGTGTAAAGAGGAAGAAACAAAGAGGTAGAAACAAATCTGAAGAGCTCGGGCATGGAGATTGTATATTCTATTCATTAACTTTGTATCGAACGTCAACATTATTGATATAGACACATCAACGGACGTAGCCGGTGGTGAATACTAGTTCTTTATATTTTTTTACTCAAAGCAATACATCTTCATTGTATTTATTGTTACTATAAACTATGTACATGAAGTAACTCCCTGGTCGTGTGGTAGGAGCGCTGGACAATGGTACCGAAGGTCTCGTGTTTGAACCTTGCCGTCATTGTTCCCAAATGTGTAATTGATGGTCTGGGATGATGTGATTTTCAAAATTAGAAGGAACACCAGAAGTATGTAGAACATATATGGTTGTAATTTACACAGCCGAATAGAAACCATGATTATAACAATAAGACTAGGGTAGTGTCACATCCTAACAGCTTAAAAATAAAATGCAAATGCACATACACAGTCGTTACACTGTTTGCGCCCTTGAGATATTGTTATCTCCCCTCTGTGTAAGGTTCATTTATCTCGGAGCTTACTAAAGCTGAAAATGGTGCAGGCTGATATCAGGGGAAGGCCGAGGAGATGGAGGAGGGCTTGCACGTGGGAGGGGGGGGGAGATGCTGAATCTTGATGTGGAAGTAGTTTGTGACTAGAACAAGAGTTTGTGGTACAATGAAGATAAAATACAATCTATCTATCTATTTAACTATTTATCTATCTATCTATCTATCTATCTATCTATCTATCTATCTATCTATCTATCTATCTATCTATCTATCTATCTATCTAACTATTTATCTATCTATCTATCTATCTATCTATCTATCTATCTATCTATCTATCTATCTATTTATCTATCTATCTATCTATCTATCTATCTATCTATCTATCTATCTATCTATCTATCTATCTGTCTGTCTGTCTGTCTGTCTGTCTGTCTGTCTGTCTGTCTGTCTGTCTGTCTGTCTGTCTGTCTATCCATCCATTCATCCATCTATTCCATTCCTCCATCCATCCTTCCATCCATCCATCCATCCATCCATCTATCTATCTATCTATCTATCTATCTATCTATCTATCTATCTATCTATCTATCTATCTATCTATCTATCTATCTATCTATCTATCTATCTATCTATCTATCTATAAATCGATAGAGATCTATCGACCTATCTATCATCTGAACCATTCTGTTAAAAGCGTTTTCCTAATTTCCTCTGTTCCGGCCGGATCCATTCACATAAAAAAAAAAGTCTTTGTCTTTCGCTCGAGCTTTATTTGTGTTTCAACCAGTGCGGCATTCAGTTTTATCCTTGCTTTTGTATTCAAAGCATTCACATTAGTATAATTACAAAATTATCTCCTACTTTTTCTTTTCTACTCGTATTTCTGTGTTTTCTGTGATATAAAAGAAAAGTTATTTCCATCCTTCTTTTTTTTTAAATGATCATTTCCTTTTCAAATATACCCCCTCCCCTTCCTGGAGTCGAATTTATCTTTGAGAATTTCGTCTAAGTTAGGGCTGTATATTGAGGAAGATTGGATCAAGGAATGTTTGTTTAGAAAATAAAAACGTGTTTGTTTTTTCTGTAACGCTTTTATAAAAACAAAATTAAACAGAAAAAAAAAATTTTCAAGAAACTCAGCCCTTTACAAAAACATTTTTTGTCTAGATATAAAATTTGTGTGTATGTTTTAACGCGCTAAAAAAAAAAAAGGTTCTCGTGTTTACAAATACATGTCAGTGTTGTTGTTTTTTTTTTAAACATTTTGTTTTTTAAACTCTACGCTGGAGAACAAACAGGTACGCAAGGGAAATAATCGCGATTCCGTAATTGTTTTCACGAGTTGTCTGCTTCCGGTGCACGCTTCTGGGAAAGTGATCGAGAACAGAGCAGACGCGCTGGCAAAAAAAAAAAATACAAACCTTGACGTACCAGAAAGGCGGGAAAGTGTATGGAGATTTTTTTTTTTTTATGAATAGACTATTTCACTTTTCCTTCTTCAAATTTCTCTTTCTTCATCTCTCTCTTTCTTTATTCATCTGTCTGCCTCAATGTATAGATCATTCTCTTTCATTCTCTCTCTCGCTCCCGTCTTTCTCCTTGTTTCTCTCTCTCTCTCTCTCTCTCTCTCTCTCCTCTTTCTATCCCCTTCTCTATTTCTTTCTCCCTCCTTCTCTCTTTGTTCTCACACTTGATTTCCGTTTCCTCTTTCTCACAGGGGTCGTCCTCCAGTATGTGTTTCACTTCCAGTGCACTTTAATGTCCCGTTTTCTTGCTAATTTTTCGTTCATGTAAATCCTGTTCAGTCAATCAACGGTACCACCAGCCCGCCTATTCATTTTTTTTTTATCAATCGTCTGGCCATCTGTATTAGTAATGCTAGGGTCCACGTTAATGCCATGGTTAAGATCTATTCAATCTCCCTCTTTGTCAGGGATGGAGAATTCTAAAAGTTTTCATCTTAGGTCTTGGAGTAGGGTTCTAGGTCTACTTAGATTTGTATTGTCAGAGTCCTTAAAATCACTGTCTACTTAGATATGTACTCAGGGCCGGTCCCAACAGTTGCTAGGCCCTATGCGAAACTGATTGCGCGGGGCCTAGTCTTGGTGGGAATAATGATAATAAGTGAAAATTAAGATTTTGTATTTTTAAAAAAAAACGTACAAAATTGCGATCACATTAACTTTACTTAACGAATCTTGCAACCTACGACATATTTATATGCCTGTGACTCACTGGCGGATCCAGAACTTTGGAGTGGGGGGGGCGATTTTTTTCCAAACCCTAACCCTAACGCCCAGTAAACCCTAACCCTATGCATATATATATTCGACATATGAGAATAAAATAAGACTGTTTCTAAATCTTCGGCGAAAAAAACAGAAAAAAAAGTCTTTCTCTTGCAAGCTTGGGGGTCTGGGAGAGCGTTGTAAGCTTCTTAAGTGGGGTTCGGGGCGAAGCCCCGACGCCCAAAAGCGTTTTCTTGCATTTTTCTCTGCAGAAACGCATTCTTTTGACATCTACAGCTCATTGTTTATCAGTGGGGTTCGGGGCGAAGCCCCGACGTCAAAAGCGTTTTCTGGCATTCTTCACTGCGGTAACGCATTCTCCTGACCTACAGCTCATTATTCATTCCATTATAAAGTGCCTTTTGAATAATGAGAAAAATATTCTAATATGAATTTATAGTCCCTTAATACATTGCAAATACAACTGATTTGTTCTTTGAAAAGATTAGATACCCCAGATATTTAGATTAAGGTTTTGAAGATCGCCGCCGAAAAAAATAAAAATTCGATTAATAATATTCAATGAAATCCTAGTATAAATTGTGAGTTATAGTCCTAAATTTATTTAACTAGAAAAATATGAGATAGAGTAAAGGTTGGAAAAAGTCGACTAGGAAAAGATTATCTGGCTTTTGAACTAATCTCAACCGTGACTGTTATATTGAAAAATTTCGTTTGAATTATAACTTTTCCAAAGCAAAGTCTTTCTTAAAATAGTTATGATAAATTCATGTCAAATTACACAAACTCTGTCTGGAAAGGGGAAGGGCGGTAAAATGAAAACGATTAATTCTCGCTCCTTTTTATAATTTTTGCTATTGATTGCATTTTGCATTAAAGAATATGGGTTGAGCGACTCGATATAAGAATTTACTTTATAGCATATATAAATTATATTAGTGACAGATTTTTGTAATTTTGTAATTTCTTACTATAATACAAAAAGAAAAAGTATTGATTTGTCCGATGGGGGGAAGGGGATTGCATGTATCGCACTTCCACCCGTTCATATTATATAGATATTCGACTAATTTTGTTCACATACTATGATTTCTCCATAAAAGTAGGACCGCCCCCCCCCACTCAAAGGGTTTAGATGGGTAGGGCAGTAGAGGTATTCGCTCTTCCCCTTCCAATCGGCCAACAGGTGAACGAAATTATATAAAGACCGGTTAAAATACCAATAACAAGTTTTAATCATATAGATATTTAATTGATTCTGTTAGCAAGCTGTGATTTCTACAAATAAATTGGACCGCCCCCCCCCACTCGAAAGTTTATGGTGGGGGGGGCGGATTGATGCTATCGCCCCCCCCCCCGACCCTACCAAATCGGCCAAAATACTAGAAGGGGGGGGGGCGAAATAATCTAAAAATAGGTTGAAATATAAATAATTAGTATATATTATTAACATAAGTAATAAATTCGCATACAAATTGTGTGAATTCTATACTATAATTCGTCCGCCCCCCCCCCCTTCGGGGGGGGGGTCGGCCGAGTAGGGGGGGCGATCGCCCCTACCGCCCCCCCCCCCGGATCCGCCAGTGCTGTGACTATAAAAGTAAATAAAGTATTGCAATTATCGATTAAGGTGAAAATTTGTCCGATTATTACATTTTATTACATGAAAGCTGATAATGATTTTTTTCTTTTATCGCGCGTAGGATTGGCGTTTTCCACAATGAATGAAACCCACAAATGACAATTTAGTAAATTTTTCAGGAGATTTTAATAAATTCAGGAGAATTTCAGGAATTTTTAGTATATATTTTGCAATTTAATGATTACACATAGAATTAGCGCGGGGCTTATGAAAGCGCGGGGCCCACTGCGACGGCATAGGCCCTGTATGTACTGGCAGAGTCCTTGACATCACTAGGTCTACTTAGATTTGTATTGGCAGAGTCCTTAACCTCACTAGGTCTACTTAGATTTGTATTGGCAGAGTCCTTGACATCACTAGGTCTACTTAGATATGTACCGGCAGAGTCCTTGACATCACTAGGTCTACTTAGATTTGTATTGGCAGAGTCCTTGACATCACTAGGTCTACTTAGATTTGTATTGGCAGAGTCCTTGACATCACTAGGTCTACTTAGATATGTACCGGCAGAGTCCTTGACATCACTAGGTCTACTTAGATTTGTATTGGCAGAGTCCTTGACATCACTAGGTCTACTTAGATTTGTATTGGCAGAGTCCTTGACATCACTAGGTCTACTTAGATATGTACCGGCAGAGTCCTTGACATCACTAGGTCTACTTAAATTTGTATTGGCAGAGTCCTTGACATCACTAGGTCTACTTAGATTTGTATTGGCAGAGTCCTTGACATCACTAGGTCTACTTAGATATGTACCGGCAGAGTCCTTGACATCACTAGGTCTACTTAGATTTGTATTGGCAGAGTCCTTGACATCACTAGGTCTACTTAGATATGTACTGGCAAAGTACTTGACATCACTAGGTCTACTTAGATATGTACCGGCAAAGTACTTGACCTCACTAGGTCTACTTAGATTTGTATTGGCAGAGTCCTTGACATCACTAGGTCTACTTAGATATGTACTGGCAGAGTCCTTGACATCACTAGTTCTACTTAGATATGTACTGGCAAAGTACTTGACATTTACGTTGAGTGTTGAGATAGTACGCCCCATTGTTCTAGCTGAGTGAATCAAAACGAATTGTACATTTATTAAATGAGTGTATTTTGAATGTGTGAGTATGATCTAAAGTTTAATTAATTAAATTTAATTGTTAATCTGAATGATTTTTTGAATTAATGATTAAAACAAGTAAATATCTACTTAGTTATTGTATTTAGTTATCTCTCTCTCACTCTATCTCTCTTTCACTCTATCTCTCTTTTTCTGACATCCTTGTTTATTTTTCTGTTTCTGATCGTTTCTCTTCCTAACTATTCCTTTCTCTCTCTCTCTCTCTCTCTCTCTTTCTCTTTCTTTCTCTTCTCTCTCTTCTCTCTCTCTTTTCCTCACTCACACACTTTAAATATTTCGCTCTCTGTTTTGCATTTCTCTAGTTCTGAATTTCTGTTTCTGTTTCTTTCTTATTCTGTATGTCTTTTCCTTCCCTCTCTCTCTCTCTCTCTCTCTCTCTCTCTCTCTCTCTCTGTTTTTCTCTGTCTGTCTCTTTTATTATTTATGCATCTTTTTTTTTTCATTTCGATTTCTTTGCCGCCTCTTCTTTTCTCCTGGTACTGTTCCCTGAAGGAAGTTCTTTGCAACCCCAGAGGACCTTGTGTTATCGCCATTCAGTTTTAGTTGTTTTTTTTAAAGTAGTAAGCAGGTCCTAAAGGGATCCAATCGCTTTACTTATCCTGTCTCTAATCTCTTCGTTGGAATACTATAGTTGTTCTTATTAAGCAGAATTAAAATTTCAGGTGTACAATTCAAATCAGTTGTCTTTGCTGTTTAAGAACATCCGCTTCAGGTAGAACGGTTTTTATCGTATGGGTTTTTTCCCAGCGTGTTGAATCAGGAAATTGTTCTATCTTTGTATTATTTTTTTTCCCTTGCTGTCACATTAGCTTATTTAGAAAAAGAAAAGTGTTTATTTTGACTTGTTTTTCCATGCCTCCGGAGTCGGCATGTACATTTTCCAGACATTGATAAGCTAGAATGTACGCAGAGCTAATCTAGGTAAAAGGGAAGGGGTGGATGAGAGACAATGTTGGTGGGGAGTCTGGGCTGAATCCATTCTCGTGTTGCAAAACTTAAATAAACATTGGAAGAAATGAGGTGTGTCGTTCCGCATTTTTTTTATCAGAGTCAGATATTTTTTTTTCGTGCAGATATTTTTAGGCTAACTTAAACTAGACTATATTCTTTTTCCTAAGACTAAAGTAAAAGTCCCTTTTTTTTTACATTAAATCTATTCAAGCCATATTTTCATGGCGAGCGGAACCTGGTCGCTGTTCTCAAAAACGGCCCTACCGATTTTTCTAGAAATTTAACAGTTGATGTATATCGCTGAAAAAAAAAGAATTATTAGCTCGTTGGCCGCTCGGTGAAAAGTCTAGTTTGACCGTTGTCATTTTAAAAAAGTCAAACATGAAATACATTTAAATTTGGCTAGAGATCTAGATCTAGGTCTATTCCCAACATCGAATTTGAAAGGACTATCGCGTTCTTTAATTATGTGACTCTCGCTTTCGGAAATTTCCGATTGTAAGGCTTTTCTAACTGAAGATTTTCATAAATTAATGTGAAGGAAAACTTTGCGCATCTAGGTCTAGATCTCAATGTTTATCATTGGATTAGTATAAAGTGTACTAGATCTATACTTTCGCTTAACCCTTAAAGTGCTGAGCTGTTTTACAATGAGTGCATACAAAATGGAATTACAATTCTTATGTTTAGAGGCTAAACTACCACACTCGTTGTAAGGGTTAACACACGTATTTGATAACTATTCTGCGATTTTAAAAAAAAATGGAAGTAAGTCATAAACAGCAAGTTTATGTTGTTTTTTTTGGTTTATCCAATTTTAAGGAATACAAAAATAAATTCCTGTGGGGAGGGGCGTTACAACTTTCAAGCGGAAATAAGCTAGACCTAAACGATCTAACAAACAATGAAAGAGAAATATGGGGGAGAAAGAAGTAAACGATAAAGGCAGAGAGAGAACTAGAGAAAGAGAGAGAGAGAGAGAGGAAAAAAGAGAGGAGAGAATAAAGAAAAAGAGAGAACTATACGTTTGTATAACCATGACATAATCCTTGTGAACCCTTTTTAACGCCTAAAATCAAAAACTTATTTTTGTAAACTTTTTGTATTGTAACTATTTCACTGTTCAATAGAAATAAATAGAATTATAGCTTTTATATAGCGCTACTTTTATGATTATAGCATGCTCAGAGCGCTATGGTCCAATCTCATTTGTGGACCAGTGGGGATGGAGTATCAGGGAGAGGTTTTTCCGTGCTGCTTTTAGACGCTCAGCAAACACAACTCTGCTCGAGTTGGGTGCTCTAACCTCAAACCCCTTTCTTAGGTAGCCAAGCCAATCCAAGTTTAAGTGTATTCAACCTCTCGACCACGCTTTCCACCATTATATATATATTTTTTTTTAAATGTTTATATACACTTCCATTTAAATGCATAACACGCATTGTAAAAGTATTAAATGTACATTGTGCTGGACACATAGTACCATCATGAGCTTTGTCATTTGACACGCTCGTACAGTCTCTGTGTTATCTCGGTCAAACATTTAAAAAAGCTATCAAACACTTCTGTTCCGCCACTTATAAATACATCTATGAAAACTTTTAATAATTTCTAAATGAATAAGAAAAATAGTAACCATTTTTGTTTTATTCTGTTCAATATTTGAATACCGCTCTAAGGCTACTGGTACCAACGTTAATGATGGACCAAGTGGTCATCTGATAGCCAACTAGTGGACAATAAGATCGAAACTGTCGCCTTCGGGTCGTTTACCTTGATGTTAACCCAATCTTTGATTATCGTCCATTAGTTGACCATAGTTTGACCACTGTCCTCCTCAACACTTCCACTTCGAATGTCTGAGGTCCAGTTCGGGAAGTTGATTGTGTCCAGGAAAGGGCTATCTAATGACAGGGTTAATGGAGTCCAGAGTAGTTCAACTATTGATGAATATGCGATTCTTCTACAATACATCTTAGTCAGATTGTATAGAAGTGTCTACAGTACATCTTATTCACCTTGTGTAAAAGTGTCTAATACATCGTAGTCACCTAGTATAAACGTGTCTACAATACATCTTAGTCACCTTGTATAAAAGTGTCTATAATACGTCCTAGTCACCTTGTGTAAAAGTGTCTAATACATTTTAGTCACCTAGTATGAAAGTGTTTATAAAATGCATTCTAGCCACCTTGTATAAAAGTCTCTACTATTCATTTCAGTCTTCTAAATGTAGTATGTAGTTCTATGTACGAATTTAAAGCCGGGTATTTTTGACCAAGATTTATTCTAATGTTGGGTGGAAATGGATTGGTGGGTAATTAGATGTGTCAGGTTTATATATATATCTATATTATAAAGTAGAATGTGAGGGGTATGTATGTATGTATGTTACTTATAGACATCAAAACCGCTTGACCAATCTTGATAAAACTAGGCAGGAATGTTCCTTGGGTACCAACTTAGACCTTAGTGAATGTATTGTAGCCCTAAAACAAATGTAAGACCCTCAAAAAAAAAAAAGTTGTCCGACTCTATTACAGCTATAGTATTTTATGGATCTAGGCCATGTCTACAATGTTGACATGAGAAAAGATAGAAAGGATTTAGACCTAGATCTAATTTTAAGAAATACACTTTGCGAAGATAGTTTTTTACTTTGACACATGAAAAGACAAAAGAAGATCCATTGATTTCATTATATAATAAAATTAACCTTCAATTTTGTGTTTCAAAAGCATTTTTTACATTAATTATTTCCTTATATCTGTGATTACAGATTTCCTGACGAACATTCTTTCATTAGACAATTCCGTAATGAATCGCGTACTAAATATTAATTCGTTTAATTGTTTACTTTATAATCCCATCCCTAGATCTAAAACTCTAATTCAACTCTAAGATGATAAAACTTCTCTTCGAACAGATAGTTTTATACTTTAACACATAAACATATTAATTAAAGTCCATTCATTTCATATTTTGATCAAATAAACATTCAAATTTGGTTTTCTAAAGCTACATTCGTTTACGAAAGCTGCGAAGCCGAGTTGAGATAGGCCTAGATCTATATTCATTCATGAATCGCGTACTAAACATTATTTCGTTTAATTGTTCACTTTATAATCCCATTCATTTAACAAAGCTATCGCTCTTTTCGTTTTTAATAGATAAGAATGTATCGACTTCCTTCGGGTAAACCCGTTTTCTCAAAACTAATTTTATTTTCGTAGCGAAACAGAAATAACGTGAAAGGATCATTAGCTACGTTTAACATACATCTAAATCCAATCCACTAGATTATCCAAAAGCATTTTTTACATAAATTAGTTCCTGATATCTACAGATTTCCCGGCGAACATTCTTTCATTAGACATTACCAAATGGTTACACATTAACACATCTCTCTTCTGAGGTCTGAGTCTATTCCTAGGCCTAGGTCTAAAACTCTTACTGAACTCTAAGATGATAAAACTTCTTTTCGCAAAGATAGTTTTATGCTTTAACACATAAACATACTAATTATTGTCCATTCATTTGATATTTTAATCAAATTAACATTCAAATTTGTTTTTCTAAAGCATTTCTAATACATTCGTTCGCTGTTCGCTAAAGCTGCGTAGCCGTGTTGAGATAGGCCTATATTCATTCATGAAAAAAAGTTCACGCATGCGCAGCACAGAACTCTAAATTAGTGTAGATTTAGATCTACGTCTACCTCAAGATCTACTTTATACTTTATTCACATGAACATACAAAATTTAGTCTATTCATCTCAAATTTTAATCAAATATATGTAGGCCTACAAGCAAATGTTTTAATTTGAAAAAAAAATGGATTTAAGCCTATTAGCTATTTTGATTTGATAGCTTCATTCACACTATTTTTACATTGACACATTCGCTTTACTTATTAAATTATTATTTCGTTTAATTGTTTACAAAACACTCTCAGTGACTATATCGAAAGTAATGCGCAAATAAAGACCCGCGGGTCGCGGGTAACATATGTCTAGTATATATATAATTGTCAATCGGAAATAAACTAAACATAAAGATCTAATGAAAAATTAAAGAGAGAGAGAGAGAGAGAGAAGTAAATAAAAATACAGAGAAAGAGAGAGAGAGAATATGTATGAATAGATTTAACAAAAAAAAACATCATTTGCAAATTACCGCTGTTTGACGTATCCCCCTACCCCCACCTCTACTACCTCTTGGGTCTAGTAGGTAGATTCAAAGAGTGTAGTTCTCAAACTGTATTTAAAAGAAAAAGGATTCCCAGAGGTGTCTCTCTGCTTTCTGACTTTATTAACGTAATGACAAAATATGTTGGTCCCTTTATTTTAAAATGTTGCCAAATCTGTCGATCTAACAGTGGTTCAAGCAATCACTAGAATCTATATTTGTATCGATCAAATCTTTGATAATCTGACACAGTACTTTGCCGTAGGGAAATTACAGAAGTACTTTTTTTTTTCTTTATTTGTAGTTTATTGCTTTACGCAAGACTGAGTTCATGAAACAAACAAAAAAACAAAAAAAAAAACAAGTTCCACAAAATTGAATATTATTAGAGTTTCCCCAAGGCTACGACTAATAAAAGACAGAGAAATTGAGAGAGTGAGAGAGAGAGAGAGATGAAAGAAAGAGAGTTACAGAGAGAGGGAGAGAAAAAGAGTAAGAGAGAAAAGTGCGAAAGATGGAGAAAAAAAAAAGAAAGGATAGAGAGAAGATAGAGAGAGGGGAAAAGATCGAGATAAAGAAACAGAGTGAGAAATATAGAGATAGTTAAAAAGAGAAAGAAATGAAAGATACAGAGAGAGTAAGAGAGAACGATAGAGAATGAGAGAAAAACTCATAGAAAGGGAGTTAGAAAGAAAGAAAGAAAGAATGAGTGAGAACGAGAAAAAATGAGAGAAAGAGGTTGTCAATCTGTTTGTCATTATATGGATAGTTCGTTATACTCGTATTTCCAAACAAAACAAAACATTAAATACATTTTCAAAGGTCGGGAAGTTAAAAGAGGTGTCTTTTATTTAGTCACAGCCCTTCATATCTGATTTCACAGCCAACATCAGATCTAAGTCTCATGTCTTGGGCCTTCGTTGCAGTTTGTTCTCTAGGGCAACGAATATTAAGTCTATAACTTGCAAAATCCAAAAATTTTAAAATTACCAATTTTCTCAGGTGTCGGAATTATCAACATACCTAATCATATTGATAATCAAAAGTGATAATCATATCATATAATCATATTGGTAACCCCGGTAAATGTATGAAGAGACGACAACAGACAGAATAAGACAGGCTGAATCAATATAGGAGGGGGCCCTAATCTGCGCTTTAGGCCTAGAGCCCGTAAAAAGCCTAACAGTGGTGCTGGGACATTAGACAGCATGATTATATCTGACTAAACCTATAGCTTTCCTAATTTACATGTCTCTACCATCTGGCCAGCCACAGATAACTCTTTAACTTCACACGTTTAGGTTGTCTTTCTTTGTTTTATCTATGTGACTTTAAAATTCCGACATGAAATAATTAAAAAAAAAGTTCCTCTTTCAAATCTTGTGGTCAATAGGGCAGATGTTTCTGTGGAATACGGTTAGCGAGGGTGTCATCTGGCCAGCACCACGACCAACCGCCTTTACTAATGTCAGAGCTAATTAGAGCTGTGTGGACTCAGAGGTGCCCAAGGAGCACGAAATTTAAAATCTCAGTCTTCACCAGGATTCGAACCCAGGACCCCCGGTCCGGAAGCCAAGCTCTTTACCGCTCAGCCACCGTGCCTCCTCACACATGAAATGCATTCGAAAAATTAACAATTTAATTACATTTATATCTCTTCCATTACCTTCATTTACAATAATTACTTAGAGACATGCTTGTAAATACATATACAAAATGTATCGATGATTTTACATTAGACCTGGCAGTTGATGGAAAGTACATTTCATTCTATGAATAACTCTAGGTTAACATTCTTGAAACTAGTTCCAAAGATTTCTTTTTCCCTTGGTGACAGAACTTTCAAACTACTGAACAGGAAAAGTTTACTTTACTGGATCTGAATAGACGTTCGTCTTAATCGGTAAATACACCCTTAATGCGCCCCTCCCCCACCCTCTCCCTCACCTCGCCTCCCTTTTTCTTTTCGTGGCCAGTATATTTCAAGCGGTCATCGGCTGGTCACTTGTCATGAAGTGACCAGAGAACTTTGGCCCCCTGGCTGTCATCAAATCACATTACGTCGTACTTAAGGTGGGGCCCTGACTATTTCAATATTGATCCCGTCTATCTAAGAAAAGAGAATCGATTCCGCCCTTCACGTGCTGGCACCGATGGCTAGCCACGCAATGTACAATGCGATAGCGCCAGGAGCCTTATACCTTGAATGGAGGATCAACAAAAGTACAGGATCTTTTTAAAAATATACTAAGGAGCTGTGATTCTATAAGTATTATAGTATTTAATGTAGCTTTATACTTTGATCTTTTCTATGAAATATATGTAGGGTGAACATCAAGGTGCGTGCAATGTATGGTTCGAAGAAAATGGGGTCTCGATAGTATAAGTTCCTAAAAGCTTAGCTCTAATCATCTGCCTGAATGATGATTTTCCGCTGCTCGGAATGCTGGCAAATTGCTCAACCACAGACCCTTTTTTGCTGCAACTTCTGGATCCTATCCGGGCTCTTAAAACGGGGCTGACTTCGACAGTTTCTGTAGACGTTCAACATTCCAAAGTCCTGACATGCTCTAAGAACAAGATTTAGGTCGATTAGTTATTGTAATATTTATAATACACTACACTTATACACTATATCAGTGACTATATCTGTGATACGCAAGTGAAGACCCGCGGGCCGCGTGTAATATCTGGCTAGTGGATTATAAGCCCCGTAGCTGTCCGAGGTTGATAGGTATGTGGGTATTGTTGTAGCGCCGATGTCTCGACGAAGTTCTAATGCGTAAACTCATCTGCCTATATAGCTCATGTCCTTTATCCGAAGCTTCCCAACTATCATACCAATGTGCGAGGGATAAGACACTCTCGTACGTGTAGGGTGCATCACCTACCAGTACGTTCGGACCGCGGTTTTCTCTAAAAATCCCGCTGTGACCAATACATTTTCTTACTTCTATTGCACTCTGGTGACGAAAACGTTGTCGGCCGGGTCGTGTTTAAACAGTGATGGCACCATAAAAAAAATCTGTAATGACAAGTATAATGACAATAAGGAAACGTTGAAAGTATAGTATGGTTTAGCTCTCTCCAGCGTACAGATAATTGGCCCGCTTCGGAATGTCGAACGCAACGGAGCAAGGAAATTGAGTCTGACGAAGCAATTAGCTGCGATAATGGTTTGTGTTTTCTTGCAGTGGTCGAATGTCGTAAACATTGGTTCACATTGAACTGGAAAACCAACAATGCTTGACATCTGGACACGGTGTGCAAGAAGATTACGTCTCTTGAATTACGTCGACAACTTAATATGTAGTGAGACTACGCAGCAATGTGTATAGTGTATAGGCAAGTGAGATTACGCTGTAATGTGTATAGGCAAGTGAGCCGAGACCAATCTATAACGAATGGTCTCGAGTTAGCCTACGTAAAATAAATGTATGGAGCTTTGTTAGGTGCACGTCTAATTT
The DNA here is from genome assembly GCF_947242115.1 of Biomphalaria glabrata. Lineage (NCBI taxonomy): Eukaryota > Metazoa > Mollusca > Gastropoda > Planorbidae > Biomphalaria > Biomphalaria glabrata. The sequence continues at coordinate 6,802,824 of NC_074728.1, read as the reverse complement.
TTAAAATAATTTGGTGGTTTATTTGTCTACTGAGTGGGCTAGTTTATTATAAGGTCGTGTTGTACTTGAGGTTTAAAAGCTTTTTTTTTTGTTTCTTTAAAGTTGCTCGAGGACTCGTTTAGTTAAGTTTAAAGAGACTGAGAGAAAGAGAGAGAGACGGGGAGGAGGTGGGAGGAAGAGCGATAGAGAGCGAGAGAAAGAGTCAAAGGGGAAGAGACAAATGAAAAGAGTGAAAGAGAGTCGAGAATAAAATGAAGAAAGAGAATAGAACAGAAAAGAGAGAGAGAGAGAGAAAGATTAGGGAGCAAAGTTATATCGTAGTATCCATCCCTCTCTCTTCCCCCCCCCTCTCTCTCTCACTTTCTCTCATACATACATGCATAAACAGAAAGAGAGAGAGAGATTTAAGTAGCTGATGTTCATAAAAATCAATTGAGAACTATTAAAATAGTGGAAGCCAGGGATACGTTCTGAACCGTACTAATTTGTTACTAGCCGTCTGACTGATAGTCTCTCTGTCTATCTTTCTCCCCCCCCCCCACCTCCCTCCTTTTACGTCCCATTTTCTTTCAGAAAAAAAAAGAACAAAAGAAAACAAACACAAATCATTCAGTTGTCTCCCCTAGCGAAACCAATACTTTTTCAATATTTTTCACTTCGCTAAATGGAAGTACACTACATGTTAAAATTTTAAAAATCTCCGAATCTATATACTTTTTGAGGAGAAATGCAGATTTTATATTTTATTTATTTATTATTTATTTAATACATTAAAACATAACATGTCCTTAAATCTAGTAGAACATAACAAGCCCCCCCGCCCCTTTTCTAAAAAAAAAAGAAATAAAAATTCACAATGTTTACACGAAAACATAACGTTATGGGTTGCTCTATTCACAAAACAAAAGATCGATACCAGTCAGTTACATTTAGCCCACATAAGGACAAAGTGACAGCTCCGAATTTCGCACGCCAACAACTACAGTGACCTGTTTAACCTGCAATTTTCTTCGGACGTGACATTTTTTTTTTACTTCATGTCCAAATTTTTCTACCAAGCGTTTTATGTTATTGCATAAAACAGAAATAGTACCACCTACGTTTAGGTCATCTCAAACGATTGTACAAGAAAGGGTCTTTATGTTATTGCATAAAACAGAAAAAGTACCACCTACGTTGAGGTCATCTCAAAAGATTGTACATGAAAGGGTCTCCTACTTTTACAGTTATAGAAGGTAGATTTCCGAGAGGCTTTAGAGAGTGGAAGGGGTTGCCTGAATCAGCCAGGAAAACCAATGATTTAGTGGAGCTCACGTTTCTAATTAAAATGATGCGGAAGATCAGCACATGGATACATCATGGATTTCATTATCGTGTTTTTCAAAGGAGCGTCTGTGATTTATTCAATAGTAAAAATAATAAAATCACTTCATTTTAAGACATTCCATGACAGAGCACTACATTAAAGTAGTGTTAATGTTGCTGGTTGTTGATGTTACCGTGAGCTCACGTACTTGGTAGTTTAGATGGTAACTTGATGACGATATAACTAAACAGAACAAACAGATTTAGATAAAACAGTATAGTAAAAAAAAAACACAAACTATTTATTTGAAAAGAAGGGGCACAGTCCAACGTGGCTAGATCTAAAACAAGTCTTGTCCTAAATGAAATGAGTCTCTGCAATTCTTCCGTCTCCAAGCTGTTTCCGTTCAAAGTTTTTTAATGTACCGTGACGTCGATAAAGGAAATCCCCGATTAGTCCCGACAACTTTGCGTTCAACTTATAGAGTCATTACATTTTTCTTCTTCCCTTTTATTAAAAAAAATAATAATTGTAAATCTGTTTTAGATAGGCTTAAACACTATCACCTAGCTGTCATGTCTTACAATTTACATGGCCAAATTTGGGAATAGACAACACAACAGTAATTATACGAAATAAAACAATGCATAAGACAAAGCATAATTTAGAAATGCAAAAGCACAACAAAATTAATTACTAAGAAAATAAAACAACACAAAAATCAAAGACACATTTCTTATTCCATATGCTAGGACTAATTCCTACTAGTGCTCCTACTTCATTGGTGCCATTATAGCAGCAATATAGCATGGAACGGGTAGCCTTAATCAGCCAGGAACACCAACGACTTGCTTAGCAGAGTTGAAGTTTCTAATTAGCATGCAAGACAAGATTAATACATGGATATGCATGGGACTTAATTATCTTCACTTGGAAAGGAACCTCCTGTACATTAGGAGGCCACACATTGTATGTCTAATCTAATAACACTGAATAGTTTATTAGGACTTGTTGCTACTTTAATTTTTAGTCTTCTGTGCTGAAGCGTCTCTAAATCTGTCTGTCTGTCTGTCTGTCTGTCTGTCTGTCTGTCTGTCTGTCTATCTATCTATCTATCTATCTATCTATCTATCTATCTATCTATCTATCTATCTATCTATCTATTTTTTGTCTGTTTGTCTCTCAATCTCTTTTTGTCGATCTCTCTCTCTCTCTCTCTCTCTCTCTCTCTCTCTTTCTCTAACTATTTTTGTCTACTATCTAGACCCACTACTGCTAATCAATATGAATGAAATTATATAATAAATATGAGTTTTCAATAGTTCAGTAACTGTGTATGAACAGAATTAATGACATGGTACATATAACATAAGTATGTAGTAAAAAAAAAAAAAACAGTCAACGATTAATTCTGCATCGGCGCCATTATATAGAACAACGATGATTAGCAATATATTCCAACTTTTCATTTTGGAACCTAGACATTCCAGATACAGTCTATCATGAATACAAACACACAATAACGGTACCACGAGGAAGCTATGAGTCCAAGCTAACGCATAAGAAATGCATCCCCTCTATGTTGCACTGAGATGTCTTCTCTTAGTGTTGGCGTTTACTGCTTTTGTGGAGGCCCAAGGCCGGCCCCGACGAAGGTTTCCCGTCAGATTTGCAGTCATCTTGCCGTCGGAGTACAACAATCCGGAATTCAAAACACTTCCGTTCTCCTTAGAGAAAGTCCTCCCAGCGTTGAACCTCTCCCTGGAACGAATCCGGAAGTACTTGCCTCAAGCCGAGTTCGTATTAAACGCGGAGGACTCCCGGTGCGTTTACTACATCGGGCCCTTGAAGTATGTTTATATGTACATGGACGGCAAGGTGGACGTCTTTATAGGCCCCGTGTACATGTACAGTCTGGCCCAGGCTGCGCGTTACAGCGCTCATTTCAAGGTGCCGTCCCTGTCGGTCACTGGGTATCAGGAGCGATTTCTCCTTCAGAGAAAAGTCGAATTCTACACGCTGACCACAGTGACCGGAAACTACGGGAAACTGACGTATTTCTTTGACGCCATTTTCACGCGGTTCCGATTCAAGAACATGGGCATCATCTTCCAAGAAGCTACCAAATCGAACTTGAAGTGTGCAGGGGAGGTAAACGTGGACCAATGCTTACAGATTATGTTCCCTTTGTTCCGCCACTTCCGGAATAAAAATTTCACAAAGATGACCCAGTATAGCAGGATTTTAAAAAACTCCTCCATGTCGGACTATGAGATGGTGCTGAAGAAGAGAGAGAGAGACTCACGGAGTAAGTACCCAAAAACAGAAAATCGCAGGCAAAGAGACTTTGAATGCCTAAAGAAAAAAAACAATACATAAAGTGTATAAGCTATCGAACTAACTAACCGCGATTAGGTAAATGCAGATACAACAGTGATAGCACGTGATTTAGGGTTTAATCAAGCGTTTAACGATGGCGAACGAGGCTTGAATAGAAATTTAAGTGGACTCTAAAAAAACAATAATATCTAAACAATAAAATAATAGCATAAAGAAATATATTATGGACACTAAAAGTATAATGCATATCAAAGAAATAAATTTGATTTTATGTCAAAGCTATTCAAAGTCTCTTCGCCATCGAGATCAGAAAATAAGTGATAATCGTTTTTATGTTAATCTCAATCTGTGTGTGTCCTATAACTTCTGCTATATTAGTAATAATGCCTCTCCAATTATGTGTTTTAATTTTACTCACTTTTTTTTCTTTCTCTCTCTCTCTCTCTCTCTTTCTCTTCCTCCCACTCTTTTTCTCTAGCTCTTTTCGATTATTTTTTTTCTGATTCTAATTATTTAATAGCATTTTGTTTCCAAATATTTATTTCTGTTATATTTCTTCCTGTTTTGAAAAGTTATCTACATTCAGTTTATACCATTTTTACCTTTACCTATCCTTTAGACTGTTTGACCGTTGGGGCACCACGCAAGATTTGTCTACCATCTTTCTCCATTCCTCTCTGTTTCCTGTCATAAACAGAACCTCTTTCAATGGCAGGCCCGTCCATTCTTAACTGTGAATAGACCTTGCTTTTAATGACTTAACTGCATAAAATTTAGCTCTTGTGATATGAATGGAGAGTCACCCTTGAAGGATTACGGGCACGACATGGCCTGAATAGTGCCAATGTGCCGAAAACTCAAAACTCGAACTCTCCCGTTCATTCTTTTATATTGTCTTCCCATCGCTGTCTCTGTCTGCCTCCTCTTCTTTTTCCTGGTACTGTTCCCAGGTGGAAAGTCTTTGTGAAACCCGAAGACCTTGCAATAGGGCCATAGATTTTTAGCTTGCCTTTTTTTTTAATATGAAATTTAGAACCTCATCATGGGGTCCAATCGCTGCAGTAAACCTTGTCTCCAATCTCTTGGTTTGTGATGCGGTCTTTAAATGTGATACCTAGGATCCTTCTGTAGCATCTCAGTTCCATTGCTAGGATACTCCTACTGCTAGATCACACTTATGTTATGATTACAGTACAAAAAATTGTACCATTTATTTATTTTTTTCCCATCAAAGTGAAATTTCGCAATAAACTCGTGCTGTGAAGCAACATATTGTATCAAAATTTCACTAAGATCACTTTATAAGATGTTTCATTGCATGAATTGTTACCGTATATGGAAAGAAGAGATAGTTTTGGTCGGTAACCCCTTTTCCATTTATTTAGAGGTTACTTATTGATCTAGATCCACATATTATATTTATGTTTGATCGTTTGCTGTTAAAAATGTCAGCTCATTACGTTGTCTTGCCTATAACGCAAATGTCGTGGGTTCTATCCCCATACAGGGTATTTTTTTTTATCTCTATATTTTTCAATGCCCCATTGAGCTTTATGGATAAATGCTGAAATATCTATACCACCATCAGCTTAAAAAAATAATAGAAAGCCTATGGATAATAACAAAGAGATAGAGTTTTAATACGCGGTGGTTTCACTTCTTCTTCTTCTTCTTGAAACTGTCAGCTGGAGTTGAGCCTTCGGCTCTTGGAACTCTAGGCCAGCAAAAGTGAACAAGAGCTCCATCTCACCGGCCTGAATGAGAACAGTGTACACTGTTCTGTCTGGCGGGGTGTCAGACTCGCGGCCAGAGACCGCGTGCACAGGGACCCCCGCCATTTTCCTTTTCTATACCAGGCTAACCGTGCAGGACACGCCATTTATGTAACGGCCCCTTGAGGAACGGCGCCTGGATTGTGACAAGGTTGTGGGAGCTTTTTTACAACTCCGCACAGTGCAATGAGGATCCTCTCGCACCCCCCTTAGGCACTCTTGTTTTGCTACTCTTTAACATAATCGTTTCCTCCTACGATCATTTCCACCCGGGCGCCACTATGAGGCAGGGTAGCATGCCCGGGGAAGTTTCACTTATAAGAAATAAAAATGAATTTAAAAAAAGGAAGCTTCTATTATGTTGTGTCTCATATATAGTGAGTTATTTATCATATATCTATATTAATTGGAATTGGTACAAATTTCTTAGAAAAGAAATATGAATATGTAGTTTACTATTGTTATGGAGTATGTGTGCGTCTGTGTTTCTATGGTGACGGTGGGAAGAGGTTAGCGATTGGTTGTGAATGATGCAAAATAAGCGGCACTATCGTCTGCGGTCTCAGGTAGGACAGACGACTCCAGAACGCCAGACTGAAAACGTGTTTTTGCGAGTTAGATTTTGTTCCAAATGACATTTTATATTATTATTAAACTGTATTTATATGCATCTCAAGTTAAATTTGTCTATATATTGTAATAAAAGTTATATTTAGTTTTATTCACACAAAAAGTTACTTAAGTTATTTCTAACTAGACATATGTTACCCGCGACCCGCGGGTCTTTATTTGCGCATTACTGTCGATATAGTCACTGAGAGTGTTTGTAAACAATTAAACGAAATAATAATGTAATAAGTAAAGCGAATGTGTCAATGTAAAAATAGTGTGAATGAAGCTATCAGATCAAAATAGCTAATAGGGGAAAATCCATTTTTTTTTAAATTAAAACATTTGCTTTTGAATAATCTAGTGGATTGGATTTAGATGTATGTTAAACGTAGCTAATGATCCTTTCACGTTATTTCTCTTTCCCTACGAAAATAAAATTAGTTTTGCGAAAATGGTTTACCCGAAGTCGATACATTCTTATCTATTAAAAACGAAAAGAGCGATAGCTTTGTTAAATAAATGGGATTATTAAGTGAACAATTAAACGAAATAATTTTTAGTACGCGATTCATGAATGAATATAGATCTAGGCCTATCTCAACTCGGCTTCGCAGCTTTCGTGAGCGAATGTAGCTTTAGAAAACCAAATTTTAATATTTATTTGATCAAAATATGAAATGAATGGACTTTAATTAATATATTTATGTGTTAAAGTATAAAACTATCTGTGCGAAGAGAAGTTTTATCATCTTAGAGTTGGATTAGAGTTTTAGATCTAGGGATGGTATTATAAAGTGAACAATTAAACGAAATTATATTTAGTACGCGATTCATGAATGAATATAGATCTAGGCCTATCTCAACTCGGTTTCGCAGCTTTCGTAGGCGAATGTAGCTTTAGAAAACCAAATTTGAATGTTTATTTGATCAAAATATGAAATGAATGGACTTTAATTAATATGTTTATGTGTTAAAGTATAAAACTATATGTGCGAAGAGAAGTTTTATCATCTTAGAGTTGAATTAGAGTTTTAGATCAAGGGATGGGATTATAAAGTAAACAATTAAACGAATTAATATTTAGTACGCGATTCATTACTGAATTGTCTAATGAAAGAATGTTCGTCAGGAAATCTGTAATCACAGATATAAGGAACTAATTAATGTAAAAAATGCTTTTGAAACACAAAATTGAAGGTTAATTTTATTATATAATGAAATCAATGGATCTTCTTTTGTCTTTTCATGTGTCAAAGTAAAAAACTATCTGCGCAAAGTGTATTTCTTAAAATTAGATCTAGGTCTAAATCCTTTCTATCTTTTCTCATGTCAACATTGTAGACATGGCCTAGATCCATAAAATACTATAGCTGTAATAGAGTCGGACAACTTTATTTTTTTTTGAGGGTCTTAAGTTTGTTTTAGGGCTACAATACATACACTACGGTCTAAGTTGGTACCCAAGGAACATTCCTGCCTAGTTTTATCAAGATTGGTCAAGCGGTTTTGATGTCTATAAGTAACATACATACATACATACATACATACATACCCCTCACATTCTACTTTATAATATAGATTATACAAGTTAAGTTATAATACTCTCACAGCGGCTTAGTTGTGTACCAGCAGTTTGGTGCTACAAGTCAATGATCGTTAACAACTATACTCACCTTCTTCCCTTATTAATTGGCTTAATGTGTTGGACTTTGATCGGTCGACCATTTGTCTTCATTCCTCTCTGTCTTTAGTAGTCTCTTTAGAATCTCTTTTAATGATAAGCCCGTGCATTGTATTTAATGCTGTCTTCCCATTGCCTTTTCCTAAGTTCCTAGGTACTGTTCTCTCCGGAAAGGTTTTTGGCGAGCCCTGTGTATTATTTGAATATAATAAGGGAAGAAATTCGGTGTTTAATTTTATCTTTATCATTTTGACTTAGCAAGTGATGATTCTTAAAGTTGCAATATTTTGTTGCTTTTACTAGTGCTCTCTTAGGCCCGGGCGTTGTTCAGGTGGGTTTTTATGTTACTTTCACACTCCCGAAAGTAAAAGATTTAATAGCGTAGCGCAGACGTCAAGATATCGTCTGCTAGTGTCTGTATTCACGTCTGCACGTTCGGGGTATTCCATTTGCTGAGTAGTCCATTCATTCATGTTTCCATTCTCTCATAGTTGTCTTTCTCTCTCTCACTCTCCCCCCCCTACTCTCTCTGTCTCTCTCCCTCTCTCTCTTTTACTCTCTCTTTCCATCTCTCTCACTCTTTCCCTCATACTTTTCGTCTTTGACTCCATCTCTCTTTATCTCTCTCCTTCATCTCTCTCTCCTCTCTCTCCTTTCATCCCCTTACGCTCTCTCTCTCTCTCTATCTCTCGCTCTTTCCACCTGTATCTTACCTTTATCCCACCATTTCTATTTCTATCCCACTATCTATGACCCGGTATATGGTGTTATATTGGAATTACTGGATTCTTGAGAAGATAAAACAAATAATGTAAAGTATTCAGCAGTTCAACTATCGTTCTAATCTGTGTATAAATCTCTTTCTCTCCTTCTCTTTCTCTCTCTCTTTCTCTTCCTCTCTCTCTTTCTCTTCCTCTCTCTCTTTCTCTGCCTCTTTCTCTCTCCCTCTTTCTCTGCATCTTTCTCTCTCTCTTTCTCTTCCTCTTTCTCTTTCTCTTTTTCTGCCTCTTTCTCTCTCTCCCTCTATTGTTAGCACGCTATCGATTCCTTCCTCTCTTAAATACACTCTCTCTCACATTTGGTTACCTCCCTTTCGCTTTCTATTTCTTTAGTATACACTTTTTTCTCTATTTTTTTAAATCTTTTTGTGTCTTTTTCTCTCTCTCTTTCTTCAAATAGATGTCTTGTTAAAATTAAAAGAAGACTTTTTTGTCATAAATTTCCTATTCAAAGTTTCATGGACTAGGCGCCGTCACAACTGGGTTTTTTTTTCATACACGGGGTTGCAGCTTTAAAACAACTGACTTCCCACGTCCGCAATGAGCTTTCAAACTATTTCATTGAATTATAAAATCAAAAAGTGCTGGTCAGAATATTAGATATAACTTCTTTCATTTTTTTTATTTAAAGAAAGACTTACAAACTTAAAAGACCAATTATTTTTTTCATATGTACTTGTATTCATTAGTCTACACTAGCAAGATAGTCGAAGCTACAATAAGATGTTAACATTCACTTTTCATGTCACGACAGCATGGGGTTAGAAACACCACTACAGTGAGAAGCGGCTTAAAACTATTCAAAATCAAAATGTAATAAATATCTATACATACTTATAAATAATTTCGACAGGCTACGGCAAAAGAACACAACTCTCTACTTTTTTTTAATGTCAAGAACGCGGTACTAATGGTAAAGTATTTCCAAGCCGAGTTGAACTTCAAAGCATGTACCCATGTCATTCTTAAGAATCACCTGCAGATCATCGCCAAGGCATTACAGAATTTCATCTCAAAATAAAACATTTTACGGGCCAGAATGTTTTCCAAGTTTTCGGATATTTTACTGGATTTTCCTGGTGATATTTCTAATCCTGTTCATGCCCCTGGAGTTGACGTCGGAGCCACGTATTAAGAGTTTAAACGTTAGTGTCTTGCTTCCTTTGAAAAGCAGCGAACATTTCAACGAGAAATGGGATATGAGGCTAGTCTTCAGCTCCATAAGGCAAGCGTTTGAGACCAAGTCGCGGGATCTCTTGCCCGGACTTCAGGTGTCCTTCCACGAAAAGGACTCGGAATGCTCCGTGTGGTACGCCCCCCTCCAGGCCACTCAGCTTTACATTGAGAAACACATCAACGTGTTCTTCGGCCCCATCTGCCCGCACGCCATGAACCACATCGTCCCGCTGTCCAGCCACGTGTGGAACATCCCGGTCATCAGTGCCGGAGGGTACCCGTTGGAGTACGACAATAAGGTGGAGTACTCCGCCCTGACCCGCGTCTCGTTCTCCTCTTCGCAGCTGTCCAGGGCGATGAAACCCTTCTACTCGGCCTTTAACTGGACAAAGATCGGCTACGTCACGGACATGGACCACACGTCGCTCTGCTACCACACTCTGTACCCTCACTTTTTAGTGAACCCGATCTTTAACGCCGCCCTTTCATTGGAAACAATACAGGAGATTTTGCAGAGGGCAAGTCTAGTCGTAAGAAGTAAGTTGTCTTGATAATTATTTCTAAGAACCTCTTTGCTGAAATTATCAAGTGTCTATAAATAGTATTGGATATTAAACTGTATTAACGCCCTTATCAAAAAGTTATTATAAGAGTCACGTCTTTGTCTTTAAATAGTTGATTATAAAAACTGTACTAGCTCCCTGACAGAAAAAATAATAATTGTTAAGAGTCGCGTCTATAAATAGTATTTATAATAACCGTGTTATCTCCCTTACTTGAGGTCCCAACTATGAGATTCCAAAACGTTCACATTCTTTTTCTTATCTTATTATTTAAAGACGTTCCACCTCAATAGCCTAAGACTAATTACTTCCAACGTGTATCAATGTGTTAATCTAGTCCTGCGTGTTAAGGAGAGACTAAATCATTGGTTTCCCTGGCTGATTTAAACAACCCCTTTCAACACTTTATTGGCACCATGGAAGAAGAAGAACTTGCACAAATCTGTCCCGGCTTATGGAAAAAGAAATTTGCCTTTACCTTTGTGTCTTTCTGAGTATAGATGGATGGATAGATTGATCCCGGCAAAATAAAATCTCATTATTATCCTCTAATGTGCTTCATTCACTCGCGACGTACCAGCGATGTACTGAAAGTGTATGGGACTTCCATCATTCTAAGTAACATATACTGTCTTGTAGACCATGGACAACAAATGTTTTCCTCCTGTCAATAAGCCATATTAACCAACCACCAAAATCATTTCTCTTGCCTAACTAGTCATTTTCAAAACTACTCTATCTCAGCCATTATGAACTAATTATAGCCTTAAGATATTATTGCCCCCAACGAATCTGAGCCACAACTAATCATTAGCTCAACTAATCATAGAAAGTAGTAGCAAAGTTTCCCTTTCAGACCTTGTGGTCTATAGGGCAGATGATGTAAAGGCCATCTGATTCTGTCGCCTACGGTTAAGGAGGGTGTCATGTGGCCAGCACAACGACCAACCATATTTACTTTCCCGTAGCTAATGTCAGGTACCCATTAGAGCTGGGTGGACTCAGAGGCGCCCAAAGATTCCAAAATTAAAAATCCCAGACTTCAACAGGATTTGAACCCGGAACGCCCGGTTCGGAAGGCAAGCGTTTTACCGCTCAGCTCCCGCACCTCACCAACTAATCATTCCTCAACTAATCATAACAAAAAATTATCAGTGCCCTAATTGAGCAATAACTAAGGAGAGCCCTAACTATTGCCTCAGTTAATCAATAGTCTTAACTTATTTGTTTTCAACTACACTCCGAGCATTTTAGGTGGTGACGTCATGACCTGCGAAAGTTTGACCTCCTTCGAATTAATCTGATCTTTCGGATGCCGAGTCAGCCCCGTGTTGGCGTGCTAAGCCTTGATACTGGGCCTGACCTGTGGCCGTAAGATAAAAAGATTAACTGACCACTGGAGGTAAAAATTAAGCCAAGACAAAAATTGTCTTCATAAAGACAATCTGTCCAATGTTTTAGCTCTTGAAGATTTTAGTCACTTAGTATTAATTTATTCTTTACTCTTAACAACTTAACTCATAAACATGTGCATATAGTTATAAACTATATATATATTATAGATATAGATATATGGGTCCGGGGGGGGGCGGTGGCCGAGTGGTTAAGCGCTTGACTTCTAAATCTCGGTGAAGTCTGGGATTTTGAATTTTGGGATTTTTAGGCGGCCCCCGAGTCCACCCAAGTCTACTTGGTACCGACATTCGTTTGGGAAAGTAAAGGCAGTTGGTCGTTATGCTGGGCACATGCTCGTAATCCCTTGGCTATAGAAACAGATAATCTTAACATGATCTGCCTCATAGATCGCATGGTCTGAAAGATAAACTTTACTTTTTGTTTGATATATATATATATTTTAAATACAATCATATAATATTTGAAAATAGTATGATTTTGAAAATGCGCATCAACTCTTTACATTAAAACTAGTCATACGGAATTCATTACTTCCGTACTAAAAAATCGATTTGGCCAAATATGCCGGTTCTGTTATTCCAACGATGGAATGGTGTGGTTAATACAGCTCGGTATTTCAAGATCTAATAGCATGACGACCGTGGCATATCTATTAATTAAATAAAACACTAAAATTCTTCATATGCAAATCACGAATAGGTTAAACACATACTATAAACACATAATAACTTAATTTCAATAATAGATTCACAAAAAGTATTTAACATGAAGCTTGAAACTTATTAATATAATGACCCTGATATAAGCTTATCTCCCCCTTCTATGATTGCTCAGACAAAAACATTAAGAATAGGAAGTAAAATACATTAAATAACTTTTCATTTCCAGTAAGTTCTCCAAACTTCTGTTTAAAAACTTAAATTTTCTAGAATAAATTGTCTAAATAAACTTCATGTTTACACATTTTCTGAGACCTTGACGCGTACATCACTTGACAGATAATTATAACATTTAAAAAAAAACTAACAATATAAAAATATAACACGGCACTGACATAAACTTAACGATCTGTGTAAAGATCACATTGTACCATTTAACCGTCTGATAATACTCCCCATTCAGTATTGATAAAAAGGTTTGAAATAAGAGAAATAGACAAAATGTCAGAATCAAAGTCCGTACAAAAATAAACCAAACAAAAAAAATGACACTGGTCCACAGAGAGTCTTATGGCAAATGTTGACCTCAGGGCGTTCTTTAAAAGTTGAATTTCTTTCATCACTTGAAAATTCAAAATAAAATAATTTTCGCTGTATTACTTTCATAGAATGACTCGAGGCTCGCTGGACATCAATCTAAATGCTGGCAGTACGATACTATAGAGTGTTTGACTAGTTCACAGAGAAACGTGACATTTAATATACTTACTGACTGAAGTATTCAGACTACAAGAAACCTGTTAAAAGACTTTGAAGTTCAAGATAAAATAAGCAATTATGTTTTATATCGACAACACATTTATAGATCCATATTGTCACAGTTAGATGAAAACGAATGTATGTACTTATTCCGTAGTCTGGGACACACACATACAAGTTCTCTTTCTTTTCAAGTGTCATTCAGGCAAGAAGTGCTAGTGACATGAAGTGGCTAGAAAAAATCAATGATTTAACTTTTTTTAAAAACTCTTATTGACGCATGCGACTAAACTTGTAGATTGTACTACTAAAATACCTAACACCCTTTAATTTTTCGATAATGAAATGTCCATGTATGTAAGAAGATAAGAAAGTAGGTGTGGGATAAGATAATGTGGATAATCTTATAACTGGATAAACTTTAATGTAAAGAGAAAAGAAAAATGTTTATGTTCTATCCATTGTCATCATTCAAACTGTTCTGTCCCGTGTTGGTTTTACGGTATCTACAGTATGACGCTTAAAAGAGGGCATGAGAGAGATGGAGTGAGAGATGGAGAGTGGGATGGAGAGAGAGAGAGGGAGAGAGATAGAAAGAGAGATGGAAAGAGAGATGGAAAGAGAATTGTAGAGAGAGATGGAGAGAGAGATGGAAAGAGAAATAGACAGATGGAGAGAGAGAGGGAGATGGAGAGTGAGAGGGAGAAAGAGATAGAGAAAAAGATGGAGAGAGAGAAGGAGATGGGGAGGGAGATGGAGAGGGGGGGGGAGAGATGGAGAGAGAGATGGAGAGAGAGAGACGGAGATGGAGATGGAGATGGAGAGAGATATGGAGAGAGAGATGGAGAGGGAGATGGAGAGAGATATGGAGAGAGATGGAGGGAGAGGGAGATGGACAGAGAGATGGAGACAGAGATGAGGAGAGAGATGGAGAGAGATAGAGAGACAGATGGAGAGAGAGAGAGAGGGAGGGAGAGGGAAATGGAGAGAGAGATAGAGAAACAGATGGTGAGACAGATGGAGAGAGGGATGGAGAGAAAGATAAAGAGACAGAAGGAGAGAGAGGGAGATGGAGAGAAAGATAGAGAGACAGATGGAGAGAGAGATGGAGAGAGATTGAGAGACAGTTGGAGAGAGAAAGAGAGAGGGAGATGGAGCGAGAGATGGAGAGAGAGATGGAGAGAAAGATAGAGAGACAGATGGTGAGAGAGAGAGGGAGATAGAGAGGGAGATGGAGAGAGAGATGGAGAGAGAGATGGAGAGAAAGATGGAGAGAGAGAGGGAGATGGAGAGAGAGATGGAGAGACAGATGGAGAGAGAGAGAGAGAGGGAGATGGAGAGCGAGATGGAGAGAGAGATGGAGAGAGAGATGGAGAGTGAGATCGAGAGAGATGGAGAGAGAGATGGAGAGAGAGATGCAGAGAGAGATGGAGAGGGAGATGGAGAGAGAGATGGAGAGACAGATGGAGAGAGAGATGCAGAGAGAGATGCAGAGAGAGATGAAGAGAGAGATGGAGAGAGAGATGGAGAGAGAGAGATGGAGAGACAGATGGAGAGAGAGAGGGATGAGGAGGAAAACGAAAGAACAATGTGGTCTGGAAGTAGAATGAGAAAATGTTCGACTGACGGTGTTTGGATCGTTTCTTTATATGTTCGGTTGAAACAAAACTTTACAAAGATCATTTTTTCTTACAATTTTGCATTATAGATAACAGCACATTGTAAGCAACAAAATAAACTCTCACTGTTCATTTAAGTTTTACAAACATTTGAAAGATGGATTGTATTGAATGTCTCAATTGCTAAGAGAATAAAAGAGTTCTTGGGTTTATTGTTGCGACCAGTGTCTTATATCTTCAATGTGATAGTACAATATTTCTATATTGTTTCTAATTCTGTGCAAGAATGCAAAACAAAACAAAACCAAACATATTTTGTGATCGATCGCTAAGATTTCTGTTTATTTATTTCTTGGCAATGCTTCTTACATTAATTGTTGAAAAAAAACAGAATCACACGCCGGAGATAACAGTAATAATTTGTTAATTCACTGAAGAAACATCTGTATTCTCTCAAAACGTCTTTAATAAACTTCTTCAGATTACATAAACAATCAATCCAATAACAACTTGACTTAATTCTTCATAAAACAAAAACATAAAGATAAAACAACAACTTCAACTAGTATTATTAGTATAGCTTTTATATAGCGCTACTGTCATGCTTATGGGCGCTTTTGGTCCAATCTCATTTGTGGACCAGTGGGGGGGAGGATGTATCTAGGAGTTGGTTTTCCGTGCTGCCTTTAGTCGCTCAGTAAACACAACTCTGCCCGAGTCGGGTGTCGAACCTTCTAGCCAAGTTCAAGCGCTGGCCTCTCGACCACGCTTCCCACAACTTCAACTTCAACTAAAGTAGCTTCAACTAATGGACTCTCAAGTACTCATACTAATACAAGACCGTTACTAAGCAAAGACATAATTGCAGGCACAGAAACTTGGCTACATCCTGAAATTTATAATGCAGAAATTTTCAATAGTAATTATGAAATTTTTAGAAAAGATAGGGCTGATAATCATGGAGGAGTTCTTTTAGCAATAAAAAACACTCTTATAGCAGAAGAAATTACCTTACCTAACTCAAAAAATATAGAATCAACATTTTGTAAAATTAATACCACCTCAACATCCCTAATAATAGGCAGCATTTACAGACCACCAAATTCTAGTTTAGAATACATGCAGGAACTATGTAATCAGATTACGACACTTAAAGAGACAAATAAAAATGCAGTTTTTTGGATTATGGGTGATTTCAACCTACCTGATATAAATTGGAAAACACTAACCATAGATAAACACCAAAACCTTAAGGACATAAATGAGCTTTTCATAGAAACTTTACACAACCTAAGTTTAGATCAAATCATTAAAAAGCCAACTAGATTAAACAACACATTAGATCTCTTCTTAACCAACAGACCTGGATTAGTAGTTGATTATGATATTATCCCTGGTCTATCAGACCATGAGATCATAAAAATACACAGTCAGATAAAAGCAGTAGCCAATACAAAACCCAAAAGAAAAATCTTACTCTGGAATAAATGTAACCTAACACAACTACACCAAGCTGCATTAAACTTTCAACAAACATTCTTATTAGAAAAAGACATTAACCAACCAGTCGATGACCTCTGGAATTTCATTAAAAACCATCTTAAAAGCATTATAGAAAATCATATACCAACTAAATACACATCAAACAAAATAAATAAATGCTGGTTTAATAATAGACTAAAGAAGCTTTGTAAACAGAAGGAAAACCTATATAGAAAATTTAAAGAAACTAATGCAGAAAGAGTTTACAAAAAGTATATAAAAATTAAACACTTAACCCAAAAAGTAAGCAGACAGCTGCAGAGTGAATACATAAACAATGTAATATCTAAAGACAACAACAAAAACCTATGGTCATACATTAAGTCTAAGAAAATGAAAACAACAGGCGTAGCGCCATTAAAAGATGAACATAACATAATACATAATGATAATGAAACTAAAGCAAACATTCTAAACAAATACTTTGCATCAGCATTCTCAGCCCCAGGAGACAAAGACATATTACTGAATTTGAACCAAGTAGACAACATAGAAGATATAGTAGTACAAGAAAATGGAATTCAAAAACTATTAGCCAACACCAAACCAAATAAAGCTTCTGGACCTGATGGTATTCCAGCTAGATTACTCAAAGAACTAAGTAATGAGATAGCCCCAGTGTTCAAAATACTCTTTCAGGCTTCACTTAACCAGGGCAGAGTACCAAAGGACTGGAAAGAAGCTAATGTCACCCCCCCTATTTAAAAAAGGAGAAAAATCTGACCCAGGAAACTACAGACCAGTATCACTTACCAGCATCACATGTAAAATGATAGAACACATCATATGTAGCAACATCATAAACCACTTAGACAAACATAATGTCCTTACTCCATACCAACATGGCTTTAGGAAATATAGATCATGTGAAACACAACTAATAGGACTAATTGATGATTTTTCAAAAGGTTTAGATAATAGTGAACAAATAGATGCTATCTTACTAGATTTTTCTAAGGATTTTGACAAAGTTCACCACCATAGTTTGCTTAAAAAATTAAAATATTTCGGCATTAATGGTCCACTGCATCAGTGGATTAAAGACTTTCTGATAGGGAGAGAACAAACTGTAATAATAAATGGCTCTAAATCAACACCGATAACAGTAAACTCAGGTGTACCTCAAGGAACAGTCTTGGGTCCACTACTATTTTTAATTTACATAAATGATTTACCAAATTGCATTACTTCAGGAACAAAAGTCAGATTATTTGCAGACGATTGCATAATATATAGAACAATAAAAACAACACAAGACACAGATATTTTACAAAGAGAATTAGATGAATTACAGAAATGGGAATCAAATTGGAGCATGTCTTTCCACCCAGAAAAATGTCAGTTGTTAAGAGTAACAAAAAAACTAAAACAAATTAATTCCACTTATCTTATTCATGGCAAACCAGTAACACAGACTAAAAACGCAAAATACCTAGGTGTTATAATAAATGAAAAACTGTCATGGAATCCACATATTGATGAAACTACAAAAAAATCAAACAAAGCATTAGGATTTATTAAAAGAAATTTCTATAAATCAAATAAGAACATAAAACTAAAATGTTATTTAACCTTGGTTAGGCCAATAATAGAATATGCATCCTCTGTTTGGGACCCCTCAACTCAAGAAAACATTAAGAAACTAGAACAGACACTAAATAGAGCAGTGCGATTCATAACAAACGAATATTCACATTTGACTAGAGTAACACCTTTAGTAAAATCACTAAATTTAGAAAGCCTTCAGGACAGAAGGCTCAAAAGTAAAGTAGCAATAATACATAAAACACTGAACCATAATCTTCAAATACAAAAACAAAATTTAATAAAATACTCTGAAAGACACAAAGATAAAGGCACATTCCTCGTCCCATATGCTAGGACAAATTTGTACAAATACTCCTTCTTCCCTAGTGCTATTAGAGCATGGAATGGGTTGCCTGAGCTAGCCAGGAAAACCAGTGACTTGGCTGAATTTAAGTCATTGGTTAATATGCATGACTAAATGCATGACGCGTAGGACGTAATCATCTTCTTTTTTGAAGTAACGTCTGTATTATATAAGATAAGATAAGAAGAAAGACCTTTACAATGCGAGGACCCCAACTAACTCACTTTCCCCTAATTTATAATTTTCTCAATCGTACTTTCCAGAATCATAGAAACTGCTTCCTTAATTATTTTATTAAACTTGTTTTCTCTGGTCAGCACTGACTTGACCTGGGCTTCTAGAAACTCGTCGAAATAGGTCACAGTCTCGACTCGTAACAATTACACACGCTGTAAGTAAGGCAGTTTCTTTGATTCCGAAAATTAAGAACAAATCCAGTATTTTACATGACCACGAAAGCCCACTTTTGACCTGGATATTTTGCCACATTTAATGCAGACAAAGCCGTTGTCCGTTATGTCGTCAACCCCGGTCATCGTCAAAAGCCGTTGGGTCTCAAATGTGTGTTCCGTGACCTTTAGGAGGACTCTCCAGCTGTCTCATTTAGTAACATTCAATCTGCTGCTTGTGTCTGGTAGGGAATTTTACAATAGAGCCTAATTTGATCTTTATAAAGAAAGTTTTACATAAATAATACGACTTTGAAGTCAAATTTTTCTGTTACATTTTTTTGTGTGTTTCTTTTTGTTATGGGACAAAAAAATTACCCGCGGTATCCTAATCATTATAATAAAACTTATCTCCCCCTGTAGGCAACAGTGTTGCCCTAAGTGCGTAATACTCCCACTTTCTAGCTTAAACTTTCGTGATATTTCATAGATTACAGAGGATGGATCATCACATATAGAAATGCATAGATACCGACAGAAATTTATATCAAGGTTATTTGTGTTTTTTTACTATTATCTCTTACCCCCCCCCTCCCCGCTTTCCCCAAAACAAAACAAAAAAAAGAAGAAGAACATCCTCAATGTTATCTTACAAAAGAAATGGAAACACAAACTTAAGCGATACAAATTTGCCTTTTCTGAGATACCAAAGACGTCTTCTGGCGCCGCCAAAGCTGAAGCCCAATGGAACTGTTCTGTCATTGGACCTAATCGCCTTATCCATATTCATTTTGAAGGATTAGTCTGTAGATTCAGTTCGTTCGTATTCAGAGGGCCAGGTTATATCATTACATACTGGGTCGGCTCCTGAAACGTTCACGTTATTGAAGTATTTGAATACAAGCTTTTTCTGATTTAAAACGAGGAGATCTATCAGTGTTTAATTTCGTTGTTCTACTTTCTTACATAAGTCTTAGCTGAGTTCTACACGGACTTGGATGACACAATACACTAGAGACTTGCTCATTGATGTCCCGTGGGCCAAATCCGGTAAAGTTCAGATTCCTGGCTAACGTCAAGGGTAGTACTGAGTTTGAAACTTTTGGGGGTTAGAAAATGAAAGCGAAAAGATTTACCTTTGTAAAGGAACTTAAGATATGGAGGTCATAAGTCATCTAGCCAGTTGTGTTGTAACATCTACAGTACAATATACCATCGAAATAAGCAGAAGTTTGATCTACCTATTTGTGACATGTTACTTCTCCAGTAATAACGTCGTCCTAATGCAACTTCTCTTCTGACTAAAGACGACAATGCTTGATACACGGCTGCGGTCACAGGTTGGGCATCTGTAATCACCAGGTGCTGTTACACTCTCGCCCTTCTGTCTACCTCTGGTTTGTATGGCATATGCAATTCAAGATCCTTCCTTTATGCTTACATTCCATCCAGCGCCTCTTTTTCCCAACTGTAAGTGTCGATTTTAACTAGTATTTTGATCTTGCTTTCAGTAATAATGACATATTTTAAAAAGAAATTATAATGACTAATGTCTTCTTTAAATTTACGTGGGAAGCGTGGTCGAGAGGCTTGAACTTGGCTTGTCTACCTAGAAAGGGGCTCGAAGTTCGACACCCGACTCGAGCAGAGTTGTGTTTACTGAGCGCCTAAAGGCAGCACGGAAAACCAGCTCCTAGATACCCCCTCCCCCCCACTGGTCCACAAATGAGATTGGACCAAATGCGCTCTGAGCATGGTTTTCTGTAAGCTATATTAATATAATAATAATATATCTTTTGTGACAATAACAGTATGTATGTTTGGATAATGATATATAATTCTTTTATGAAATAAAAAAGTTTTAGAAAATTATTTTTTTAGGATATTTAACTAAGAATTTTACTAGCACACACACTATATATATATTCTATATTTTAAATCTTCGTTGACATTTAAGATATCAAATTTCAATTTTGTTTCAACGAAAAAAAAAATTCACATTATTTTCTTCGATTGTCTCGCGCATGACGTACGCCTATTCGTTGTGTGTTTAAAAACAAAAAAAAAAAACAAAACAAAAAAAAACAAAACAAACGTATTGTATTCTAATACTAGTTTTTATTTCCCACACTGGAAGATAACTGGTTGACATTTTGATTTACATTGGTTGCTAGGGAATGTTTTTTTTTTTCCTAGTTAACTTTTGAAGAAGGCGTGGCGGAGTGGTGTAAAATACATTTGATAAATATGTTCAGCTTCGATAGAATAACGTATTCTGTTTGTTTGGAGCCTAGTAATTAGTTTTTCTTTTAATCTTTCAGGATAAAGAAAAATAAATGTACATTTTTACACTGCATTCTAAACATTTGTAAAAATGAATTAAATAAAATAATTCTATTACAATTCAACCTCATTACCCCCCCCCACACACACACACACACACTTTTTTTTTCCCTTAGACGTTTTTTTTTGTTTTTAAAATTTTTTATTCTTGCATGAAGATAATTACTAGATACGTTGAAACCATAATTGTGTTACGGAAAGCCAAACATAATATTGAACCTATTTATGTTTTTGTTAGGCACCTACTATACCGTAAACATCCGACTTCACAACCTCTTCGAGTTCTTAGGAAATGATTTTGTGCGCATCCTCGACCACAAAAGAAGGAGGTTATCATTTTTGTGTTGGTCAGTGCTCGGGCATTTCCTTTTCGACTTGAAGAAACAAATATTTTCCTTCTGTACATAATTAAACATGGCCCTTTGTTAAGTATAGTAAAGATTCCCCCTCTTAGGCCTTGTCATCGCTGGGGAGATAATGTAAAGGCCATCTGTTTTTGTGGCCCACGGTAATGAGGGTGTCGTGTGGCCAGAACAACGACCAACCACCTTAACCTTCACTAACTAAAGTCAGGTAGCCATTAGATTTGGGTGGTCTCAGGAGGACGTAAGAATCCAAAAGACCCAAACTGGCAGCATTGGCCCCTGACAGAAACAGTTTGAAAGCTCTCACAAAATAAGCCGCGGATACATATTTGGGATCCTTCCCCCCAAAAAAACAAACAAACTTGGTTTGAAGATAGAAGCACAGATAAAATGAAAACTTAGATAGACCCTCGGCGGACATCGACTTTGTCTGCATTAAGTGAGGAAAAATATGTAGGTCGCAACTGGGTTTGCGAAGACATGTGAGACATTGCATTCTTTACCTTCGAAATCATCGCATCGTTATTATTTTATAACTTTTATAAATGTGTAAAACATTTCTTTGGCCTCATGCGAGTAGCGTCTTTGGTATCTCGCACCTGTGTCTGCGCATGTGAGAGAGAGTTTATGTGTGTACATCCGCATCTGGGGGATTGTATTTGTAAGACCTCTTGTCTGATCGTGATACAGACTTCACTCACCACGTGATCCACCTAAGCCTCAGACACTCACATCGATTCCCGCTTCTATCCTTGGACCACCATCTTATCTTCTCGGTAACTTAATGACTTTGAATGTCATCAATTGACATGTGAGATCCAACTCACTTGACATATTCAGTCGTGAGACTGATCTCCCCCCCCCCACCCCCTGTCTTTTTTTTTTTTTTAAATCTTTTTATCTGAAAGTTTAATCTTCATCGTATTTCAAGACCTGAATATATTCCGGTTTCGCTTTCAGAAAACGTTTTCTAGAAATTTATCCCTTGTCTTCCACTTATTGTTCTATGGCAGCGGTTCTCAACCTTTTAAGCTCGGCGACCCCTTTTTACTATCCCCAACTCTGCCGCAACCCCCCCCCCCCCCACACACACACACACAAACACACACAGCAATAGAAGAATACACAAAATACAATCCATATTTTCGATGGTCTTAGGCGACCCCTGACAAATCGTCAATCGACCACTCAAGGGGTCGCGACCCACAGGTTGAGAAACCCTGTTCTATGGTATCTTTTTGTTTGTTCTGTTTTTTTTTTATAAATGATCAAGACAAGATTATTATTATTATTATTATTATTATTATTATTATTATTATTATTACTATTATTATGTTAGAAACGAACGAGTATTCATTCTCTGGAACTGCTAGGGTTGAGTTTCGTTAAAGAGAAACAAAATTCATTGTAGTCCCTTTATCAGTTTCCACTGTGGCAGGTCTGTAGCAGTACCGCCCTCTGACAGGCAACAAGAGTCTTCTTAGGGATGTTAAGGATCTTGAAGGTATCTCTGAGGTCATCTTCTCGGTTTATATAACAAAACGGTATATTATTATTTAGGATAACTTCCATAATCTCCAAGCCTAGGTTCCCATATTTTCGTTGCTTTTCCATTTTCAGTTTTTCTTAAATCATTCCTTCTCTGGCACTGCCAGGGTTAATTCCGTTCAAGAGAAACGAAATTCAATGTGGTCTCTTTATCAGTTTCCACTGAGGAATTTTCTGATGATGTGGCAGGTCTGCAGCGGTAACGCCCTTTGACAGGCAACGAGAATGTTCCTACGAATGTTAAGGGCCTTGAAGATATCAGTGAGGTCAGTTGTTAGTGGTGGATATATTTACCAATGACCTTCTTCTAATTATTGTGGAGCGGAATGTACCGGACTGTATTTTATGGCGGGTGGTATTGAGGAATACTTTCGGATACCATAGAAGCCTAATTGTATATACTCCATTCTTTAAATATTTTCATTTCGTGTTTAAGGATTTAATATAGTAATCAGCCAAGCACATGTGATGGATAATTTTTTTTTTTCATCTCTTAAACTTTTTTTTTCAATTTAAAAATGTAAAAAAGTAACCAATGTTTTTAAAGACATTCAACCCTCCCACCCTTTTCTTTATGTAGAGAGTAATACATTCATGGAACTATAACTTTGCTCTTAGAATGATAGATTTTTAAGAATTGAAAATTTTTACTACCCTCCCCGTAAATATTAATTATGTCTTTAGCTCTAATCATAATGAACACAAGCGGGAATACCCGATGACGTCCTTGTGTTCGAGATATCAATTGTCTAAAATCTATTATTAGACCTTCAGACCAACTTAAAATGTGTATCTATTATACCTCCGAGAGGTTATAACGATCGAACAGGAGTTTCCCCTTTGTCACCAGTTAGCTAGTATTCTGTTCACAAGGGTACACATAAACTGTCGAGGTCATTTTCGAGATTCATGTCCACCCAACCACCTAGGACTTTTTTTTTTGTGTGCATATAAACAATCAGCTAGCTGATAAGATGAATTGTTAAAAAAAAAAAGATAATAATAATAATAATAATAATAATAATAAACTTATCTCCCTTTGCTAAGGAGTTTCGAGTGATATTATTTTGCTGGACAAATGAGCTAATGGGTTAATGACCTAACTATAATAGGTCATTATTTCTTATTTGACAGGGTTTGTGTGTGTGTGCGTGTGTGTTTGATTAAACGGCTAATTTAGCGTCATGAATCAAATTTTACTTGAGTGTCAAGACATTAATTCATGCGTAACAAAGCTTTGTGGACAATGACGCGTCATCAATTTTCTTGCACACGTAAAGAGTGTCCAGTAGGCTACATTTTGTTGAACCATAAAGGAAACATGGATATAAGAGCCATAGGAATTCTGGACGCTTGCAACTCCAGCGGTCAGCCTGACACTGGATTAGAGGTTGCTCGCTTCTAGCTATTGACCGTCCAATGTCCAGACTGCCTGACAATAAATATTCTGATAACGAAATCTTGAAGAACACAACAAAAAAAATCTGGACAAAAGCATTCTCCTTCCCAGATTTTATTGTATTCGTCTTTTAGATGTATTCCATAATGATCTATAGCTGTATTACTTTTAATTGCACGACAAATCTGTTGGGATCAAGTAGGGTCCTTGTTTGTAACACACACAGTCATATAAGAATCACACCTACGCACTCCCTCTTCACAATGACATCACATCCACAATATAGTCGATTGTATCTTTTGAATTTGTGTTTCGTGGTAAAGGTTTTTATTCTGCCACAAATTCTGCTTGATTTAAAAGATTTTGAATTGATGCGCATTTAAAGAATTATGATTGTTAAACACAACTATGACTTTGAGCCCTTCTGGAAATGCATTTCCTCCACAACCAGAGCATGGGGAGATGACATGTAGATTGGAGGTAGAGGAACTAGCCATTTTTAGTTTGGCTCTCTCTGCTTCTAGAGATGAGGTCTATACATTTTTGCCCTCCATAACGTTCTTATCATCATCATCATCTATCTCTGTACTTTCATCTTAGGGGTGCTTTGACAATTCGCGTAGCCATGTCCCGCCACTTTTCCCGGTCAGCTGCTGTTCTGAGCAGGATATTATGAGGGAGGCCGGTTTATTCTTTTGTGTTATCCAGCTTTTCTTTGGACGACCCTTTCTTTTGTCTCCCTCCGCCTTGAAGAATGACTTTTGGCAGCGAGTCATGTCTTACAATAGGACCGAACCAGCTTAACTTTCATCTCTTCACAGTAGTAAGTTCTTCCTTTTTTGCCAGCCAGAGTTGTCTTTTTTTTTACTCTCCACATAGTGCCGTCTTGGGCTATGCTTTTATTATAATTATTATATAATTATGTTCATTAGTCAATAAATTGGTTCAAAACTAAGTAGCTAGTCTACTAAGACTAAGACTGCTTTATTGATCCTTACGGAAATTTGTTGTGATTGCAAGGACTCTTTTCTCATATAAAGACAACACAACAGAAAAATACACAGAAAAACAACAGGCACAATATAAAGAGTTCATTCAGCGACTACACACAGGTATCTTGGTGCATTTCATGTTTCCTGATCAATGAGTGGCGGTGATAGAGTCTGACCGTACTTTTCTTGTTGCCAAAGTTAAAATGTACATAAAAACCTTTGTTTTACAGTTACTGGCTTCATTGTTACTGCTAAAATGTTAGTTGTTACAGTGATGGTGTTGCTGTTAAGGTGAAGATGCGTATAGTCGTATGCACCACATTATTTCAATTAAATTATGTTACTTTCCTATTTTTTTTTTACATGCACTAATTCATTTTTAATTATATCTTTTTTACGCATACAACTAGTAACTAGATCTATATCAAAATTTTTTTTTATGTATTAATATAAACCAAAAAAAAAAGCATCACATCCACTAAATAAAGAGATCCAAATAGTTCTAGAAAACAGTAAACAGGATGATCAATTTTTAAAAAGACAATACATCCTTTATACAGCTTACAGAGCAATTGTTTTAGTCTTAATAACTAATGAATGTTAAATTAAAAAACAATGATACATTATTTACCCGCTTCTCCGCCATCTTCCCTTCAAGGGAAAAACTCCTGGTTAAGCGAACGTATAGATCTACAACACTTTATAATATTCTAATGATAGATCATTACATCTAGACCTAGTTCTCTAGCCAAATTTAAATTTATTTCTTTTTTTACTTTGAAAAATTATAACGGTAAACTAGAGTTTTCACAGTGTATTAGTATTTTTTTCTCAGCGAGATACATCAGCTGTTAATTTTCTAGCAAAATCATTAGAGCCATTTTTGAGATCCGTTTCCAGGTTCCACCATTCTCCCATCCTCCTGGTTCCATGAAGCTCTGACTTCAATAGAGGTATTGTAAAATAAAAAAGACATACACATATACTGCTAGAGCAAGGTAAAAAAAAAGACAAAATGTCTAGGTCATAAGTCCGTCACCAGCAATAAAGAACAAGTCCAAAGAATTAAGACAAAATAGTGTTTGATGGTTTTCAAATTTCATCGAATTGTATTTTTTTCTATACAGTTGTTCACCAGAAATAAATCATTATATTTTTCAAAACGTAAATAGTTCTAGCCAGTGGATCGATATTTTTGAATTGACCAGCGGTCAGTACATTGTCGGAACCAATTAAACCTTTTAACCCCAATCGTCTACGTTCCTCCCTTTTCCCCCTTCTCACCCTTTATCTTCTCCTGTACTGCCAGTTCCCAAAGGGGTGTAATTAAAAGGGAGAGAATAAGCCTTCCCATAATTCTATTTTTTGCCTGTAGCGCTTACGCCGTTCCGGAAATTATCACCGCTTAAATACAACTGTTAATCAAGATGAATTTTTTTTTGTTCTTTCAAAAAGAAAAAGCGGGCATGAAATATGTATTAAATAATTATTAGATTTGGATTTTGGATTTTAAAAGAAGTGTGGAAAAGAAAACTTTTTGTTTATTAAATGCAAACTTATTTTCACAACTTTTAATTAAAGAAAAACACTTCGAAAATTTAAATTTAGCTCATCTTGTGGCGCTCTGTTCGCAAGGCCTATATAAACACGATCTGTCTGTTCGGTAAAACTCTTGTACATGTTATTTCTCCCACTTGCCATTGGCGGAAAAGCTTAAAATTTAAACAAAAAAATCTAATTAATTAATTAGTAAAAGGAAGATTAATCTTTCGTTAACAAACTGATAAGCAGTAATTGTGCTGTTCTTTCCATTTATAAGCTTTTATTTAGAAATATTTTTACATTTTTTTTGTTTTTAATGTCAGTATAAACTGTCGGATCCGAAGAAGGGTGGAGTCTGAAACCCCTTCCATCCCACTCCATATTTTAAGACCACTTCCGCCAGGCCACACTTCCACCAGGCCACACTTCCAACACTTCCACCAGGCCACACTTCCGCCAGGCCACACTTCCACCAGGCCACACTTCCTTCCACCATGCCACACTTCCGCCAGGCCAGTGCTTATTGGTGATTTATCATCCGTTTTCATTACTATAAAGCTTTTCACTACCTGTTAAGAATGAACTAGAAAGAGCCATCGCTGTACATCTCTAGATGTGGCTTCTCTCATGTTTGTTTTTTTCATCACTCTGATCTCTAGAATACCAACGTTTTCTGATTATGTTTTCAGAGGTGTCCCTTTCATCGAATCGCTGTAACAAAGTTACATATTAAGAGCGAGGATGAGAACCAAAAATGTTACGGGCAGCACTTTTATGTAACGTTGTAACCCTAGTGACATGTGGTTACATGACATTTACCGATGCCATTGCTTTGATCCTCGGGTCATGGTGACTATCGAGTCTTGCTTTCCACAGGTCCACCAACCACGCTGTCAAAGTCATCTTTATATCATACTGTTTAATTTGCATGAAATGTGTCACTTTCCAACGTGAAGGTTACGTTTTGCTGATATTGTTTGAATGTAGGTTACATTCTAAAGTTGTAGATGCTGTTGAGATGTGTATTTAGATGTTTGTGATGTTGTTGTGATGTGTATTTACATGCTGTAGATGCTGGTGGTATGTGTATTTAGATGCTCTAGATGTCAGTGATGTTGTTGGGATGTGTATTTAGATGCTGTTGGGATGTGTATTTAGATGCTGTTGGGATGTGTATTTACATGCTATCGTTGCTGTTGAGATGTATATTTAGATGATGTAGTTGCTGTTGAGATGTATATTTAGATGATGTAGTTGCTGTTGAGATGTATATTTAGATGATGTAGTTGCTGTTGAGATGTGTATTTAGATGATGTAGTTGCTGTTGAGATGTGTATTTAGATGCTGTAGTTGCTGTTGAGATGTGTATTTAGATGCTGTAGTTGCTGTTGAGATGTGTATTTAGATGCTGTTGTTGCTGTTTAGATGTGTATTTAGTTGCTGTTGTTGCTGTTTAGATGTGTATTTAGTTGCTGTTGAGATGTGTATTTAGATGCTGTTGTTGCTGCTGAGAAGTGTATTTAGATGCTGTAGTTGCTGCTGAGATGTGTATTTAGATGTTTTAAATGTTGTAGTTGTTGTTCCAGTTGTTGTGACGTAAACGGGAAATAAAGTTAAGCCAATGCAAGTAACTTCTCGTGACATCCGGGCTCCTAGCCGAGAAGTACTCTTACAAACACGATACATTTTTTTTTCATATGTTAGTCTAGTACCAAATAAAAGTTCGGTCCACTGGTATGCGTATTGTCCACGACTTGTGTACATTCTTTGGAAAGTCACGAAACACTAAAAAAAAAAGGTGGCTGGGGGGTTGGGTTGGAGAAAATACTTTTTCGTCCACACAAATAAGTCAGTCATATTTAGACCAAACAGCACAATTTACATTGCAGTGAACGATAATTTAAATTTAAAACAACACAAAAAAAAAAAAAGATTTGTGTTTGTGAAAAATCTAGGCACTTAAATGAATGTCAATGGGATTTCTTGGAAACACAGCCATTGTAACATAGATAACGCAAAAAGTTCTTAAAAGACTATTTTGTCTATAAACAAATTAAAATGTATATCTACTTTTAAAACACAATCCATTGGACAGCTAGACTTAGTTCGTAGGATTAAACCTTGATTTGGTAAATGATGTCACGTTTTATTTTGCTCTGAAACTTTATATTTTCGTTTGGTCCATCCAACTCTTATTTGACATCTTTTTTTTTTTAACTGGAGTCAAGATATGCTTATAAAATGTACTTGCCTCATAGACTTTATGTTTGAAAGAATAACTATTGTTGGTGATTACAATGGAGTCCATAACCTGCTGAAATATACCTGCTCCACTGACCCTTAGATTAAAACAAAAATATAAAAGAGAGAGTGCTACAAGCCTAGTGCTAACTTGTCAAACTTATATTAATTAACTCCGTCTGTCTGTCTGTCTGTCTGGTCAACATCTTTTGCACGATATTTCTTCCATTTCCTATTCTCGAATCAAGTTGCGACTTTGCACTATTATTCATTGCCAATGACAATACATGAATCAATAAAACAATTATTGATAAGCTAGTTGTAATTAATTAAATTTGTTGTTTATGGAATTGTTACTGAGCTAGCAACAGTGCTGTCCTCCAAAAGCGCATCCCGACAAACAAGCACAGCTGGCGACCCGTGACATTAATTATGCACAGTTCACCAAATATAATTAACCTTTTTTTAAAAAGAAAAAAATATTTTTTGCGTTTAACCTGTTCAAAATGAGAAAGTAAAACCTTGACACACATTGCAATAGCAACCTTGCTACATCTTTCAAACTATCATCATTCTTTCTTATCTAACTCTAATTGGCGGGAAAAGGAAGTTATTTTAAAACATGCTCCGATAGCGGATATCATTTCCTTCGGGAGCTTATCTTTGAAATGCTGATTGTTGACAAAAACAAAATGGACAATCAAGCCCCTTGCCAACTACCTGACATCAGTTCCAATTAATTGCTTCTGTCAAAAACAGATGCCAATGAAACTGTCATGATTGTGGAGGCCATTTTTTTTTTATATCTGAGCTCAAACCCAATCACCGAAGCGAAAGTAGATTGCCAGGATATCCGGTTATAGCTGGCCTCCATTGTTGTCCTGTGTCAGCTCCTTTTGTCTCTGATACGTCCTGGTTATTAGAGAGAAGACATTTTTATTTTCAATATTTTAAACTTTTCTGATTCTTTTTACTTTCAATTTTTTTTTTAAATATTGCTTTTAATGTTTCTTTTATATGTATATTTATATACTATTTAAATATGTTGTTTTTTTTGTATGTTATTCATTCTTCTTATTTAATCAGAAATTATGTGTATAAAGTTTTATTGTTAATTTTCATTATATTTACATGCATATCATTTGTACATGTATATTGTTTATTTTATTATAATGTTAGAAACGCACGAGTGTTCATTCTCTGGCTGGGGCCAGGGTCGAGAAACAAAATTCATTGTAGTCCCTTTATTAATAGTTTCCATTAAGGAATTTTCTGATGATGTGGCAGGCCTGCAGCAGTACCGCCCTCTTGACAGGCAACGAGAATGTTCCTAGGAATGTTAAGGGCCTTGAAGGTATCTGTGAGGCCAGTTGTCAATATCCCCTCGGTTGATATAACAATAACAATATTGTTATTCTAGATGACTTCCATAAATGCTGAATCTCCATGCCAAGGTTCCCATATTATGTTTTCTCATTTCAGTGTTTCTTATATTTTGAGACAGTGGTACGGCGATGTAATAATGGTAGTGGCTTTTTCTTTTTTATCGATGAGCAGCAGATAAGGGCGATTTAAATCTATTATTATATTATTATTATTATTTTATGTCATTATTTGATAAGTATTGCTTATTTGGCATGCACGTAAAGCTTATACAATGTGATCTGTTCCAATCTCTTATGTCCACACGTGGATGTAGGTGTTTCTAGAGATTTTTTTTTTTTTTTTTTTTTGGTTTAGACATTTATAGTCCATAATATCAGTTGTTTCTATGGACGTTTGTACTGTTCGTACGAGTCAAGTTTAATTGTATCGATAGATGTGTGACTTTTTTTTTAATGATACAAGACCCAAAATATAACATTTATAATGACTAGGTGGAGGACACCAAGATGAAACAACTCAAACTCTCACTTTTATGTCCCCTTCTGATCACCAGAGTTACCTACCCAATCGTATTACCCTTTGGGACTGATCGATAGTGTCTTTTAAACCAAGCATAATTTCCTCTATGCCAGTATCAACTGCAAAGGACACACACACACACGAACACACAATCACGGTGACAAACACACAGTCGCCCTTGTACTCTTAAATGCATGCACTGACAGTAAGAAGGTACCGCACCAAACGATCTCCATCCAGCCCCCCCCCCCCCTTTTTTTTTTACTTCACGACAAATCGCATTTGTTAACCTCAATAAATGAGCTCCTCTATTGGATAAGACTAGATCACGTGATCCCTTTTTTCACTTTAATGATTGGGTGTGGGGATTTTTTTTTAAACAAAGGATGGTTGTGGAGAGGGTTGATATAAGCGGGAAGGTCGTTTTATATTCGCGCGGGGTAGAAGAGGATAAAAAGACGGACTTAGAGATGCTCTGATCTTGATGGCTGTATACACGCTACATATATAATTGCAGCAGTAGGTACAATCTGAAGGTTTTCCACATTTAATGACTCTACTAAAGGTAAAACTGAGATGAACTGCACAGTAGTTTTCAGATGAGACAGCTATCCGTATAGTTGTTCTTTTAAAGGGTGGTTTTGGTGCCAGTGTCTTGTTCTGGCATCTTGATGAAGAATGCAGTTTTGAAGGACATGGTCAGGGTTCTTTGGTTACTCTCTACAAGGACAATTTATTTTATTATGACTTTCTAATATATGTGATATTTTCATAAAATGAAGACCAAACCATGAATAGCAAACGTCTTAGTGTATAATGTGTTAGAGATACGTAACATTTGATAAACTTTACTTTTTAAAAACTATTTAAGAAGTTATGTGCATTTTATTTAAAGGCCTGTAGATTCAAATGAAAAAGGATATGTTTAATCCAAGAGCAGTGAAATCAGGTTTTAGTAGCAAAAGAAAGGTTCATTGCAACAATGCAGATCTATGTCCACACCAGCGCGCTTATTAACATTCCAAAATGTAATTGGTCAAACTAAAAATAGATTGGGTATATGTTATATGCATAAAAATATTTTTAAAATTTGCATTGAAATATGTGACATTTTTTTAAATTGTTTAATTTATGGAAATTAATCTTATCCGCTGCTAGTTTGTGAGATGTGTTATCGAAAAGGTTGAATGATAAAATATACATTTCGAAACGTGTGAAAAATAAACAATACAGTTCGATACGTCTCGAAACTAGCTAGACCTGTTAAGACTTAGACTTAGGTCCTCCCGCGCCGTTCGGCGCATTGGGCAGCAAGCTGTCTCCATAAAGATCTGTCGTAGGCAATGTCTGAAGCCTCCTCCCACCTGGTGACCACTGTTCTGAGGTCCTCCATGTAGGTGTGGTGCCAAGTAATACGAGGACGTCCCTGTTTGCGCTTTCCTCGTATTGGCCTCCATGTTATAGCAATTCTTGGTATACATGGCTTATTTTGTCGTAGAACATGTCCCGCAAACCTCATGCGACGCTCTGTCACAACCTCACTAAGTGTTCGACTCCAAGTTCGGCAAAGGATTTCCTTGTGTGAGACATGTCAATAGAAATAAAGAAGAATAAAAAAAAAGAAATGAAGATATAAAATACGGAATGAAGAAAAAAACAACGAAAGAAAAAATAATTTTAAAAAGTGGTAAAAGAAAGTTGAGAAGTTTTGTTGAAGTTTCTGTTGTAATTAAAACCCATTCATGTGGAGTTGTCGAACTTGTTCAAGGGGGAAAGGGGACGTCACAATCCATTTTGAAAAAAAAAAATGCGGGGCTAAGAATGGGAAAGCGAGAGTTGTCGTTCTTTTATCCTAGGGGTCGTCTTAGAGAGATTTGATAATGTGAACGAAGACAGAAGAATTGAAGCTTTTCACTTTTTTTTTTTTTTGTTTCTCTTTTTTCAAACTAGATGTCACAAACACACACAGTAACATTCGCAGACACTTGCAAAAAGATACATTTCATTTTAACCGGAAAGAAGGTCAAATTGACCTTTAACCTTTGCAACATAGGGAAGTCTCAAATATCATGAAGTATTGACCTTAATTATAAAAATATGCACAAGATCAACCACCCTACCGTTGTTTACAATTGTAATTATTAAATGTAGGGCTCTTTCTATGTTTAGTAGACTGAACTATATGATAATAATCACCAGAAACGACAAAAAGGAAACTTAAACAGAACCTCGGAGAATATCGGCATTGTCTACATTAGACTCAGCAAAATATACAGGTCGCAACTGGGTTTGCCTTGTCATGTGATATACCTTATCTCCGTTCGAAAACGAGGCGCTAACCAACTAGATCTACAGATTGATGACGTCACTCTACCAATTCTTTTCATGCTGTTAAAAAAGGGCTCAACATTATGCCAGCTGAGCTAGTCTAATAGGCCTCTTTTCAAATAGCATGTATACACACAAAGCATTCAAGATATGTCTGCATAAAATTAATGGGGACCAATCTAATTTCTTATCAGAAACACACAGTTGGTCATTTATTTATTTTAAGTAAAGATATTAACTAATCCGTTTTAAAAGTTAAAAAGCTCCCCCCCCCCACTTTGCGCGATCTATAGGGCAGATGATGTAAAGGTCATCTGTTTCTGTGGGCCGGACACGCTTACTTTTTTTCCAACTAAAGGCAGGTGCCCATTAGAGCTGGGTGGACTCAGAGGCGCCCGAAGATCCCGAAATTAAAAATCCCAGTCTTCACCAGGATTTGAACCCGGTTCGGAAGCCAAGCGCCTTACCGCTCAGCCACCGCGCCTCCCTTTTGGGCTAAAAAAAAGTGGAAGAGATGTCTGGGGCACCACTGCTAACTTTTGACATTATAATGAGGAAAACCTTAAACACAATGTTAGCTGTTGTTTAACTTGTCATTTGTTTTTATAAAATAATTCCATGAACGGAAATGGATCATAAAATTGTCGACTATGGCCTTTTGTGCATTTCAAAGTTATTCAAGTATCTAACGGTTTTGGGCTTTAGTCCTAACATCTTGTAAATGTGTAGGTCTTGTTGTTTTAGTAGCGTAAAACGCAACTTATACACCCGTACAAGAAACTCAAACATCTAGTGAGCAGTCTATCGAGGTCAGATCGCCATTTTACAGCTACAAGATCAAGGCCTATAACAGTTATATATTTAATTGTTCAAGTATTAGTTACACTTCATTTCAAAACGCTTAATTTAATTGTTGATATTGCGATTAGTATCTAATTGTATTGATCAACTGCAATTAGTTTTTATATCGATAGAAGCCTTTTGCGTCTCGCTGTGTTGACTCTGCATTCAGCATCCTCGTTGCTGAGAGACACGGCCAAGCCTCCTCCTGTTTCTCCCGAATATCGCGTTTCCCTGGCGAGAGGTTTTGCTTTGTTTTTCTCTGCTGTTTGCCTTTCTTTTCAATGTAAACTGTTTGAGCGAAGCGTGCCGAGGTGCCGCGCTGCAGTGGGTGAACCATGAACACTGCAGGGAGTTAACGCAGCGCTATTTTTCACAATGCAATGAGGTTCGAGTTACCTTCTCTTGGTTTATAACATGTTGCCGCATGCCCTTTCATTGATATCCTGTCTGTGGCATTTTACGTCTCGCGAGACGATCTTTTCCCTTTGCAACTTCTTGTGTGACTAAAGAGGCCAATCCTTGATACACAGCTGCGATCACAGGTTGGGCATATAAAATCACCAGGCGCCATTGCATTTTCACCCTTCTTTCTGCTTCTGTTGTGTATGACATCTGCAATCTGTGACCCTTCCTTTATGCTCTCTCTCCATGTGGATCTGTCCAGTGCCACCTCTTCCCAGTTGCCAGTGTCGATTTTGAAGAGCTTCATGTCGCGTTTGCATACATCCGTATAACGTAAAAGTGGGCGACCAGCGGCTCTCCTGCCTTCAATTAGATCGCCATACAGGATGTCCTGTGGAAGTCGACCTACTGGCATTCTACGAACGTGGCCAAGCCAGCCAAGGCGTCTGCTGCTGATAACAGAGCGGATGTCCTGGCATCCTGCTCTATGTAGCACTTCCTCATTTGTTATCTTATCTTGCCACCTTATTTTAAAGATCCGCCTTAGGCATCGGAGGTGGAAGACATTCAGCTTTTTTTCCTGCCATGAGTAGGTTGACCATGTTTCACTTCCGTACAGCAAGGTGCTCAACACACAGGTCCGGTAGACTAGGGCTTTAGTCCTGCTAGTCAGCAATATGTTGTCCCAGACTCTTTTCTGCAACCGTGACATGGTGGCCATTGCCTTGGCTATCCTGTTGTTTATGTCTTTATCCAGTAGAGTGTTGTTGGATATGATGGAGCCAAGGTAACAAAAGTGATCAACAATTTCTAGTGGTTGGCCATTAATGCTTACTTGAGGTGCAGTGTTTGTGTTTTGGACAAGTATCTTAGTCTTGCTTTGACTGATGTTTAAGCCGAACTTCTGGCAAGCAGCAGATAGTTTGTCAACCATGGACTGTAGCTGAATATCAGAATCAGCCACAATAGCTGCATCATCGGCATACAGGAGTTCCCTGACGAGTAGCTTCCTAACCTTGGTTTTTGCCCGCAGTCTTGATACATTAAATAGTTTTCCAGAGGATCTTGTATGGAGAAACACACCTTCGTTTATGTCGCTGTACGCATAATGCAGTAGACAGGAGAAGAATATGCCAAACAGAGTAGGTGCGAGCACACATCCCTGCTTGACACCACTGCAAACCTCAAAAGGTGCTGATTGGGCTCCATTGAATTTGACAGTACATTTAGTTTCCTCGTGAAAACACTCAATTAACTTCAGTAGTTTGGGAGGGCAACCTATTTTCCTCAGGAGTTTGAAAAGGCCACTTCTGCTGACCATGTCAAAAGCTTTAGTCAGATCGACAAAAACAATGTAAAGGGGCCTGTCTCTCTCTCTAAATTTCTCCTGCAGTAGTCGTAGAGAAGATATCATGTCTATAGTGGACCTACCACTCCTGAATCCACACTGAGACTCTGTAAACTCTTGATATCCTGTAAACACACAAAAAAAAACAAAAACAAATAGCTTTATCTAAAAGTTCTTGCACTAGTGTATATGAATCTAAGACAAGGACGTAAAGATTAATTAATTTTTTTTAATGTTTTTTTTTTTCGCCACCGTTGTACAGTTGTAGGCGAACTTAACTGAAACTTTTTTTTTTTTGGCTGTCATCAGAGACTATAATGAAGCCTGAGGGGCGATAATTGTTGGCAGAGGGAATAGAGAGGAAATACACTGGGGGGGGGGGGGCAATGGATGGAAGGGCAATAGACTGGGGTGCAATACATGGATGGGAGACCGAAAGCTTAAGCCTCCTCAGGGGGACTAATTCAACTTATGCCACCACATTTGGAAAGAACAATTCTTTTCTCTTGTTTGATACTTAACAAAATAATTTATACCCAATAAAAAATTAACTTATGGGGTTTTGTTGTTGTCAAGAACCAGAAAAATTGTGCACAATTTCAGCTTGATCGGAGATTTGTAGGCATATGGCAAAATACGATTGCAGACAGACACACAGAGTTGATATAAGCTTTGTAAAACGACTAAAAAGTGGTAGATACCTCATATATACATTCTCTACCGAGTTCTCTTTCCTGGAGTGCTTTCCCCTTGAGAACATTAAAAATACTACTGCCTGTATGGCTTTTCAGTTTACTACTCAACGGGCCCCAGTTCATGTTGTAAATATTCGACGTCCCTCAAACAACCCGAAATAAAAGAAAGTATTGCTTGCTTTCAAACAAATTACTAATTCAATACCATCATTCCGACTAATGGATTCCAGCAAGCGTCAGCATCTCGCAAGATTTTTATGCCGATATTCTCCTCCTTAGAAAACATTAAAACTGGTGCCTTAAAGACTCCTCGTCTGTCGCCACATTAGGCAACAGAGTCTGTCGCCAGGTGTTCCAAGACACTTGCCATATAGACTATGTTATGTCACGTGAGATAGGCGCTTCTTTATGTTTGCTTCAATCTTTAAAGGGGAATAAAAGCACAAAGCTAAGTTATCATTGTATAAGGCCCAATTCCCTCCCCCACCCCTTTCTCTCTCTCTCTTTTTCTTAATTGCACAGAGGTGTTATGTGCATAAAGGCTGCTTTTAAAGAGGGGGCCCTTACGCAATATATTTTTTGTGGGCTGCTTTGTCTTACTGCATGTGGGCTTCTTGTATTTACACAAACATAAACACACAAACATAATCACACAAACATAAACACACGTTTATAAATGGGATGGGTACCCTTGCGATCTATGGTGCCCACATTTAACGAGGGTGTCATATGACCAGCACAATGACAAATCGTATATACTTTTCCCCCATTAGAGTTGGGTTGACCCGGTGGCGCCCTAAAAAAAAATCCCTGAATTCAAAATACCAGTTTTCAACGACATTCCAACCAGACACCCTCCGGTTTGGAAGCCACGCCTGTTAAACCCTCATTCACCAGGCCAGCACCTTTATGAGTAACTTACTATGATATGTATTGTATGCATATTTCAAAAATATTCACGCTTGTACTTATGCAACTATAATCTGTCTGTTTATTATGGAGTGAGTATGTATGTGTGTGTTTCTATGGTGACGGTGAAAAGAAGTGAGTAATTGGTTGGTGGCTATTCAGTCCAAATGATGCAAGAAAAGCGGCACTGTCGTAAGCTCTCTTGGGAAGACGATTCCAGAATGCCAGAGTGAAAAGACGTGCTTTTATAGTGAGATTTTATTGAAAATACCATTTTATATTATTTATAAATTCTACTACATTTATTTTATATAATCTTAAATTGAATTTGTCTATATTGTAATAAAAGTTATTTTTAGTACTGTTCGCGAATAAGTTATTCGAGTTATCTCAAGTTTTTACAAGTTCAAATATAATACGCCCTACAGTGGTTTAGTTTTCTGCCATCAGTTTGGGGCAACCACCGCCAACAAAAAGATGGCTGCCTGGTCGTGCGGTATGCGCGCTGGACTGTAGTTTGAACTTTTCGATGGTCCCGGGTTCAAACCCTGCCCTCTGCCATCATCGGTCGTTTGGACTAGGAAGTAAATTATCTTCAACTCTAAACGAACATCCGAAACATGTAAAACATTTTTTTTTACAAACATTCATATATGTATATAAGGACAATATAATAGCATTGATGTGGGCAATACTTCATGATTATGTCTCTCGGTGTAATGCGATACATTTAATAGAATCTACATCAGATTAGAGTAATTAAACAGCCTCATACACTATCAGAGGCTTTAATACTAGATTACCCTCTTTCCAGAGGCAACGACTCTGAATATATTTAGGACAGAACTAGTCGACACAAATTTTTTTGTCTCATTACAATCTCTAGGATTTAAAAATTAGGTAACGATTTACAATTAAAGAAGCAATAGAAAAATACTTTATAAAAAACAAAGTTTATGTAAGGAAAAGAACCGCTAATTATTGCCATTTATATGAAAATTTCAGAGTTTAACTTCCTTTCTGCTATATAAAACAAAATTAATTAATTATTACTAAATGATTAACTAATAGGTTAATATTGGATCGATTCGTGTATTGTTATGGATTAAAATAATTATGCAAATTTTAATTTGATCCGAGAATGGGAAGTGGGAGAAAACAAGTGTCAAAACGAAATTAGGAACTAAATCCATATATAAAATATATATCTTCATCTCTCAATTAAGTATTATTTTTTCATCTTATTTTGAAATCAAACAAAATAATTTATCAACAACAATTTATTAATTAATTAGTTGTTGTTGTTTTTTTAAACGATTCATGCCTTGTCAGTTTCAATTAATAAATGTGCAAAGTTTTAACTTTATCCGTGAATGGGAAATGGGAGAAAAAAACAACTGTTGAAACTTTTTACCAGACAGACAGACAGAGTGAGTTGATTTAAGCTTTGTACAAATAGAATATTTCTCGGCTGTGTCGAATAAAACCAAATAAATCTAGACGGTGATTATTGAATAACAAACGATACATAATTAAACATGTGTAAGTGTTGGCATAGTTGCAAGTGGCTGCACTGAAATTGTCTTTATTACATAGCAATAGTTAGAACATCAGCATTATTCGATTGAACAATTTAAAAAAAAAAAGTACATAGGCTATCAGTGTGTATTAACTCTTTCTCTCCGTAATCTGTTTTACACGATTCAACGGAATTCTTCATTTTGCTCATGACTATTTCACTCCCCTGTTATGATTGGGCTTCAATAGCTTTGTTGTTTGTTATCAGAAAATGTTGTATTTTGTGTTGAATTAAAGGGAAATACATGCTCTTTTTATATAACACAAAGTCAAGTTTACAAAATTAAGTAATAATTTAATATAATGAGGTCAAATCAACGATGGTATCGTCAATTAGGAGAGAAAGAGTTAAATGATACAGTATCTAGTTTTTTATATTTCCCAATCTGTAATTAGTTATTTTTGTTTGATATCAAATAACTTCTGCGTTATTAAAATATATAGTTGTAATTGCGGAGTTCTTTCACTTGGATAGACTTTGCTTTGTTCCTTCTTCTGGTATCTACGCCATCTGCGATCCAGGAACCTTCCTTTGTGCTTTGTTGTTGGATATATCTTGTGCTTCTTTCTCCCCAACTGTTGGTGTCTTATGCTGTAGATCTCCATGTCACGCTTGTATACATCAATTAAGGACCTTCATTTCTGTTGCCCCTCGTGGGATTCAACCTTCTGGCCTTCTTTCGTACTTCTACATCAGTGGCGTAGCAAGGGTGGCGGGAGGAGGGGGGGGGGAGAATTTGAAAATCCCCCCCGGGCCGCCACTTG
Organism: Biomphalaria glabrata; assembly: GCF_947242115.1. Taxonomy (NCBI): domain Eukaryota; kingdom Metazoa; phylum Mollusca; class Gastropoda; family Planorbidae; genus Biomphalaria; species Biomphalaria glabrata. The sequence goes on along the minus strand of NC_074728.1, from coordinate 6,763,117 downwards.
AGAGGGGCCCCCCAAATGAGTGTTTTTTTTTTACATTAAAAAAAAATATTACGCAAAATGCAGGGCACCCAAACGATATAAGATTCCTAGCTACACCCCCTGATCTACATTACATACAACACTTCAGGAAATGACTTTATTTTTGTGCCATATCTGCGAATGAGTTAAAGCTCTCTGCCGCCCACTCCCTTTCATGCTTGCCTCTTTTATATTTGTTATTTACAGTTTCAATGTATCATGTTTCGTGGAATATCTCGCCCTTTAACCTTTTCGTTCTTTTCATTTCGGAATCGTTGACAAAAAAAAAAACCAACATATTTAGAACAAACTTCAAGAGGCTATGGTGTGTAGAATTACTGACATTTCAACAGAAATTCACGTGTTTGTTTTTCATCGTGTCTCGGTATCGTATTCGCAGGTGGGGGCGGGTGCTGGTAAGAATCGATACCCGTCTATTTCCTAAAAGTGTGAGGGGACGAAAGCTTTTCACACCTGCTGTTTCTTCGGCGGGGATCGATCCGCGCGCGAAGTCTTGAATTCGGAAAAGGGGATTAAGTTTGTTACGAACCAATCAAGCGATCTTCAGCTGTCAAGAGCCTTTAAAATGATGACGAGGTGGGGGCTGGGTGGGTCAGGAAGGCAGAACCAAGAGGAAAAGGTGTAATCGAAATATCTTAATATTGAAAAGATAGATCGATACTACTCGACTATATAATACTAAGAAATCCGATATAATCTAGTTATATAAGTCTTTGTAGATGCGAGTCATGATTCTTAAATATCTTTTTTTAAGGCTATATTTTTTTTTATTTGTTAATCTGTCAGTCACAACCTCTGTTCATCTGTCTGTCACAACCTCTGTTCATCAGTTTGTCACAATTTCTGTTCATCTTATCATCACAATCTCTGTTCATCTTATCATCACAATCCCTGTTCATCTGTCTGTCAGTCTGTGTTCATCTATCTATCACAAACCCTATTCATCTGTCCGTCACACTTTCTGTTCATCTTATCATCACAATCTCTCTTCATCTGTCTGTCAGTCTGTGTTCATCTGTCTGTCACATTCCTTGTTCATCTGTCTGTCAGTCTGTGTTCATCTGTCTATCACAATCCATATTCATCAGTCTGTCACATTCCTTGTTCATCTGTCTGTCAGTCTGTGTTCATCTATCTGTCACAATCTCTGTTCATCTGACTGTTACAAACCATGTTCATCTGTCTGTCAGTCTGTGTTTAACTGTCTGTCATTCTGTGTTCAACTGTCTGTCATTCTGTGTTCCACTGCCTGTTTAACTTCTGCCTGTCTGTCTGTTACAACCTCTGTTCATCTGCCTGCCATAACCTTTGCCTATATGCTCTGTTCATCTGTATCTAACAACTTATTTAAACTTTTAAACTGTATTAGCCAAACAAGTTTCTGTCTTATTTGTCCATGGAACACTAATATAGTACCTATACTTCTACATTTAACTCAGGGGAGACCATCCAAACAATTTCCTTGTTATTTCCCCTTTAAAAAAAAAAAAGAAAGAAGATATTGCACGTAGGAAACAAAAAACCGGATATCGTTTGGTAAAGAAACAAATTAGCCGAAAAACAAACATTTGTATAGGCAAAATATTTATATACAAACACGCGATCGCTTTCAGTGGCTAAAAAGAAAAGTATGTTCCTAAGAATTCTCTCTGATGAAAAAAAAATATCATCGATAAAATCGATATATATATTTCTTATATTTGCTAAATGTATGAAAGAGCTAATATTTTTTTTTCTAGATCGATAATCGATAACGAATCTGGAATTATATTCTTGCCAATAGCGCCGCTTAGACCCGCGTTTAGCTTTTTGAACGGGATATCGGCTAATATTGAAATGGAATTAAAACGATTTCTTTGTAGAAAAGGAGATATTAATATCACTAGAAGCAAAATGGATTCTGTAGGATTTTCAAAGTGCCAAAAGTTGATCTTTAACTGTAAATATTTGGTTTGTCTGAGAGAGTTACTGAATACCGAATAACAAAAGGCCAGGCGGGATAAATTATGACGTTTTTGTTTGTGGTCATAAAATCTTTTACCTTAAGATATTTCCAAGGAATCTCCATTATATTGAGGAGAAGCATGGATTGTACTGGCCACACAATTAATCTCTTTAACCTTGTGTCAATGATAAAATACATTTCACTTCTCTTTCTTCCATTTACCTCCTTCTCTTTCTTTCTTTCTCTTTCTTTCTTTATCTTTATGTCTATTTCTCTCCTTCGATTTCTTTCGATTTCCCTCCATTTCTTTCTTTCTATTTCTGTCTTTCTCTTTCTTTCTAGATCTATATCTCTTCCTCTTTTTTCCCCTCTTCTGTTTCTTTTTATTTCTTTCCTTCCATTTCTTCCAATTTCTCTCCTTTTTCCTAATAGAACTTTTCGTCTCTTTTGTTTTCTTTTTCTTTTCTTCCTTTTTCTCTTTTTTTTTTCTCTATTTCTCTTTTGTGCCTGAAGTCCGCCAATAAAATATTGCACGTTTATCGTTTTGCATTACACTCAAGACACTCTCTGCATTAACTAGAAATCTCAAACTTTAAATGTTACCAGAAACATAAACGTTTGAGAACCGCTGATTTATTTACAAAACTTCTCCCCCTACCCCACCTCCGTGTTCTAAAACCAATGACCTTAAAGCCCCAATACATCTCCAGTTCTCAAATGTTTGCCTTACATTCTTAAGAGCTCGGCTTCTTAGAAACTACCCGCCCTCATAAAAGATAGAAAGAGGGTTGGGGGGAAAGCGAACCAGCCCCTCTCATCTCTTTGCAGTTCTGAAGTGTTACAGTGTCTTTGTCAGGCCAGCGCTCTCCACGGACTTCTTACTGTTTACGATTGACTTGATCCGAGGCTCGGACATTTATGGGTCAAAGGCCCCTGGGCTGACAAAACGAAGTGCTGTTGGAATGAAATAAGCAGTACTTGCACTGAAACGACCCTGTTTGTAAAGGTTATTATTGCTCCTTAATATAACTAAACATATAGACTAATAAGAGCGTGTTGATGCGCTGGGTTTTGTTTTATGGGTGTCTTCAGATTTGAAGATTATCACATTAACATGTAAGATTCCCGCAGGGCGGAGGGTTTTATAAGACGATCATAATGTAACGTGGAGATATGTATAACTTTTAATGCTGTATCATTTTTACCAAAAATATGAATTACAATTAAACTTTGAAAAAATATCGCTGCTCAAAATAAAAAGTTGGCAATTTCCGGGATTCAAAGTACTACAAATTAATTATCACTTCCGCTTGCTTAGATTTTTCAACAAATTAACACTAGCTCTAGGATGAAACTTTTCTAGGGTATATAAAATGTCAGGATTAAAGGTCAGAATGTGGTTACGGCTACTAAACCAAGCATCTATGAGATAACAATAGTGTTTCCATTTCCTAATATTCTAGCTTGTACATTTATTGTCTCGCCTTCAAAACAGTTCTTACACAGTTATCTCCCAGTAATGTTGAAGATAAAAAATCAATGGAAATCAATGGTTTTTCTGGATCGTAACTTTGATGTCAACCAAAGTAAGAAATGTAACTCGTGTAGCTCTATGGCACAATTTGGTTTAACTCTTTCCGTCCGGTCATGTCCTTGACAGGGAATATCACTGGCAAACATGTTTTACGATCTACGAGAGAACCGAGTTTCTTTTCCACTTTTTTTTAGCTTTAAAGAAACGTGACATTTCGCCCGTTTATTTTATTTTTTAAAATCTTTGTGTTCCTCCTCAGCAGAGTTTGAATCTACAGCCCATGTTAGTGACTTTGTGGTGCGTTTGTGGTTTGTGGGTTTGTAGTTTGTGGGTTTGCTTATGATAGATGTTGGGTCCTAAAAACCAATTTACAAATACAAAAACAATCGAATAAAATACACAGAAAAACACAAAGATAAAATGGCATAAAGCCATAAAGCCATTCCCTTGAAAGGGAAGTGGGTCACAAGAAAAACTTGAAAAGACGGGTCAGAGACATGGGGGGGGGGGGTAATTTCGCCCTGGTTGTCATGGGGACATATTTAGTCGTCACTAAGTGAGCAGCATTGAAGTGTAGACAAAGCGAAACCGGAAGTACGTCTCCAGGGCGGCAAGTAATTCTTTGAGACTGTTAGTCAAAAAAGTTCCCCCTGTCATCGGATGCGCTTCTGAAACAATGGTCTATTCTCCCATTGAGCCTGTTACACTAATCATTATTGCTGTCCCGTAGATCCGATTGAAGACAGTAGCACACGATAACACCACTAAATAAATTCTTATGTATAAACAGAACTCCGCCTACATACGTCCTGGGGTCTACCCCATTATATTTTCCCTTAATGATAATGTCCTCACGAGAAGTAACCATTGCAATATGGACATCCACAATAATGACTATCGAAACCCACGCGCTCCCATTTGTCTCAGCGACAGGCCAAAAACAAAAGATGGTTTTTGCGGCTCTCTCTGAGAGACATCAAATTACGAACTCTCTGAGACAAACCTCAAGAAATAGACAAGCTCTAGAATTAAATGCTGGATCAAGTGACTCAATTATCCTAATAGTTTGGTGTTCGTAGTCCCGTCGCATGGACCAGGACGTCTGGATTTGAGTTCACGTCAATCAAATGACTGTCTGTTGAGCATCAGGATCCAGGCTCAGTTCACTGCTGTGTTTATTGCTTCTGTTGACTTGAAAGCACTTCTGTTCCTAATTGACACTTTGTCACAGACAGCGAATGCCTAAAAGTTTGTATTAGATTCTAGATTTCAAAACTTTGAGATCAAAGCAAACAAGTCATCCTTTTAACAATACCTCTATTTAGGTCATGGAGTAACTTGGAACCTGGACGTGGATCTCAAAAACGGCTCTAACGATTTTCCTAGAAATTTAACTGCTGATGTATATCGCTGAGAAAAAAATAACTAGCTCCTTGGCCAGACGGGGAAAACTCTATTTTTTTCCGTTATAATTTTTCAAAGTAAAAAAAGAAATATATTTAAATTTGGCTTTGAAAAAAAAACACATAGCGTACCGATATCTCAATTGTTTATTAAGTTTAAATTTGCTTCCAGTTTTTTTTTTATTAAAAAAAAACTAAGCTTTGCTGATAATTTTAAGTAATTCAAATATAATAGCAATTATAATATTAATAATAATATTTATTATCCATAAGGAAATTTGCCTTACAGTTTGTGCATGACATTTAAAGAAAAAACATTCTGTCTATGATAAACAGAATATATCTTCACGCTACGTACATTTACAAGTTAAATGTGAAATGTTTCTATAGGATAGTCCGGTAGTATTAAATGATTTGATTACTAGAGTAACAAAGAAGTTTTTGTGTCTGTTTGTCTCAGTAATCAGTGCCTGGTATCAGCCCTGTAAATTATATTTAACTATTAAGCTCATAACTCTTCAGCTAGTTTCTAAATGACAAAATCAACTGCTTATTAGGACGCCTATCTGGGTTACAACAAAAGATAAACCTAGACTAGATTTTACGAGCTCTAAATCAGAAGTATAGATTTAGATATACTTCTAGATGTCTATATAATGAAAAAAGTACCAATAAATTATACAATATTTACACAGTGCCCTCAGGCCTGATGTGTAACGTAGTTGGTACTTTAAGATGCAAAGTTCGATCGAGACCATTCGTCAAAGAAGGCCTGATCACTGACCTGCAACGTCACTACCCAACCCTGACCTGTGACGTGGCAACGAGCTATTGGTCTAAACTGCCCACATTTTGTGGCGTTGCAGGTCAGTGTTCAGGCCTTCTGTAACCGAGTTCGAACACATTTTTTTAAAATTATTACATACAGAAATAAACAAGAAAGAATAGGAGAAGAAAAAAGGAGAGGAAAAAATGGAGAAGACAGAGAAAGAGAGAGAAAGAGAGAAAGTGGGAAAAAAAAAGAACAGATTGAAGCTTGCGAATCGTGTCATCAAACGGGCGATTGTTGTGTGCAAATTATTGCCCTGAAAAATAAAAAAATAAATAAAAAGTTGTGAAGTTATGCATTTTTTTTGTTGAAATAGCACAGTTGACAAAAACAAGAAAATGTTTTTAAAGTTTATGCTATTCTGGGAAGTTCAGTAGCGAATGGTTAAACGATCGGCTTCCGAACCAGCGGACCTGGGTTCGAACCTCGGTGAAGACTGTCATTCTGAATTTGGGGATTTTTTTTTAGGGCACCCATGAGTCCATCCAACTCTAATGGCTACCTAACTTTAGTTGGGGAAAGTAAAAGCGGTTGGTCGTTGTGCTGGCCACAAGTCACCTTGCTCATTAACCAAAGAAACAGATGACCTTAACCTCGTCTGCCCTATAGATTGCAAGGCTAATTAGGGAGCTTTACTCTACTTTATTTACAAAATAGAGAGAGAGAGAATGAAAGAAAAAGAAAGAGAGAGAAAGAGAAAGAAGATAGAGAGAGAGAAAACAAAAGAGAGAGAAAGAGAGAGAAATTGAAAGAGAAAGGGAGAACGAAAAAGAGAGAGAAAGAAAAAGCGTGAAATTGAGAGAGAGACAGAGGGGGAGATAGAGAGGGAGAGTAAGAGAGAGCGAGCGAGAAAAAGAGAGAGAATGATGGAGATAAGTAAGAATGAGACATATCCGATCGTTTAGGAAATGCATGGAGTTTGGAGAATAACAACCAACAATGTTGTGCTGAAAGATTTGATATCAGACACACTGACAGCTTGACAAACACAGCTCAGAAGACAGACAGACACACATTGGAACGACATAATGACAAGAAGAACTAAAACTGTTTGTGAAATAGACAACTGATACAGACTGCCCTTGTTGACACGACTTCGATGGAGCGACTTCTTTCTGGAAACTTCAGTTCATATCCTAGGATAAAACACTGCTCCTTGTGCCCTGCCTTATACAAATCTATTGAGATGCTCCCACAAGCAGTCAAATAGAGTTTAATCGATGGCCCTTTATGAAGATTTCAGGACAGACATGTAGGAACAAAGACCTACTTCATCTCTGACCTCCTTCAGCAGTTGTCCTGATAGAAAACTTTGTTGATATATCTTGGTTTAGAATCACTTCCTTTTATGGAGATTAATTTACTCTTTCCATTTTATTGCCACACCCTCTTTCTCTCTTTTATAAAAAAAAATAAAAAAAAACGTATATCAACTCACTCTGTCTGTCTGTCTGTCTGTCTCCTAAAAATTTTAAACACGTTATTTCTATCACATCCATTCTCGGATCAAGTTGAAACTTTTCACAATTATTTATTGTATCTAACAAAACAAGAACAATAAAAAAATTAACCCATTTTTCAATTAATTATTGGTAATTAATTTATTTTGTCTGATACATAAAAAGGGAAATAAAATTTACATTGTTGATAGATATAGTTGTAAATATGGAGTTGTTTCTATTAAATGAGCTTTTATTTTGCAAGTATTATTATGTTTTGCTTGTATAGTTCAGTTCTGTTACTTTTTTTCCCCTGCCTTTCTCACTGCCTTTCGCCGTTTCGTTCTCTCTCTCTCTATCCCTTTCTCTCTCTCCCTTTCTATCTCTCCCTCTATCGTTCAGACATCCCTCTCTCTCTCTCTCTCTCTCTCTCTCTTTCATTTTTAAACTAACTTTCGTGCTCTCACCGTCTCTCTCTCTCTCTGTCTATCGCTCGTATATTTCTCTAACACTCTCCATCTCTCTTGCTCGCATTCTCTCTCTCTCTCTCTCTCTCTCTCTCTCTCTCTCTCTCTATCTCATGAACTCGTGACCAGTGACCATGTGTAGTGCCTTTTCAAAGATGACAACTTAGCGATTGTCATTTGCTTTTTAAATAAGAGACTCAATGCTGCAATCAGAATTCCAGATTATCTTACTGGCTAACTTTGTGGCCACCAGATAGGGGCTCCTTCTTGAAATCTCCTATTTAGTGATTTTTTTTTAGAAGACAAAAAAAAATCTTATTGAAATATTTCCTGCGATGCAAAACACTAGCCTCTTAAACACACTGTATTAACAAATTACAAATACTCTATGGACTACAGACTTTTATGAATCGACTTCGTTGTATGATGTGTGTATCGACTTCATTGTATCATGCGTGTATCGACTTCATTGTATCATGCGTGTATCGACTTCATTGTATCATGCGTGTATCGACTTCATTGTATCATGCGTGTATCGACTTCATTGTACCATGGATGCATTCACTTATGTCTTACGAACTCAAATGTAACGACATCCTGTACTCGATGTATGCATTGACTTCTTAGTATACAATTGTATATATCGACTTGTATGTATCGAAGTATGTATCGACTTGTATGTATCGATGTATGTATCGACTTGTGTGTATCGATGTATGTATCGACTTGTGTGTATCGATGTATGTATCGACTTGTGTGTATCGATGTATGTATCGACTTGTGTGTATCGATGTATGTATCGACTTGTATGTATCGATGTATGTATCGACTCGTATGTATCGATGAATGTATCGACTTGTATGTATCGATGTATGTATCGACTTGTATGTATCGATGAATGTATCGACTTGTATGTATCGATGTATGTATCGACTTGTGTGTATCGATGTATGTATCGACTTGTGTGTATCGATGTATGTATCGATTTGTGTGTATTAATAGTGTAAATCGAAAGTATTGACTTGTATGTTTTGACGAAATTTATGGACTTATTTATATCGAATTATATGTATTGACATTTACAATAATTTACATTGAATTGTGTGTATCGACGTATGTATCGACTTGTGTGTATTGATGTATGTATCGACTTGTGTGTATCGATGTATGTATCGACTTGTGTGTATTGATGAATGTATCGACTTGTGTGTATCGATGTATGTATCGACTTGTGTGTATTGATGAATGTATCGACTTGTGTGTATTGATGAATGTATCGACTTGTGTGTATTGATGAATGTATCGACTTGTGTGTATTGATGAATGTATCGACTTGTGTGTATTGATGAATGTATCGACTTGTGTGTATTGATGAATGTATCGACTTGTATGTATCGATGAATGTATCGACTTGTATGTATCGATGAATGTATCGACTTGTATGTATCGATGAATGTATCGACTTGTATGTATCGATGAATGTATCGACTTGTGTGTATCGATGTATGTATCGATTTGTGTGTATTAATAGTGTAAATAGAAAGTATTGACTTGTATGTTTTGACGAAATTTATGGACTTCTTTATATCGAATTATATGTATTGACATTTACAATAATTTACATTGAATTATGTGTATCGACGTATGTATCGACTTGTGTGTATTGATGAATGTATCGACTTGTGTGTATCGATGTATGTGTTGACTTGAGTGTATTGAATAGTGTAAATCGACAGTATTGACCTTTATGTTTTGACGAAATTTATGGATATATTTATTTCGAATTATACGTATTGACATTTACATTGAGTTGTGTGTATCGACGTATGTATCGAATTGTGTGTATCGATGTATTGATCGACTTGTGTGTATCGAATTGTAGAAATCGGCATGAACTTCTGACTCGTGTGAGCTGAGGTATTTAACTACTTGTATGTATTAACATGAGAGCGTATCGATATCAAAGGGATACTTTACTTTTACATACGTCATTTGATCGTCTCGATACATTCACCTTATAAGTCAGATGGAAGGTCACGTGCAGTCATCTGACGCCGGCTCCAGCTTTAGGCTTCAGCTCCAAGCCCAACTCCTATCTTCGTATTTTTTTAATTTTCTTTAGCTAAGCCCTCTCTCCCCCACTTCTCTGTGCAGCGGGGTCCTCCTGTTGAATGCGAGGCCAACTTTCGAAAGAAAAAAAAAACTTGACGCTGGGAGTAGAACGAGGCTGGATCTGAATGTCACTCAGGACTTGAGCATTGTGGGAACTGTTGGAAACACGACCAAAAAGACCAAGGGATAATGGGGGCGAGCGGGGTGGGGGGGTAGTAGGATAGATTTATAGGATAGAACGTGAGTATTGACACAAAGATAATCCTTACCTAGTGATTGCCTTTTTAAATATTATAACTGAAAATTATTTTTTTTTAAAGTCGAGGATAAAATAATTACGCAGTTTTGATAATGTGCACACAAATTATCATATACTTAACAAAACAACAAAAACAGTGTTGTTTTATATACAAAAAAGGGAGCTCAATCCTGCAGTAATGAGATAAATGGCAGGTTCTTCTCCTTAGATAAGCTTTGTTTGTTTTTTAAAAAGCTTTTTACAAAATAATATTTCGCTTCTTACGGGAACCGTTTATTTGATTACGAAAATACAGCTTCAAGGACTTCCCGTAAGCATGACCCTTGTTTTGGCCAGCTCTGTGCAGGCCTGGTATCTGCCGATATGTGCTGTCGAGCGTGACATTCCCACTCGCTTTTGACTTGGATTTTACCAGAACCAGGGGAAATAGAAAGAGTCATTTTGTGTTGATATTAACAGTTAATTAAATGTCGCTGTTTGCTCAGCAAGCGGTTTTCTTGTCGTAAATGTTTTTTTTTAACACTTTGATCTTTTCTACTTCTCCTATTTCTGTCTCTCTCTCTCTCTCTCTCTCTCTCTCTCTCGTTTGCTCTCTCTTTGAACATATTTTTTGTTTGATTTCATGACAAGCTGCAACTAGAATTTTGAATTAAAAAAAAAGTTCTAATTAAACATTTAAAAGATGCTTTGAAAACTCAATCAGAGCTGAAGCGCTCGCTCAAAGGGCTACAACTTAACAATTTTAGTTTTCGGCAAACATACTTGGATTAATAATAGTCAATTAGTTGCGTTGCGCTAATAGTCTAATACATAAGTGATGAGCACATATTAACTTACACACACACACACACTACTAATTTAAAAGTTATATGCTATAAATATATTTGTTAAGTTTATTGTGTATATCTGTAAATGTGAAGTTAAGTTTTGAAACAAAGATACGTTTTACATATATAAAAGCAGCACTTGGGACCACACTTTATATTAACTCTTTCTCTCCGTAATTATTTACCACATTCTGGTGAAATCAACGTTGGCATCGTCCGTTAGGAGAGAAAGAGTTAAGGGAAGGTAGTGTGCAAAAAACCAACTGCGTAGTCCACGGCCCGAATCAGTAACCCCCGATACGGTAACTGCGTTTAACAGTAACGCATTACTTAGCGAGCTAACATTATATTAGCATCAATTTAACACAGCTTTAACACCATATTAACACAGCGTTAACATCATATTAACACAGCGTTGAGATCGTATTAACATCAATTTAACATCACTTTAACAACGCTTTCACGTAGCTTCCACATTTTAACACCCCTTTAACATCTCTTTAACATAGATTTAACATCGCTTTAACATCAACTATTACATCGCTTTTAGCACCATTTTAACATCACCTTAACATCGCTTCAAATATCTGCTGCATACATTTAAATTGATATCTGACCATCTTCTATCTACTTTTGTATAACTCTCCCGGCCAAATTATTTTTTACATTTTTTGCTGCTAACCTACACTTCTATAAAGTGAAGCCGAACCTTCCTTTATATTCTTTCTTCCATTTCAAAAACTATCAAGTGGCTATCGGAAGGATCCTCTTAAAAGGTCTTTCCACAGCATTCCCTTTCAATCGATAGTCCGCTTAAAAGAGAAAAATCTGTCCAAAGTGTTTGAAGGGCCATATCTTGACGGCGTATCACGTAGTGATGGTGGTGACCATGAAGGGTGACTTTCACCTCATTCAAGGAAATGAGGAGGAGGAAAAAGGGGACTAAAGAAATGTTTACTTCTGGGCCTGATTTAACTTTCATGTCTGGGTTGAAAGCTACAAAGGTCAAAAGAGGTCGAGGTCAGCATATAAAATTAACCTTTTTGGTGGACAGTTTTAAGACAAAATAAATACATCGTTACGAAAATCTGAAAACACACTCAAACATTGAAGAAAATTAGATATTAGCACATCGTAAGAATAAAGAAAGGAAATAAATCAACTCGAATATATGATACAAATCCAAAAAGACAAAACTCAATTAAAATACTATGAAAGACACAAAGATAAAGGCAAGTTTATAATTCCTTTGTGCTATTACAGAATGTAACGAATTGACTGCATCAGCCAAGAAAAAAACAATGACTAAATAGTATAGTTTAAGTTTCTTGTTAACTAGATTGATCATGTGGATAAGCGTAGGACTTTATTATCTTCTTTTTTTATGATAAGACTTTTACTTGCATGCATCAACTTGTTCATTACTCGTTATTACATTAGACATGAACATTTACTCTTTACACTTCAGAGATGAGAGATACAGTGATGGATTTACCTATAGGCTACATTAACAATATCTAGGGGATATTTTCAATCATTTTGAAGAAAAAGCAAAGGGGAAAAAATGCCTTTTGTTGATTACAAGTTGGCCCATATTTCAAATAGCTAAGAGCCTTGTCAAGTCCTGCCCGGCCCGGCATATAGACATTACAAATTAGGACATTAGACATAAGTACATTGAACATTAATATATGGACACCTAAGTACATTAATATATTTACAACTTAGCACATGAATATATTGACACTTTAGCATATTAATATACTGACAACTAAGCATATTAATATATTGACACTTTAGCATATCAATATACTGACAACTTAGCTAGCATATTACTGTATTGACACTTAAGCATATCAATATACTGACAACTTAGCATATTAATATATTGACACTTTAGCATATCAATATACTGACAACTTAGCATATTACTATATTGACACTTAACTCTTTCAGCCTGTTTTGCCAGTATACTGGCAAAACAGCTATACCTCATAGCCTGGTTTGCCAGTATACTGGCTTTTGGGGGGTGGCTTCTAAAATTAGTCCGTTTCTTGTAGTTAGAGTTTTTAAAGTTATTTCTAAAAACAAAAATAGTAAAAAGAAACGAAACCTTCCTTTTTTAAGCGTCTTTATGCAATAACCTGGATTGTTTTTTTGTTTTAATATTATTTTAATTAGTGTGTTGCTTAGCAAACAAAAACAAACATGGATGCTATGCCTGGATGCAGTAGTGTTAGTGGTAGGCCTAAAAGATTGACGGTAGCACAAGCTACTCAATTGTTTTTAGCTTTAGAAAGTTCTAGTGATAGTGATAGTGAAGATGATTCCACATATTTGCCAGAAAATCATGGTGTAGATGATAACATTGTGAAGAAGAAAAGAGCTAGACATGATGATACTGTGGTTGACTCAGATTCTGACAGTGATAGTGGCAGTGAAGCTAACAATGATGGGACTGGTATTATTGCTACAATTCCAGAACCAGATGATTTTAGACCTAGAACTAGTGGTAATAATGATGGGTGGCAATGGGAGAGGGTTGCTGACAATTGTCCTGTCAGTACTGCCAATACATTTAGAATGTCCCAGCCTTCTAAAAGTGGAGTCAATTCTGAGTTAGATTTGACAAGAGATTCTACACCATTTGATGTTTTTACCAGGCTAGTAGATGGTTGTATCATGACCTTTTTAGTTGATAGCATTAATGATTATGCTAAAATTGTGATTCAAAAACACAATCCTCCTACTGTCAGGTCCACTTTTAATAATTGGACAGACACAAATGTTGCAGAAATGTACAAGTTTCTCGCAGTTTTTATTTCGATAGGTCTACAAAACAAAAAGTCTGTCAGGGACTTTTGGTCTAATAAAGACATATATTATCAGCCATGGTTTAATACCATGTTTACAAGAGCTAGATTTGAACTCTTGTTCTTTAGCATGATGCATGTAGGTGAAGCGGTCTCGGTCGGTAAGGATAAAGTTGAACCCTTCGTAAAGATGATGTGTTCAAATTTTCAAAAGGCATTTTATCCTTTTGAGGAGGTTGCTATTGATGAGATGGTGATAGGATTTAAAGGCAGGTTTGGACCATTACAGTACAACCCTAGTAAGCCTGAAAAGCACCACATAAAAAATTATGGCCTGTGTGATAGCAGTACAGGTTATGTAATAAATCTTATTACTTATTATGGAAGTGACACTACTTACTCAGACTCATCAAAGAGTATTACCAGCCATGCAGTCAAAATATTTGATACCCTTCTACAACCACTTCAAAGTGGGCATCATATTTTTGCTGATAGATATTATACATCAACAGATCTCTTGGAATATCTAACTCAGAAAAGATTTTATTATACTGGGACAGTCAACTTGGCTAGGAAAAATTTCCCTGCCGAGCTCAAGAAGCAAAAGCTGCGTCACAGAGAAACTCAATTTTACAAGTCTGTGGGCAGTATAGATGCTCTTTGTGTGGCATGGCAGGATAAGAAAGCTAAAAAGCCTTGCATTATGGTGTCCACAAAATCAACCAATCGCATCATTAATGTGCAACAGAAGCGCAGTGTTGTCGAGAAGCCAGAAATGGTTCACGACTACAATATGATGATGAATGGTTGCGACAGGGCAGACCAAATGCTCTCTTATTATTCTGTGCATTCTAGAAAAAGCATGAAATGGTGGAAGAAAGTCTTTTTCTGGATATTAGAAATTGCACAGATTAATGCCCTCATCATTTATAATGCCACACAGGTTACATGTGACCAGCCTTCAAAAAAGCTTTCTTTAAAAAAATTTAAAGAAACTTTAATTGATGGTTTAGTTGATGCTGCCACTGCACTGGGTGATGTTCCCAGACAGGTGAAAGTGAAGACTGTTAAAGCTGACAGCAAAATAGCACCTGGGCCTCATCTTGTTCATTATGAAGAGAATGATCGCCCTTGTGTCTATTGCAAGAGTCAATCACAACGGAAGCGGACTAGATTCTTTTGCTCGGGTTGCCCGTCGCAACCTCGGCTCTGTGTGAAACATTGTTTTCGTCTATACCATGAGGATCTGGCAAAAATATAGCTTTCGAGTAGTGGCAGTAGCATCTATGTAATGTAAATAAATGTATATATATGTGTGTGTGTGTGTGTAAAATGTAAATATTATTCCTATTTCACTGGATATTGTTTTTTGCCAAAAATGATTTCGAATTGGATTTACAACTCTACGCGTCTAAGGTAATATCTGTTTTATAATCTTCACTGCATGTTTAAGTGTTGTATATCAAATTATTCAGAAATGAATCCTCTTTCTAATTAATGAAAAGTATTTAGTCAAAATGGTCAATACAAAAAAAATAAAGAGTATATATTGATGTTATTGCAAAGAAAAAAAAATTGCGAAAAAAATTTGACTATGATCTAAGACATGAAATTACAAATTATTTACATTTAAAAGAATAAAGAAAGGGTAAAAAAGAATTCTTATGCATATCTATGTAGTTTAATATATAATTTATGGTGACTGTAATAATAAAGAAATTAAAAAAAATTATTTTATAATAGATATGGAAAAAAAAGTAGTTTAATTAAAATTAATGCAATTTAGAAAAAAAATTAAATTAAAATAAATAAGCAAGAAATTAGGAAAAAAAAACTTGATTTATGTTTATCAAAATGAATTTACTTTAAAATGAGTACAAAATATACTCTTTTCAAGCAATATTATACATATATTATGTATAACAAACCTAGACAAAAAAAAATTTTTTTACTCTTTTATTTTTTTCCATCCTATTCAACCTGCAAAATCATCTATACAAATTAAATAAACTACAAAAAGATTAAAAGAGTTGTGTTGGTGAAGATCTTTGCTTTAATTTGATATATAACTTTATTTATCTGTGATTTACCGTTTATGAGATAAAAAATATTTTTATAACCCTATTGTAAACAAAAACTGGTAGCCATTTTTGCCCGCATCCATTGCTATTTTAGCAACAGGCTGAAAGAGTTAAGCATATCAATATACTGACAGTTTAGCATATATATATATATATATATATATATATATATATATATATATATATATATATATATATATATATATATACACTTTAGCATATCAATATACTGACAACTTAGCATATTACTGTATTGACACTTTAGCATATCAATATACTGACAACTAAGCATATTAATATATTGACACTTTAGCACATTAAATAAAAAAAAAGAGAGATAGCCCAACGCATCTATTAAAGCGAGACAAAATGTGCCAAGGTGAAGGGTTTAAGATTGAGAATAAATCCTGGATAAGCTTTTCTCTCTTCTTTCTTTCTTTTACAAAAGTTGTGCCCCTTTTTTTTGTGTGTCAATTTCACGTGGCAAAGTTCACTTCCGTTATCAGCAGTACGGAAAGAAAGGAGAGAGAGAGAGAGAGAAAGAGAGAAGGAGATGGCAGAAAGAAGTAGAAAGACATTTGACAAGAGCTTTTCAGAAATGGGGCATTTTGTCTAAGTGTCTGGAAAAGATTTTTAAACTGCTCCGATGGGAATTACTTGCTGAAGCTTGCGAATCGTGTCATCAAACGGGCGATTGTTGTGTGCAAATTATTGTCCTGAAAAATAAAAAAAATATATGAAAAGTTGTGAAGTTAAGCATTTGTTGTTGAAATAGCACAGTTGACGAATGATTGTTAAAACTGCAAAGCAGCCAAAATTATGGTCGAAATATCCATGTGGAAATAAATTGTGGTTTCTGAAAATTGTTTGTTTACTGATGAATAAATAGTTAAGGAAATACTTGGCCAAAAATGAATTTCAAGATATTTTTTTGTGGTCTTGTGAAGAATCTCAGAGAACAGAGTAGACAAAGTGTATACCGGCAAAAATCAAAAGGCAGGCGACCCAGAGGCAGACCATGAATACGATAAATTGATGATGTGGAGGCAGGTCTGCAACAGCTCGAGGTTTGGTCGTGGAGACGAAAGGCCCAGGAAAGATCTGAATGGAGAGATGTGTTGAGCCAGACCAGAGTCCTGTAGTGCCACAGGGAGGGATGTGTTGAGCCAGACCAGAGTCCTGTAGTGCCACAGGGAGGGATGTGTTGAGCCAGACCAGAGTCCTGTAGTGCCACAGGGAGGGATGTGTTGAGCCAGACCAGAGTCCTGTAGTGCCACAGGGAGGGATGTGTTGAGCCAGACCAGAGTCCTGTAGTGCCACATGGAGGGATGTGTTGAGCCAGACCAGAGTCCTGTAGTGCCACAGGGAGGGATGTGTTGAGCCAGACCAGAGTCCTCCATGGGATGTAGTGCCACAGGAAGGGATGAATGGACGGATGGATGGATGAATGAATGTTTCTTAAGCTTCCCAGTAACTCCATTACAATTAGTGTCAATTCTTTTTTTTTCAACCCTAACCAATGTAACATACAATTGAATGTTTAGATCTAGAGATATATTAATTAAACATCGGGAATGAATACACTTTTGTCTCATAATTATTATTTTACAATTTTTAGATACACAAAAACAAAATCAATCGATTTAAATGTACATAAGATGACTAAAATCAATAGGATTCCATAGTGTCATCTTATTGGAACTAACAGGAAATGGCTTTATTTCATGAATCTGCGTGAATATATAGTTCTGTGATTAATGCATAACAATGTATATACAGGCCTATATATAGGTCTGTGAGTTGATAAATCGCAGATAAGTATTTGTTTCCGTTTTGAAGTCTAGATATAATATATATAGGTCTGTGGTTTATCATTTATGGAATATTTTTAGCACATTAAGCTTTTTAAAAACATGTGATTTTGGAGATTGTTTATTATTAGACAGATTGTAAATACATGAAGTAGGAAAATAGTTTTGAACACGTGGGGAAAAATATATAAAATATAGTAGTAATATATAACATGGAGAATGGTTATAGGATCACAGACTTGGATATTATAGACACTAAAATAACCAATAACTAAAAAAAACAAAATTTAAGTCATATTGGGAAAAAAATATTCAGTATAATACTATCAATTCTATTCTTATAATGTTGAACTACGGGTAGCGCATTAAGTGTAATACTTTGAAGCATGTAAGAGAAACGAACTGAATCAATCGTTTTAATACCTGGCAGATTCCATGTTGTTTATGGATATCAAAACCATAAACAATGGTAAAACTGTGGGTACATAAAATCAAGCAGCAATAAGAACGGACATGGAACACGACCTGCCAATTAGAACCTGGTCGTGAAGGCTGTGACATCATCCAACGATATATGGCCTCATGGGCTAATTAGCCAATCAGAAGACATGTGGGTATGGCTGGGATATTTTAAAAACTGGACTCTGCTTTTGGCGCGAAAAAAAAAACAAACAACCAGATACGCTAAGCACTACACATTTGCCATAAAATTAGTTGCAATTAATTCGATTCGGCAATTAATGTCAATCCCAATCAACTCACTCTCTTTCCAATAAAAAAAAGTCCAGCTTAGAAGAAAAAAAAAATAGGTAGTACTACCATTAAAAAAAGGGAATCTTTTCTTTTATAGCTGGAGATAAAAAACCAGGCCTGACACCACAAAAAGTCATGGAAAGATATGTCTTTTATTTCTACAAGTCGGAATAGAGTTACCCCACGTAACTTTCGCGGTGACAGAGAGCGAGGCTCAGAAAAAAAGAGGGGTGGGGGATTTTCTCTTTACATTCTGTATATTTGACTACATTTATGTGTGTATTTTTTACACTCGTCAATATCTGGTGTCAGTAAATGACACGTGGACTACTGGTGTCATTAAAATAGTTGCATGTTTTTTCTGTAGCTTTGTTTTGATTTTTGCCCCTTCGTATTGCCCCTTCGTTTCCTAACCATGGCCACAGCTTCACAGATATTTCGTGGAGTCAACAGGTCTTTCAATGTAGTCGAAATTCCTGCATCAGGTAACTGTTTATTTCTATCAGTCGCATATTACCGGGAAAATGTCCTCGACGAAACGGCTGCTCTTCGCAAGATGGCTGTAAGCTTTGTTTGCAAACATTGGGATAACTATGGCGCCGCCCTGTCCGTTGTTCTTACTTACGGAAGCTATTCACTTCTGAGAACGTCCGCAAAACCCTCCTCGAGTTAACAATCTGGGTCACTGTCTCTCCATATCCCTGCTATTTAGCGGTCCTTTGGATTATGGTCATGAAGAAGCAGAGTATGCTACGCCGCGGATCAACTAATAATTATATATTTTAAGATATCTTGTCTATCAACATCGACCGAAAACTGTCTTAGTTAAGG
This sequence comes from Biomphalaria glabrata, assembly GCF_947242115.1. NCBI lineage: Eukaryota > Metazoa > Mollusca > Gastropoda > Planorbidae > Biomphalaria > Biomphalaria glabrata. The sequence goes on along the minus strand of NC_074728.1, from coordinate 6,743,974 downwards.
TCAGAAAGTGGCCTCACGTTTTGACTAAATTTTTGTGATAACTATTAATATAAAAGATACACTTATAGTTAAATGTAGGCCTACTGGGGATTTTCACTATAAACTAACCAATGTCAAGGACGCTAAATTAAAACTTCAATGAACCACACAATATATAACTATACAATTTTCTCCGCTCAGAAGTACCTCACTTGGAAAGTGGTTGGCACGTCGGCCCGAGGAGACGTAATCCACGAGTACGTATTCAGGTCGTCCCCCACCTTTTTTTTTTTTGGCTTTGTTTTGTAAATGCTTTTAAAAACCAATTATCCAGATACCCAGTTTTACGCCCTCCCCCCCCCCCCCCCCGCAATTTTCCAAAGATTTAGATAAGTGATAGGATCATAGCGTATGGAGAAAGCTAACGGCATGAAATATAGAGCTAAACAAAAACAATTGTTACAAATATTTCTAATCGCACAGATTTATTCTGTCTGGCCCTGATGTTAATGCAATGACATGACTGATCTAAACTTATCGATACAATTACACTTACTATAAGCCTTTTTTTTTAAAGTTATTTTTTTATCTTGTTTCTCATTATCTATTTTTATATATTCCATTTTCTTTCTCCTTTTCTATATATTACAATCTCTCTATCTCTTCATTTTTTCTTTCTTTCCCCTCTCTCTCTCTCTCTTTTATCTATTAATCCATTTTTCATTTTCGTCACCTAGTAATGAGGTTGTCCGTACCGTTATGTTGTCATTAAAATGATAGAGTAGACCGCACTGACCACAAGTAACAATGTTATTTACCTCCCCTATTTTTCTCTCCCATCTGTTGCAGTTATCGTCCTTTGTGCCAGCCCCGACAGTGTCCGTGATATCATGATCAAGGCCCATGACCTCAATTTCGACAACGGAGAATACGTGTTCTTCAATATTGATCTCTTCAGTAGGTGAGTCAGGAACATGTGTTCTTATTGGTTAATATTGATCACGTGGTGTCTCATGTCATTGTAATAGTTTTTTTTCTTTCCGGACCCTCTTATACAGCGTTTCTCAAACTGTAGGGGTCGTCTCAGTGGCGTGCAACGTGAAGAACATTCCTAGTGCCTCGAATGGATAAAGTCTTTCAACTTTTTCAGACCCCCAATAGCTCCATAAGAAAAGTAAATGCTAACCTGAATTTGTTTGGCATGGGAGGGGCGTCTCTAGTAAACATTGAGTGAGATTTGTTGGTAGTGTATCTCTTTAGAGCCACACATCTTTCGTACTAGAGTGACTTTTGATTTTTTTTTAAATAAGAGATTATTATTAAACCTCAGTGACCCAGGTGGTTTGATCTGCCCATTTGTGTACCGGCCCACAAGTGACTTATTGAAGTTTACGGTTTGCGGGATGTTGACAGGGGTGAATGCCTCTATTCTACCCAAAACATTCGTCCGATTTCGCAACTCATAATAGGTGTATGTTTAGTCGTAGCAGTAATATAAGTCAAAGCAATAATAGAAAAACATAGCCCATTACGTAAAATACAAAAATATAAGATATCTCAATCTTTTTCTATTTCAATTTTTATTTCAATGTCGTTTTGTCAAATTCCTTTGCAAAAAAAAAAAGCAAATTATAACTCAATTTTTTCTCTCCATATTATCTCCCTTTAAAAAACACACACATGCACACACACACACACACACACACGCACGCACGCACGCACGCACACACACACACACACACACACACACACACACACACACAAACACTTAATACTTCCTTCAACTTTAAATCTCAGTTGAATACTAAATCTATTTATTACAATTATCACTCATGCACAGGCGCGGACTTGCTAAATGGGCACTCGGGCAAGTGCCCGATGGGTCGGTACCCTAATGGGCTAGTAGGCATGGATGCCACTGTGTCATTGTAATACTAATTTAATATAGCACGTTTTCAGATCTAATGTAGTCGCCTACATCCGTAAAAAGTGCAAACTAGTACGCTTCATCCTTTTAAGGCCTTCACACTTAGTGATTAAAAAGCAACATAATGGCCTATATTTCTTGTAAAGACATAGAGTACACTGCATACATGTGTGTACAGTTATCAATACATTATCAAACTTAGAATGTTTATGAGGACAGGCAGGCCTATAATTAGATGGCGCATTATACAATATGCAATTTATGGGCCAGAGTGTATAGAAATGCCCGGGCCGATTTTTTACACCTAGTCTGACCTAACTCGTGCTTGCAAAAATAATGATACATCAAATAAACTTATGGTATATAGAAATAATGTATTGCGGTGATGCTCAAAATACGGCCCGCGGGCCAGATCCGGCCCGTGACGAGGTTCCATCCGGCCCGCCAAAACGTCGGTTTAAAGTGTAGAAAATCTCCCCACCCAAATATAAAGGTTGAAAAATGTATCTTTTCCTACGTTACGGTCCTCACTTTTCCTCTGATAAATTGGTACCACGAGCTTTAACATTTGTGCCTTTATGAAAAGGAAATTAAGAATCTACCACAACCATTGAACGAATCTTTTTTGTGGAACATGGTAAAAAGCCAACAAACGTTTTTTTATAAAGAAAGTCTGGCTGTTTCAATACAGAACATACAGCAAAAGCATCAAAAAACAATTATGACGTGGAGGATCCATGGGAATAAAACGAGACAAGAACATGACTTAATGGCCAGGATAACGACTAAGTCACTCACAATTTAAGTAGGGAACTAAATCCATTTCCAGACACGTAGAACACAATAGATGAAGGTTAAACTTCAAATATACCAAATTATGAATGTAATTACTAGATCCACGGGTTTTTAATGAAATAGTTTCAGGTCAATTTCAAGTTGTTGTTTTGTTTAAAACTTTTCTGGTCATGTGGCCCGCGACACGAGTGTCGGAAATTAAAATAGGCCCGCAGGTTGAATTAGGTTGGGCATCATGTATTGCTATATATACCTCTTTCGTGATCGAAGATGAGCACATTTCTCATTTCGTATGGACTCGAAGATGACTGTAAAGTCCAATCCTCGGTTTAAAAAGCCGGCCTCATACGTGGCATGGCTGGGTTTGGTCAGCTGCAGATAGGCCTGTCTTGCAATATAGTACAGACGAAACTTTAAAGGAACTTACATGTATATAATAAAAAAAAATATAATGCGAAAATTTAGGGTTAACAAAATAATAATACAAATCAAATATAATAATCTTGTCTTGGACGTATGTCCCAGGGCCAAAAAGGTTGGGCACCATTGGTCAAGACATGTTGCCAACTTTTATTTCTCTGAAGAAAGAGTTTAAGACAATCAATGTCAATCAGGGCTGTGCAAATTCCTGTGAATAAAATAGGCAGACGAGCCGGAAGATGTACGATCGATTGGAAAGATAGGGATCTTTTTTTTCTTCAAGTGTAAGTTGAAATTTTCGTCAGTCTACACAATATTTGCGAACGTGAATGCGTGTCAACTGTCTTGATAGTGACCTATTTCTAGCTTACCGCTTTCAGACTTTTTCGATCTATGAGGGCAGATGATGATAAGGTCATCCGTCTTTATGGCTAACGGTTAACGAGGGTGTCATGTGGCCAGAACGTAGATCAACAAACTTTATTAAAAAACGTAATTCAGGTAATCATTAGAGTTGAATGCGTAGTGCTAAAAGTCCCGGATCAAATCCCATTGTTCACCGCGGATTTGAACTCAAAACCTCTCAATTCGAAATCCGATGTTTGTACGGTCGTGTTGTCTTTTGAGACAGAAGAAGCCATGTTTCACTTGGTCACATTGTCTTTGGAGACAGTAGGAGCCATGCACCACTCGGTCACATTGTCTTTTGAGACAGTAGAAGCCATGCACCACTCGGTCACATTGTCTTTTGAGACAGAAGGAGCCATGCACCACTGGGTCACATTGTCTTTTGAGACAGAAGGAGCCATGCACCACTGGGTCACATTGTCTTTTGAGACAGTAGGAGCCATGCACTACTCGGTCTCATTGTCTTTTGAGACAGTAGGAGCCATGCACTACTCGGTCACATTATCTTTTGAGACAGTAGGAGCCATGCACTACTCGGTCACATTGTCTTTTGAGACAGTAGGAGCCATGCACTACTCGGTCTCATTGTCTTTGGAGACAGTAGGAGCCATGCACCACTCGGTCACATTGTCTTTTGAGACAGAAGGAGCCATGCACCACTGGGTCACATTGTCTTTTGAGACAGTAGGAGCCATGCACTACTCGGTCTCATTGTCTTTGGAGACAGTAGGAGCCATGCACTACTCGGTCACATTATCTTTTGAGACAGTAGGAGCCATGCACTACTCGGTCACATTATCTTTTGAGACAGTAGGAGCCATGCACTACTCGGTCTCATTGTCTTTGGAGACAGTAGGAGCCATGCACTACTCGGTCACATTATCTTTTGAGACAGTAGGAGCCATGCACTACTCGGTCACATTATCTTTTGAGACAGTAGGAGCCATGCACTACTCGGTCACATTATCTTTTGAGACAGTAGGAGCTATGCACTACTCGGTCACATTATCTTTTGAGATAGTAGGAGCCATGCACCACTCGGTCAAATTGTCTTTTGAGATAGTAGGAGCCATGCACTACTCGGTCACATTATCTTTTGAGACAGTAGGAGCCATGCACTACTCGGTCACATAATCTTTTGAGACAGTAGGAGCCATGCACTACTCGGTCACATTGTCTTTTGAGACAGTAGGAGCCATGCACTACTCGGTCACATTATCTTTTGAGATAGTAGGAGCCATGCACCACTCGGTCAAATTGTCTTTTGAGATAGTAGGAGCCATGCACTACTCGGTCAAATTGTCTTTTGAGACAGTAGGAGCCATGCACCACTCGGTCAAATTGTCTTTTGAGATAGTAGGAGCCATGCACTACTCGGTCACATTATCTTTTGAGACAGTAGGAGCCATGCACCACTCGGTCAAATTGTCTTTTGAGATAGTAGGAGCCATGCACTACTCGGTCACATTATCTTTTGAGATAGTAGGAGCCATACACTACTCGGTCACATTATCTTTTGAGATAGTAGGAGCCATATACTATTCGGCCACGAGGCCCACCACGACCTATTACTACTTTTTAAAAAGGAAAAGGTATCATCTGTCTCGTGTGATGACAAGTTCATTAGTGAGGATGACAAATGGTCACGTGACACAGCCCGCCTGCCCCGTCCCCATGCATTATTTGAATACATGCCATTGCGCCATATTGTTCTCCTGTTGTTGGCCTCTCTGACTGTTCATAACTCATCAGATCGTTGCTATGATAAATATGTTTGTTGTTTCGCCACGCCATAAGACATTTATAAAGTACTGTGTAGCTCTAGGCCCTGGTGCAATCAGAAAGATGAGAATGATAATATTAATAATATTAATAATAATCTAGATTTTAATTGACATATGTCTAAATTACGTCAATATAGGTGTGTCAGTCAAGGCCCGGATTAAGGGCATGACAGTTAGGGCTATTACTCCAGGGCCTCCAAAAAAAAAAGGACCTTTACTAGAGAGATTTTAATAGTCTCCAAACTTTGAGGCTCAAGAAACTTTTATGTTGCTGTTTTTTTCGAACAATTTTCGTTTCGCATTTTTAATCCACCTTACTTTAAACGTTTTACAAGAAGTGTCCGCAGTCTCGAATTTACGGCAGCGGGTCAACCCAGGACCCTACCCTCAACATACTAAAAAAACAAAACAAAATATACTCCTTTTTAGAGTAAAAAATGCAATTAAATATTTTTTAATGTTGGAAAATATATTAAATTTACAATAACTATGTTTCTTTCACATGAAATATGGCATGCTTTTAGATATTAATGAGGTAGTTCCGAATCTCTGACCTACTTTATAAAAAGTCACGTGACTGTGGTCTTATACATGCTATAATGAAAATATCTTCCTATGATAAGATATAGATCTAGATTTAGTGCTATCCTAGATCTAGTAGACCTACTAAATAATCATAAAAATTAGTGAATTATTGTAACATACATTTTATTACTTAAAGATGTCTAGATCTAGACTATTTTCATGTTTAAATTACAATGAAATCAATGAGGTTATTAATGTAAACAACACACCCACGTGACTGAGAAGAGATCCGGTACTAACCCATTGTGTTATTAATTAGTGAATTTTTTAATAAAGCTTGTGGACAAAAGTAGGGACCACCACAAAATTTCTGCCCCGGGGCCTCCATATACTGAAATCCGGCTCTGGGTACGATGTTGTGCTTTGTCAGAATCAGCTTATCTATGTCGCCATAACCAAGTTACGAAAATAATCCATCAGCATCTAGCCTTCACACCTTCATTTAACTTTTCCACACAGTGTAACAAGGGCTAGATACTTGCATGGCGACGCCCATCCCTCTCCATGCTTCACCACAGCCGAGTACCTCAAATTAAGTGGTTTGCCTTGGTCCTGGACACCTGGCCGTTGTAGTCCATCTTGGGAATCTTCCGTCCTGACCGGTGGCCTTAGTCGAGAAGACCTTTCGCTTAGTGGTGCCATATCATCATTCAGAATGAGAGAGAGTAAAAAAAGAAGTCAGAGAGATAATTAGAGAGAGAGAGAGGGAGAAGAAGAAAACGACAGAGCGAGAGAATTTGAGAGAGAGAGCGAGAGTGAAAGAGAAAAAAAAAGACATAGAGAGATACAGAGAGAGAATATGATAAAAGATACGTTCAGAAAACACAAAGATCTTTCCCTTTAACAAATTTCGATCCTCACAGTTCCAGACAATGACTATTGCATAACTTAATATTAATGAATTAATTAATTAACAAGAGGAGGCGGACAACAAAACAACCTCCCCCCCCCTTTCCAATGATTTGTGACCAGCATAATAAAAACTTAAATCCACGTCCGACACGACGATGCAATGACGGAACATGTTCCCTTTAATACCAAGCTTATATGAACCCACTCTGTGTAGTCAAAAGTTTGTACACGTTATTTCTTCCACACCCATTCTCGGATCAAGTTCCATATTTGCGCAGTTGTTCATTGACATGGACAATACGTGACTCAATCAATAAAAAATATAACCAATTAGTCCATTAACTACTGGCAATTAATTATTATTTTTTGTTACCAACAAGGGAAATTAATCCTTCAGTGTTCACATATACACTAAGTTAGTCCCGCCCCTTTAAGTAATTTAACACGTTGATTCTCCCACACCCATTTCATTGAAACTTTAAACAATTATCTACTGTTCCTAAAAAACATCAATCAAATAAACAATTAAACAATTAGTCAATTAGTTTTTAGTAATTAATTATTTCGTTTGATACCGAATAAGGGAAATAGCATCTATATTATTTAAAAATCTAACATAACTTTTGTTTTTCACTTCAAATAACGAGTTCGGTAGTTACTGCAGACAAATTAGGAAAGTAAGCAAAAGTAGACTTATAAGCCAAATACTTTTTTCGAAATTTCATTTAAAATTCAGAATATTGATATTATATACAGTTCCGTATTAAGGCTTGAAAAGGTCCTAAACTATCTGAGATATGGATATCTTTGGGGCCCTGACGTTATATGTCAGTGCTATATATTTCTTAAAGGGCCCTGAGCTATAGCTTGTGCTAGCTATTGCTAAACTATTCCCTGCTCATTCAACAAAAGAAAGATAAGGTAGCTAAAATAAAAAAAAAAGCTCACTATACGACCAATGCATATACACTTCTGTAAGTTTGAAGCCACATTATCAAAAGAAAAGCTATAATCCATTAACCTTTGACCTTCTGTATTTGTTTATTTCACAAAATAAACTAATGCTGTTTCCCTTGACGCTGGCTCTGTAAACACTCGACTTGATTGTGATTGGCCGGGACAAATTCCGGAACTGACCTCTGTGACATCCAGCAATTTTTATTAGCAACTTTGTTTTTCTTTTGCGAACTTTTCGCTATAGTGTTAATGAAACAGATTTTTCTTTAAAAAAAAATTAATTTCGTGATTGGAGTCAGGGGAGATAATGTAGAGATTTTTTTTTATTAGAGTAACAGCCCTTGTTAATATGTGACAAGCATGATAAATGGAAACCACAAAATCATCCAGGGTTTTTACAGATAGGATGTACATTGGCTTCTGGTATAATTAAACCTTAACCAGATTAGCGTTGGATAGATTGGTGTTGTTTATCGGGAATTTTCATTCATGGCGGAACAAAACAAAAATAGTACGCTTTTTGGTGTATCCGGTGTGCAACATAAAGGAAGTTTCCATACGCTTTTTTATTGGAAAGGTTCAACAGAGATTTATGTTTACAACGTAAATTTGCCGAATAATTCTTTAAAATACTTTGAAATGTTACTTGTGTGTAGTTGGCAACTTTTGAGGTTTATTAAAGCGTCTTTGACATTGTTTTGTTTATCCTCGAAATCTCCGATTGCTGTAAATAGAAGAACTTTTAAAGAATAAAAAAAAATGACATATTTGAAATGTTTTTTATCTAAATCTGGAGACGTGTAATCAAGAAGCATCCATTAGTTATGTTCATAGATATAACCGCTTTGCAGTTTCCATTAATTTATTTCAGAGTGAACCATGAGAAACGATGTCTAGGTGGTAGAACACTTTATTTTCTTGCAGGAAAAAAATGGACCCGAATCCTCACTGAGATTGAGATATTGACTTCAAGTCCTAAATAAATTAGGAGGTTTTTTTTTATTCTTTCGACAGGCGACCAAATTAAAAGTAATGTCATTTGAAATAAAATATCTAGATCTATTTATAGAATAGTCCGTTAATAAAAGTATTTTTCGCGCAAATAGCCCGCGAGGTTTACAAAATGTATTTTACTCGTAAACATAATAAGGCTAGTCTTCGAGTCCGAAGATTAACGAGGAATGCAGTATCTCTCGTGGATACGCAGCCCCAGCTGTGACCTACTTATTTTGCTACATATCGTCTCAGAAACTATGGACATACTGTTTGGTCTTTATACACCCTATAGTTCGCTGTGTTGTGAAATAGTACGGGGTAATGAGAAATGGTACCAGGGCACTACGGGAGACCTAGGTCTCCCTGCCTTGTCACCAATTGGAGTTCATCTCAGGTATATTAGAAAGCTTTATAAACATCTCATTATAAGCCCCAAGAGCACGAATAGCACCGAAACTGCAAAGATTCTTTAAAATTCCAGTAATCAATTGTGACAAGTTTTCGACAAGTCACGCTTCGCACATGTGGGATAAATAATGGTGCGGGTTGTACGATTTTGTGTATACTTATATTGTACTTTATGCGGGTTATACGCGTATGCGGGTTATATTCGCGAAAACACGGTACTTATGTAACTACGTAACCTTTACAATGACGAAACGCATTTAAAGATGCTAGGATGTCTACAGAGACAACATTACACTTCATCCTATTTCTTCCCGACTTGTCATTATTAGAACTACTTTCTTTTTCTGTAAGTTTACAAATGCGACAGAGCGAGGATTGACAAGCTGAAAATTTGTGTGAACTCTTCCGTTTGGTTTGAAAATGTATCACTGCGCGAACAGCGGAAATAGCCTCTAATAAAATTTTACTTAACGTTCCATTAGCGCGAGAAATCCTGGCCAACTAGAGAGCAAAGGTTAATGATGCTGCCAGGACCGACCTGATTTTTGTTCTCAAAATAATGTCAAATATTGTACATAAGAACATACACATTAAATATTTTAGCCTTAATTGGAATGAATCATGATGTATAGTATTGTTTTAAAGAGTTGATATTGATATAATTAGACTTAGGAGTCAGGGCCGGATTTAAAAAATAAAGAACCCGATGCAGAATTTATGTGGAGGCTCACTACAATTTATCCATTTCTTAACAATCCTTTTGTCTATAAGTATAAGTATATGTCTACAATGTTGACATGAGAAAAGATAGAAAGGATTTAGACCTAGATCTAATTTTAAGAAATACACTTTGCGCAGATAGTTTTTTACTTTGACACATGAAAAGACAAAAGAAGATCCATTGATTTCATTATATAATAAAATTAACCTTCAATTTTGTGTTTCAAAAGCATTTTTTACATTAATTAGTTCCTTATATCTGTGATTACAGATTTCCTGACGAACATTCTTTCATTAGACAATTCCGTAATGAATCGCGTACTAAATATTGATTCGTTTAATTGTTTACTTTATAATCCCATCCCTAGATCTAAAACTCTAATTCAACTCTAAGATGATAAAACTTCTCTTCGCACAGATAGTTTTATACTTTAACACATAAACATATTAATTAAAGTCCATTCATTTCATATTTTGATCAAATAAACATTCAAATTTGGTTTTCTAAAGCTACATTCGCCGACGAAGGCTGTGAAGCCGAGTTGAGATAGGCCTAGATCTATATTCATTCATGAATCGCGTACTAAATATAATTTCGTTTAATTGTTCACTTTATAATCCCATTCATTTAACAAAGCTATCGCTCTTTTCGTTTTTAATAGATAAGAATGTATCGACTTCGGGTAAACCCATTTTCGCAAACCTAATTTTATTTTCGTAGCGAAAGAGAAATAACGTGAAAGGATCATTAGCTAAGTTTAACATACATATAAATCCAATCCACTAGATTATTCAAAAGCATTTTTTACATAAATTAGTTCCTGATATCTACAGATTTCCTGGCGAACATTCTTTCATTAGACATTACCAAATGGTTACACATTAACACAGCTCTCTTCTGAGGTCTGAGTCTATTCCTATGCCTAATTATTGTCCATTCATTTGATATTTTAATCAAATTAACATTCAAATTTGTTTTTCTAAAGCATTTTTAATACATTCGTTCGCTGTTCGCTAAAGCTGCGTAGCCGTGTTGAGATAGGCCTATATTCATTCATGAAAAAAAGTTCACGCATGCGCAGCACAGAACTCTAGATTAGTGTAGATTTAGATCTACGTCTACCTCAAGATCTACTTTATACTTTATACACATGAACATACAAAATTTAGTCTATTCATCTCAAATTTTAATCAAATATATGTAGGCCTACAAGCAAATGTTTTAATTTGAAAAAAAATGGATTTAATTAAGCCTATTAGCTATTTTGATTTGATAGCTTCATTCACACTATTTTTACATTGACACATTCGCTTTACTTATTACATTATTATTTCGTTTAATTGTTTACAAAACACTCTCAGTGACTATATCGACAGTAATGCGCAAATAAAGACCCGCGGGTCGCGGGTAACATATGTCTAGTGATTATATATTGAGAGAACGCTTCAAGTGGAAAATGTTGCCAACTGTAAGATTTATAAAGTATTGCCGGTAAAAATGCGAAAAAATATTTTGAAATAAAAAAAAAATGTTTCTGGCCAGTCAAAATTAGGATTTTTAAACATTTCTATTGCGGGTTCCCTCTCTTGTGGAGTCTCTGAGGCATTAGCCCCGCCTCACTTCCCTTAAATCCTGCCTCGTTTGGAGTTGTTCAATATTAAATCTCCAAAGATTTTAACTATACCGTCGAATGGCCAATATTTTATAAGATAAGACCTAATAAAATACTCATAAAGACACAAAGATAAAGGCACATTTCTTGTTCCACATGCTAAGACACATTTGTACAGATACGCCTTCTTCCCGAGTGCTTTTAGGGCATGGAATGGGTTGCCTGAGTCAGCCTAACCCAAACATGCATGACTAGACTGATTACTGGTAATTAACTATTTTTTTTATATCGAATAAGGGAAATTACTTCTACATTATTGAAAGATATAGCTGAAAATATGAAATTCTTCCACTTTGATAAGCTTTTTTTTTCTTTTCAAAGTATTTTTATAGCACGTAATCATCATCTTTTTTTTTTTTTGAAGTAACTTCTGTATTTTATAAGATAAGAAAGAGCCAGCCGCTTATTGGACGAAATTCTATATCTCGAATGATAATTTGACCAGACTATTAATACGACCAACGTGATTGCCTCCCCATGTGATCCGATTAACCGGACTCAACTGTGTTATATTCTAGTACAGTTACTTTTATTCACGAAGGAGTTGCCAGCTATCGCTGTTAATTGTGGTGTTTTCTTTGAAACTTCTAGTCATGCCATGCACGATTTCTGTGTTTAATCTGAGTCTTGAAGTGATATCAAATTATCGAGGCAGTCTGCATTCATGTGACCTCATCAAATTTCAAAACCGAAATATGGAAAAACAAAAAGTTTAATATATAACACAAGTTTTTCTCTAGAATTGGAGATTTTGAAAATAGGGGATTTTAGAAATTGGAGATTTTCACGATAAATCAAACAATGTCAAGGATGCTACATTGAAATTCAGTATTGCCAAGTCAATAAAATAAAATTAAGCTTCAGACGGAAGAGTTCTCCCTTTCAGACCATACATTCTATAGGGCAGATGATGTTAAGGTCATCTGTTTCTTTGGCCAACGGTTAATGAGCAGGGTGCCATGTGGCCAGCATAACGACCAACCGCCTTTACTTTCCCCAACTAAAATCAGGCACCCATCAGAGTTGGGTGGACTCAGGGGGCGCCCTAAAAATCCCGAAGCTCAAAATCCCAGTCTTCAGCGAGATTCGAACCCAGGACCTCCGGGTTCGAAAGCCAAGCGCTTAACCATTCAGCCACCTCCCTCCCAGACGTAAGAGCTTCGAAAATTTGATTGTGTGGTGCTAAAAAGTATCATAAAAATGTAGTAGAAAAAACATAAATTATCATCATGTCCTGAATGGTGTACACTCACATCTTCCACGATTACGTCCTCTTGTTTACCTTGCCACCTTAAGAACATCATCATCTTTATCACTTTCATCTCGCAATTCGGGACATTGTCCACCCCCCTTCCCCCTTTTTTTTTCTCTCGCCCGCCCCGTCATCGTCCCTTTTTTCTTACTCGTATCGTCAGTTGTTGTTTTTTTTTCTTCTGCTCAATGGAGCAAGCATACTCGAAGTAGACGGGCCAAAGGTTTAAAGCAATGCCGCGGCTGGCGGGGCAGTGGATAAAGATAGCCGATGACCACACGCCTCATTAGCCATCATCCCACTGCCACTGACCTGTCCTCGGCCGGGAGAAGGGAGATTATTTGTAATCAACCGCAAGGAAAAAAGAGGGCTGAGCCAGGCGAGCCATCCTGATTATGGCCCTTGAGTAATTCCTAATAATGCGATGAAGCTATAGCGTGTCATTACTTGGAGCGACTGGGGAGTGACGAGGAGGACTGCAGAAAGGAGCATTGAATGGAGAGAAACAAAGCTTGTTTTTTTTTTTTTTTAACAAAGCCTATATCAACTCACTCTGTCTGTCAGTCTGTCTGTCTAGTAAACATTTTGTACACGTTGTTTCTCCCACACCCAATCTCGGATCAAGCAGAAATTTTGCACAATTATTTCTTGTACCTGACAAAACATGAATAAATATTATTTTAAAAAGGAACCAATTAGTTAATCAACTATTGGTAATTAATTATTTTGTTTGCTATCGAACATGGGAAAGAAATCGTACTTGAAAGATGTGGTTTGTATAATTTGATTTAGCCCCCCTTGAGGTGGACGATAAAAAACGAAACTTTAACCTGTTATTACTAACCGGATACATACGACAACTAGCCATTTTCGCGATCGAAACCGCTCTGATTAAATTTATCAAAAACGTTTCCATAGGATTAAATCGTCAATAGTATCTTGCATAGGATTAAATCCCCAATAATATGTAGCACTCAAAAAAGAAAGAAAGAAATTAGCTGATCCCTCAGAAAAAAGATGACTCCTAATTGATTTCTCGTCGAAGCTGAAATATGGAAATCAAGTTAATTACCGCAGCAAATATCCCGAATGGAACAAGCCGCATCGTAAATAATGCAATAACAACGTACATGAGGCCGTATAAATAAGAGCTCATTATTTGCAAATATAAAGAAAGCGAAATATTCCAATTCAATTTCAAAAACTTTTTTTTATTCCAAAAGAGCTCAGAATAAAGGAGAGATGCAAACAAATAAAAAGCTTTTTTCAATCGAAGATCCTGTCCGTGCGTCCTAAAATTAACATAGACCTCGACAGAGTTGCTGCTCTTTCTTAGAGACCTCGCCAGAGTTGTTTTTCTTTCCTTGTCTATTCTTAACCCCCTTTTTTTTTTCTTTTCCTAGTTGTTATTGTCTTGGAATGACGCTAGGTCTGAAACCATAGGGTATGTAGAGACTCGGCCACGACTAGACTCGTTCTCAACACGAGTTTGGGAAGTAGATACAATAAGTAACAAAAAAACCTATGGCACGAATTTATTCAAAATAGTGATGAAAAAAAAATTCTATGTATGTTGCATAATTCATGCTACAGTGTGTGGCATTTTCAAATAGTAATTTTATGGACATTTGGGATGATGGTGTCTGAGAGAAGGTTTCGGATCCGTTCTCCAATCAAGGTCGGAAAACATAACTCAGCTCAAGTACGGGACTCAAACTCGAGCCCTCTAGATAGGCAGGAGAGATGTATATGTCACTCAGCCACTCTTCCTACTCCTCATCCAACGAAACTTTCATGACGATTAAAAAGTCGTCAATTTTTTTTCGTCCAAAATATCGACCTAAGATATAGCAAATGGGGAGAGGCTGTAAGGGGATATCGACCTAAGATATAGCAAATGGGGAGAGGCTGTAAGGGGATATCGACCTAAGATATAGCAAATGGGGAGAGGCTGTAAGGGGATTTCCTCTTCTTTGACATTGGAGCTCTAGGACCATGGAAACGAGTCCTAAAAGTTGAGTCTAAGACTCTTGAAACTCTAGGACCATGGAAACGAGTCCTAAAAGTTGAGTCTAAGACTCTTGAAACTCTAGGACCATGGAAACGAGTCCTAAAAGTTGAGTCTAAGACTCTTGAAACTCTAGGACCATGGAAACGAGTCCTAAAAGTTGAGTCTAAGACTCTTGAAACTCTAGGACCATGGAAACGAGTCCTAAAAGTTGAGTCTAAGACTCTTGAAACTCTAGGACCATGGAAACGAGTCCTAAAAGTTGAGTCTAAGACTCTTGAAACTCTAGGACCATGGAAACGAGTCCTAAAAGTTGAGTCTAAGACTCTTGAAACTCTACGCCTATAGAAGCTTGGCTCCCTCTGCGTGCCTGAACAAACCTCTGTCTGGGTCATAATAATTATTATTATATGTTTGGTTCCAAATATAACCTTGTTGTTACCTGTATTTACAACCCAGAAAAAAAAGCAAAATACAAAGAAAATTAATTAAAAACAAAAAAAAAAGCAAAATACAAAGAAAATTAATTAAAAACAAAAAACAAAGCAAAATTCAAAGAAAATTACTTTAAAAAAAAAGCTTATATAAAGTATATCAATTAGTTTGGATTAGTCATGTAATTAAATTCGTAATAAGCCTCAGACGACAATCCAAAAAGGGGACAATCTCAGCTTATACCACCACTTCAGTCAAGTACCATTTCTATCCCTTGTTTGAGATACCAAACGAAGTAATTTATTAACATTAGTCTATTAACTAACTGGTCATTACTTTTATTGATTCTTGTGTTGCCAGGTAAAATAAATAATTGTGCGAAATTTCAGCTTGATCCGAGATTATGTGTCGGAGAAATAACGTGTACAAACATTTGGCCAGATTAAGTTGATATAAGTTTTGTTTAACATGTTTCAAAATGAATTTCAGTAATATATCAGGTGTTTCATTTGCCACATATTTCTATCATAAAACGCTCCAGTTATGCACCATTCCCAACAGTGAAGAAAAGTCGAAAGAGAACACTTGACATGGGCGGCTTATAGCATGTTCAGAGCGCTATTGTCCAATCACATGTATGGAGCAGTGTGTGTGTGTGTGGGGGGGGTATCTGGGAGAAGGTTTTCCGTGCTGCCCGAATCGGGTGTCGAACGTCGAGCCCCTTTCATAGGTAAGCCAAACCAAGCCTAGTTCAAGTGTACTTGACCTCTCGACCATATCATTATCATAAAGTAAGTAAAGTTCCCCTTTCAGACCTTGTGGTCTATAGGGCAGATGATGTAAAGGTCATCTGTTTCTGTGGCCTACGGTTAACGAGGGTGTCATGTGGTCAGCACAACGACCAACCGCCTTTACTTTTCCCCAACTTATGTCAGGTACCCATTATAGCTGGGTAGACTCAGAGGCGCCCAAGGATCCCGAAATAAAAATCCTAGGATTCGAACCCGGGACCCCCGGTTCAGAAGCCAAGCGCTTTACCACTCAGCCACCGCGCCTATCATTATCATAGTCCATAGTATTTATAATTAGAGCTCTCATCCATCTTGGTCCCATTTTGTTGGGTTAGTTTCTAAAGTTGACATCATTACTAACAAAGAAACAAAAGTGTACGCATTTTGTTTTTAAAAGTCTCCAGAAGCTTTTTATTCTGGGAAGTTTGTACAACACCAAATTCAAATCAATTGATGAATCGTCACGTTTTGTCTACTAGATCTAGAAATACTTATTTTGTAGATCCGGTTTGCTGCTTCAGGCCGTATCGAAGCAACACATTCCAAGTGACACACATTTTTAATTCCCGCCAATATCAACGACTGAACTATATATATCGCGTCCTCATCTCTCGTCATTTTTCACCGGTATAATCCTTGTCGACGTGACGTCGATGAGTGAAAAATGTGGGTTAAGGTCAATGCGAAGGTCACACGAGATTTAATATTAAGCCATTTCAGTTTTCGAGTTTTAGAAAAAAAAATCATTGGGGAATCGTGATAAGAGAGAAAATAGTGTGTGTGTGTGGGTGTGTGCGTGTGTGTGCGTGTGTGTGGAGAGGAGAGGTCGTGTTTCATATTGACGTAAGCCGCAGTGGTGCCCAATCTTTTACAGACTGGGGACCATATTAACCTCAATACGATTGTCAAGAGCTGCATCAATAAAAAATATTTGCTGAGTCCAATGGCATTGAGACTTACATATGCTAGAATGAATTCGTTAATGTGCTCCTTCTTCCCTTCTACCATTGTACCATGCAACAGGTTGCCTTAATCAGCCAGAAAAAGTCTCTAGTTGTATAACTAGATTTACACATGTATTTTCGTAGGATTTTCGTAGGACGTAACTATCTTCTCTTTTGAAGGAACGTCTGTAATTTATAAGATAAGAATAATCTCAATATCAGGAGGTCTGCCTGGTCGTGCGCTATGCGCTCTGGAAAGTCGTTCGGTCGTCTCGATGGTCTTGGGTTGATACCCTGCCCGCTGCCACCCCCCGACATCCTGCAGTTTGGACTATACAGTATATTATCTTCAGCTTTGAAGGAACATCCGAAACATGTAAAACACGTTTACAAACCAGTTTGATGTTTTATGATGTTTTAGAGAGACCTTTTCGGAAATCACAAAAGGCGTCTTTTGCATATTTCTTTAACTATTCTTTACAAAGTTTATAATAACTCCGTCTGAGAAAAGTGTGTACACATTATTTCTCCCACACACATTCTCGGATCAAAATGAAACTTTGCAAAATTTGTCTTTGACCAATTTGATAATCAATCACTGGTAATTAATTATTTTGTTTGATACCGACAAGAGAAACTAATACTTCAGTGTTCACATATGTGGCTAAATTTGTTGGGTTTAGTCCACATACATAATTGTTAACGCTATTTCTTCCTCACACATTCTCGGATCAAGTTGATACTTTAAACAATTATTTTATTGTACCTAGCAAATTATGAATCAATAAATTAAAATACTCAATTAGCTAATTACTTATTGGTTATTACTTATTTTGTTTTATATTGAATAAGGGAAATTACTTGTACATCATTGGTAGATGTAGATTTAAGGACGGAGTTCTTTTCCTTTAGATAAGCTTTGTTGTTCTTTTTAAAAAGGATTTTTATATTTTGTTAGTTTCGAATATTTGGCCTACTTGCCACTACATGTTTTTATTTTACACAACAACTGGTCAAGAATTCAACTTGAAGCTTCGCTGGACATCTAAAACGTACATTTTTTTTTCTGACCTACTTTGTTAACCAATTTACTGGACTGAACGTGCAGTCGAGCGTGACACTGAGAGACTAAATTCGTTTTTAATTCTACTTAAGCTACTCTAGTTGTAAGTGCATCGTTGCTTGTGGAATGGGGTTAGAGTGGTTTATTCTGTAGATCACACAAAATAAGAGATCTTAACACCAAGTGTATGATCAATGTTTAATAAATCATTACATTCTGAAACATTTTATTTTGAGATCTTTGGCAGGAGGCTGCTAGTTTAGTGCTCCATCAAAGGATCTTTGGGGAATTATTGTCTGGGTTTAATTACAATCCTTAAAGTCGTGTTAGGTTTAAATCAAAGCGAAACATAATTTAAATATAGAAAAAAAAAACGAAGAATTCTATATAAACAATATTCCAACAAAAGTTAGTTGTAAACTTTTAAGTGTAAATAAATGTTCTTCTTGTTGAAACTTTACACAAATATTTATTTATAATAACCGATAAGTCAATTAATTAGTGGTAAATAATTATTTTGTTTTGATATCAGAAAGGGAAATTTATATTTCAGTATTAAGAAATATAGTTAAATATGTGGGATTTTGTCCCCTTAGATAATTGTACACGTTATTGTGTTTAACACAAAACATGACCCAATTTAAAAAAGATGAATCAACATGTCAAATATTTACCGATAATTAATTATTTTATTTCATATCAAAAAAGGAAATACATTCTACATTATTATGACATATAATTGTAAATTTGGAATTCTTCACCATTGGATAAACTTTATTTTTTTTTAGTTTTATTTTTTAGAGTATTTTTTATATATTGCTTTTTTTATAACTTCGGACACTTATTAAGAGAGACGCCCTCAAGCCTTTGAATTTTTCAATAAATTGGTGAAATGCCAACTTGCCCTAACCATGTTAATGCACTTCTACTATCTATTGTTTGAGCTAATGTTCCTTTTAATCAAAGGTCTTTAAAAGTTTCAGATAGTCTCAAAGATGAGCTCGCCACTACGTGATTAGTGAAAATGTCCCAGCTCATCACCACATAATTTAGCGCATGGGCCTCTTCTTTTTAAACTGATCGATACACTATTACCCTAGAAACGTTGATATCAATTTAACTCTTTATTTTTGTTGCCTGTCTCCTCCATAGCGACAACGCCACTGCCAAGCCATGGTACAGGCCCAACGACACGGAAGAGAACAACAGAAAGGCGCGTAAAGCCTACGAGAGTCTGATGACCGTGACCCTGAGGAAACCAACCAGCGAGAACTACAAGAACTTCTCCGAGGAGGTGAAGAGGAGGGCCGCCAAGATGTACCCAAACTTTACTTATGGTGAACAAGAGGTCAGTCAGTCAGTCCGTCCGTCCGTCCGTAAGTCAATCAGTTAGTCCGCTATAATGTTTAAAAACAAGAAGGTATTTAATTGTCAGAAGGCGTATTACGTCTATGAAAGCCAGCATAATTATGTATTCATTGTAGATCACAGATTTGAGTCTTATAATAGCAAGCTAAATTTATAAATTATAACAAGATATATACTTACACATTACTTGCATTCGAGGAGACACTTGTTTGCCTCTTAGTAAAATGATATTTGCTTGAAAAAAGTGCCCAAGTATGCGGATGATACACATACGCTGACTAGTAATATGAATTTACTGGGTTTGTTAATATTTTTCTATGTTTGTGCAGCGATGTGAGAAATTGAAAAAAAGGTCACACTAACTTTCGTTCTACGACTGTAAAACCTACTAGATCTACGTGTATTATAAAAACAACTACATGTATTATTAAACCCACTATATGTACATGTATAATAAAACTACTACATATATTATAAAACCTACTACAAATATTATAAAACCTACTACATTTAACTACATGTATTATAAAACCTACTACATGAATTATAATAAAATCTACATGTATTATAAAACCAAATACATGTATTATAAAACCAAATAAATGTATAATAAAACCAAATATATGTATTATACACCAAATACATGTACTATAAAACGAAAAACATGCATAATAAAACCAAATACATGTATTATAAAACCAGCTATATTTGTTACAAAAACTAGTGAATGAACTATAAAGACTACTATATGCAATACGGTATTTCTGACTTTTCCTTAACCTTATCATGCAAGTCTTATTACAATGAACCACTCAGCAAAGTTGTCACCCCATTCCTTGCTAACTGTGACTAGTTTGGGTGACGCCTTGCTGTTATTCATGTTGCCTTATTTGTCTTCATGTATTTACAGGTGAACAGTTTCGTTGGCGCTTTCCACGACGCTGTTATCTTGTACGCGCTCGCTCTGAACGAGACTATTGAGGCTGGTGGCAACGTGAGTGATGGTCTGAATATAACGCGCAGAATGTGGAACAGGACGTTTGAGGGTTCGTTACTATACAATATTTAGTATTTATATTTAGTAGTTTTGGCAAAGTTTACTCTAGAAGAAAACATTTTTAAGAAAGAAAACAGCTGGTGGAGGTTAAGCTAGCTTTTCAGCAAAAGGATTAAGTGTCCAGAGAAAGAGATTCAATCAATCATCCTAAGTATAAAATACAAAATAAGTTTTAGCATTAAGATAAATTCCCAAATTGCCTTTTAGAAAAACATTAGGCGCAATTGTCAAGCCTTTCTTCTGGAGCATGTTACCCAAGCCTTAACTCTATCTCTTCGTAATTATTTTCCGCGCTCAGAAAGAAATATTTATTTTTTCCCATTTGTATTTCCCTAGCCTGTTAGGGCTAAACTTCAATGACGCTTTTCTTTTAATCAGACAATGTTATAATTGGTAGAGTTTATGAACTCAAAACAGGGTAAAATCAACGATGGTATCGTCGATCAGGAGAGAAAGAGTTGATAATTCTTATATAAATAGAGATCTAGATTTTGGTGCAGGACGGACAATGGCCCAGTCGATTCCTATTTCATGCCGAACTTTGATTCCACTGTCCAGCGTGCTCTTTATAACGGGATTTAGCTGTATTTCTCTCTTCGTGAGTTCAAGGCTAGTCACGTTCTCTTGACCTGCACAAAGCTCAATCGCTGGACATTTATCCGTAGTTTTTTAATTAAAAGGGAAGATGTTTAGCCAATCAAGCCCTTACTCTCATGAAGTATGATGATTATAAAGATTATGACTTATGACGCACTACCTGACACTGAGAGAGTGATGATCTTAACGCATATACTGTTACTATAGTAACCGAACAGACTTCAGATTTCACTATTAGGCTAATGAAGTAGTCACGTTAGATTCATCCCAGTGGAAGTTTCTAGATCTTTTTTTTCTTTTTTTTTTTTGAATGTAGAAAATTGAATTATTCATTATTTGTCCCTTTCAGTGCAGTTAACGTTTTTTATAAAATTTAAAACTCTATGAACTTTATGAACTCAAATCTAAATATAAATGTCTATGTCTATGTTGCTGTCGATGATGTCAATAATATAAGCACGAAGTTTATCAGTAAATCGTTGACTGCGCTCGAGCTCTTATTGTAAAGGTGCCCAAGAAAATTAAAGGACACTATTTAAACATCTTTTTGTTATTCATAGATAGAAGAGCTTAAGTTGGAAGCGTGGTCGAGAGGATAAGTACGCTTGAACTTGGCTTTGCTTGGCTACCTTCGAATGGGGCTCGAGGTTCGACACCAGACTTAAGCAGAGATGTGTTTACTGAGCTGCTTAAATGCAGCACGGAAAACCTTCTCCCAGATATCCCCTCCCACAAATGAGATTGGACCATAGCGCTCTAAGCATTCTATTAGCGTGAGAATATCGCTATATTAAAGCTATAATATAATAATGATAATAATAATTAACGAGATCAATACACCTTAAAACCCAAATCACATACAAACAGTCGTGAACGATCCGATATTCACGAGTATTAACCTAAGATGTCCTTACTTTAATTGTTAATTAGTAATGACTCGATTAAGTAAATGAGCAATATTAATTCACTTGCTATTCCCGGGAATATTTTTTATATCACATTAAGTCTTCCAAAACCACAAAACCTATTTATTTTTATATTGGTTTACATCCCTTTGTTATAAAGGATGCCTCAATATTTTGTGTTTTTTTTTTCCTACTGTATGTATGTGTCTTTAAAGACCCATGATATATCAGTTTAGTGACTTTGTTTTATTCAATGTCTATGGTAACATCTTGCAATGAAATGTTTTGTTTTTATTAAATGTGTCTCCGTTAACATATTGCAAATGAAATGCCGTTTTGTTTTATTCAATCTCTATGGTAGCATCTGCAAATGAAATGTCGTTTTTTCCCCAATCTCTATGGTAACATCTTGCAAATGAAATGTCGTCTCACCTTGTTGCAGGTATCACAGGTAATGTGAGTATCGATGAGAATGGAGACAGGAACGCTGACTACTCACTACTAGACTTGAACCCAGAGACTGGCACGTTTGAGGTGATCAAAGATGTTGTCTTTTGCAAACTAATTGACCGACAAAATATTTTTTAGCTGGTGCTTAACATTATGAACGAGGTTGGCAAGTGGTAAAGGCTTGGAGTTCAAACCTTTGGAGTTTCTAGTTCAAATCTCTTTTTTTTTAAATGTCCTAATTTCCTTCCCTTTGTTCTGGGCTTTGAAGAGGCGCAATGGCTGAGTGGTTAAGCGCTTGGCTTTCAAACCTGTGGTCCTGGGGTCGAATCTCGGTGAAGACTGGGATTTAGAATTTCAGAAATGTTCAAGCTTGACGATCATTAGGTTGTCTATAGTCCTCTGTTGTAGACACATGTACGTACATATGTGTCCTACATGCCAAACAATAACAATTTCCTTCAAATTTGGATTCTTCCAAAAGGATCTGTGTTATGATACATAGCATTGATTTTAATTGGCTTATCAAAACTCTTTGGCTAATATAGAACATATAATTTGCCTTTATCTTATATCTGCTTAATTTGGATTTAAAATGGTTTTAATATTCGGGAATAAACACTTATTAGTATATAACACGGTGGTCCTCATGATCCTCATAGATGTTTTGTATCTTAGAACAGTGTTTCTCAAACTTTCAACATATGCATACCCTTTCAATAATTTTCGTTCCCCTCGAATCCCCCCCCCGGTCCCCTCCCCCCGAAAATATTATCGAAAATATTAAAGAAAGATTTGTTCATAAAAAGAAAAAAAATGAATGTTAAATTATAAATAGCATTTTTTGCATCAATGAGATAGAGAAGCATAGTTAATGCCCAACCCCTTCAAACTCTTCCCGTACCCCTGGGGGTACGCGTACCCAACTTTGGGGAAACACTGCCTTAGTGTCATTGTAGATACCCCGTGGAAGGAAACTGAAATAGAACAAACAAATATTGAGTTTTACAAAAAGCTAGAACCTTATATTTTTTTGTTGGTAAAATGGAGAATGAAAATGGTGCTCTAGGCAGAAAAAAAAATATTTTCATTTTGTTATCATTACTTTTTTTTTTTTTTTGGGGGGGGGGGGGGGGGAAGGGGCTTAAGGTAAGTTTTTTTAAACAAATATTTTTTCTTATCTAGTAATAAATATCTTATTTATTTTCTTTTTTAGTCGATGCAATACAACTAGCGATTTACTCTTTTTTTTTTTAATATTAAACCTAACAATCAGATATTGTCTCTTTAAAAAAAAGAAAACAGAAACCTCGAATAGGGTTAAACCAAGACCAATCATTACAGAAAGCTTGAACAATGACCTGCGTCAACGTGGGCAGTTTAGACCAATAGTACATTGCCAGGTCATAGGTTGTTATTGGTCTATATTTTATTACTTTCCACAGGACGCGACATCACAGCTTAGAGTTCAGGCTTACTATATTATATAGAGCTAAGTGGGAAACGTGTCTGAGCAGTCACTCGACTTGTATGGTAGCTACGAGGCATTACGCCGAACGGCCCAGTTTCTTGCCAGAGCACTACGGGAGGATTAGTCCTTCCTGCTCTGATTTTTTCAATACGAGTTCATCTCAGGCTTACTCTATTCGATTGGTCTCTCATACACACATTCAAAGCAAGAATTTACATGTGTTTTATATTATTCTACTGTAGCCCAACAATTTAATGACAGTTTTTTTAAATATATTTTTTTTATATTAGGTCGTAGCTGAGTACTTTGGAAACACCAAACAGTACACTCCTACTGAAGGTAAAAAGATTCACTGGGCAGGCGGACGTGACGGACCTCCTCCAGACGAGCCCATATGTGGCTTTGACGGTAGCAAATGCCCACCCAAAAGTAAGTCATCATTATTGTCGCATAGAAAATTGTTCAGCTGAGTGACCACTAGAGTCCTAGATAGCTTTTATGTACCCCATCGGGAAGGCGTTACCAAAATAAGAATTGACCCAATTCTCAATTTAGGTACCTGCTACCCATATTTGAAATGTCTTGTAGAGTTGTGCATCGCACTTGGAACCCTAAGGCCAGCAAAAGCGAACAAGACCTTCCTCTCACCGGCCTGAATGAACGGCGTGCACCTTGGATACACTGTTCCGTCTGCTCGGGGGGAGGGGGGGGTCAGACGCGGGGTTAAACTCGTGTTTAGTTTGAGGTTCAATTCCAGTGACACGGACACTCCGGGCTATCCACACTGAACATACGATGGCTGGGCAGCACAACAAATAACGATGCTCGGACAAAGGGCTTAAAGAGCCACTTATTGCTGCGCTGAGAGCATCAACTATCGGAGAATGAATATTAGTTCGTTTTTCACGCAATATTAATAATAGTAATGCAATTTATAAATTGCCGATACCGAGTGCGGACAACGTTGAATCATAACAGACATAAACACGTTAATTAAAATGACAAACAAATCTTGGTTTTTATGTTCTTGAATATATAATGCATTCTTGCTTAATCTTTTGACTCGTTCACAATACTTCATTTTTATTATTCTTAATATTATTGTTGTTCAATTATTATTTTTATTACTATTATTATTTTACCAAAGTTTTGCATAGATCTAAATCTGTAGTTCAGAATCGTGTCCTGTAATCACACTAATTAATTAATGTATTGTCCACAGAGCCGTTTCCCGAGTATGGCATTGTTATCATCGTCTTGGGTTCCATCCTTCTGGTCGTCCTCATTGTTACCTTCTTTGTATATAGGTAAGAGACATGTCTAAACTATAGTTCGCTTACAACAGGAACGGAAAATAGCTTTCCAGGGACCTTAACTTACTCCGCCACCTCAAACTATAAAATGGATATCTCTCTTTGTTGACTTTAAAACGAGACTGTAATTACGCAGTGTTTACGTGTAAAAAAAACAACAACATATCAATGTTCAAACGATTGTGACTTGTTTTAATTAGTATTTGTATCACGATACTATATTTTTTTTAAATATATTCTTACAATATGGAGATAAAAAAGAACGAAAAAAATGTGTACTTACAACCAATTTGAATTCTAAATTAAAATGCAGTACATTCTTCATCAAGAATTGCTGTAATAGTACATCATCAAATTCGGCCCGGGCATTTCCATATAACCCGGCCCACAAACGGCATGTCATATTATATGTGTAAGCCTGATTCTCATCAAAATATGCGCACTCAATGTGTCAATCCAGTCCAGCTAGTGACTTAAACTCTGCTAAATCGTTGGTTTTCCTGGCTGACTCAGACAACCCATTTAAGATTAGAGAAACGGCTAAAGAGGCACTTACTTAATGTGAAAAGCTTTTGCTTCGTCCTAGTACATTCACAAAAACGTCGGATTTTATATGAATATACCATGACCTATTATTTACATACAACTCTGTTATTGTGGCATTAAGAGAGTCAATGAAGAACTGATACAATTCTATGCTCTTTTCGATTGGTGGTTGTCTGTATGCATCTATATTCTAGATGCTATAGAGGGGAGTTATCCATTGTAGGACGCTTGGATTTAGAGGCTAAAGTCATCCCAAGCCAATGAACTTTTAGAAGACTTATTATGAAGACACGATGTAGTTTTCCGTTTTTGATTTTGTTGCGAACAGCCTTCCCCATCTCAAAGTCTCGTACATGGACATTGAGTTCTGGGAAGACATAGCCCTAGGCTGCACTATGTGTAGAGAGGTGCTGACAAGACAAGCAATGTACAGCGAAGAAGTGATCATTTCAACCCTGAAAGAACTTTCCATCCAAACGCAAAATGGATGACAATTCTAAAACTCAACACAATCTTCACCTTTAACTGTGATGTTCGTTGGTGTCACTCTAGAGCATGACTCTACAGCCATAAGAAGTGCTGTGAGATAAACCATAGTCGTTATGCGTCTAAAAGCGGACAAGAATATATTATAAAAATATATAAAAAATATTTACATATATCTCACCAGCCCCATGAAAAGGCACAAAACCGCAGTGTAAAGCCCTCAGCCCCTTGAAGGACGAATATAATTATAATCGTACATCGTGGCTTGATACTGACCGCTTTCGTCATTCAGCGGTCTCGAGCCTCCATGCTTGAAGGCGACGCGTTAACCACTCTTATATAGATAGAAGGCTTTGTAATCTATTTTTAAAAAGTCTAGTTTCACATTTGTTTCGAACGACATAACTTTCAACATAAGGCTTATCTCTCCTTAGCGTACTGCAATTTTTTTTTCATATGAAACAAAATGTATTGATTACTACTATTAGTTAATTTTTATTTTATGGATTCCTGTATTGTCATCGGCAATAAATAATTGTGGAAAGTTTCAACTTGATTCGACAAAGGGAAGTGGGAGAAATAAAGACTGCACGATTCCTCCCAGACAGACAGAGTGAGTTAATATTGGCTTTGTAAAAAAAAAAAAAAAAAAGATAGTTATACAGTTACAAACTCTGACCTTTAACCTTCAACTTGGTTCCATTTCTTTCTAGACACTTTAAATTAGAGGCGGAGCTGGCGGAGATGAACTGGAGGGTCCGGTGGGAGGACATTTTGTTTGGAGCCCCCACGATGAACTATAAGAAACAAGAGAACAGACAAAATCAGAACGGTCACGTGAGTAGCTCATTGTTTGTTCAAACTGGTCTTCTTGCGAAATCTGTGCAAATTACCTTTAATTATTCTGTCTTTAGCTCATTTCTTCAGCTCAAGTCTGTTAGGTCATGTCTTTAGCTCATGTCTGCTATGTCATGTCTGTTAGGTCATGTCTTTAGCTCATGTCTTTAGCTCATGTCTGTTAGGTCATGTCTGTTATGTCATGACTTAAGCTTGTGTTTTTAGCTCATGTTAACATGCTCTTTTTTTTTTTATTCGATTGTTTTCAATGTTAAAAAAAAAAAAAAAAACAGAAATTTACCAGATAAAATCAACAACATCAGGTATAAATATTTCAAACCTTTTAAAAATAAATGAAAGTCTTTTTAATAGCTTGTGTGTCGTAGCCTACTTTAACATAACAAAAACCATGTTACATCTAAAGCTTTATTACACTGAATGACAAACAACTACACACATAGTGAAGATCACAACACGGAATATGGTCAGTACACAGTCTAACAAATGTAAACAAACACTGGGGGGAGACAATCGAATAAACAAATATATTTTTCGTAAACGAACATGTGAATTGAGACTCGAAAAGAAATCTGACATATTTTATACAAAAACGTAGCAAGGTATATGTAGGTCAGGAGTTAGGGCTCGGTCGTGGTACCAAAAAGCAAATACAACTAACCGATGTAGGCTTACTAAATTTTTAATGAAAACAAAATTGAAAAGACTTCTTTTAAAGCAAACTTAATATAACTTTTATTTATAAATATATACAACTTTAACTTGAAAGTAGATAAAAGTAATGTAACAAATGAAATGATAATTTTAAGAAACTCTAACTCACTACTAAATACACGTCATTTCTGTCTTACGCCTCTTGATAATCTCCCTTTCAACTTTCAACCCAATCCTTTTTATTCAATTACGCTAAACCGCCTCGTGGTTTCATCAGAAACTCTACAGCCTACACAACCAAAACCATCCGCTCGCCTTCTATCACAGTTGCAAAAAATAAAAAACGCGAACATGCATTTCAAAACACATTGGTTCAGGAATATGGTGGCTGCAAACCTTCCCGTAATTTTTAAAAATATTGTATGTAGAAGTACATTTACAAACAGACATTCCAAGACGCTTTACAAGCTTAATGTGACATTACCCTCTAGTGGCGACTCTAGTCAGTAGCGACTTCTTACAAGTAAACTTAGACTTAGACTTAAGTCCTCCCGCGCCGACTCCACAAAAATCTAATACTGGCAATGTCTGAAGCCTCCTCCCACTTGGTGTCCACTATTATGAGGTCCTTCATAAATTTACAAGTAAAACATGATTATAAATTGTATTTATTTATAGGCGCGTTGGCTGAGTGGTAAAACGCTTGGCATTCGAACCGAGAGGTCCGGGGTTCAAATCCTTGTGAATTTGTTGAAGTCGGAATCTTTAGGGCGCGTTTGAGTCCACTCTGCTCTAATGGGTACCTGACATTAGTTGGGAAAAGTAAAGATGTTGACCGTGAGTCTCAGAAACAGATGATCTTTACATTATCTATCTAACACATCGCAAAACTTTAAAGAGGAACTTAATTTATATTGTTACACTGACATTTCTTGCGGGGATTTTATTTATGCTCACAGGGCGCAGTTGAAATGAGTCCCTTCTTAAATAGACACAAAAAAAGGCTCTGATTTAATTTTTGAGAACCCTCTTCTTAAAAGGCTGTTATTAATTGCCACATAAAAAAAAAACAGTTTAATCGTCTCTTGTTGGACTATACACTAAAGCTACTCTAATTACCGCTTATTGACCGTTATGTTTAACATTTGTGCTAATTATGATTCCAGTGTTGGACGTGTGTACCTATTACCTATATCCATTTGTATTCTCTTTTTCTGGATCTTATTCCAAGGGAAATAATCATTTTATTTATTTCGGATACAGAGTTCTTTCTTTCTAAACGAAATACATCAGCACATTTTTAAAACAATGTGTCTTTAAAGAGTTCCATTATATCCTTAGGTTATAATTTTGATTTTAATGTAATAATTAGTCAACCCATCGACAAATATAGACTTACTAAGTAAGTAAAGTTCCCTTTCAGACCTTGCGATCTATGGGGCAGAAGATGTATTATAAGTCATATGATTTTGTGGCCCACGGTTAACGAGAGTATCATGTGACCAGCACAACGACCAACCGCCTTTACTTTTCCACAACTAATGTCAGGTACCCTATAGAGTTGTGTTAACTCAAGGGGCGCCCTTTGAACTCGTGACTTCGGTTCGGAAGCCAAGAGCTTAACCTCTTAGCCACTGCGCCTGCAAAGATTTATATAGGCTAGATTATATACTGTGAAATATTTTAATTATGTCCCTTTATGTAACAATATTAGTTTTGTGTGGTATGTCTGTTTGTCTGTCAAGATTAGATCTCAAAAATTATAATCGCTAATAAAAAAATAATTTCACATATTTTAGACTACATATACATTTGTACAAAAGCTTATTTTGTTTCTCTCAAAGCAAATATTTTTACTTTTTAAAATAAAATATGCGAACTCATTTTTCCATATAAAGTACCGTACCATTTTTATAACAATACACGACGAGTTTTTGATAGTTTTGAACTGCTTCCAACAATAGCCGGTAGACAACACATACATATTCATGCAAATACCCGTTCATTAAATATGCTGATACCTTAGAAAATCTTAGGCAAGCACTCAAAGAGATGAACAATTACAAAAGTTTAATTATTAATTTAATGAAAAAGGCAAATAAAGATCACTATCAAATAGGGCACATAGATCTTGTTGGCATTTCTACCCCCAACACACCTTAGGGCTGGATGTCAACCGTCTCTCATTGTTCATCTAGACATTTTGTCTATCTGGAGTGTTGAACAGTGCGCTGGTGTGCACCAGAAGCGTCTGCGCTGGTGTGCACCAGAAGCGTCTGCGCTGGTGTGCACCAGAAGCGTCTGCGCTGGTGCAGAATCATTACAATATGTTAGCTTTAACGTCTCGTTTTTATTTATTTTTGGGCCGTAACATTGTATTTCATCACTCCGTGTATCACAGCGCAACTCCTACCAAAGTGATTGTTCGGCGGACACCATAGCAGTGCACTTACGAGATGTGGGAAACAGACAATTGTTTACCAAGACTGGCTATTACAAAGTAAGGGATTGTAGCGTTACTTCATAGTCTTAGTGTTATATGTATCATTATTTAATGATTGCTTGTTTGCCTTTAGTGGGTAGCAATCGATGTCTAGACTTTAAGTAGGTTTCAGACGTTCTTTGAGATACAACTATTGTCGCTTCCTAGCCAAGACATGCCGCAGAAGGGCGGGCCTGAATAGAACCCGAAACCATTTTGACGGTAGCCCAAAGCGCATACTACTTGACCAGGGCTGCCACCCCGTCTCAATGTAAGGGAGGATCAGAAATCAAATATAAATTATTTAGAAGTAAACAATTTCTTATAAGATAGTTTCTCCTTTATCAAGCTGACCACTTGTACCAGGTACAATTACTTTGCTCTTGAAAAAACTAATGAAGGAAAGATAAAAACAAACTGAACATCTTTTACCTCACCCAAATCCCCAAGCCCCATATCCCCCAGCCCGCCCCCCCCTCCCCACGGAAAAAAATCCTGGTTAAGCGCATGCATACATATATTCAGAGCTAATAAATAGGCCTACCAATGATACTATAGATCCAGACGATGCGCGAAATGTATTTTTTTTTTATTTAACTCGTCTATAAATAAAGCCAAATTTAAGTTATTGTTATTATACTTTGAAAAATTATAAGAGTCAAACCAGAGTTTGAAAAGTTAAAATGGTCAAACCAGAGTTTTACCAGTGTGGCCTATTAGCTAATACTTCTTTTCCCAGAGATGTACATTTAATGTAAAATTTATTAGAAAAATTGAGAACCGTGATAGCCCAGGTTTTGTGTTGACTCTTTTTTTGACCCGATGAAGAATCGGCAAGCTGAATAGAGGAAATTTGAACAAAAGATGATTTCTATGTTGTAATGTTATGAGTCAGTTTGCTGTAGTTCTTTTGTCTCCTTAAAAAAAATCTCCTGAATAATCTGTTTACTGTATTAACACAGGGTGCTATTTTAGCGATCAAACCTATTCCAAGGGCTCACATTAGCATTCAGAAACCTTTGCTCCTGGAAATTAAAAAGGTATGTAATTTCAAAAAAAAAAAATAGGTCTAAGATAATGGTGCGCAAAGATTTGTGTAAGAATAAGAATTAATATACTTACCTTTGAAAGCTCATGCCTGACTATAGTCATATTTCATATTTGTAACTATGGCGAATTAAAAAAGTGTAGGCCTACGCTAAATTATGTGTACTCTTTAGCATTGTAAAACACATTTCTAAACTTTTTTTGCTTGTAGCATAAACTAATTTTACAAAGCTCATAGCAACTCACTGCGTCCGTCTGTGTGGATTCTTTAAAACGTTTTTTTCCACACTTCTCATTCTCAGATCAAGTTGAAATTTCGCACAGTAATTCATTGTTCAAAACAATAGATAAATTATTGAAAAAATTGTAACAATCAATTAATCAATTTAGTCTTATTTAATTAATTTTTATTTTATATTGCAAAAAGAGATATAAATATGACAATATTTAACTAATATGACAATGATTGTGCGTTGCTTTTCTTTACATAATCTTTTTTTAAGTATTTTTTGTTTATTCAGCTGTTTTGTTTTTGTTGTTGTTTTTTTTTAGTTGTCAGCATCTATCTTTAAAATATTGTCCTTGACTTTGTTGACAACGGACGTGGAAAAAATCCCAAATGTTTTTTTCCATCGTCAAAGTTATCATTTGAATCATGCCAATGTCATATAATGATTCTATCCATATTAGATGAAAGACTTACAGAATGATCATCTGGTTCGCTTCCATGGAGTATGTATTGATGTGCCCCACCAATGTATATTAACAGAGTACTGTCCTAAGGGTAGTTTACAGGTAAGTGGACATGGCGTGGTCTCTAAAACAGTTTGGTGGTACGCTAGTTCCGCTTCGAGCACGAACTACTTACGCAGAGCGTAATCGGCGAGATTTGTCAGACCAGTTTAAACTGACACAAAATAGAGCAGTGAGATTCATAACAAACGAATATTCACATTTGACTAGAGCAACACCTTTGGTAAAATCACTAAATTTAGAAAGCCTTCAGGACAGAAGACTCAAAAGTAAAGTAGCAATTATACATAAAACACTGAACCATAATCTTCAAATACAAAAACAAAATTTAATAAAATACTCAGAAAGACACAAAAATAAAGGCACATTCCTCGTCCCATATGCTAGGACAAATTTGTACAAATACTCCTTTTTCCCTAGTGCTATTAGAGCATGGAATGAGTTGTCTGAGCTAGCCAGGAAAACCAGTGACTTGGCAGAATTTAGGTCATTGGTTAATACGCATGAGTAAATACATGACGCGTAGGACGTAATCATCTTTTTTGAAGTAACGTCTGTATTATATAAGATAAGATAAGACTGTCTCTTGTTGCTGGAAGTGGGGGCTGGTAATTATTGCCAACCTCAGCGTAGTGCCCTCATAGGAACGTCTGTTTGGGGAGACAAAAATGTCCGTAGGGAGAAGGGACAGTTCATTCAGTGAACTCCGTAGCATGGTCAAGCGAACGGGTATGTTGCCTACGAGGGGAGGATGTAAGAAAGTCTCCGCTAAACCTTCCAATCCACTACAACGTTCATCACAAGAGGGGAGTGGGTGAGGGGTCTACGTTGCAGTAACTGCTCTTTTACAGTTAGTGGCGGTACAAAATAGGAACTTGGGGAAATCCCTCGTTGTCTCGGCTTCCGGCCTCGCCGGATTTAGGAAGCACCGGTGAGGCTCAAAGAGTCGCGTCTCTTAACAGAAGAAGGTTATTCAATAGGTTAGCTACTAGATGGGAGACCTCTTAACAGAGCCAATCTCTCATTTCTGGCCTATATATAAAAATGCATCCCTTAGGTCAACGGTCATGAAAGGGCGCATGCTCGACCCGTATTGATCACTCTACTAAGGTAATCCTCTCTAATTTTTTGTTTGCTGAGTGTAGTAAAATAGTAAGATGTCTCCTCATGTGTCAATCATAAATAGAGAGTATAGATGAGTTCTAGCTGGGTGAAGCGAAGGAGTTTCATTAAGAATTTGAAGGAAAACTTAAAGCATTTAAAAAGAAAACATTTAATGTGTACAAATGTCGTTTGTTTCCCTAACGCTCGCCATCTGTTTCGTGCGCATCGCAGTGTAAATGTGGAATGGTGCGAACGCGTGTTGAAAGGAGAACCAAAAAAAAAAATGGAGGCATATAAACAAAATAGTGTTTACAGTGTTAAGGTTCAATTATTTAT
This sequence comes from Biomphalaria glabrata, assembly GCF_947242115.1. Taxonomy (NCBI): domain Eukaryota; kingdom Metazoa; phylum Mollusca; class Gastropoda; family Planorbidae; genus Biomphalaria; species Biomphalaria glabrata. Next base: position 6,710,556 of record NC_074728.1, on the reverse strand, counting down.
AAAGTATGATATTGACGTTTTAAGCTCCTGGTGTATTGTTAAAAGAGTCTCATTACGTAACAGGACCTAACACCATCCTTGGTCTTCTTTTGTAAGACACGAGAACGAAACATCAATAACTTAGTCTAAGTACGTATAGTGGATTTGTGTTTATTCAATACTAGATCATGTAGATCAGCGGTTCTCAACCTTTTATGCTAACCCGAGACCCCTTTTACAATCACCCACTTAGCCGCGACCCCCCCCCCCCGCACACTCACACAGCATTAGAAGAATAGACAATAACTATCCATTTTTTTTCAATGGTCTTTGGCGACCCCTGGCAAATCGTCAATCGACCCCCCAAGGGGGTCGCGATTCGATCCACAGGTTGAGAATCCCTGATGTAGATCTAATTCACGAATCTCCGCCTGCTTTTGGATTATCATTATGTCACTAGATAGCAATCTAGAAATAACGATTAGTGTTCATCTAGCCAACTTTTTTGCTACTAAACTGTCAGCTTTTTACTGATTTGTAAATTAACCACGCAATGGCAGAGTCACTCATAGACTATCTATTTGTTTTTAGCTTTTGTACATTAGACGTGATGAGAAGAAATAATTTTGTGTAAGTTTTTGTAAATCACTTATAAGTGTCACTGTTCAAAGTACATAAATCTATTTGAGCGTGGTGGTGATTGGTAAAACGCTTAGCTTCCGAACGGGGCTGTCTCGGGTTCAAATCTCTGTAATTATTTGGATTTTGAATCCTTTGATTTTTAGGACACCCCAAAAGTCCACCCTATTCTAATTTTTACCTAACATTAGTTAGGTAAATTAAAGGCGGTTGGGCGCTGTGCTGACCACATGACACCCTCGTTAACAGTCAGCCATAGAAAACAGATGACCTTCACATTTTCTACCCTATAAGTTGCAAGGTCCGAAAGGATTCCTTTCCTTTTTGTTTTCTTAATGCAACCAATTGGATTTCTTACCCCAAAAATGTTTAATTTGTATTTTTTCTCTATCGATCTTAGGATGTTTTGGAGAATGAAGAAATCAAATTAGACTGGATGTTCAGATATTCCATAATGCAAGACATTGTCAGAGTAAGTTATGTACATGATGCTTAGATAGTTTTATTGTTAAACATCAAGCCATTCTGGTCAATCTTAAAGTTTGGAAAAGGTTGCACAATTTTACTTATATATGAAATCCCATTAGTTTGTCCCGCATATTAGATCATATCTCGTTTAGTCGTTTCCGCGATTCTGCGCAGGATCTTTTACTCGGGTCTCGTAGGTTTTAGATGCGGTGTTCAAAATTGGTTTCTGACAGTTAAACAAATAATAAGGTGTGAAATCATCTTAGAAACATTTCTGCACCAAAAGATGCTATTTATAACATTCCTTGGGGCTAAACATACACCCTTTCGTATGAAGAAATTACACTACCTATAAAACAGTACACAGTGAACTTTAGAAGGTATAAAGACCCACCGATATGTCCAGTTTCCATTATACTATGTTTAAGAGTAAAATAAAATGTGTATACCCCGCACAGTTGCTATTCGTGTGTAAAGCGTGTATAACCGCGGGCTATATGCACGAATATACGGTACATATTCCATGAAATAAATACATATCCTATGGGGGAAGAGCACAATATTTGCAAATCGAAAAAACAAATTTTTATTAAGTTTCACACTGTGTTCCACACAAACATGATATACCGGTACATCTTAACGTATGCGTTGTCTGTCTACCTAAAACCAGGGAATGGCCTATTTGCATAGCACTGAGATCAAAAGCCACGGTCACTTAAAGTCCAGCAACTGCGTGGTGGACAGTAGGTTCGTGGTCAAGATCACGGACTTTGGGCTGCATTACTTCAGAGAAAAGGAAGAAGAGCTGGAAGAAAACCTCTACGCCAAACACAGAAGTAAGCCTCTGAATGTTTAATATAGTAACTCTTTCACTCCTGATTGACGATACCATCGTTGATTTGACCTCATTAAATAATTTTTTTTTATATAAAATGTATTTTGTGTTCTATAAAAAGAGCATGCATTTTCCTTTAATCATATATAAAATAAAACATTTTCTGATAACAAACGACAAAGCTTATTTTGAAGCTTAGGCCTAATCATAACAGGGTAGTGAAATAGTATTGAGCAAAATGAAGAAATACGTGGTAATGTTGAAAAAAAATAATTACAGAGAGAAAGAGTTAAAATGCATTTGTATGAATTATAATGTGTGTTGGTTGATATATAATATATAATTATTCATCCATCACCACAACGTTCATTTTAAATTTACGAATGTTTATCTACAGGTCAATTATGGACAGCGCCCGAGCTTCTTAGGATGAGCAATCCTCCAGCAGGCGGTACTCAGAAGGCAGACGTGTACAGTTTCGCCATCATCTGTCAGGAGATAGTCTACAGATCTGGCGTGTTTCACTTACGAAACATTGACCTTTCACCCAACGGTAAGACCAAACTATTTTATACAATGCATTAAGCTATGTCGTGTGTCACCAGTAATGCTACAGCCAATGGAGGGCCGTGGACAGGCTGGACTAGACACATCGTCCCAGTCATATTGCACCTGAATCTTTCGTCTCAATGACTGAACGTTTTAGATCAATCGCTACATAAGCCATCCTTCAAGCCATCCAATTCGTGGTATTTCTTTGGGCTTCATACCCTTTAGTATTTAACTGGTAGAATATTTCTACCTATCTATGTTCAGTAAGGGTGGCTGCCTGGTCGTGCGGTTTGCGCGCTGGACTGTCGTTCGGATTTATCGATGGTCGAGGGTTCAAATCCTGCCCGCTCCCATCCCCCGTCGTCCTGCGGGAGGTTTGGACTAGGAAGTAAACTATCTTCAACTCTGAAGGAACATCAGAAACATGTAAAACATTTTACAAACATTTTACGGTAACATTCTTTCAAGGCAATCTATCATCTAAATCCATCTGATATGCCCTATGCCTAGGTCAAGCTCCAGTATCTAGAACTATAATTTTCTAATTTGCTCTTTTTTTTAAAGATGCCCCCCCCCCCGGTTGCATTTTATTTCAACGATCCTTTCTATATTTAAAGATGATGTGGTCTAATTGTTGTTCAAACGGAAGCTTGAAGTCATTTTCGAAACCTCGATGAAGTCGCTATAGGGCCTTGAGTCGGGGACTGGTAGCTGAATGGTAAAAAAACACTTGGCTATTGAAATGAGGGGTCTAGGACCAGTGGCGTAGCTAGGGTGGGTGGAGGAGGGGGGAGAATTAGAAAATCCCCTCGGGCCTCTACTTGAGGGAGGCCCTTAAATTAGTGGGGGGGGGGTTTACATTAAAAATTAAATATTACTCAAAACGCAGGGCCCCCCAAAAAGTTCAAGCCCCCTGGGTTCCCAAACAATGGAAAAGTCATAGCTACGCCCCTGTCTAGGACCGTTTAGGGTTCGAATCTTGGTGAACACTAGGATTTTAATTTCGGGATTTCTAAGGACGCCTTTGACAATTTCAGAGTATTTTTATTTAATTTGTTTTTGTATTTAGAACAATATATCTTACAAGATGTACCTTTAATTAATAAATAGGCTTTTATTTCATCTGGATTTTATAACGCAATCTGGGAAGCGTGGTCGAGAGGCCAAGTGCGCTTGAACTTGTCTTGGCCCTAGAAGGGGGCTCGAGGTTCGACACCCGACCCGGCAGAGTTGTGTTTACTGAGCGGCTTAAGGCAGATACCCCCTCCCCCCCCCCCCCGGTCTACAAATGAGATTGGACCAAGGCGTTCTCAGCATGCTATAAGCATAAAAGTAGCGCTATATAAAAGCTATAATTAAAAATAAAATAATTTTGTGTTTGTGACCGATCTGTTCCATTCAGTTGCGTTTATTTTGACAGAAATCCTTGATAAACTTAAGACTGGGGTAAAGCCCTACTTCCGTCCAACGCTGGAAGAATTCGATTGCCCCAACGATGAGCTGGCTGTCACCATCAGAGTGTGTTGGTCTGAAGACCCAGCAGAGAGGCCAGACTTCCAACAGTTAAGGACAAGCATTAAAAAGCTGAATAAGTAAGTGGTTTTTGTTTTTTTTAAGTTTTAAACAGACTAGAGGATAAAACATTTAAATCCAATATCCTGTTACATTTGCCTTAAAGGTTACACATTTTATTTGATATAAATTTTAATCTGTGATATATATTTTTCCCGAAAAATGTATGGTTAAACCAGGCAAAGAAATAACATTGTGGAGATAAAATTTATAGGTCTGTTGTTTAGGCCTAATGAATTTAAACTTTCAAACCCGAAGAGCTAAGAAAATACACCAAAGGTTTTAATTGTGAATGGTCTAACAGGATTATGATCCAGTGTATCTAGAATTCTAGATCTAGAATCTAGATCTAATTCAATTGGTTCCACGTTGGAGGCTGATACAAGACAAGTACAAAGAGCAAAAATAGAATTACTTCAATTAGTCTACTACTAGATCTAGATGTAGTACTGTACTACTGTAACTAATCAAAAAAACAAAGATTTACTGCTGCAGGGGTAAACGACTGTGTAGAAAATACGAAAAACATGCATATATGTGACCCTGTGTCGCTACCTGGTATTGGCTGTAGGCGTAGCGGCGTGGGTACGTCCGTGTGATGTAGGTACCTCTTCTGGTACGGCTATAATACTTCTCTTAGCGATGTGCTTTATTAGACGCACTAGATTTGCAAGTGCGCAACATTACTAATATACTAAGGTCTCCAATGACAACATTTATAATTACTGATGAACACACTGGTAGCAGACTCAACGTTTATTATATATAGGATAAATTACAGAAAATACTGGCGACTTCAGCCGTCACAAAATATACACCAATAAATACTGGCTGTCCATGCCATGTGGAATAAGTAATCACATCAATGAAATGTTCAAAATATAAATCCAAAGAAAACTCTCAAGTTAACATTAAATCAAATACATTAATATTCATTCATATTACAGACAGAGAAAATCGTACATCCACTCTCTGCTGGAGTTCTTCACTAACTAACTTTTACCCTTATTTTAGAGTCCTTTAACGTATTCACATAACCTCGTGCTTGCTAGCACGGAATGATACAATAGGTGACTGCGTGTCACTTCATGTCACAGAGGTTCTAAAACTGGACTGTGACATACGCCCCACACTCCAAAAAGATTTTTGACCAAAAATCTTTGACAAATATATTTTACATTAATATCACTGTACAAATATATATGAGCTTGGTCCAATATTCTATCAAATGCTGTAAGTTCACTTCAATTGCCCATATCATCTTATATAACCTTAGTAATTATGTATAAAATCATATAAATTACTGAGTCCAAAAAAAAATCATTTATATACTTAATTCACTGAGAGCAAAATCACTGAAATATCATTAATTGTGATGAAAAGTACCTCCATCAAGTGTTAACAAACTTTATGCATACATTTGTACTGAAAAAAAAATTTGTACATGCAATCACATGCTAATGAATATAAAAAAAGAAAAATATACAAGTTATTCCACATCCAATGTTTTACTATAATTGTAGATGCACCACATTATCAATGTGTATCATTTGACACACTGAGTAAATTTACTCAAAATGATTACAGAAAAAAAATTTCATATTTATTTACAACTGTGATGTGCTGTGTCAAAATATTATTCTAAGTTTTGCCATCATCAAGAAAAATGAAAAAAAAAAAAAATTTTCAGATACATGTCAATCCAGTTCAAGGTTGACCTTGCATAAGACTACTATAAATAGTCTGAGTGTAGTATTGAAGTACAATAGTAAACAAATTTCCATGTTTATAAACATTCATTGTAGTATTCAGGTGTGTAAAAAATTTTAGACAATATTTACATCTGTGAGTTGTTATGAAAAAAAAGATTCAGGTCAACAGTTCAAGTAGTTCACTGTTACATCTCATTGTTTACATTGCTGTGCACAATCAGTAATGAAATACAATATATACACACAAAATAAACACATCTGGCATTTGTCATATTACAAGTTGACAATAAAATACAATGAGTAGAAAATAGATGATCTGTTATTGATCATAAGCATAAATGTCATCATGACCCAAAAGAAAAGTGTAACAATAAAGTGCCATGACCTATTTGCAAAATGTGTAGAATGTTAATTTGACTAAGTTGACTACTACTGCTTGTTTCTAAGTGTTTTGTACTGCTTATTTACTCTATCAGAATGTCCTGGCTAATGTGTTTAATGTCATTATTTTCACTTGTTTCATTTTCATGTATTATGTATCTGGATAAAAAGTCAGCTATTACATTTTCATGTCCTGGAATGCTTTCTAAATCAAATTTGTAATCTGAGAGAATGAGTGTCCATCTGTTTATCCTGTCATTTTTTAGATCTTTTCTTTTTAGTGCCAGTAATGGTTTGTGATCACACTTAATGCTAAAAAATCTACCTAACAAGTAATTCTTGAGTTTTACAACTGACCATACAATGGCTAATAATTCTTTCTCAATCACTGAGTATTTTCTTTCTGTTTCAGACAGTGTTCTACTGATGTGTACTATTGGCTTAAAAAATGACTCTCTTTGCTGTAGTAAGCATGCCCCAATACCAGTGTTGGAGGCATCAGTGTATAGTGATAGTGTTGATGTTGGGTCAATACTGGCTAATTCTAGTTTCTCATTAAATTTATCTTTTAAGTTGCTTAATGCTAGTTTACTTTTTTCATCTATACAAATTGTGTTTCCATGCTTCTTTTTAGTAAATTCAACAAGGGGCTCAATTATCTGTGCATAATTTGGAATAAACTTTCTATAAAAGTTGCAAAGTCCTAATAATGATCTCATGTCTTTCTTAGTCCTAGGTTCTTTTATGTTTTTAATCTTTGTTAGGTTTGTTTCAGTGGGTGTAATTTTGTCATTGGTAATGCAATATCCTAAGAATTGGATTTCAGGCTTAGCTAGGTTTAATTTCTTGGGGGCTAATGTCATGTTGTGTGTTCTTAGTCTTGAAAATATTTGCTCTAGTACATGAATGTGTTCCTGTTGTGAGTTGGTGAAAACACAAATGTCATCTACATAAGACAATACATTATTTATGCCTTCTAATAGTTTTGACATGCATTTCTGAAATGTTGCTGTACTATTTATTAAGCCGAATGGCATGACATTCCAGACATAGATACCTTCTAGGCCTGGCATAGTGCATTTGAATGCTGTATATTCCTTAGAGTCAGGGTCCATTTTAATCTGCCAGAAGCCTCTGTTTAAGTCCATTGTTGTGAATAGGGATGATTTACTTAAAGTTGTAATTATGCTGTCAGTGTCTGGTAGGGGTTCTGGGTCTATGACTGTGCATTTATTTATTTCTCTAAAGTCACAGCAGATTCTTACTCCACTGTCTTTCTTTTTTACAATGACCATGGGTGATGCATATTTACATGTTTCTGATCTCTCTATCTTCCCATCTTTAATTAAGTTGGTCATTTCTGTTCTAACTAAGTCCTCATATGCTTTGGGGATACTATAGGCTTTTGTCTTAGTTGGTAGTGCTTTGTTGAGTTTTATTGTGTGTTCTATCAGATTGGTACATCCTAGGTTTTGTGTAATTACATCACTATATTTAACTGTCAAGTTCTGTAACATATCATTTTCAATGTTTGGACTACTGTTGTGTGTGGTGTTTATGGTGCTTACTATATGTTCTTGTATGTTGTGTTTGGTTTCTACATCAGGTTCAATTATATCTGTGTCAGTTATTTGTCTCTTATCCAATTTTACAAGTTTGTCAATATTGAGTTTGCATTCTCTACCATCTTTATCAATGATGTACACTTTGTTATTAATTCTCTCTATAACTTTAAATGGTCCCTCATTCTTATCTTTACAGTGTTTGTTTTCTATCTTAACAAAAACTTGGTCACCTACATTTAGTGTTCTTAGTTTTCTATTTCTGTTTTTTATTTTCCTATGCCTTTCTAGATTTTTGTCCATGTTTATCTCTGCTAGTTTTATTCCTTGTCTAAGCTGTTGTTTGGTCTGAATTATCCAAGGATGGTACTGTTCTATGTTTTCTAAGTCTAACATGTTGTCAGCCCATAACTCTAACGGTCCTTTAGGTTTTCTGTTAAATACAAGCTCATAGGGGCTGAATTTGGTGGTTTCATGGATGCTAGTGTTGTAGGCAAATATAGCATAACTAAGAGTCTGGTCCCAGGTGCTCATTGAGTCTCTTTCTAGCTTATATATCATCTGTTTTACAGTTCTGTTCCATTTTTCTATTACTCCATTTCCCTGTGGTGAGTAGATAGTGCTATGGACTAGGCGGATGTTAGTCATTTCTGCAAATGCTTGGTTAAGGTGGGACTTAAAGTTTGATGCATTGTCTGACAGTAACTTATTAGGGAATCCAAATTTTAGAAAAAGTGTTTTTAAGCAATTACATATGTCAATAGCCTTTATATCTTTTAGAGGAAATGCCTCTGCCCATCTAGTGGACATGTCAATGATACCCAGAATATATTTATTCCCTTTACTGCTGGTTGTTAGGGGTCCCATTATGTCCATGGCAATTTTGTCCCAAAAATGGTGAGATTTATCTGATTTTTCTAATGGGGCTCTAGTCACTGTTTTTTGTTTGGCACATTCTGTGCAACTGTTTACATAGTTCTTAATGTCCTTTCCCATCTTTGGCCAGAAGAATTTATTGGCTATCTTAGCATATACTTTCTTTTTTCCTAAGTGTCCTGCTGTGGGGTCATCATGTGCCATATTTAATATTTTAGCTCTTAAAGTTTTAGGGATCAGGATTTGAAGTCTAGTACAGTTTTCTTTCCTGTTATATCTAATGGCTAAGTTGTTAATTTCTATATGGTGGTTATTTAGATTTATCTTGTTATAGTCTTTGCTTAAGAGGTCTTGTATTGTGGTGTCATTTTTCTGCATAGCTATTAGTTCCTCCCTAGTTATGCCTATTTCATTGAGTAATACAGTGGGGCATTCTATTTCTGGTGTTATTTTTTTATGTGATCTGGTTTGAGCTAATAGTGCCTCATGTTTAAATAGGGAATATTTTTGTCTATCTTCCGCCCATTGCATAACTTCTTCTAGTGTTGGATCTTTTACACCATCTACATTGCCTATTATTAGATCTTGTGCTGGGGTGTCCATGACTATAGCTTCTAGTTCTCCTGTAATCCAGGGTGATTCTATTAGGACTTTAGCGGTTTTGCAAATATCGAATTTTTGTATATTTGCATAGGTCACTTTTACTGTGTCTTCTAGATACTGTCCTGGTTCAACTAAAGAGGCTTTAACTATTATTGCCGTGGCTCCACTGTCGCGAATTGATCCTACTTCTTTAGAATTAACATAGGATGGAAAGACTTTTATTTTGGACTTATTTGCTTGCATGTAGGCTACATTTTCCTCTCTATGGGTGTTGGTGTTATTGCCACTGTTGTTTCTATTGTTTCCTCTATTGTAGTTGTTTGGGTGGTTGTTTGTGTGGTAGTTATATTGGTCCCTTCTAGATTGCCTGTTTCTGTTATAGCTATTGTGTTGGTAACTGTTTGCAAAACTTCCTCTTTCATTGGGACTTGCACTCTGGTGTAGTCTATGTGGTCTATTATTGTAGTTATTGTTGTTTTGTTTGTAGCTGTTTGGGTTGTGGAAACTAGTGTAACTTCTGTATCTGTAATTGTTATTGTAGTTTATAGGGGCTTTGCATTGGTTTTTTACATGACCTTTTCTCCCACAATTGAAACAAGTCTTGGTGTTGGACCATTTGAATTTGTCATTGTTGTTGTTGTTGAATGTTGTTGCTGTGGCTACTAGTTGGTGTAGGTCTCTTTTGTCAATCGTGTGTCCAGGGTGACTGTCTTTAAATAGATTTAGATTCGTTATCAGTTCAGTCTCTGTCTTGATCTTCTTTTCCTTAAGGAAAGTAAATACTAAGTCTGTCACGTTGTTGAGGACATTGTCAATGAGTAGCATGTCTAGGATTTGTGTCGGGTCTTTGATGTCACATTTTGCTAGCTCTAACCATTTTATCATGTTAGTCCTCATGTCGAATATTATCCTGTTGAAGTCCCCATCTTTTTTCAATTTAGTGTCCCTGAATAGCTTACGATAGAAATCTGAATTTTTTCCAAAATGTTCTAATAATCTAGTCTTTACAGCTGCATAGTCTTTCTTTTGGTCTACAGTTAGAGTGGAAATGATGTTGAGGGGTTCTCCGGACAAATTTGCTAGTAGGTGTTTGGCCATGTCCTCATTGTTAAGACTATAGGTTGAGGCTATATGCTCAAATTGGACTAAATAGTTTTCAAGTGTTTCATCTTTAGAATTGTATTTGTGGAATTTGGAGATGAATGGCTTTGTTGTAGACTGTTGGGTATTAATGTTGGAATTTGTTTTGGCAGCTTCTAGTTCTAGTTCTTTTTGTCTAGTTTCTAGTTCTTTTAATGTTTTCTGATGAGCTCTTTCAGCAGCTCTTTCTTCCCTATCTTTTTCCTCCCTTTCTTTCTTTTCTATTTTGGCTAGCTCTTTTTCTATGAATTCCCTCTTTTTATCCCCCTCTAGTTCCATGACTTTCACTAGCTCTAGAATTTTGTCATAGGAAGACATGTTTAATGCTTTGTGTAGTTAATTAAGTGAGAAAAGAAAAAATGTACTGTGTTATACTTGTCAATACAGTGTGTGTCAGTTATTTAACATGTGTATATTACACAATAATATAAAAAATTCAATCAATGGTTACAATGTAATGAAAGAATGTAGTGATAATTGTAAAACAAATGTATAGATCTAGATCAAAATTTACTCAGTTGCTCAATTATAAACTATTCAAATTCAATATTCACAAATATCAATATATGTTATACATGTGTGCTGTTGTGCCAAAGTAAAATAGTAAAAAAATGTAAATTAGTAAGAGAAAGAAAAATATATGTACAGTATAAGTAGAAAGGACAAACACAGAAACAATATAGAGAACAACACAGTCTGCTTTTAAAGAAATTAATAAAAAGTAGAAATGTGACAGGAGAAATACAGATATATGGATACAAGACTTTTAAACAAACAACAATATAGATACAGATTAAGTACACTGACAGAAATACAAACAAGACTCAACAGCTAGATAAATAATTTCCCACTATATTCTATGACCTCCGTACCAACAAGGAGAGCCTCAAACGCATTGGGCCTTATAGAGGTTAGAGAACAAATAGGATAGACCCTAATAGATCCTATTGTTATGATAGTTCATACAATAGTCCCTCTCCAGCCACCCTTAAAAGAACACTTAGAAAAATGAAAATGGTTACTCACTAGTGACTATCCTCAATAGTCAACAATACTTAATTGGATACTATAAATTCAACAATACTTAGTTAGATACTTTTAAATTATATCAATGTATAACAAATATATTTAATAATTGATCAAAACTTACAGGGGCTTTCTGGTGTAGTCTGATGTAGATGAGCTCGATACTTTTAGTGTAGATCCATAGTCCAGTTATAATCCAATCATGGAATAAATCAGTGAAATAAGGTGATATATCCAATAGTCCAGTCACAAATATATAATATATCCAATAACGAGCTCAATAATCCAAACAGAATTAATTACACTGGTAGCTAGTGATCCAATAACGGCTTAGTACAAATAGTATGGGCAACGATGACTAAGCTGACAAATAGTATATGTATATATAATCCAAAGTACTTGATCTTTTAGAAGATAATCCAATAGTCTATGACTGACTTAATTAGCAATATAAGACAGGAGAAGTTCTTCACAGAAGATGTTATGGAGAAGATTCTCTTCAGTTAGGACGATATGGTGGTATCACGTGCCCCAGTGTACCACAATTTGCTACTGGAACAGTGAACAAATGATTAGGTGAGTCTCAAAAGACGTACACCACGATGAATCGTCGACTTGAATGACGTCGGAATTGATTAGTACAGACAGGTAGCTGTACTCCGGCTTCGGCTTTTCTTCAGTAATTGTTTTCACCCATATTGCGGCTCATCAGGCTTGTTTTCAATTGTTTTCGCCGCCATTATGGAAGAAAATAGTCCTTGTACTTCTACGCCAGATGGAATTTAGATGATCGACGATTTACTTGTCAAAGAGTGTAGGTTCATTCTGTCATTTAAGACATACTGGCCACCAAATGTCGCTACCTGGTATTGGCTGTAGGCGTAGCGGCGTGGGTACGTCCGTGTGATGTAGGTACCTCTTCTGGTACGGCTATAATACTTCTCTTAGCGATGTGCTTTATTAGACGCACTAGATTTGCAAGTGCGCAACATTACTAATATACTAAGGTCTCCAATGACAACATTTATAATTACTGATGAACACACTGGTAGCAGACTCAACGTTTATTATATATAGGATAAATTACAGAAAATACTGGCGACTTCAGCCGTCACAAAATATACACCAATAAATACTGGCTGTCCATGCCATGTGGAATAAGTAATCACATCAATGAAATGTTCAAAATATAAATCCAAAGAAAACTCTCAAGTTAACATTAAATCAAGTACATTAATATTCATTCATATTACAGACAGAGAAAATCGTACATCCACTCTCTGCTGGAGTTCTTCACTAACTAACTTTTACCCTTATTTTAGAGTCCTTTAACGTATTCACATAACCTCGTGCTTGCTAGCACGGAATGATACAATAGGTGACTGCGTGTCACTTCATGTCACAGAGGTTCTAAAACTGGACTGTGACACCCTGCCGGACCAAGTAAAACAAAGGACGTTTGGGCCACGAGGCCTTCATCAGCTACAAAACAAACAAAAAATAAAAAACAATTAACACAAAATAGTCTTAAGTTAACTTATCTGTCCGATGTTGTTCTCTATCGAGGCAGAAAAGAAATGAGCTACGCTGGTGTAAAAGCGCGGGAAAACGGAAGGGGGCGGAGATGTCAGGCAAAGATGAATGGGGAAAGTAACGGATGGCTGAGAACTCCCCCTCTCCGCCGATGAAAGATCCGTTCTGAGTAAAGGACTTAAATTCATTCCTCTTAATCAACAGCATGACAATTACCAACTTATGCAAGATGCAAACCATTTTTTTCGCAAACTTAGACTCAAATACCACTTCAGTGGTTCTAGTGACGGAAACAAAGATCATACTACAACCTGACAAAGAATACCTACTCTTCCTCCTAGATGTCAGCTCCCTTTACACTTCCATTCCACATGCTGACGGCCTTAAAGCCATCCGTTACTTTTTTGATATACCAGAAAACAAACACAAATCTATATCCACTGACATTCTAGTTCGCCTCACGGAGCTTGTACTAAATCTCAACTCCTTCGAGTTTAATGGGCAATTTTTCGACCAGATCAGCGGAGTAGCTATGGGTACGGCATTCGGTCCATCTTATGCTTGCCTATTTATGGGCTTTTTAGAACTCAACATTTGTTCATCCTACACGGGCCCCATGCCCGAATTTTATAGGAGATACATTGATGATGGGCTAGGCATAACATCTCTGACAGAGAATGAACTTATCAAATTTATTGAGTTCACTAACAACTTCAATCCCGCCATTCGTTTCACTTACACCATTTCCAGAACTAGAGTGAACTTCTTAGACATAGAAATAAACGTAACCCAAAATTCTCTGTTTACATCCTGCCATTACAAAGACACTGACAGCCATAGCTATCTTCTATACTCGTCATCCCATCCACCATCCTGTAAAGATTCTATCCCCTACTCCCAACTTCTACGTATCCGCCGCCTTTGCCAAGATGACAATGACTTCACGGAAAAAGCAACTGAAATGATAGAGTTTTTCTTGCGTCGTGGCTACCCTCAAGCTATTTTAGACAAAGCCTTATCGCGAGTGGAGAATCTTAAAAGAGAACAAGCTTTCAAGAAAAAAACGATATCTAGCAATGATGAGAGGCCCAAATTGATATTAACCTACCACCCTCACAATGTGAAAGCAAAAAACATCTTTCTCAAAAACCTGAACATTCTCCAAGCCGATGAACATACTCGCGACGTCTTTTCATCCCCACCTCTTGTAGTATTCAGGCGAGACCAAAACCTACAAGACATATTAGTACACACTAAACTCCACAACATTTCAAGTGAACCTGGCACTTGGCCATGTAAGCGACGTAATTGTCAGACCTGCAAACACACACTCGCCACCCCCACCGTCACCTGTCCTAAAATGACCATCAAGATCAGTGGCAAATTTAACTGTAATAGTAGAGGAGTCATATATGCTATAATATGCTCAAGGTGTCAGATGGTTTATATTGGAAATACAGGCAGGACCTTAAAAACACGACTCCAAGAACACCTTAGAGACATCCGTAACTTTGCTACTAAGCCCGTCTCTATCCATTTTAATAACACACATCATAGGGGTACCACCGACCTCCTCGTCACTGCCATACAACAATGCAACGACAAAAACACCCGTCTGCAGATAGAAAACAAACTTATTTACATGTCAGGCACCCTCCAACCTAACGGGATCAACAACCAGCACACTTTTATTTAATACACGATGGGCACTAACACTACGGTACCCCCTTTCCCCATTCATCTTTGCCTGACATCTCCGCCCCCTTCCGTTTTCCCGCGCTTTTACACCAGCGTAGCTCATTTCTTTTCTGCCTCGATAGAGAACAACATCGGACAGATAAGTTAACTTAAGACTATTTTGTGTTAATTGTTTTTTATTTTTTGTTTGTTTTGTAGCTGATGAAGGCCTCGTGGCCCAAACGTCCTTTGTTTTACTTGGTCCGGCAGGGTCACATATATGCATGTTTTTCGTATTTTCTACTGTAACTAATGTGTGGATATTATTTTTATGATTGATATAGATCTATATATTATATATCATAATAAATGGACTCATAATGATAATAATACTCATATAGTTCATATAGAGTCTAGATCTAGATCTAGTCCATCTCCTACTAATCTAATGTTAATGACACAATCATTAATCAACTGAGACAATGGACTCAATGATATAAATATAGATCTAGAATAATCTAGATATGAATAATTATAATATGATATAATAAATAATAATATATAGGAGAATAGTATATAAGCTTTTATATAGACAGTCTTAACTGTCTATAATAGAGAAACATTAGAGAGAGAGAGTTGGAGATTTTTTTTTCTAATGTATTGCTTTATATAGTAAAGTGCGAAGTTAGAGCGCATTAAGCCCGTTGGCAGCAATTTTCAAGTTTGGATTTTTATAGCACCGTAACCGTCTGACCTATGAAAAAACTGATGGTATCTCTAAATTCCTCGTCCTTTTTTCTATAAAAATAGATTGGATTTAATGTATCACTAGGCTTAGTTAAAATTAAATATGAAGTCAAAGAGGTGTAGGGTAAGTATCGCCAAGCGTACTTTTCCTTGAGCGGATTTTTCCCCAGTTAGTAAGCTCGATCGGGTTGATGGAAGGTTCGAGCAGATCAAAGAAAATATATCTAAAAACATGTTTTAATATTTAATTTTTACTATAAAGTCATTTTCTTTTTACTCCAGCGCAAGAATACCATCCATTGCACCATTTCCCACCCTCCACAACTTCAAATAGTCTCTTTGAGCTGATGAGCCATCAGGCTTAAAAATAGCCCTAAGCCCATTACCCATTTCCTTCACTACCGGGTAGTAAAAAAGAATAATTCCACACCTCCTGAGTTTGACCTCACCATGAACTTAGTCTTTACAAGGAAAAGGAAATAGTATGTGTCGGAAGTGAAGAAAAAAGGTGCATGCTCAGTAGCAATATAGTAGTAATTTGGTAAACATTCAAATAAAAAAGTTATAGCAATAAAAAGTGAACTGTTCGAACCTCTTGTCAAATCGGGACTGCTCAAACTTCGCACTTTACTCTACATCATGTTTAACATTTTTTATCTCGTCTCCCAAGATCTATATTTAGAGGTCTAAAGAATAATTAGTTATTATATATACAAAAATTGTTTATTAGTTTATGCATTTTCTTTCAACTATAACTTGTACCCTTTTATATTAAAGGGATGGGGACAAAGGAGATATTCTGGATAATCTGCTTTCTCGAATGGAGCAGTACGCTAACAACTTGGAGGCTCTAGTAGAGGAAAGAACATCTGACTACCTCCAAGAAAAGAAGAAAGCCGAGGAACTCTTATACAATATGTTGCCCAAGTAATGATGCTTAAACTCTTATTTCATAATTAATATCAAATACTGTTGGTTTTCCTTTTCAACATAACATTGTTGTAGAAGCCCTTTATTAGATGTAGAGAAAGAAAGAGAGAGAGAAAACTAGCAAATATATATTTGAATATTTTATTTTAAATGGAGTAACAATTTTTTATTACAATGTAGCATTTACTTTTAAATACCTTTCTTGCTAGGCTAAGTACACATTTTCTAACTCAAGTTACTTTGAAACAGATGTGGAATGGGTGTCAAAGTCAGCCCAGGCATTTCTATAAAATCCGGCCCTTAAATTGCGTATCATATGATAGACATACAATTAAATTTATATGCCTACCTTTTCCTTAAAATCATTATGCTAAGTGTTTGATAATGTATCGATAACAGTACACATGCATAGATTAAACTCTATTATATCTTTATAAGAAACATAGGCCTTATAAATATCTTTTTAATTGCTAAGTGTGTAGGCCCTAAAAGAATGAAGCCTACTGGTAGCACTGTCTACATTATTTCGGAAAATGTGTTGGATTAAATTTTGTAGAGTCTGTAAAATATTTTTTTTAAAACAGGACAATCAGAGGACCCTTTTTATAAGAGATATTATAAAACAATTTAATACATAATGGCATTAAGCTGTCCTTTTGGTTGCTCAACAGGCCCATTTGGTACCTGCGAACGGGCATTTGCTGGAATGCCCATATAATCCAATATAGCCAGTCCGCCCCAGCTTTCAAATAATATTTATGCTTTATAGATGAATTATGCAGTACCATTATTGAACCAAGACTTTAAAAGGAAGGTGTGAACTTTCAGAGTTTTTGAAAAGAAATTTATATATGCTTGTGACATTAGTAGCTTACATTTTAATTGATCATATTTGTTATTGAACATAATTAAAAGAAACTAGAAATAACAATAAGCTTGTCACCTGAAAATGTATCAAATATTATAAGTTTAAATATTTTTTTCATCTTTATTTAGGCTAATGTTCTTATTTTTGTTTTGCTTTTCAGGTTTGTGGCTTCCCAACTAATACGTGGTGAGACAGTCAGTGCTGAATGGTACGATGGTGTCACCATATACTTCAGTGACATCTGTGGGTTCACTGCCATGTCTGCAGAAAGCTCGCCTATGCAGGTAGGGGCAATTGAAAGGCTGATTGGTGTTAAAATTTACTTTTAAAAAATGTTTTATTTTTCGGATGTTCCTTCAGACTTGAAGATAATCTACTTCCTAGTAGGATTATAGGGAATGGCAATAGGCAGGGTATCAAGGCAAACGAACGACAAGCAGCCATGCATGACATTTATATACAAAGTGCATTCTTAGCATTTATATAAATAAATAAAATAATTTCTTTTTTTTCTTTCTTAGTAGCTAGCATACCAGAAAAAAAAAAACTCAGTCAATCAATATTTATATTTATTGGGAACATATTTTTTTACATTTTACTTTACAAGTATATATATAAGTGATTTTGAAAATTTAAAAAAAAATTTAAAAAATTTGCATTTATTAACATGATCTCCCATACATTTGCGTAGTGTTTTAGAAGTGGTTGTATTTTTATGAAGAAATCGCTTGAATAATTATTTTGTAAAACAAAATGGCTTTGTTTTAGAAGATAAAAGAGTAACGTTTGCACCTAAGCTTTTACTTTCACTGAACATATTGTACTTAAGCTTTTTTTTTATTACTTGTTGTCTTTTGTGAGAAAAACAAAATTCTCATCCATACAGAGATTTTCCTTCAGCATGATACTTTGTTTAGGCACATGTCTGTTTCTGAATTTAACTCTTTCTCTCCTAACTGACGATACCAACGTTGATTCCACCAGAATGTGGTGAAAAATTACGGAGAGAAAGAGTTAAACTGTTATACATAGAGCCATAGCTATAGGCTTAGAGAAACATTACAATTTTAGAAATATGCGCCAAAGTTGCCCTTTATTTACTTTCCTTTCTTATGTGCTTAATGTGTTAGAATTCGATGCTTGATAGGCAATTGGAAAGAGTTCTTTTGTGTTGTTTTTTTTTTAATTGAATTAAGGAACACAAATATGTTTCTTTTTATTCTTGTCTCTTTCTGAGTATGGTATAAGTTATGTTTTTTATTTTGTTTTTTCATTTTATGTTTTATTGCTACTTGATTTTTTTATTATGTTTTTTTTTATCTATAAAATTTAAAATCTCTTGGTAAAACATTTATTTTTTGCAGGTCGTTGACCTTCTAAATGATCTGTACACATGTTTTGATTCCATCCTTGAAAGCTTTGATGTCTACAAGGTAAATATTATCTTAGTTTCTCTTTTAGAAGATGTGAGAAAAAAATATGTCTTCAAGTAGGACATTCAATTTGCTGATGATATTCCATAGTTGGTTTTATTTCTGGATATGAACTAGTGCAATGCTGATGCATTTGCAACTTTTTTAGAAGTGTATATCACAAAACTAAACAACTCATAATAGGCTTTAGATGGAAAAGCAATTGATTAATGAACTCCAGATAAACAATACACTGATCAACTTCAGCTATCTCTTAGTCTGTTAGACCTTTGGGGCACCACACAAGATTTGTTGACCATCCTTTTCCTTTCCTCTCCATCTTTTGCTTTGGATAGCTCTTTCAATGGCTATCCCATCCATTCTTTTGTGTTGTCTTCTCATCGTTTTCTCTGTCTGCCTCTTCTTCTTTTTTCATGGTACTGTTTCCTGAAGGAAGGACTTTGTGAGCTCTGAAGACCTTGAAATATGGCCATAGAGTTTTAATTTGCATTTTCTCGCAGGTCCTATTGCTGTAATAACCCTGTCCTCTAATCTCCTTGTTTGTGATGCAGTCTTTGAATGTGATACCTAGAATCTTTCTGTAGCATCTCAATTCCATTGCTAGGATCCTCCTCTCTAGCTCTGCAGTCAGCATCCAAGACTTGCAAGCATTTAGATATATGGGTGTCATTATAGACAACAGAGCTTTCATGAGAAAAACTTAAGACTATGTTGAAAACCTGGCAAGGAAAACCACACAGTTGCTGTTTTTCTTATACAAACTGAATAGCTTTAAATTAATATATTTGTTAATTTTTGCTGCGCGACAATACAAATTCTGCTAACATATGCTATAACTAATTGGCATGTCAACGTGTCTATCAAACTGCTGCACCACTTGAACAGTCTTTTAAAAAGAGCATCAAAAACCCAAATACGAATAAAAGTTTCAACAAAGATGTCTCAGCAAAGTTAGAGAAATCGTAGAAGATAACCAACTCCCTCTCCATCATAACTAGGCAAAGTCGTCCCTTAGTGGGCAAATTCAATCCATTAATGCTAGAACCAAATGGTACAAAAACATGTTTGTTCTATACTCTATCAGACTGCATCAGTGTTACTCATTGAGTGTAGCCACTCAAGGAACTTTTTTATGTCTTTTGGAATGTTTTTAATTGGAAAAGATTCCATGTAATAAAAACAAATTTTTAACTAGGATCAATAAACAGTTTTAGTCTTTTTTAAAAGTATTAGCTCCAATGTAACTGTGAAGGCTTGGATATCACATGTAACACATGTTAGTTTATTCAGCGTGGCCAAGATAAAAGAGCCTCGGGTGTCATGCTGCACCTGATGTTTCAATCAAATGCTTAATTTATCTGCTTGCAATTTGTATTTGTAGGGTAACTTAAAGGGTACATTGTACAGTAACAACCCAACAACCCGCTTACAAATGAAGAGTTAAAAATGAACATTTGCAATATAGTTCAGAAATCACGCCACATGAACTCATGAACTGACAAATGTTTTCCAAAGCATGTTGAGACGTGCTAATTTGTGTCCTAAAGTACATGGTGCTGCATTTTCAACACCTCCTGTGAAAAAAAAATTTAAATTAAATTATAGCTTTTATATAGCGCAACTTTCATGCTTATAGCATGCTCAGAGCGCTATGGTTCAATCTCATTCTTGGACCAGTGGGGGAGGGGTATCTGGGAGAAAGTTTCCTGTGCTGCCTTTAGGTGCTCAGAAAACACAAATCTGCTCAAGTCAGGTATCGAACCTCCAACACCCTTCATAGGTAGCCAAGTTCATGCTTACTTAGCCTCTCGACCACGTTAGTATATTGTTATTATTAATAATCTGTCTTTATTTTTTTTTTTTTACTTTTCTGTAAGTATTTGCACTCCTGTAATCATACAAGGCCTCTTTTTATCTTGGCTACCCTGTATAAAGTGTATTGATTCTTTCTCCAGGTGGAAACAATAGGAGATGCCTACATGGTTGTCTCTGGCTTACCTGTCAGGAATGGGAACCTTCATGCCAGGGAGATAGCCAGGATGTCATTGGCCTTGCTTCATGCTGTGTTCAAGTTTAAGATACGACACAGGCCCGGAGACCAGCTGAAACTCAGGATCGGCATGCACAGTGGTAGGTTGTGTTAGGTTAGAATGAGTTCACAGATTATTCATGCAAAGAAAACAGCTTTCTTTTAATACCCAAACTCATGAAAAAGACAGATTATTTCTTTATGAGGCAATCAGTTAAACAGTTTAGATTTGGTAAATCTTTTCTTTCAATGGATTCTTACATTATCAATTCTTCTAATTTAATGGTCCCCTTTGTAAGTTATACTGATATTTTACAGTTACAGACTGTCAATGTTAATACTGAATGTTTTCATGTTAAACAGGTCCAGTGTGTGCTGGTGTGGTTGGTTTGAAGATGCCTCGATACTGCCTCTTTGGAGACACTGTGAATACGTCCTCAAGAATGGAGTCTAATGGCTTGCGTAAGTTATTCCAATAGGGTTCATTTTAATTTGTAATATTTGAGAAAGCCTAATTAAAAACAGTAGAAACTTACTTTCTACATAAGATATACATGAAATATAGTTACAGCTAAAAAGGAGAGCTCATGGTTGTTTACTTTAAGTCTTACTCTCTAAACCTTGAGTTTTGAATTGTGAGTTCTTAAGCATTTGAAAATAAAACAAGGCTTAAAGACTGCTTTTTTTCAGGTATTTATTAGAGCCTCAGTTGTCTCATGGAGACTTAAAATCTTAAAAATAGAATAGCCATTTTTACTGGGCTTTAAGATTGATTTGCTGCTTTACAATGTGACCACAAAAAAAAAATACAACAAAAAAAATTAACTAACTAAAAATTAGAAATTGAATTTTTTATCATTCAAAAAAATATGTTCAGTTATAATCAGCATTCATTTTTAAGATCACCAAAGCTCAAGTTTTTTTTTTTCTTTTCTTTTAGCTCTACGCATTCATGTGAGTCCAGCCACTAAAGAAATTTTGGAAACTTTTGGAACATTCCAACTAGAGATGAGAGGAGCTGTTGAAATGAAGGTACAGCTATTTGAAACTATATATCTTCTTCTTCTTTTTCTTCTGCATTCTCATTATTATGTTACAGGGTTTAGATAACTAGTCCAATATCCAAGATAAACTTTGCTGTTGTTTCTTGATCAGGCAGTTATCCGTATAGTTTTTCTTTTAAATGGGTGTTTTGGGGTCAGTGTCTTGTTGGGGGCCTCTTGATGGAGAATACAGTGTTGAAGGACATGGTTAGCATTTTCTGGTGAGACTCCACAAGGACAAATTTCACTTTTCAGTTTCCGAAACTTTTGTTGTCCCATACTGTTGTGTCCGGCTCTGAGTCAAAAAATTATAAATTAATCATGTAGAGGTAGCTTATAATAGACATCGTCTTTCTTGTTATGTAAATGAGAGCTTGTCAATTTTTGGGTTATTCTACAGTTAAAGTAAAGTAAAGTTCCCTTTTCAGACCTTGCGATCTATAGGGCAGATGATGTTAAGGTCATCTGTTTCTTTGGCCAACGGTTAACAAGCATAGTGTCATCTGTCAATCACAATGACCAACTGCCTTTACTTTCCCCAACTAAAGTCATGTACCCTTTAGAGCTGGGTGGACTCAGGGACTCCCTTAAAATCCTGAAGTTCAAAATCCCAGTCTTCACTGAGATTCGAATCCGGGACCCCAAGTTCGGAAGCCAAGCGCTTAACCATTCAGCCACTGCGCCTGCATCATTCATTATTTTTTTACCATTCCACTTTTGGTTTCTTCATTTCTTATGGAAAGAGTGTTACTTTCCATTGTTTATTTGTAGTCCCACTCTTGGCAAGTGTGTCAGCCTAGTCATTTTCTTCTATCTGTTAGTGAACAAGTTTTCATGCTATTGTTGCTTTACAGAGGCTTTGCTGACTTGTTTCACATAGGTGGCAGTGAGTTTTTTAAAGTTTCGAAGGACTGCTTTGGAATCAGTATACAACAGTTTTATTATTTATAACTTTTATTATAATATGGCATTGTCTTCGATTCCAAAGATTAAAAATTACTGCAGTATTTCATGTGAGCTAGCAAACCCACTTGCAACCTGCTTATTTTGCCACACCTGATGCAGACAAAGTCTATTTAAGTTTTCTTTTCATCTTATTTTGCCTGTCTTAGGCTATTATTATCTATATCATATTAAAGATATAATTAACAATTAATTTTTATTAGGTCACAGTCTTAAATTAGAATAGATTGGTAAATTTTTTGTGCGTTAAATTGTTTTAAATCCCGCTCTCATTTTTACAGGGTAAAGGTGCCATCACGACTTACTGGCTCCTTGGCGAGAAAGATTCCCCGTACAACATTCGCCAACAGGGCTGTAATGAGCCTGGATTAATAGAGTCACCAAGCAAAACACTTAGTGCATCCCCATCAGGTCATTAACACACATCCAGTTTGTGCTCTGTACCCTGGACACATGCACAAGGAAGTGTAAGATTTCAATGTCTGCTGAGTTCCTAATATATTTGCATATCATATTCTATCTTTTGGTATTTTCTTGTAAATTGTTACTGTGAACTTTAGATCAAGGCAAAAACATGTCAAACTTTTCCTTTGTGTAAATGTGTTGTATCTTATGGGTAACCTTCTTTTCTTTTTTCTGTGTTACCAGTATGTAAGCTATTTTATTTTACCTTGATTTTCAAAATCCGTAAAATCAAATTTTAACACATTATTTTTTTCTTTTTCATAATTTAAAGGGAGTACAGATTTATTTTTTTAAAACTATGAACAAAATGATATGGAATGAAGAATTCCATGCAACGTTTATAAATAAAAACATGATTGTATATTCATGAAATGGATCATACTAGGCTACTTGTAAATATTTAGAACAGACAAGGAGTGTTTTAGGTCATTTTGTTTTCTTTCATATTATATTTTGATTGGTATGTATTTGAATCAAGGTGATGTATTTATACAAAATACATTGTAAAACGAATTGTTGTAAGATTTTTAATTTTTTTTTGCCTAAGTATAGATTTGTAATAAACTTTTCAAGGCCCTATAGTCAAACAATTATCATTGTGATGAACCCGCCCCCTCCTCCCATATTACCATAAAAACATTTAAAATCTTACATTTATAACACTGAAGACAAAACAACAACAACATGGTGATGATTCTCCAAAAGGGCAGTCATTCTGATCTGGTATGAACAAATCCCAATCAGAAAATATGGAGTCATTTCAGAAATCGATGCAATTATCAAAAGGAAGTAAAACTTCACAGTAGACTATAACCAGTTTGGTCCATCCATATAAGGTCCCATGTGAATTTCATGTCACAAAGACTGTCCTTATTGGATGCTTTCTGTTATGATATTCCGTAATTAAAAACACTTTTGTATTACACTAATTTCAATTTATTATTAGAGCAAGGTGTTTTGTTTTTCTTTCAATTATATGTTAACTTTTGATCTGTTCATTAGTAAAAAAAATTTTTTTTTTTTTTTAAATTAATTTTTATATGAAATCAGCTTTCATACATTGTCATGTCTGTTTCTACTGCCATGTTGAAAGTCAATTAGAAAATTAGTCAATTTTTTTTAGTTGTCATCTCCTTAAGATCTTGTTGCTTCTCTCCCCTGATTCCCTGTTAAAATAATTCTAATATTAGAAATATTTTATTATTTTTTTTAAAGTCAAAGTGAGATTTGGCTTTATAAACTGTTATTTTTTTTATTTTTTTTGGCCGGTAATTTGTATGTCCTTAAAAAAATGTTTGCAGTTGCTATAAAAAAACAACAACATTAATTGTTATCTGTGTGATCATTTTTTTTTGGTTATTACATGTATTGTGTTATACAATTTATTTTTCTACATTTTGTCTATAGGCTACAACTTTGTAGATTTTTTTTTTCTTTCTTGATATTTTTCATTGACCTTTTATTAACAATTATTGAGATATGTATGTATCTGATATTTTGTTATAATATAGTTTAATTAAATTAGTCCCTTTTTTTGCGTGTCTACTTTTAGTAGGAAAACTGCTCCCTCTTTTATATATATATCTATTTAAATTATTGTGTGATATTTCATTGTTTCAGATTGTGATTCTTGTATACACCTGACAGTTTTTTTTTATGTCTAAGCATTTTATGTTGACAGTTATTAATAAACAATGTAATATCTTATTGTTTTTTTTTTTAAATAATTATTTATACTGTTTTTATTTCCATTTTTCATTGTGATATATTTATTTCATATACAAAACTTTTTTTTTTTTAAATTTGGATTTCAAATTTTTTCAGTCAACATATTATATTATTTATTAACAAAATCGAATTGACAAAAGGAGGTAACTCTAATTAATGGATGTGCACTGTGTGTGTGTGTATGCCTGTGTCTTGGTGCATGTGTGTCTCCATACATATATGTGGATTGATGGTGCCTTTATTTTTTTAAACATCACTTCTCATCAATCTCAGATCATTGATCGGAACTCCTCACTGCGCACATTGACTGTAGCATTATGTATCCCCACACGCCCATTCTGTTGAGTCTGTGAGAAGAAGTCATCTCCTTAAGATCTTGTTGCTTCTACTTGCTTTTCTTCTAGCTTTATGGATGTACTCATTACAAAAAATAGGAATGACTATGTTCAGGGCCAGCCCTAATAATTGCGAAACGGATTGTGCGGGGCCCCAGTTTGGGTAGGGATAAGTATAATGTCAATATTAAGATTTTAAATTAAAAAATACATTCGTCTTTGCAAAAAAATTGTATATACTGAAAGCTGACAATACGTTTTTTTTCTTATCGCGTGTAGGATTGGTATCGCAAAATAACACTGCCTATTTTTAAGATTTTAATAGTTTCAAATTTCAAGGACTTTTTCGGTTATTTTGCAATTTGAGGAAATTTTCAGGAGCCCTGGATAATCGGGAGGCAGCGGAAACCATGTTATTATATATAAATTATAATGATTTTAATTTAATAATTTATACCTAGAATTAACGCTGGGCCCACTGTGTCCGCATATGTTACAGTGGCCTAAGGCCGACCCTTACTATGTTTGTGTCAAGAATATATCAATGTTTTACCCATACACAGCTCATTGAGATTAAAATGCCATCTTGAACTTATCTAATCCTTATCTGTTCAGATTGATTATCAAGTTTTCTTGAAAGATGATAACAAACTTTTATTTAATCACGTCAATTTATCATATATATATATATATATATATTTTGTCTGTCTTTAACCTCATAAACAATTTTTTTTTTTTTTTTATAAATGTTTAATGCGTGTACAAGTGATTTTATTCTTGAGTCTTAAAGTTTGAATGTACTAAGACAAGTGTAAATTTTAACCAATAAAATGAGTTATAGCTTATATTAAATAAGCAAGATGGTAAATATTTAGAACTACACTATATTTAGCTTCTTAAAAGTATTATGCTTGGGTTGTTTCCATCGAAGATTAGAAAATATTAAAAAATTATTTTCACACCTAGATTTTTTCTTGATAAATTTACTCCCCCCCCCCTTTCCCCCAAAAAATCTTGTCTACATTGGTTTCGGTTATTGTAGTAGCAGTGCAATCCTTTGTACCCAATGGATTGTACTGTTGGAATGAATTATCAGATTTTTAAAATAATAGATTAGTTGAATCAAGATTTGTTAATGATATTTTAGTAATTGTTTTTTTTTTAAATAAAAATACTTATTTTAGTACATTTAGTTTGATGTCAATGTTGTTTTGGATGTTTAATAATAAGATTAATGTTTGAAAATAACTTACTTTCAGGACAGAGAAGCTATAATAATACACACACAAAAAGTACTTGGAGGAATATAAATTGTTATAATTAAACATTTTCGGAGATCAAAAACACTTATATTTCTTAAATTGACTTCTTAGTTAATATGTTTAAAAATGAAAATAGGCTTGACAAAATGAGCATAACAGATAGGCCTATCAAATATATGCTAATTATTAGCAAAGCCCAAAAGCGTTCATCTTCATCTTCTCTTGATCATAATAATTATCTTTTTTAAAGATATGAGACTATTTGCTATCTTCCTTTTAACTCTTTAAACTTTCATTTACCTTGCATAACAATCAGCATGGGGATATTCCCTAAAAAGAGTTATGGCACTTTACAGCCATGGTAATTTTATATTCAAAGGCCACTGTTTTTTTTAAAGGCTAGAAACACTTTGGGTTGGTGGGAACCTTTTCAGATTAGACTTCTGTGTGTCACTCTGGGGTAGGAGGACCCTATCTAGATTTGACCCCAACGTGCAAAGCACTTTGCTTGAAGTTGTTAGTTTTTTAAATACCCAGTACTAAGATAAAGGTTAAAAGTGTGTCTGCATGTATGTTCTACAAGACCCAGTTCAACAAATACAACTTTGCCTCTATAGACTCTGACCTGTTTTATCTCTATTGCACCTTTTGTCTAGTAGTCATTTACAAAGTGTATGACCTTTGTTTGGATTTTTTTGTTTAACTGTTTTGTTTCCTACTGCACTGACTTATGTAACATTCACCTGTGACTTAGCAAGTGAACATAAAATTCACAACCACACAAATTAGTTTCAAGAAGCTGAAGAGTGACATAGATAAGTCAAGGAGATACATTGCAACATTAACAAAAGAGTGTAGATGTTTAAAAAAATTAAATTAAAACTCTGGAGGATCAACCACCTTACTCCTAAGATTTTTTTTCTCTTGTATTCAATTAATATTCTTTTCTTTTTATTTTAAACCTAGAAGCATCTATTGTGCACTTGTAACTAGACTTGTATCAATTCTGTTAGCCATAAATAAGTAAATCGTTACAAGTTTTGAAAAACCATACATAACATCTACATACTGGTATTTCTAATTTGTCTATAACTTTGTTCTTTAAAAGAATTTTTTTAAACCTATTGTTTACTATTTCATAGATGTATTACTAGAGTTCAAGCTATGAAAGGATCTTGTTGTAAATAAAACACAAGTATATTATTCCAAATGAATGGTTTCTTTTGACTTTGTGCCATAGATGGTGTGCGTTGTGTCTTCATTACATCATCACAGTATGGGCGGGTGTTAAGCCACAAAAGTGACGTTGGGCAGGAGTCATTTTTGTAATACCACCAGCTTTGAGCCTGCAGATTTGAGGTTCGAGCCTTCACTTGTTACAGTGCAGCGTTTGATCAATCCTAACATTTGTTCTAAATCCAACACAGTCCTTACACCAGTCAAGCAAGCAAGAATCATGTCAGCTAGCGCTTCTCCCAAACCCTCACCATCGTCCCCGCCTTGACTTTCATATAGTGTGATGGTTCAACCAAATCCTCCCACCTTTTCCAGTCAGCTGCAACGGAGCAGAATATCAAGATATAGAGGCACGTCCATTCTTTGGCGTTGACCAGCCAACTTTTGCTTAGACCATGGTATAACTTCTTACTCCTATAATGGGTTTATAAATGCAGCGGGCTACATTTTACATGTTATTGTGATTAACTACTGTTATTGAAAGAATCTTGCAATACGGACAAGAGTATATTTTTACTAAATTTCCAACTATAAAATAGTGTGATAAAGACACGAGTATAGTATTACAAACGAAATTTTCACCAACTGCCATCAATGGTCTGTGTCACTGAACCGAGTAAGATGTAAAACAATTTCTTTGTTTCAGAGTAAATGCTAAAGAAAACTGCTGGGTATCATACATTAGAAAAAAAAAAGAGACAAACGGAATTCGTACAATTTATAAGTCAACCCGCTGGCTGGCAAAAAAGGAGGAAATCCTAGGTTACTGTAAAGAGTTGTGTTTGGGAAATATGTAATCACTGTCAAAAATCATCAAGCTACTGTGGAGGGATCAAGAAGGAAAGGGTCGTCTAATAAAAACTGGCAGGACAGCATGAAAGAATAGACAGGCATCTCGCATGTCTTACCAATGAGATGAGACAGAGGGTACACTAGCTGTATAATTTTTAATGATGTCCTTTGTTATATAAGGTATATGGCTTTTTTCTTTGTAATCAGTGTGTTCTTCTGTTTTGAGATCAATAAATTTACTTTGCTATCCTTCCATGGTTTCAATTCATTAGATTTTTTAAAAAGAACATAAAACTAAAACATAAACAGAACACTCCTTTAGACTTCTAGATACTTATTCATTATAGGTGGCCTTAAAAAACAACAACATAGTTATGCCAACTAAAAATTTTGTAGTAAAAAATAAATAAAAAAACGGAAATCCAGCACAATTCTTTTCTTGTTTTGTTTCATTGAGACATATGAATGACAAAGAGTGGCCATAATGCTTTCGTCACTCCTGTAACAAGCTTTCAAAATATTCATGCCAATCATACAAATGGATCATTTCAACTACAGAAAATAAAAGCAGATAACGATGAATAAACACATCAATGAAACAATACTATAACAAAGAGTATTACAATAAGACTTCTCCATAATAAACCTTTAAGTTTACAAACATTTTACATATGTTAATGGGGAAAAAAAAAAAGCACATGTTTAATAATTAAAATAAGAAAATTCAAATAGGTTATTAATAAGAGCAGTCCAGAAAACAAAAGGCAGTTGACAAAGTTCAACTAGAATGAGTCAGTATTTGCTGCACAAACATACAAGGAGTCAGAGCTTCCACTTCAAAGAGTCTCAGTCCAGTGATGCTGAAAGAAAGTTGAAGAGCAAAGAAAACCAACTTTTATTTGCATGGCTATGGGGCTCTAGAATATCTTCAAACATTTTTTTTTTGTTATGCTTAACTTACGTTAACAGTATGTTTCTCTCTTAAAACCTCAAGGTGGAGGTTAACATTGGGCTAACATAGTACCTCTACACTATATGACTAAGGAGAGGCACACATTTGCCCTGGGTTCTGCTGGGTATCAAACCCAAGACTTGTGGCTCAGCAGCAAAGCACTCATCCCCTCAGCTACCTTGATATGAAAGCCTCTGCACATTTTACTGACCTTATTATAATACAAATTGCGGTGGTATGATGGCTGAGTGATAAACCACTCTGCTTCAGAACCAAGCAGTCAGGTTTGAATCCTGATTAATACTGGGATTTTGAATAATGGAGATTTTTAGGAAGTCCCAAAGTCCACTCAACTTTAATGTGTACCTGACATAGTTGGGGAAAGTAAACATGGTTATTGTCTAGTTAATTATCAGCCAGAGAAACAGATGATTTTTAAATCCTCTGTCCTATAGATCAACAGGTCACAAAAAAAGGCTACTTTACTTATGACTTAAAATACATGTAGATGAGTGATGCCCTGGCTATGTCCTACTGGCCATATCTGTGATGATGTGCTATTCTGCCCCATTGTTGGATATTGGTATGTTTAAAAAAAGAAATGTATTAAAAAGGTCAGTGATACACTTGTCAAAAATTTATATGGCCCCATGATTGACAGAATATCACTGTTCACTAATTTAGTTCTACTTATCACGAATGGCACAATGATGTGGGTGTTTAGATCACTGTTGCAGAAGTCTAGGACTATTGAGTTCAATCACTATAAGGGACAATGATGTGGGTGTAGGCAGACACTCAAGACAGTTGTACCAAGCACCATTTGGCTATGCTGAAAAGTACGGCTGAAAATGTTGATGGCCAATAAGTGTGCAGTGCTGCCCTTCAATAACTAAACAAGAATTAATTTTCAATGTTTTCAAATAAAATACAATGACAATAGATTAGCAAAGATTGAAATCTAAGGTAACAGTGAAAACCAAAGTAAAGCAATTATCATAAGAGTTTTTTTTTACTAGCTGGCACTTGAAGACACATTCTAAATAAACTGGTTTATCTCATATAGGTCACAGAGACCAAGGGACAGCTTTGTTTAAGAGAGTGACTAAACTGTAACACTTTAACTAGCAGGAACATAACAATTGCTATTAAAAACTCTTAAAATTCTCTTCCTTTTTTACTCAAAATTTTTGCTGCCATCTGGGAAAATGACATGACTTTTTGTTAAACTGGGTTTTGCAATCAATGAATTGAGTCTGCTTCTTAGTAACTTAACCAATGTGCAGACCATGCAATCCATTGCTTAGGAATCGGATGGAATATTTTTTTTGTCTGCTTCGTGGCTCCTATGTATAGCAGTTTTCAACTTGCTTTGAGAGCTAATGACAATTTAACAAACCTTAGATTACAGCAGGGCAGGCCTTAGGCCACTGCAACCTATGCAACCAAAGTGGGCCCCGCACTTTCATAGGCCCCGCGCTAATTCTAGGTGTAAATTATTAAATTAAACTCTTTGTAACTTATAACAGATTTCCGTCGCCTCCTGATCTATGTGGAAACAGAAGTTTGATGACATACTGTATGATTTTGTTACAAGCAAGGCTCGTGAAGGAAAGTTAATTTGATCATGATTTTGTACTTAGAAAAGAATGAATGAGATGCAAGGACGAATTTATTTTTCTTAATTTTCACTTATCAACTGTATCCTTACTCAAACTGGGTCCTGAGCAATCTGTTTCGCATAGCCCCCCCCCCCCCCCCCAAAATGGTTTAAAGCTGGCCCTGGATTCTAGGCTAAGGCAACCAAAAGAAGAGAGCACTATGGGACAATGTAAATTTCAGATCTGTAATTTATTAGTATGAAGACTAGAATCAGCTACCAAGGGCTTCGAAAGAAAAATGTATTAAACAGCCTTTTAACAAGTGCAAAACATTTCAAATATTTCTACAGTCATCTAAAACTAGATTGGTGGGGGGTGGGGGGGGGGAGGGGGGAACAATTGGCGGAGACGTTCAATTGAAAAAAAAAATTGAAAGAAAAATTCAATAGTTTATAACAAATTAAACATAACATTTAAAAGAAAAAACAAAACAAAATGCAATTAACTAACAAGAAATTCTAAAAAACAACTATCCCAGCCCTTCTACAATAAGTGGTTAAAAATGAATAAGACATTCAAAGGCTATAAGAACGTAATGTAGCATGCAGCGCTGATTATGAGACTACGATAAGCTCGATATGAATTGAGAATCAATGTCACACACACACACAAGTCTTGATCACATACAAGATATAAATCTACAACATGTCATCTATAATGCAAAGCTGAAAAAAATTCCACAACTAAAAAACAATGCATTTCACAGGCTCTACTTTAAGTCAATTATATAAAAAAAAAATGAACAAAAGTACTTTTCAAAGATGTAAACATTAGCCCAGAATGTGTTTGAATTAATAACAAAAATAAAAACCACATCAGTAAGCTCAGGCAAACCCATGTTTCTGTTCTTTCAAAGAGACTCGTTTCCTATTTTACTTGATTTGGTCCTATTTGGAAGTTTCCACCTTCCTTAGTGTGTTCCACATTCTTCTTTAAAGTAAAAACATTCAACTACTCTGACGTTGGCGTTGTTTAATGTTTGTTGTTTTTGTTAATATGTTTGTTAACAGCAAAGCAAAAAATTATTATTACTATGCAATATTGTATGAAAAAAAAAATGAAACAACCATTAAGAATACAGAAAAAGGAATTACTGAAAAAAGGAACTGACTTCATTCTATCTTTGTGCACAAGTTCTTTGAACATTTATTTTATTTAAAAAAAAAAAAAAAGTTTTCACTGAAGATATCTGTCAAAGTGAATGCTTAAAATCCATTTTGTAAAAACAAAAACTGACAGCTGTGTATAATAACAGATGTGAACACTTGAGTGTTTCAAACACACTAGAAATGACCACTACTGGTACATTGCAGATGTAAAAGTGAGAAACATGACAGGACAATTAGTACAACTGTACTGAATCAAACAGGCATGAATCTGAGTGTGTATGCTGACAGTGCCGTGTAGAGCTTTACAATCCAATTCGAAATATAAACATTTCTAGACTTTGATGTGCAACTTAACTGCAACACACACAAAGTCTTAGAGGATACATACAGCAGGGTAAAAAAACAAACGACTCAAACTTGACAGACATAATGTGTAAAATGTAAACTGGACAAAAAAGTTTCAACTTTCGGCAAGAGATCATGGAACAATTTTCAAAATACTGGCGGTACAAGTTTAATGAAAAACATATCATGAGGGAATAAAATGCAAATGGAAGTATATGGACCATTGATAGACCTAAACCCTTTAAAAGTCTATAACAAAGACTTCTGTATGACAAATTCAATGCACTATAAATACAACTAATGTCAAATAACTAAACAGAGAACAGTTATGGAGCTACAACTTCATTGTAATTGGACAAAGATAACGAAACATGTGTCGCACAATGACATTTTTGGTAGTCTTGCTTGAAATTCATAGTCAACAACATTATATAGGGTAACAGTGTATATAAACTCTTTCAAAATAAGTCAGCAAAATAAAATAGAAACAACGATATAGAGATTACCAAGGAATAATGTGAACCACCAAGTTTTGCCCTGCATCTGTGTACAGTACTCTAGTCTACTCTACGTGTTATAAAGTCATTATTATTACTGATAACAATTTGCTTTGTTTTTGGTGACAACTGATTAGTACAATTGTCTAGATACACACAAAAAAAACAACTACATTCAATAGACTTGATAACAATTTTTTTATCCTCTGTGCATTAGAGAAACAAAAACTAAGCCACAGCACAGACATTTAGGGCCTAAAGTTGACACATTTTTATTTCAACTATCATGTTTCACTTCTATGAAACGTTGATTTCATCAATCCTATTCTATTTTTGTGCCACAGAAATCAAGACTCACTTTGTGAGAAAAGCACTAATAAACTTTAAATCAGTACACAAATTCAAATACAACTCTTGGTCAGAGGGTACAAAGTTGTTGCCCATGTTTATGTACATCCACCATACAAGCAAAAAAAAATTTAAAAAATGAGGATATTTTATATTTTTTACAAATATATAATTTTTGCTGTTAACTTTAAATTTAAAACAAATCGAACAATAACAGAGGTTTTTTTTTTTTCTATTCTTGGCGCTACATAAAATTTTTCTTTTAATCACAGAAATGATTAGAAAACATTTATAAGCTGTCCCTGTAAAGGGAACACATGTTTTTTATGACAGTATGATGTTAGAGGATCTGAATAAAATATTCACTGGCATATAAAACCTAGGCGAGGACTGAAATATCCAATAAATAATTAACACTGATAAAGTATAACATAATGTAGAAATTAAAAAACAAATTACATAAAGCATGACAGTAATTATACATGATAAAAATAGTTAATCGTTTCTACTGCAACAAGCTAACAACTTTACCTCTATATATAAAATGAGCCACTCAGATCCAGGGATGTAGCTAGGGATTTAGGAGACTTTTTGGGAAAAGAGGGGGTGGGGGGGGACTTGACCATTTTTAGAGGCCCCAGCATTTTGAAATTCGACATCATGACTTGACATAATGAACTTAATAAATGTATGTCTAAATTCCAAATGGTACAGTATATTAGTAAAATGAACAAAAAAATAATAATTTTAAGGCTCTTTTAATGAATAACACCATTGTTTTTTGGCGAGATAATGCATAAGTGACAAGTCACAATTTATATCACCTCAGTTGAGTTTTCTGTGCAGCAAAGGCATCTATAACATCATCTAGATCAATGCTGTCTAGTGTTTTTGTCTCCACTTGAATAGTAAGATAATATGACAGTGGCATAATATTTAATACAAAATAAATCAAGGACATTCGTTAGGCCCTCCCCCCCCCCCCCCCTCAAGTGTGGACCCAGGGAGACTTTCGAATTTGTTCCCTGCCCCCCCCCCCCCCCCCCACACACACCTTAGCTACGCCACTGCTCAGATGGCCATGCGATGAGTTCATGAATGTATAATGTGTACAATTGAGAAATTGCAAGAGACAAATGAGGGTGATAGCGATATGCTCTGGGTGGCAAAAACTGATCGAGAAATAGATATCAGAAGAGCGGCTCTGCTTGACCTTAGGGCCATGAGGTAGTAGTCTGGATAAGTATGCAGAGCATCTTCGCTTTGGTCATGCCACCCAACACAGGGTCAATTTAGACATTAGCTGAATGACTTAAACCATTTCAGAGAATCTTTCAGTAAATATCACACCCCCCTATACATCCATTAAAGGTCAACATAATTCATTTTTTTTAAAAAGTCACATGAGTAAATCTGTCAAAGTATTCCAAGCAGGCTGCCAAGATCAGCTGCACAATGATATTTAACACAAAAATAATAAGTTTTAAAAAAAAAAAAAAGGTAAAGGCCTTCTTGATTCCTTGATTGTGCAATAATTGGATGCAACGGTAGATAAAAGAAATATACACTTAACAATGTGTCTGAGCACAAAGCAGAAACTAACCAGGGCCAAGATGAGAACGTTAGGCATCATGTTTACATCACAAAATGATATCCAATCACAAGAAGACTTCATTTGATTATCAAAATCACCACAAAAAACTAACACAAAACAGTAGTTTGGAAGATCTCTTTTAAACTTACATATACATATGTATGTATGTATGTGTGTGTATATATATAGACACACATGTACACCAATAACACATGATGGCCAACAATGCTACATTAGGTAAACACTTTTCTATGGATTTCCTGAATGAAAAAAAAAAAAAGGTCAACATTGCTGAATGCTGTAGCTCAGATAATTAAAAAGTAAACTCGTAGTCCTTTTTTTCCCCTGGTGTTTCAAGTGGCTAATGACTCATTGAAGAAAGAATGACATGCTAGGCTTAAAGTCATTGTTAGGCATAGCCTGGAGCACTTCATCCAACAGCTGCAGGGGTCGGTGCAACTGGATCTCAATCCAGCAGGGTGTTTCTTTGATACTCTTGCGTGGGTAGTCTGGTCCCCAGCCCTTGACAAAACTAAGACGAAGCAGACACAGCCTCCTGAGGTCATCAACGCCTATTCCAGCTGCAGCTGACAGACTTGCTGCAAATTGGGGAGAAAAAAAAACAAAAAAATATTTTAAGAGATGAATTTAATGTTGGAAGCTAAGAGGGTACAATTTTATATGAAAAATTGTGAATAAAATTTAAAAAAAAAATATTTTCAGAAAATGAAAATTTTTTATTTCATTGATTGGTTCAATTATAAAAATATATTTCAAATCATGGAAGCTAGATTGTCAATCCATGGAGGATACTGTTATGAAAAAATCAGAATTTCAATAATGGCAGACTGGTTGTGTGGTATGTCCTCTGGACTGTCGTTCAGTGGTCTTGATGGTGTTATGTTTAATCCCTTCCTGCGGCCACCTCCTGTCATTCTGCAGGAAATATGGGCTAACATGTAATTATCTTAAAAAATCTCAAGGAACTTGTCAAAACAGCAATGCTATTGGGCATATAGAAATGTCAAAAGATTATTTTTGAAGAGTTTTCTTTATTGTACTATTTAAATGTATCTTTACATCAAAAATGAAATTTAGTAGTGAGTAAAATGATATTTAAAAAAATGTTTAGAAATTTGATGTTTGAGCCTTTAAACATTTCAATGCCACCTTAATTTACTATCATTTTATCTTATTAACATATGCATTTGTGCTTAAAAATAGTATGCCGATATGGGAAATGTTAAGGAGTTTAATGTAGAGATTTCAGAAAAAAAAAAAGGAAATTTAATTTTCATTATTTTTTTTTTAAACATGAGATGAAAAATTAAACTCACATATCAGAGTTCGTATTCTAATTGAAAGTAAATTTTTTTTTGCTTTGAAATACTATACTGTTTCTACTGTCAAATTTTATAGAGTACCTGGAATTAGCTGCTGAAAGTTAAAGGATGGGTCTTTGTGCTCGCTTTTCAACACCACTGCTAGCATCTACCTTATTGGTTTCTACTATACTTTTGAATGAAACACACCAATCTAGCCTCTATTTGTTCTACTTAAGTGAAAACAAAATTAACTGAATCCAAACAAATGCGTTTGAGAAAAAAAAAAGATCAAAGTTGAACCCACCTCCCACTGCTGAGGAGCCAGCGATACTTCCTTGCACGGCTGCAGCTTGTGCTGCCGCTGCTGCCTGGGCTGTGGCTGCTTGTTCTTGCATTTGTCTGTGGCACTGTCGGATGTCAAACACCTGTTCAAAGTAGTTGTGGTCATTAGTTCATACATATATTGAAAAGTGTCACCCAGTGACTAGGTCTAAATCATAATGGTACCACAGTTAAAATTTGTTTAAATGTAACAGTAACTAAACTGAACATCCCAGACTTCCTTCTCCCCAAGTCTCACAACACAGTACTTCCAGAGAAGACTTTTAAGTAGAGTCCCCTTTCTGTTTTTAAGATTACAGCATTACTTTCTTGTCACCCAAAATATTTATTTTATATCTTTTTTTTTAAAGTTAAGATAACTTTATTGCTCCAAACAAATGGAAATTAAATTTGACTACAATTGCCCACCTCAGTATTACTACTATAGCAGTATCAAGATAGACACAAAACAAATAGAAAAAGACAACAGACATGCACACAGACACACAAGCAATTGATGGTTTGGGCTCCGATGTAGTTCTTGGTGATGACAAAAACGAATGTGTGTTTTTTTTTTTACTTCTAACTTTTTTAACATAGCCAAGTCCCTCCACACTATTCTGTGCTACATACCCCACAAAAATACAAACACAAACTCAAGACACAATTTTTGTTTTCAGCTACTAACCTTGATGGGGACGCGGTGGCAGAGTGGTTAAGTGCTTGGCTTCCAAACCTGGGGGTCCTAGGTTCGAATCTCGGAAGAGACTGGGATTTCGAATTTCAGAATTTTTAGGATTCCCCTCAGTCCACCCATCTCTAATGGGTACAGTTGGGGAAAGTAAATGCAGTAGGTCGTTGAGATGGCCACATGGCAACCTGCTCGTTAACCATTGACCAAAGAAGCAAATGAACTTAACATCATCTGCCCCATAGATCACAAGGTCTGAAAGGGGAACTTGACTTACTTACCTTGATGTATGCTGTAGGATAAATTTTGTGGACAGCATCCCCAGGAGCCCTACCAGCTTCTCTGTCCAAGTAAAAACTTTGTACAAAGACACTGTGGTCACTGACACACCTGATCCACACATCACCCTCTCCACGGTAGTCTAGCGAAACACCTTTACCAATATGAAGCCTGTAGAAGACACAAACCTCTTAGGGAGACTGTGAAACCATTGTTATTGTGGTTTAAGAACCATATTACAAAAAGGTGTATTATTGGGACATTAGTAAAACCAATCGAGAAGTAGAAACTCTTGACATTTTAATGAGACCACATTAAACAAGAAAAACAGAAAATACTGTTTATTTAAAAAGACCTTACCTCCTTTAGACAAATTAACACTTATAGAATGATTTTTTTTCTCTCAATAACTGATGAATGTTAGATTTTAAATAAATGGAACATTCCATAAGCTAGGACTAATTCATACAAGTGCTTCTTCCTTAGTGTCATAACAGCATGGAACAGGTTGCCTGAATCAGTCAAGAAAACCAATGACTTAGCAGAGTTTAGAAGACTCCATCATAACTATGTCAAGTCGTCATGAAGTGGGCGATTTCTGTCCTTCAAGGCTAGAACCAAAACGTTACAAAAGCTCATTCCACCCTCATTCTGTCAGGCTGTATCAGTGCTACTTGTTGACTAACGATCGTGAAAAGGACCAAGACTTTAGCGTGTAGGCACTCAATGGGCTTGGTGTGTTGTGCTTGTTCTTTGAACAACTTTGTTATTTTTTAATTGAGAAAAAGAAAAGAGTCCTTGTAATTTCCAATAAAGAGGCCTATTTCTTTAATTAGGAGGCGTGGTGGCTGAGTGGTAAAGCGTTTAGCTTCTGAACAGGTGGTCCCGGCTTCGAACCCTGGTGAAGACTGGGATTTTTAATTTTGGGATCTTTGGGAGCCTCTGAGTCCACCCAGCTCTAATGGGTACCTGACATTAGTTGGGGAAAAGTAAAGGGGGTTGGTCGCTGTGCTGGTCACATGACACCCTCGTTAACCGTAGGCCACAAGTACAGATGACCTTTACATCATCTGCCCCATAGACCACAAGGTCTGAAAGGGGAACTTGACTTTTTTTTTTACTCTTTAATTAGCATGCACAACTAGATTAATATATGGATACCAATAGGGGCATAATTATCTTCTCTTTGAAGGAATGTCTGTAATCTATAAGATAAGATAAGAGTAAAAAAATCCAATTTCTAATTCAACCAATGTGTAAATCAACATGCAACAAAGCATTTCAAGATGGGGTCTTTTTTCTTAAACGTCAACCATGGACCTTACCTTGCTCGCTCACTAGCCTCAGTCCTGTGCACATTTGATAGCTGACCCAGACAGAAGCGATCAATACTTGATGGGTCAGTGTACCCATCTACCGTGACAGTTTTAACATTGTAAGGGACCTTGAATGTTTCACCTACTTGCTGGTCAAGCTCAAAGTATGTCTGGGTGCACCAGTACTCAGGAGCTGGGAAAGTAAAAAAAAAAAATGGCTGTTAGATTTTAGTTGAGGCAATTCCCTCAAAACAGCAGTAACTACCTAAGAATAATTAGCTTAGAGTTTAACTCTTTCTCTCCTAACTGATGAAACCAACGTTAATTCCACTAGAATGTGGTAAATAATTACAGAGAGAAAGAGCTAAATCTTTACCCAACACGAAAGTAGTAACACAGCATTTCGTAAACTGTGGGGCAAGGTGCTTTTAAAAAAGGGGGGGGGGCAAAGCCAGTTAACTCTTTCTCTCCTGATTGACAATACCTTTGTTGATTTGACTACTTTGAATTATTTTCTGGTTTTATAAGCATTATTTTGTGTCATATAAAAAGAGCATTTATTTTCCATTTAATTCCATACCAAATAAAATATTTTCTGATAACAAAGTTATTGAAGTTTAATCATAACAGAGAAGTGAACTACAAATGAGTTAAATGAATAATTCCATCGGGATCATGGAAAATAAATATGGAGAGAAAGAGTTAAAATTTCTTTTCCAAGGGGAAAAAAAAACCCAGTAAAGTAAACAACATGGTTGAAGGTACCAAGAAGTATTAACAACCCAATTCCGTTGCAAAGTTAAGTAGAACAACATGGTTGTAAACCAGTAGGAAAAATGATCAAAGGTTTCCTAAGTAGTCAAAGTAAACAGCATATGAGTTCTCTAAATGAATAGAAATGTTTAAGTTAGATGCTACATTGGAACAAGGAGGGCAGATTAGCCTCTACACTCTACTGTATCTTTGTAGTACTACATTTAGTTAAAAAGAGAGAAAACTTACGTGGCTGGTTTGTAAGTGGTGCCATTGAAGCCATATCTGCTTGCATCTGGCCATTGCTCCCTGCAAGACAAATTGGTCCAATTTTAGAAATAATGCCACTAACAGGTGGTGTCAAATTCAAAGTGAGTTTCTAAAGGGAATCAGTTATCAAACTAAACAAACTGATAATTGTATTGGTGATAGATATGTGTGTATACTTTCTGACATTAGAGATATGCAGAAATGGACCATTAGGAGGCTCAAGTCTTCTCTAGCAAGAGCCCTGTACAGAAGCAATGCTGTTATGCATAGTGCACTTCTGTGTGTTTATACTTTCTGACTTTAGAGATATGCAGAGGTGGATCATTAGGAGGTTCAATTCCTCTCTTGCAAGATCCAGAGACAGAAACAATGCTGTTATGTGTAGTGCATACATGTCACCATACAGGTCGAGAATTAGTGGTTTCCATATATGCAGAGACAGAGGTCAGCAAGTCTGGGACTGTCAACAAAAATACGAGACACGGTTTTCTTTTCCATCACAGCAGTGGCACCTTGAGTCAAAATTTTACCTAGGAGACGTGAAACACAAACCATCGAGACAGTGGCCTCTCCTGCTCTCAGACTGCTAGCTTTTTGGGACTTGCCCCAACACTCAAACTATATCTCCGTTTGTAATTTTTGGATAATATAAAATCCAAAATAATAAACAGATTATCTCCTTTTCTTGGCAGCATTTAAGAATAGATAGCCATTTGACTAAGCTTAGAAAAAGACAAAAGACTGCACATTAAAAATGAACCCCAATAAAATAAATTATTGCTTTTATATAGTGCTACTTTCTTGCACTATTGTCCAATCTCATTTGTGGATCAGTGGGAGGAGGGGGTATCTGGGAAAAAGTTTCCCCTGCTGGCTTTAGGCGCTCAGTAAACACAACCTTGAGGCCCCTTCATAGGTAGCCAAGCATACTTAGCCTCCACACTTCCCACTTCTCAATACATTAGATGAGAGAGAAAGTTTAAGTATTATGCTACTTTATCAATACATTGAAGCATATACTTTTTTTTTTTTATTTCAGTTGTACGGGAGGAAAGATGAAAGGGAAAAATAGTTATACATGTTAGTAACAAAACTATGAAAGCTTTAATTTGTTCAATTCGTGCATGTTTTTTTATTTAAAATCCCAATCAATATGACAAATCTTTACTTTAGAAAATATATAGGAAAAAAACACCTTAAGTATGCAAAGAATGTTGAATTAAAGAAAAAAAAAATATATCACAAAAAAACAACAACATTTAACTATTTTTAAAACAATAATTCAATTAATGCTATTTTATTTTTACAAAATAGCAGAATAAAAAATAATAGTTCATCTTCCAAAGTTACCATATACTTACAATATGGCATAGCTTGCGAATACGGAGGCGTTGCATTGTCACCCCATCCTGCTG
Source organism: Biomphalaria glabrata (assembly GCF_947242115.1). NCBI lineage: Eukaryota > Metazoa > Mollusca > Gastropoda > Planorbidae > Biomphalaria > Biomphalaria glabrata. The sequence goes on along the minus strand of NC_074728.1, from coordinate 6,669,294 downwards.
GAGATGCTGTTAAGAAGACAAGAAACATAGCTGTGAGATTTGAGATCATAATCTTTCAATAATAAGACACTGTATAATAAAAAATGGTCGAGAGAAAAATGATAAAATAATAATTCTGGAGCATCTCTAGAGTCGTCATCACTATCATCATTAAGCCTTAGACTTTCATGGTGACTGTGCTGTGATGGTCAACCAACAAAACATCTTAAGTCCTCCTGGTCAAAAGCCACCTGCATTAGTGCAAGAAGAGACAAGCTGGTCAACTTGTTCACAGTACCAAACCAGCTGTTATCCTGTCAACCTATTTGTATTGTGCTTCAAGAGAAGATAAATGATGATGAACAGGGCGTCTGAACTATTTTAATGTTACCCTTCACAGTTTGCCAAGCCATTTTCTCTAGCCTTTCTCTGGCCTGAATTCTCAGCTCAGACTCAACATAGAAAGTCCAGCTTTTGTAATTTATATTTAGGACGGAATGTAAAAATGATGTCGCCATGATGTCTCTGATGTTGATATCATTCTAGATGTACAGACTTTGGTATGCATGATTCAATAAATGCCCTTTACTTCAAAGCCAAGAAAATTTTGAAAATTCGAGCAGTTTGTTATAGGTGTACATATAGGATTTGGACTTCTAAGTGAAAAACACATTTCATTCTAGAATGCAACATAAAGTAATCTGATTGTGTTGCAGTTGAATGCATTCAATTGTCTTCAAAATTAGATTTTTTTTATTAACTCTTTCCAGAACCCATCTACATTTCTTGTGAAGCTATCTCCCTTTGAAAGGGATTTGAGAGGGTGAAATTTCAGAGTTCCAGGGATTGCATTGGGCAACAAGAGGTAAGCAAAACAAGAGATGAAGGATGTGGGATACAGGAAAGATAAATAATTTTGATCGATATAAAAAAGGGAAAATCTAGTCAATTATAAAGTAATGCAGATATCTACTCTCAAAATATTTACTACGGTCTCAGAAACAGGCACAGTAGATCTATACACTTTATATTATACAGTTATGAAAAAAAACAAAAACAAAAGGAAACAAAAAAATTACTTCACCTTGTGGGTAATGTCGCAAGTTGGCCTGGTTGTGGACTGGCCTTGGATAGGTCTCTGCTGCCATGCTGCCGTGACCATGACCTTGGCTATTGCTGCGCACCACCTGGCTAGGGTGGGTCGGAGGAGTTGGGACACCCAAAGGACTGGGGTGAGACGCTATCCCACTTGTACCTATACAAAATTTGAACAGAATTTTAGTTATTTACTAAAAGTAATTTACCATGATAAAAAGCAATAATTAGTTGTTCCTTTATTTTTTTTAAACTATGCTTTGTGAATAAATACATATTTGTAAATCTAGACTACGTAAACTGCAATAATTGATTTGGTAACTTTTTAAAACTTCAAATAACGTAAACCATTGCAAAAATGCAAAAAATTGACGACATTTTAAAACTCAAATAACCCTTGGTATTGATACACTGGTGTACGAAATAATTTGTTTTCTCTTATATATTATTGCTATGTGTCTTGCACAATAATAAGATAAATTTACTCATTGATAATAACAATTATTATTATTATAATAAATAATAAAAATTATTACTATAGTAAATAACAAAACTAACATTTTTATCAAATAATACTTTTACTATCCAATGAACTATTAATAAAAAAAATAAAAATAATAATAATTTAAAATGCAAATATCTATCAGTTAACATTTAGATACAATAAGTCTTGTATTTGTCAATACTAAGGACCAATCAATTATAATTTTTAATTTCCCAATTCATAAGCTTCCAAGTTTATAGATGAAATGTATTATCCAGGTTCATTTCGAAATTAAATAACATTTTTTATTAAAAAAAAAATAATACAGAATTAACAAATCATTGCACACAGTTATGTGATCCTTAGCAAGACTGTGCTAATGACAAGAACCTATTCATCTTTTACACATAAGTATAAACCATTTCAGAATCCAAGTAATGAACCAGTCAAGCAATAAAATCATCCAAGAATAATACGGAAAAGAATTTCAGTGATGATATCCTAAAAGTATTACAATCCTCAACTAGTTGTAATGAATGCAGAAAATAATACCCAGAGACCAATGGTACAGCAATATAGTGATGCATTGTAATTTACCTCCTTAACTCTTTCTCTCCTATTCGACGATACCATTGTTGAATTTGACCTCATTAAAATAAATTGATGTTTAATTTTATAAACTTGACTTTGAGTTATATAAAAAGAAAACATAGAGTTGAAGCTAGGTGCTGAAACAAATGATACATACATATATTAAACATAAATGAATAACAGCACCAGGGACCAAGTTTTTAAGAGAGAAAGTAGTGAATTAAAATGCTACGAAAATAAGGGCATGCGCCGACCGAGGCTCGAACCTGTGACACTGGATTCGACACCACCGCCTAGCGATAACGCACCAAGCGAAACTAGCCTCTAGACCATCGGAATGTCCAAAAAAACATTCTTCTGATCCAGAGTCATTTCGCCCGTATGCAAATTACCACCCCAGTGGTCAAAGGTCACAAGCCCCAGCTAGCCCCTCCCCCACCCTCGCAGCATCCGTTCACTAACAACTTCGATAGAGCCGACACAGAATTTGTTTCAGCACCTAGCTTCAACTCTATGTTTACATTTATGTTTACAGCATTATTGCTCGTACCCACTGAAGCTTCTATATGTAATGTGTTTATGTTGTCCACTTGTCTATGTGAGAGATAAACAATTAGATAGAGCCATCGTTTGTCTAATACATGCCTAACGGCTGTCTGTGTCGGCTCTATCGAAGTTGTTAGTGAACGGATGCTGCGAGGGTGGGGGAGGGGCTAGCTGGGGCTTGTGACCTTTGACCACTGGGGTGGTAATTTGCATACGGGCGAAATGACTCTGGATCAGAAGAATGTTTTTTTGGACATTCCGATGGTCTAGAGGCTAGTTTCGCTTGGTGCGTTATCGCTAGGCGGTGGTGTCGAATCCAGTGTCACAGGTTCGAGCCTCAGTCGGCGCATGCCCTTATTTTCGTAGCATTTTAATTCACTACTTTCTCTCTTAAAAACTTGGTCCCTGGTGCTGTTATTCATTTATGTTTAATATATGTATATATAAAAAGAGCATGCATTTCCCTTTAATTCTATACGAAATAGATTTTCTGATAACAAACAACAAAGCTATTGAAGCCCAATCATAACAGGGTAGTGAAATAGTAATGAGGAAAATGAAGAATTCCTTCAAAACGTGGACAAATAATTATGGAGAGAAAGAGCTAATTCTTACCTACATTTCAAAGCTTATAAATGAAGAGGTTGAAATTTACATTTACACACAATTGCCGACTTAAAAGACATTGTAAATTAACCTACAATAATCTTGTTAGCAATAATTCATGAGTCAATTAAGATACAATCTTCGGATAATTCCAATTATAGCTTTACAACTGTTATTTTTCTGTTTGCTGTTGTCGTCGTTGTAGATAATATTGACTCATTGTTTATTAATTATAAATTACAAATGTAATTATTACAGAATACAACAACAAATGGTTTGGTAAACTTTTAAACAACTTGTTGAAAATCAACTATGATTTATATACAGATGAAAGGCGATTGTATAAGTCCAAATATCACCAGAACAGTTCAATATGTCAACTTGAAGTATAATACTAGATTAAAAAAATGTTACCTTACTAAAAGCCAAGCACATACAGTTATTTTTGTGTGTTCTAGCCTAAACTTCATAATTCTGTGAGTCCTAACAATATTTCTATTGCCTCTAATCTAAAGTGTGCATTTCTATATTTAGGCCAATTGTTGCCAACAATCCAAAAATAGGAATGGAAAAGTGTGTTGGGACTTTTCCCAAAAAGCCTGAAGAGTCTAGGGGCACATGAGATGCCCTGACCATAATTCCCTATGGTGAAGGCTGTTCAAGTTTGAGAAAGCTATTATAGCACAGTGTAAACAAGACACTGCACCGTTGACTTATATTTTACACGTTTCGGGTCAAACTTTAAACTCTGCAGTGAGGAGGAAGAGGAAACTGAGTTTCATATTCTTGTTGAAAGCCCTAGACATGCTAATCCTCGACAGGTCTGGGAAACCCAAAATTCTCCACCTGTATGGTGACATACATGCACTATGCAAAACAGCAGGGTTTTTGTCCAGGGATTTTTAAAGAGAGGATTTCAACTATTCAAGCCCCCACTCAAATGGAACGAGAAGAAGATGATATTTAGGTTAAAAACAAATAATAAAATATTTTTTATTTTGGCATGGCATTGTGTAAATTGTGTTAAATGTAATAACTTGTGTTAGTACTCTGTAGTATTTCGATCCAACTACCACTACCCTAAATTAAATTGTCTCAGGTCAGAAAACTGAAGTTAAGTCTAAATACAATAAATGCGCAGTGACAAAGTACACAACACTGTATAGCATGTGCCTTGTGACAAGTGACAACACATCAACTTACCACAACTATTACATGCTAGACAAACAACAAGAAGTAAATGAGAAGGGAAAAAAAAAAAATAAAGCGCTACAAGGTTCTAACAAACTATCTAACTACCCACTACAAAGAATAAATGATAAAGAAAATGTTAATACAGTCAGTATAACACATTATGAAAGAAAGGTGGAAGAGAAAAGAAAAAACAAACCATGATCTCCAAGTCATTACATCACTTTTTAACAATCAGGCTTATAATTATCAGTTAGGTGCTCACGCAAGTAACGTCAAATTATCAATAAATCTACATACTCTTGTGTCTAACAAATGTTTTAATAATACAATTCACTTTTCTGTATGTTTATTTCAAGTGCTAACTCTAATACATATATTTGCTATACATCATGTTTAGCTTTCTTAGAAATCAATATATTTTACTGAAACATTTCTATAAAAACAAAAGTTTATGATACTGATGAAACATTTCTATAAAAACAAAAGTTTATGATACAAAAGTACTGTACTAAATCTTCTTATCTATTGTCACACTAAAATTGATACAGAAAGAAAAAGGAGCTGTAAGTCTTGATTTACAAAAATAATTTTAAAAAATTAATCGTAAAACAAAAAAAAAAGTGAAAGCAAATAACTCACTGACTATATTTTTGTAGCCCAGCAAATGAACTTTTTTGTTCATCAAAGTTATCTACAGTGAATTCTCATTAAAATAAGATTTAACTCAATCATCATTTCCATTTTTGAACTATTATTCAATAATAACATTGTAAATACAAAGTATTAAATTTGTATTCTTTTTTACAATACCTCTACCCAAGTTACAACTTCATGGTGAGTGGAGGAGCCTGGATCTCAAAAACGGCGTTAACAATTTTCCTAGAAACTCAAAGCTGATGCATATTGCTGAGAAAAGTATTACTAGCTCATTGGCCACATGGAGAAAACTCTTGTTTGACTGTTATAATTTTTCAAAGTAATAAATAAAGAAAATTAAATTTGGCTTGAGTACTAGACTTAGATCCAGAGACAACATAGGTGTTATGAAAGGACTAAAAACATGGCGCAGTCAACCATAGTGTACTGATATTATGTGATAACTGAGTTGTTTATTATTAAATTGAAAGTTGCTTTAAGTGTATCGAAAGATTATCTAAGCTTTGCTTATATTTTTATGTGAATCTAATATGGATTACGTCTAATAGATTCTAGATCTCGAAGAAGATCTAGATGTAGACTAGATTTTAATTCTAAATAATGTCGATATAATGAAAGTACCAATAAATAATAGCATAATTCTACATTACCCGATGGCCGAATTGGTAAGGCAGCTGACGATGTCAAAATCACGGGTTTGGTACCCAGATTAATAAAATTATTTTTATAAATATTTTATAATATTTTAAGTTGTATCATGTTTTGTAAAATATTTTACATGTTTAGGATGTTCCTTCAGAGTTGAAGATAATTACTTCCTAGTCCAAACCTCCTGCAGGAGGACGGGGGATGGGAGCGGGCAGGGTTTGAGCCCAGTACCATCGATAAATCTGAACGACAGTCCAGCGTGCAAACCGCACGACCTGGCAACCATCATGGAGGTATTGTCCTTTTTAAACATGTTTTTCTTGTTCATTGTTGTAGCATTAATAGTTGGAAAGCACTGAGAAGAATGAAAGATGTTTAGTTTGAACAGCATCTTACTGAAATTTGATGGCTTTGAAAGTTTAGATTTGACATGGACCAAGACCATTCCTTATAGAAAGGCTTGAACACCAACTTGCAACGTCACAACCTGTGTGATGTAAGTGTTGAAGCCTTCTGTGATGGTTGGTCTTGCATTGATGGTGATTTCCTTTTCTAAAATCCACCCTTCCCATGTAAATCATCAAATAAGTTTTACACAATATGGATACTAATGCAGTGTCATTAGTGAGTAAAGTGTTGTCAAAGAAAAGACATTTAAAAAAATTAAATCTCTGGTAAACTTTCTTGGTGAGCACAAGTGAAAATCACTAGTGTGCAGCCAACCAACTGTGGATACAGATATTTCCCTTTATAAGCTTTGTGACATAAGCCACCATGAATCTCAATTAAAGCTGTAGGATACACACAAACTAAGTGTTCTAGTTCGATACAAGTGTTAGTGATGTGGCCAGTAGTTACAACAATCTAAAAAGCTGAAACAGTGATCTTTAAGTTAAATTAACAAATGACCAATTAGTTGAAGCTTTGTTACAGAAAGTCAATGTTAGTGAAAATTGAAAGCAAATTCACAAAACATTATAAGACTCATAAATTAATTTTTTTTTTGAAAAAGGGCAAAATTAATATTTTCTTTTACAGATAAAGTATAAAATCCTGTTAGTGTGAAGTTTCACACAACTTTAGTATGCAATCATTTTGTGAAGATGCTTATTAAATAATCAGTAAGGAATCGAAACAAAAAGGGTAGCAAGCCCATCACCAAATTAATGTGAATAACATCAGCGCATATGCAAGCAGCTCGCTATTAATAACTCACTTGGACGGGAGAGGTCCAACCTGGGCATGGCCTGCTGAGCAGGTGACAGGGGCTGGCTGGCGGAAGAATTATGCGGGTGATGGGGGTGGGACAATGAGCCACCACTCTCAGAACGGCCCAAGGCAGCCCCCATGGTGCTTCCTACAACTCCCACGTTGACCGGGGCCACTGGCTGTTGTGGGGAAGCCACCACAGAGCCGCTACTGGTGGAGGACGGGGAAAGTAATGGATGAGCTGCAGAGGTGGTGGGTCGGGAGCCTGAAGTCAAGAGAAACAAAAATTAATAAAAGCATAAATCAACTAAATTAAAACCACATATACAATAAACAGAGAACTACAAATAATTAGACAAAATCACAAGGAAATAAAGTTATACATTTTCTTGTTGTAAGTCTTTGCTTTGAGCAGCTGAACTACTACTAATTAGCATGGCTTCAAAGGTACAAAATGTAAAGTTGATGCTGTTGTGCTGTTGATCATTCCTTCAGCTGCAATAAGTTTTTCTCGAAACCTAAATTTTGATTGAACTCATTAATATATAGTTCGTCCATCGTGGTTCGATGATGACCACTTTGTAATCCAGGGGGGTGTTGGAGGGGGGGGGGGATGACAAGTGACTTGTGCTGGAATTTGGATTAAAGTGAGGAGGATTCGCGCAACACGTTGACCTCACTCTCTTGTCCTAAAGCCCGTCCTTTACAAGTGGTCAACATAAAAAAAAAATAAAATAAAATAAATTCTGAAAGATAGAACCCAAGCCGATCACATGGAAATTGTGTCTAAAAAAATGATGGGTTCCTAATGGGGTCATATTTTAAGCACTGTATTAAAAAATATATGAATTTTCTTAACCTTCTGGTACTAATCAAGTAATTGACACTTTGATGTCTTTATCTGTCTTTTTTCAGGGAATATAGAAGAATAAAGTGTGAAAAATTGAAAAAAAAAAAAACAACAAAAAAAAAAAAAAAGTTGAAAAGAATAGAATTGGTCTGATCAAGTGAAATGAAGAAACATGCACTGTGCACATGACAGCCAAAGGGAGACAATATTCTGTCTACACATCACCACATTTGCATGGCCAACAAAATATCACATTCTGAGTATACTAGTTGGCTAATTATATTTCTTACAACAACAATTCAATTGGATTAATAAATAACCCATATCAGAGGTGCTAGAACAAAAAAAATACCTAGCACTTTTAAACGTTACTTATAATCGTTTTATAAAGTTATGTATAGCTCTTGATAATGTGTCAACCTTTAACCCTGTATTTCTTCTGGAACAGCTGTTCTGTTTCATGCATTCAATTCCTTTTTGTTATAAGTTTATCTATTTACATAAGGAGAAAATTGTTAACAAATATATAAAAAATGAGTGCAACTGCTTACAATTTGTCAAAAAAAAAACCTTCTTAATAAATGACAATATAACAACTAACATTGACAAAAGAATACAATCAATTTTCGAAGAACATTGTTTAAAAAAAAAAAAAGCCAACCTGGCATATGGAGGAATGAGTCTGCCGGTGGATGCTGGACTGTGTCACCACCTATTTGGGCATGCTCAGAAATGGTCATGGATGCGCTGCTGCTGTACTCATCTTTAACCAGCCTTCCAGGAGGCCCTGTGCAGGGGATGTGAGGAACTACACAATTAATTTCATTAGTTAGCACAAAAGCAAACATAAAGGGGTATGCTTAATAGGATCAAGAACAATACATTTCTTTGTTTTATAAAGCCCTTTCTATTTTCTTTGTTTTATAAAGCCCTTTCTATTTTCTTTGTTTTATAAAGCCCTTTCTATTTTCTTTGTTTTATAATTCTCTTCCTAATTTCTTTGTTATATTAAGTCCTTGCTAAATTCTTTGTTTCAAAAATGCCCTCCTCATTTCTTTGATTATAAAGCCCTTATTAATTTTTTTAAATTGTTCCCTTATAATTTTTTTCCCAATGATTTATAAAAGTACTTCCTTATTATTTTTTCTTTTTGCTTTATAAAGCCTTTCCTAATTGTTTGTTTTAGACCATACTAAAGTTCTTTTATTTTATATTTCCAATTTCTTTATTCTATAATGCCATTCCCAATTTATTTGTTTTATAATGCCATTCCCAATTTATTTGCTTTATTAAGCCTTTCTTCACCTAATTTTTAATGTGTATTTTGGTGCTACACTGTTACATTTCAACCTTATTTGAAACAAACAAAAAAATTATTGTGCATCCATTGCTGGCTTTATTTTGTTTCAAATAGAAAATTAATGTTCTTGATTATTTATCCAACAAACTAGAGCTGTAGCCAGAGTTTGTCTTCAAAAACTTTAGTAACATTTAGTATCACTATTTGGTGATTGAAAAAAAAAAAGTTAGCAGACTTCATTGACCACTAAGATTAAGTCAAATTTATTTGGTCAAATTTTGGTCATAAGATATAAAAAAATAAATAATAATAATAATATTTATTATTCAATATGAAATTTTTTACAATGTGTGCATTACACCAAACAAAGCAGGACAACTATAGAAAATCAAAATATATATTCACACCAGACTCGCTTAAAATTTACAGGCGAAATGTTTATATCAGAAAGTTGAATTGTATTTAATGCTTTGATTGCCAGGTTGTCTGTATTTGCTATTGGTGTCTTGTATCTCTTTTGTGATGGTAAAATCACAAAATCCTGACTCAGAGGGGTAATTTTTTATTTCTAAATCTTTTTTTTTTGCTTTCTAATGAATGTTTTTCTCAAACAGCTGCACAAATGGAGTTTGTTTTTTTGCCAATGATCTTACCAGTGGCATTTAGGATTTTATCAAGTTATGGCTGCGGGATACACATTTAAGACCAAAAGAGAATACGCTACAGAGGAAAGACGTAGACGGCGAAAAGAAAATCTAAATCGACCACCTGCGGACAATGGTTATGCTTGCCATGGAAGTGGCAAAATATGTAGGTCACAGCTGGGGCTGCGAAATACTGCATTCCTCACTAATCTTCGGACCCGAAGATATATATATAAGCCTATTAAATATTTTTCTTTTTAAATTGCACCACATCCGGCTTTTCAAAAAATGAAGTAAATTATGTCATTGTAACCTAGAAATCTACAGGATAAATAGCTTTGAAATAGCATAATCAAAACAAACTATAATTAACTCTTTCTCTAAGCAATGCTCCCATTGTCAATTTGAACCTGTCATTTTAGTGTGTCAATCAACACAGGTTTCGTGGTTGCTTTAAAAGTCATTTAATTTCATTATCTATTCCCTAGATTTAAGATTCAAGAGACTTGTCCATAGTCTGTAAGTTTTCAAATTTAATTTTTAAAATTATGTATGATTGTATAAAAATTTATAAAATTCTGTTATGTATATAAAAACTGTGCATTCTTATAAATATAACACATTCAACTAACAACAAAAAAAAGTCATTGAAGTTAAATCATAACCTAGTGCACTATAAGTAGACAAAATTAATATTTCTATTGGAATGTGGAAAATAATTATGGAAAGAAAGGGTGAAATAAAACTATCCTTTATTTAAAAATAATGATAATCTTTATTATCCATCCCAGGGATGTAGTGGCTGAGTGATTAAGCACTTGGCTTTCTTCCTGGGTTCGAATCACCACTGAATCCATCCAACTCTAACGAGTACCTGACTTTAGTTGGGGAAAGTAAAAGCGGTTGGTAATTGTGTTGGCCATATGACACCCTGCTCATTAACCGTTGGCCAAAGAAACAGATGACCGTAACATCATCAGCCCATATATCGCAAGGTCTGAAAGGGAAGCTAAATTTCTGGACATGGAAAGCTTAATGTCCAATGGGAAAAATAAATGTGATTAATGTTCATGGAACTGTTTGTGATGTGCATAAAGGTCGATCAGGGCGACCTTGTACAGCTAAAAGTGATGAGTCCACAACTGCCGTCTTGGAACTGTTTCAGTGTTCACCTCTAAAATCGTGAAGGCAAGCGTCACATGAGAGTGATGTAAGTGCTAGTAGTGTGCTACGCATTCTGAGGAAAGGTAAGTTTTGTGTGTACATTCCAAGGCTTGTGCAACAGCTAAGTGACGATGATCCAAATCGAAGGTTAGAATTTTGTGAATGGGTTCAGGAGAGGGTAAGGTGTGACTCTGGATTTATGAGTGGCATAATTTGGTCGGATGAAGCCCAATTCAAACTCAATGGAACTGTCAATAGGCACAATTGTGTGTACTGGGCTGAAGATAATCTTCACATTACAGTTGAAAAGGCTGTGAAACTTCCTGGTGTAAATATGTGGTGTGGTTTGTCTGCAAGGGGACTCATTGAGCCTTTGCGCTTTGAAAGTACTGTTACTGGAGAAATGTATCTAACAATGCTTGCTGACTCCATATTCCCTGCCATTCGTGCATTATTCGGTAATGATGAGTTTTGTTTACAACAAGATGGCACCCCGCCACACTATCATAGGGACGTACGAGCATACCTGGATCCCAATGTACCAGGCCAGTGGATAGGACGCAGGGGACCAATTGAGTTTCCTGCATGCTCTCCAGACCTCATGCCGCTGGATTTCTTCGTATGGAGTACAGTTAAAGTTAAGGTGTACAAACATAAACCACGCCACCTGGACACACTGTGGAATGAGATTCAGGCGGTGTGCGGAGAAATCTCAGTGGACTTTTTGGTACAATGTACGGACTACGGAATCAGTATTGACTATACTCAGCAATGTATTGATGCTGAAGGCCACCAGTTTGAACATTACTCACATTTATTTTTCCAATTGGACATTAAGCTCTCCATGTCCAAAAATTTTGCATTTTAGAGCGGGAAATAATTTGTCTATGACAGTTTAAAGTGTGTATACATTTTATTGATGCACCCTGTATACTGTCACAATTAAACTGTGCAATGTCTTAGAAATCAACTAACCTGCATGATGTAGGGATAGACCTGATAAGTCTGAAAGAAAATACAAATTTGTAACTAAATTATTTGGAGATAGAACTAAACAGATAGTATTAGATTACTATAATGTAAAAGGATTTAATAAATTAAAAGCTTTAGTATATAATATAAGATCGCTCGTGATCAATCATCTTTGAGGCCTCAATTTTGATTTAACATAAAAAAACTCTAAGTAAAAAAACAAAAATTTTTTTACAGGCACAGGTGCATTTAGTAAAAAAGAAATATAATTAATTATAAAACTGTTCTATAAAGAAAAAAAATAAAAAGAATGCTTACCAATACCAGGGGATACCACTCTCTCATAATGGTATGGATTGATACAAACACTGTCTTGCTTGAGGTCAAAGGCATATTGGCAAAATTTCACATGTTTTAACTCATTCTTGTGCAAGTCAGGCCAGCGCCATATTCTGGCATAAATGACGTGTGGGAACCCTTTCCGGCCAGCAACCTGTAGGAAGAAAAAAAAAAAAAGGTTTTTAGGTTTTTAAAAGGTCAAAAAAAAAATTTTTTTTTATACTATTCATTATACTAAACTGTGGCATTTTACGTCTCGAGAGAGATCATCTTTCCCCTTTGAAATTTCCTGTGTCTTTGCAACTTCTTGTGTGACTAAAGAGGCCAATCCTTGATACACAGCTGTGGTCACAGGTTGGGCATATGTAATCACAAGGCGCTGTTGCATTTTCACCCTTCTTTCTACTACTGCTGTGTATGGATTACAGATGCCATTATACTATTTATACTGTACTATTTGATACTATTCATATTATACTAAATATTACAGATGACTCATTACAGACTGACTATTATGGGACCAGAAGAGTGTCAGATTACCAGATAATAAAAATAATTTAATTGTAAGTTATGAAAATTCTAATTATGATGTGATGAGATATTATCTTAGACTTTCAAGGCTAAAATGTAAACAATAGAAAGAAAACTGATTCAAGAGTTTTTCTTTTGGTGCTATCTTCAACCTTTTTTTTTTTTCATTTTTTCCATAATGTCGTAAACAGTAGGTCACCCAATGCCATAAGCCTAAGAAATAAAAATACATCTAATCAGTTCCCATTTTTTGCTTTACCTTTACCTATCTTGTTACCTAGTCTGTTGGACCATTGGGGCACCACGTAAGATTTGTTGACCATCTTTCTCCATTCCTCTCTGTCTTTTGCCTTAGTTAGATCCTCTTTCAATGCCAGGCCTGTCCATTCTTTTATGTTGTCTTCCCATCGCTTACTCTGTCTGCCTCTTCTTCTTTTTCCTGGTGCTGTTCCCTGGAGGAAAGTCTTTGCGAGACCCAAAATATGGCCATAGATTTTTAGCTTCCGTTTTTTACGATAGTTAGCAAGTCATCATGGGGTCCAATCGCTGCAGTAACCCTGTCTCTGATCTCTTGGTTTGTGATGCGGTCTTTAAATGTGATACCTAGGATCTTTCTGTAGCATCTCAATTCCATTGCTAGGATTTTCCTCTCTAGCTCTGCAGTCAGGGTCCAAGACTCACAAGCATATAAAAATGTGACCAAGACCAGGGAGTGCATCAGTCTGATTTTGGTTATGTTTGCCTATTTCGCTAGCCACCATTAAAGATGTAACAATACTTCAACACAAAAAAATTTAGCACGTAAACTGTTAAATAGTAATCACAGAAAGAATATATATCACCATTTAACACACAAGAAACATTATCTATGAAGAGTCAATTGTAGTTTGATCAAATATTAAACCAACATATTCCAGTTAATGATCTGTTCTTAAAGATCTTTTCCAAACCTTTTTTTTTCCTCTCACAATGAAGCAAAAAGCTAATAACACTGGCCTCAAACTCAGCTTCTTTTGTAATTTAATATACATATATTTCAGGGAAAATAATAAATTCTTTCTCTTTAAAACTTTCTGCTTCAATGTGAATATTGTCTGCCTTTTCTAGTTCTTGAAGTTAAATTTACTTTATAATGTTCTTTAGTATCAAGCCATAAACAATCCTAATATCATATCATCATACAAAGAAATTTCTATTAAGTACAGCATGATTTAATTACCTGTAATCTGCCATCAAGTGTTCTTTGGATGGTGACACACTTGGAAGGATGGGCCCCATTGGTTGTGATGGCTGTAATCAAACTGTCTAGCTCGTCCCTCTTCTCTTTCAGCTTCTTCACCAAACTCTCGATGGCTCTTTTGGCAAAGCTTTCACTCTCACCACCCTATTGAAGTAAATATGGATAAAATGTTGAACAGTTGTGACCCTTCACCCTCAAGTAAATCATATTACACCAGTGATTAATTTTAAATATTATGAAGTGTTTTATTTTTAAAGTTTGATCTTAGTAGTAAAAACCTTTTTTTAGATTCAGAAAAATATTTTGAGATGAATATTTAAGACCTTTTCCTGATATAAACTAATAAAATTAATGCAATGACTAACATATTAACACTATTTCTGCATTCAAACATACAGGAAATACCTTTGATAACCTACATAAATGATAGTTAATGATAGCATAATTGTATACAAATAGAATGAACTTTAACCCAAAAATATTTATTCTACAACAAATGTACATCAATTTGTCACAAAAAAAAAAAACAACTAAAGAGCAATACAAAAAGTCATTTGTGTCTAAGCTTTACAATCAACAAAAACATATTACTGAACATCTAAGTATATACATATACTACAGACTCAGACAAGGCTATGTTCTTAATCTAAGAATATATTAGGCTCTAGCAGACCAACCTGTCGATGGCACATTAAACTGTGGACAATGCTTAAGCAGGCATCAGCTGATGTAGGAGCCTGTGTCGCCATGGTGGCGACCAATGTTTACAGATGAACCAAACCAGCAGATGTTGGGCGTCTTAACCGTGTCTTAGTTTTACATCAAAACTTTGTATCACATTATTTGATCTAGACAGACAACTCTGAAACTTCAACATGAGATCAATGTGAAAACATTATTGGTCGCTTACATCTTATGCCTAAACCGAATATAGTGAAATCCAGCATAACTCAAGAAAATGTTAAATTAATTTCAATTTGTTAAAAGGACTACCAAGTATAGTATGACAGTACGAAACCAAAACCCACCTACAACCTTTTCTGCATAATATATGGGGAAAGACTTTTTTTTTTAGTTTACGAGTCTTGAAATATTGCCAACATCAAAAACAATCTCTTTTTGAGTGTTCATGAAGAGTACAAACTTTGAAACCAAAATAAAATCAATATGTAAAATTTTAGTAGCTAAAACACAACAAAACAGACAAACAATTTTAGAATTTATATGTACATTTTTATCAAATATTATTTCCACAAATAACTTCTTCTTCTAGCCAGCTTTTCGCTGCTGATCTGTGAGCTCTTTTGCAGACTGTGCCAAGGAAAAATAGTGTGCTGTTTTCTTCAGTTGTTCAGCACTGCCATACAGGCTGCTGGTTATGTTGGGCTGTAGTGGTAGTAGGGGCTGCCTAAGGTGGATTAGGAAGGGGTATTCAAAGTCTACAAAGGGGGAGTTGTGTGGAATGTATTATGTTCAGTGGTAATTTAACAGAGGTGTGTGTCCGGTTCTTAGTCCACAAATAACACATTTGATGGACAGCAAGGCACTGCAATGGTCGTGTGATAGTTCCACATGTTTCTTTTTTAATCCTGAAGCCCAAAAATTGCAGCTTTTGCTCTGCTGGTGCATCACAGGTGACATGGGGATTTACAAGACCTTAGCAACCTAAATCATCTTCATGTGTATTAGAAGCATGCAGAATAGTACCTGACCACAGTATTCCTGCCATCAAAATAATGACGCAGTGAATTGATAAAATGATGGTGAGGATAATGAGAGAAATAGGGGGGGGGGGGGTTTATGAGTCAACTTTAGTCTCTTATTTCCTTCCCCTATCTCTTGCACTGTTGAATCTAGAGACTAATCCTCAATCTAGATTAATCAAGACTAAGGAAGA
This sequence comes from Biomphalaria glabrata, assembly GCF_947242115.1. Lineage (NCBI taxonomy): Eukaryota > Metazoa > Mollusca > Gastropoda > Planorbidae > Biomphalaria > Biomphalaria glabrata. The sequence continues at coordinate 6,653,348 of NC_074728.1, read as the reverse complement.
AAATAACTTTAATCTAGATTGGAACAAGATTCTAACGAGTCTAGACCTAATCTAGATCTAAAGTTCATTTTTCAACTTCAAGAGACAAGATTTAAGAGTTAATCTGATTATCTAAAGATATAGATAGATTTAGATTAAAAAAAATATAGATCTACAAGTTAGTCTACATCGATCTAGATGAGTAGATCTACTACTCTAGATCTCAAATCTAATAAATTTTAAAACAAGTATGTACTGTCTGAAGATCTAGATCTTATAATACTAGATTAAAGCTGCCATATCAAATAAGTTAAGCTGAATTAAGTTGATTTTTTGCATTTGAATTCTCATCTAGCTACTGGCTACACCTAGAAAAAAAATGAAACCATCTATAACCTCGTCATCCAATGGATGCAAAGATGTTGCAAAGTTTCAACATGAGTAGTTTCAATAAAATCTGATGTCAAAGAGGGGTGGGGTAGGTATGACAGAATGTAAACTTCATCAGGATAGACACATTTTTTTCCTTGACTAAGATATCAAACGCCTTGTAAACCATATCAGACAATATGCATTTAAAAAATATTTTAATCATCTTTATAGAATTCATTCATTTCAGGTATTTTCTGATCAAGCAAGAGGTGAACTACCACGTGCAAAAGAAAAGACTAATTTTCATGTCAAAGAGATAGTTAAAAATTTAGGCAGTCAATGCTATGAATAGATTTACCAATGACAGGGGAGAGCATGTATATATACCATACACTTTATATAAATTATTTAAATACTTAATAGGTAATGGGAAGTAAATCTGTTAAAAAATTTTCTTTGTTAATTTGTACAATACAAATTATTTTTTGTCAAAATATTGATTTTATAAACATGTATTTATAAATTGCTTGTAAGTGTGTTTTGTTGTTTTTAGATACTAAAAATTTACTGATTATGTTTATTTTGAACATTAAAAAAAAAACACTGCACAAAAATACAAGACTGCTAAAACCAAATGTGCTTGATATTGTAGCATTTTCTAAAATGATAAACCTTATCAAACACCCCTTATAGCTATGAACAGGTTCAATGGAAAGCAAGAAAAGTGTAACATGTACATGTTCTCCTTTCAATCCCGAATCCAAATATATATAGAGCTTGCTTGGCTAATGCAGCATGGGGCTATACAGTAGGCTTAGAATCAGAAGCACCCCCATTCATGTGTTTTTTTTTTTATATTTTACTGATCCCTTAGTCTGTTGGACCTGTGGGGCACCATGCAAGGTTCATCAACCATCTTTCTACATTGCCTTCATGCCTTAGAACCTCTTTCAATGGCAGGCCCGTTCATTCTTTTATGTTGTCTTCCCATCGCTTTCTCTGTCTGCCACTTATTCTTTTTCCTGATACTGTTCCCTGAAGGAAAATCTGCGAGCACTGAAGATCTTGTAATATAACCATAGATTTTTACCTTGCGTTTTTTTAACTTTAGTTAGCAGGTCATCATGGGGTCCTATTGCTGCAGTAACCTTTCCTTATAATCTTTCTTACATTAAAAATAAAAGATGGTTGTAAGCACTCTAGACTATATTTATAGATCTAGAAATCTATATTGGTAAGCGTGGTCGAGAGGCTAAGTGCGCTTGAACTTGGTTTGGCTTGGCCAAGGGGGCTGGAGGTTCGACACCCGACTCGGGCAGAGTTGTGTTTACTGAGCGCCTAAGTGCCCTAAGGGCAACATGGAAAAACATTCTCCTAGATAGCGCTATATAAAAGCCATTTAATAATTTATTGAAAGACTGCAAAGCTTTTTCCTGCTATTTGATTTACAGTACCGGGCTCGACACCTAAGCTTCTCTAGATCTAGATTAGACTACATCAACGCTACTTGTTGATCAGGAAACATGAAAAGGACCAAGATCAAGATGCTTTTGTATGTAGATCTAGTCAATGCAAAATGCAATGTAGTCTTTGTAGATCTAGTAAAATACATGTAGCTGCTGAATGTTGTGTGTCTGTTCTATTTTATGAGTAAATTTATGACTGTGTTAGTTATTGTGTATGTTTCTGCTGTGTTGTCTTAATATGAGAAAATAGTCCTTGTAATCACAAAAAAAAAATCCATAACATAAGGATGATAAGCGCGAAGGATCAATAATTTAATAAAGCAGTCTTAGGTTTTAGATCTAGAATAAAGAATCTAGAATATTCTAGAGACTAGATCTACGTTTATCTAGACTACGACTAGTCTGACTAGAGTTTAGACTTTAGTTTAGAGCATCATGATCATCTTACTTTGTTAATCTTCTATTTAGTCTTAGTTAGAAAAGGCAGTAATTAGTAAGTGCAGTAAAGCATGCTACCGACTTCTCTGAATTATTTGAAATATAGACTAGATCAGTAGATGATAGATCTAGACTTCTAGATCTATATATATATAAAATATTTGAAAGTGAAAGAGTCACAGGACAGAGGGGGTGAGAGTGAGCACTGAGAGTCACTGCCAGTGAGAGTGCATGCATCTCAATCATCAATGATTTTATTCTTCAAAAAATTGAAATTCTTGTTCACAAGTTTAAGTTAAATTAGATCTATTTCTTAGTAAATCTTAGAGTTAGAGAGCTGAGTTTTTGCATTCTTGAGATAGTGAAGTCTATAACTTTAAAACCAACATGGATTTATGACAATATATAAACTAGAACTACCTTAACAGTAGAGGTTATATGTTTTAAATAACCACTACAAATACAATCTAGATCTAGATCTAGAATCTAGATCATTTGTTGTTTTTACGAATCACAACCGAACCAAAATAAACTGCGCAAACACGATGCGCAAGTTTCTGGTTCCGTATCCTACACGTTTTGGAGAAAAGTTTCGTACTTTTGTATCAACAATGATATTATTATTTTATGTTAGAAAAACGAATGAGTACTCGCCCTCTGGCCATGACAGGGTCAAGTTTCGTTAAATTTAAACAAAATTCATCGTAGTCTCAATATCAGTTTCCACTGAGGAATTTCCTGGTGATGTGGCAGGTCTGCAGTAGTGCCGCCCTCTGACAGGCAACGAGAATGTTCCCAGAAATGTTAAGGGCAATAAGGGCCTTGAAGGTATCAGTGGGGTCAGTTGTTATTCTCCCCTCGGTTGATATACGATGGGTATATTGTTATTTTAGATAACTTATATAAACACTGATCTTAATCTCCAAGCCCAGGTTCCAATATTTTCGTTGTTGTTCCAATTCAGTTTTTCTGGCTGCCTGGTCGTGCGGTTTGCGCGCTGGACTGTCGTGCGGTTTTATCGACGTTCGAGGGTTCAAACCCTGTCCGCTCCCATCCCCCGTCGTCCTGCGGGAGGTTTGGACTAGGAAGTAAACTATCTTCAACTCTGAAGGAACATCCGAAACATGTAAAACAAACATTTTTACAATTATGAGAAAGTGGTACGGCGATGCCAATGATTAAGGTGTTTTTTTGTTTGTTTGTTTGTTTTTGTCTATAAACAGCAAATTTTAATATTTAAATATTTTGCCTATTAACTGAAATCATGACTAAGGATTGGATAAAAAAGAGAAAATATAACTTGATAGACCAACAGTATATAGATCTAGATAACTAAAGCCTAGATATAAATATCTATTAGGTCGATATATGCATGACCGAATGCATGACGCGTAGGACGTAATCATCTTCTTTTTTTTGAAGTGACTTCTGCATTATATAAGATAAGAAGATAAGATATATATGGCTCCTTTTTGTCTCGGAAGGCAATGGATGGGCCCTGATGAGTCATTGCTGGCTTTGTTTACGTCTTGAGACGGGGCAGAATCTGGTGTGGCTAATCAAGCCAATTCTAGATCGCAGACTTTGCCACAATTCGTACATGTGTATGCCTCTGATTCAGGGCTAACTGACAGGACAGCTTTCTTTTTTTTTCCCTCTTGATTAAGGCCGCTTCGTTTCTTTTGCTCTCAGCGAGGATATCCCAGCACGAACAGTCTGACTCCATGCACTCCGGTCTTTGGCTATTTCTTCCCACATACTTTCGTTGATGTCTGCGGCTCTCATGTCTCGATTGCAGACATCTCTATAGGTTAGTCTTGGGGGCCCTTGGGTCTGACTCCCTCCACAAGCTCAGCATATAAGATATCTTTCGGGATTCTACCATCTGGCATTCTACCATCTGGCATGCGGGTGACATGTCCGAGCCAGCGTAGCCTTCTTTGTGTCAGGAGAGCATACATGCTGTTCAAATTGGCCAATCTCAAAACTTCCTGATTGGAGACATGGTCCCTCCAAGAGATGCGCATTTTGCGTCTCAGGCAGCACAAGTGGAAACTATTCAATCTGTGCTCTTGGTACATGTATGTTGACCAGCTTTCACTGCCATAAAGAAGAGTGCTCAAAACACAGGCATTGTAGACTAGGATTTTGGTTGCTGTGGTCAATTTGGCATTTTTCCAGACGCGCTTGGAGAGTTTTGTCTTAATCTAGGTTTTTCTCGCAATTGTTGATCCCAAGTAGGTAAATTCTTGCACCACCGTAAGAACGTTGTTCCCAATATGTATCACATGTATTTCTGCGACGTCTTGTTCCAGGATTTCATTCTTGGAGAGACTTATTTTAAGGCTAAACTCTTGACAAGCAGCTGCCAAGGCATTCACTAGCTTCTGTAGACATTCTTGTGAATGAGATATGAGGGCCGCGTCATTGGTGAACAGCAGCTCCCTAATCAAGATACGACGTCTTTTCGTTTTGCTTTAAGACGTGCTAGGTTAAAAAGTCTTCCATAGGATTTATATTCCATCTTCCATGGATTTAAAAGCGCTGGTTAGTTCGACTGGAAAGAAGATGCCAAATAGTGTTGGAGCCAGTACACATCCTTGTTTTACTCCGCTCTTGATGGAACAACAAAAAGCTGTGAGAAGAAGCAGGCCTATCTGCAACTGACCAAACCTACCCAGGCCACGTATGCGGACGGCTATTTAAAGCGAGGATTGGACTTTACAGTTATCTTCGAGTTCATAGGAAATGAGAAATGTGCTCATCTTCGACCACGAAGGAGGAGCTATACAGTGCCCTGCATATTTTTGTGAAAAGCTGACACTTATTTGGGCAGCCAATTCTCTCTAGTACAGCAAACATACCGCTTTATATTGATATAGAATTTCAGTTTTTTTTTTAAAAATTACATTGCTTATATTTTTATAAAAACAAAAGAGCTCGTGCTTTCACACAAACTCAGAGGCGGCCTCCACCGGATCTGCTCATGTACAAGAGATATTCAAGCCATATGGACTTGTTTTGATTATTTTGAATTAAGAAATATAAATTTCAAAGAATCATCTATTGTTTTTTGCTTAAAAAGGAACCGAACAACATATCAGAAGAGCGATACCAGAGAATTGGCGTTGTTTTTCACTTTAAAAAAAACAATAAACTGAACAACCTAATATTGATTATGTGTATTCCGACTTGTATTATAGAGAATATAGGGCATATAGTATTTTGTTACGTACAACATTTATGCATATAGCGATGTTCCAATTTTTACAAATCTTAGGCTATATGAACGCACTCTGTCATTCTGTCTGTCCGGTAAAAAGTTTGTTTATTCTAAGCAAATGCAATGGGGCCATCACGTCAGTTGTTCCTCTCGATCTGCCTGCTCTTCCAAAGTAAGTATATAGGTTGTACTAGCGACACAATGCCAAGAAGTCCTAAAAATCCAAAGACCTGTGAATAGAAATTCAGACCAATGTCGCATTTCAAGCATTTATACTTTGTCCTAATGTTGTTAATTGTCTTATAAAATATAGACGTTACTTACAAAAAGAAGATGATTACGTCCCACGCGTGTTCCTATGTCAATCTAGCCATGCATGTTAATCAATGACTTAAATTCTGCTAAGTCATTGGTTTTCCTGGCTGACACAGGCAACCCATTCCATGCTCTTATAGCACTAGAGAAGAAGGAGCATTTGTAAAAATCTGTCCTAGCATATGGAACGAGGAATGTGCTTTTATCTCTGTGTCTTTCTAAATATTTTTTTTTTTTTTTGTATTTGAAGATCATGGTTCAGTGTTTTATGTATAATTGCTAATTTTCTTTTAAGTCTTCTATCCTTAATGTTTTCTAAATTTAAGAATTTACTAAAGATGTTACTCTATTCAAATGTGAATATTCGTTTGTTACGAATCTCACGGCTCTATTTTGTGTCTTTTAAAGTTTCTTAATTTTTTCTTGAGTTGAGAAGTCCCAAGCAAAAGATGCATCAATTAATTGTATCAATTAGTTTTGATCAGTCATGTAATTAAATTTGTAATTTATCTAGACTACCAATCATAACTCTCTTTTTTAAACAACTAGCTTTTCGATGTATCCGATGCACAAAATAAAGGAAGGTTTTCCTGTATTATTTACCTAACCAAGGTTAAATAACATTTTATTTCTAGGTTCTTATTTGATTTGTAGAAATTTCGTTTATACCAACTGTAAGTTAATAATAGATATAGCTTTTATATAGCACTACTTTCATGTTAATAGCATGCTTAGAGTACTATGGTTCAATCTCATAAGTGGACCATTGGAGGAGAGGGGATAAGGAAAACAAGGTTTTCCGTGCTGCGATTAGTAAAAACAAATCTGCTCGAATCCATTGTCAAATCTCGAGCCCCCTTCATAGGTAGCAAAGTCAAGCCAAGCTCAAGCGTACTTAGCCTCTTGACCACGCTCCCCACAAGTTATTAAAATTATGAAGCATATTGTTGTAAGCCTGTCCCCCCCCCCCCCTCGGACTAACCTTTTTTTTTTTCAGGTGTGAACTAGTTGGATTGTTTTGTTTAATGAGGGCATAAAATGACGTCTGGTGTGTGTTAAACTAGTTTTAGGTTCGATTGAGAGATTGAGGATTGTTTTTATTTTTGTTATGATTGTGGATCGGTGGATGTGAATTTAATTAGGAGAATAGTAAATCATTTCTTTCACTGGGATTATTGACTCATTGGTTTGTGCTTCAGCGAGAAAGTCTGCAATCAAAGTGATAGCGGCGTCCGGGAAATTTTAATTTTTTCATCCCACGAGCTAATAATATAATATTGTTTCTTAATTTGTAGACTTTTTTTTTTTACGATGAACCAATCAATGTCCATGAAGCTTAATTGAAGTTAAATGTTTCCCACTAAAAAACTAATGAGCTAGAAAGTAAGAAGAGGTTTGAAAATTCGATTCTGAGGAGCTAAAACACAAAAGTGAAAAAACAACAACAACCTATATAGCCTAAGTTCAGGGGGACACTTCCTTTACTTTGTGCATCGGATACATCGAAAAGCTAGTTATTTAAAAAAAATGTATGACTGTTGGTTTTGATAAATTAAAAATGTAATTACATGGCTGATCAAAACTAATTGTTACAATTACACTTTTCTGGTTTCTGCTTAAGTTTGATAAAAATAAAAACTCTGGGTATTATCTAACTTTATCTAACTGCCATGTATCAGTTTTAGAACCCCTGTAATATTTGGTGACTAGTAGTCACTGAACTATTCCGTGCTAACTGGAAGAGATTTTTTTCCTGGTCGGATACTGACCACGAGGTGGACACCTCAGTTGTTTTTAGACTCTCAGAGCGAGATGAGTGCTATGGATATTTTTTGACAGCAGAGTTATGTATAAGTATTGAAGTATTGAAGTTATTATAATTGATTTGAATTCGGGAGTTATTTCCTTGGATATGTATAATGTGTGATGGCTGAAGTCGCCAATATCTTTTGTGATCTATATTTTATATGTAGCCTAATAAAATTCATGTCTGCTACCAGTGTGTTTATCAATAATTCTAAATGTTGTCGTTGGAGACTTTAGTATACTAGTATACTAGTGTTATTACGCACTTGCAAATCTAGTGCGTATAAGAAAGTATTTAGCTAAGAAGAACATTATAGTAGTACCAGAAGAGGTATCTACAACACACGACATTCGCGTTATCACGCCTGCAACAAAAACCAGGCTGTGACACTAACCTACTTTACCCTATTTATAGCTCCCTACATTACGCCAGGAAATCCAGTGGCAGAGTTTAAGTATCTAATTAACATGTACGGCTTGATGAGCATACCTATCAAGAACTAACAGCGACAGCGTTCCGCCGCCAGTAGTAACATTGTGACCTAAGGGAAGCAACGCGCTGCCACTCGCGTAATACTCTTCAAAGGGGACCATCGATGTAAAGTTTCACCGGAGCCGTCTGTATGGTATAAGATAAAGATTTTTTTTACAAGTTCGTTTAATAAATGAGTTATAAGAATGCGTAAATTGAGTGAGTATGTATAACTTAGGAGCTAAGTTTTCTCACATAATAAACAACCAATGACTCATCCAATTATCGCCTAACGGTTTCAAGACTGAACAGATCGTAGTGGAAATCTTACACTAATAAAATAACAAGAAAAACACAGCACTATAACTTCCAATGGCAACCTGCTGACTCTGGGTATCTACATTTCATTACTTTTAATATTTCGTTTAGTAGACAGTGACGTTGGCCATCTAATGAAATGAGCTACCTCTTTCCAAGCCTGCACTCTTGTCTGCACCCATAGAAACAAAGGATACTGCACAAAGCTGATTCCTCCTGACATTAACGACATGATTCCACAAAGTAGCCCGAACAGTTCAGTGGGATACCTGGGGAAACAAAAACCAAACAAGCGTAAAGATATGAAGCAATGGTGAAGTTAATGTTTTGATCTATATGTGATCTGTGTCTCCAGATAACTAATCTAGTTTCACACGTAGGCACGCATGGGTAACGTCAAGTTACAAATATGAAAGCTTTAAAAAAAAATCTTTAAAAAAAAAAAATAAACATCACTCTTATTGACAGATCTACATACTTTCTCTATAAATATTCTAATATCTTAATTAAATTATGTACTATAAACGAAAGTTTTCAAGTTCCATTTGTTTTTGCCGATGAATGTGCAAGCTGAATAGAGGAATTGTAAACAAGAAAAATATTTTAAAATGCTTTTTAAAAAAAAAAAAAATTCCTCCTTCATAAATAGCAACGGTTCTCAACCTTTTTAGCTCCGCGATCTCCTAAAACAATTTTTCGTTAGTAGGCAACCCCAACCATACAATTAGTTCGTTCATAGACCTAGGTAAGTGTGATTTAGCTAGTGTTATTAAATAGTTACCAAAATGTATTTATCTGATGTCCATAATGTTAATTCCATAGCTAGAAACTAAACATAGCAAAAGCTTTATTTAGTCTAACTAAACTAAATTTGTGCTTTAATTTTACAAAAATGTATATTTTATGATTTCTATTTATTTACTTTTTAGCGGCCACAGAAAGGGAAAAGACGCTATTAGTTTTGTGTTGAATGTCTGTCCGTCCGTCCCGTTTAGATCTCGTAAACTAGAAAAGATAGTTTAAAATCCGACATCATAATATTTTAGACCATTCAAAGTTCTGATGCAACGGCTACTTTTTTCTTTTCTGAAAGCGAAAAATCAAAATTTTAAAATCACTTATGCAAGCAGTTTTTTTCCCTAAAAATACACCACTTTTACAAATATTTACTATTAATAATAACAACCACGGGAGGCTCATTAGCAGGGGATACTACCATCTACCATATTTTAACACATTTATGCAAACGGTTTTAGATTTTTTTGAAAATTTAAGTTAATTAAGTTCTGTTATACTAACTACTACATTTACACAAAAAAATGTTTACTTTTTTTAAAGAGAAAAAATCTATTTAGTATGTATATAAGTTGGACAAAATTTGAAACAACAAATAATAACTAATTTTTCATATTATCGCGTGAACTTCAGTGCGGATCCATGACGACAAAACACTGAACTAAAGGATTTTTTTTTAAGGAAATGTTTTTTTCTTGAGGAATAAGAGATAGTCCCTTTACAAAACAATTAGAGCAATTATATATTTATTATAAGACATTATTAGGCCAGGTTCACATCTAACTTCACATTCACTTTCATCTATCCTTAGGTCTGTGGACCGCTGGGGCACCACACAATATCCGTCAACCTTCTTTCTCGATTCTTCTCTGTCATTTTTTTTTTGGCTAGAATTTCATTCTGTTGTTCTTTCTGAAAATATTGAAACCTGCCTTTGTACTTGCCTGGGTGGACAACTTTGGGGGCCGATTTTGAGTTTGTGTCTCCACACAAACTGTCTTTGTAACCTTGTTTTATTGAGGGATTACAATATTCATGTTGCATACATAACCGACAATTTTAAAAAAGTATTGCTAAGCATGGAAAACGTTATGTCCTCGATACAGTAAACTACATTGCTACAAAACTTGTTGCGACAGTATTTTCAAGCACGCCAAAGTTATTACAAAGGTTGACCTTGTTTCTGTTTCACTAGTTTAGGAATTCTAGGGGTAGTTTTTGTATGAACACATCTTCTGCATCATGTTTATTTCTATATTTAGACTTGATAACTAACAAGCAAAAGCATCTTTAGCGAAGATATGTTGTTGGAAATGGAAAAGGAAGTCGCGAAAAATCTCAAAGAAAAGGTTGCAAACAACTGATCCAGATTTGTATTTCAGACAACTGATTCAGATTTGTATTTCAGACAACTGATTCAGATTTGTATTTCAGACATATTGCAGAGAAATCAGATTTAGTTGTATCGCTATTGATGCAATGCCTTTGTCATTGTTTTCGTTGCTTTAACTGAGTCGGTGAATCATACAGTGAGTTACGATGCTGGTCAAAGCGGGCTCGTAACGGACTATTTGTAACCGCAAAACTTCCGGACATAGCGCACAATGAAGCAGTAGATGTTTGCTTCAAACGATTTTAATTATTTTTTTTTTGGGGTTATATTTACGTGGAAAAGACCCGTGAAGAAAATGTTTAAAGCCCCGGGCAGGAAATGTCACCATGGACTTAAGTTATAAGCAATTAAAGTCTAAAAATAAAATAAAATTAAAAAAATCCTCCTTTATAAAGCTATGAACTGTTTCGTAAGAGCGATTATTTCAGTTTTATTTTAGAACTAATGAATGAGACTTTCAATCTTTTTTCTTCGTTCTCATTTTTCATGTTGGAAGGTTCAGATCAATACCCTGAGATAAGCTGCACAATGGTTCACAGATCAGAAAGTTCTCATTATAATAGATTGGTCTGTCTATATTAACTATATGTTACTTTTAAACAAAAATTGAATATTTTTTTATCCCCTCCCGAATTCCCCCCCCCCCGAAAAAAAAAAACAACAACAGGTAAAGCTAATGTATAAATCTTCTCAGAACCTTTATTTATTTATTAAACTAATTAATAAATAAAGCCTACATGCGCAGAGACCTGCCTAGACTTTTAGCCAAATTTAAATTATTTTTTTCTCATTATAGTTTGAAAAATTATAACTGTCAAACTAGAGTTTTCCCAGTGTAGCCAATCAGCTAGTAATTATTTTCCTAAGAACAATACATCAACTGTTTGATTTATAAAAATAGAGCCGTTTTCGAGAAACGTGTCCAGCCAGGTTCCACCCTTTTTGTTTTTTTTTGTTAATCAGATGAAGAGTTTGCAACCTGAAAAGAGAAATGGTAGGCCTTAAAATAAAGACTTTACGTACATGATTCTGAGAAAGGCAGCGCCACAGCTGTACAAGGCGGTTCTAAAAATCACAAGAGCAATACTGGTGACGACAATAATGTCGGGACCACTGACAATGAAGAAGGCACACGCGATCACTCCCAATACGCTTGTGGCGCCCAAGGATACACTGGAAGTAATCAGAGTTCTCTTCACTGCTTGTTGCTTGTCTGTGAATAAAAAAAAAACTGAAAGAAAGAGCCGGGAACTAGTAATTAATTATGCTAATGACCCTGAGACTTGCTAGTAGGGTGGAATGTGCTCTGGACAGTTTTTGAGAGAATCACTAGTTCAAATTCTGCCCGCTTCCATGTTATTCCATCCAGCAGGAAGTTTGAATAATAATCTCCCTTTCTGCAGAAATGTAGGAAACAAAAAATTAAAAAAGGTAATTATAAGAGAACGAGCCGACCCGCGGCTAAGCCTCGCTCTAGTCTCCGCGAAAGTCACGTGGGGTATCTCTAGTACGCCTTTTAGAAATAAAGGTGCTTTCTTTCCATGACTCTTTCATTGTGGTGTTGGGCCGCGAAGAGAACTATATATATACATGAAATATGAAACGTTAATATGGGCTTAAGACCGTTATCACTTCCGGCGTTAGCGACCTTGCTGGACCTACATGTAATCTCATTTAATTAATGAGAAAAATGAGATTACATGTAGGTCCAGCAAGGTCGCTAACGCCGGAAGTGATAACGGTCTTAAGCCCATCATTACCTATAAAATGATTCTATCGGCACGCGTCTCAAATAGCCTCTGACAACCAGCCCAACTCCTAGCCTTCATGTGTGGTTCAGATATTGAGCCAGGCTTAACCCTTACCATTAACAGGAGATCGGACAAAGGCGAACAATTGGCGCCTAAACCAGTAAGCTTCGGGCGGGGGGAGAGGGGGGGGGGGGCTCTTTACTCCTTTGTTGGCCGCCCATGTAGGAGAAGGACAACTCTGATTGTAGTATGTATGCAAATGGTATCATCAATTACCTGTGTTGTCTCCGTTGTTTAGGAAATCCATAGACAAGCCAATACACAGTGACAGTACAGGACTGCCTAGCATTGAATACAGTAAGACATCTGTAAATCGACTAACTGTAAAACAAATTTAAAAAATGTATTTTTGGTAAGAGTCACGTAATTAATACATAATTCTGTGAGGTTTTGAAATGTTTATGTGATTGTTTTTTAATGGCTGAATGCGTTGGCATTGTTGTTAGCTTAAAATAAAGTAAAAATACATGATTTTAGTTTTAAATTTGTTGCATTGGCCTAAAACATATGTGAAACAAATATATAAATACTAGACATATGTTACCCGCGACCCGCGGGTCTTTATTTGCGCATTACTGTCGATATAGTCACTGAGAGTGTTTTGTAAACAATTAAACGAAATAATAATGTAATAAGTAAAGCGAATGTGTCAATGTAAAAATAGTGTGAATAATGCTATCAAATCAAAATAGCTAATAGGCTTAAATCCATTTTTTTTTTAATTAAAACATTTCTTTTGAATAATCTAGTGGATTGGATTTAGATGTATGTTAAACGTAGATAATGATCCTTTCACGTTATTTCAGTTTCGCTACGAAAATAAAATTAGTTTTGCGAAAATGGTTTACCCATAGTCGATACATTCTTATCTATTAAAAACGAAAAGAGCGATAGCTTTGTTAAATAAATGGGATTATAAAGTGAACAATTAAACGAAATAATTTTTAGTACGCGATTCATGAATGAATATAGATCTAGGCCTATCTCAACCCGGCTTCGCAGCTCTCGTAAGCAAATGTAGCTTTAGAAAACCAAATTTTAATGTTTATTTGATCAAAATATGAAATGAATGGACTTTAATTAATATATTTATGTGTTAAAGTATAAAACTATCTGTGCGAAGAGAAGTTTTATCATCTTAGAGTTGGATTAGAGTTTTAGATCTAGGGATGGGATTATAAAGTAAACAATTAAACGAAATAATTTTTAGTACGCGATTCATTACGGTATTGTCTAATGAAAGAATGTTCGTCAGGGAATCTGTAATCACAGATATCAGGAACTAATTTATGTAAAAAATGCTTTTGAAACACAAAATTGAAGGTTAATTTTATTATATAATGAAATCAATGGATCTTCTTTTGTATTTTCATGTGTCAAAGTAAAAAACTATCTGCGCAAAGTGTATTTCTTAAAATTAGATCTAGGTCTAAATCCTTTCTATCTTTTCTCATGTCAACATTGTAGACATGGCCTAGATCCATAAAATTCTATAGCTGTAATAGAGTCGGACAACTTTATTTTTTTTGAGGGTCTTAAGTTTGTTTTAGGGCTACAATACATACACTACGGTCTAAGTTGGTACCCAAGGAACATTCCTGCCTAGTTTTATCAAGATTGGTCAAGCGGTTTTGATGTCTATAAGTAACATACATACATACATACATACATCCATACATACCCCTCACATTCTACTTTATAATATAGATAATCTTAACTATAATGTGGTAGAGGTAATGTAGTCCATTAGATTATTAATAGGAGCATGAAATCTGTAATTATAGTTTCAAGCAGCGTTTTTGTTTCTGCCTTTTCTCATTATCCATTTAGACGCTTCAGACAACTAGTCCAATACCTGAGTTAAACAATGGCTCATAGATGGCATATTTCTATACATTCCATCTTCTGTAGGGGTGTTTTGTGCCCAGTGTCTTGTTCTGGCTTCTAGATTAAGTATGCAGCTTCGGACAAGCAACTATAACATATTCAGAGAAGATGGCCAGAATTCTCTGAGACCCCCCTTTGGACATGTTTGGAAAAGATGGTCAGAATTCTCTGATGAGATGCCACTGTGACATTTTTGGAAAAGATGGCCAGAATTCTCTGGTGAGACGCCACTAAAACATGTTTGGAAAAGATGGCCAGAATTCTCTGGTGAGACGCCACTGAAACATGTTTGGAAAAGATGGCCAGAATTCTCTGGTTAGACGCCACTGAAACATGTTTGGAAAAGATGGCCAGAATTCTCTGGTTAGACGCCACTGAAACATGTTTGGAAAAGATGGCCAGAATTCTCTGGTGAAACACCTGAAGAGCTCTCTCGAAGGGACACATATTTGAGACTCAAAGAAGTGCCCTTGCTGAGGACATGCGCAGACGAAGAAGAAAAACGATCAGACATTCCAAGGAAAACGGCTTTGTCGGTGTTAGGTATGACAAAATATGTAGGTCGCAACTTAGGTTGAGTTGTCATGTAAAATAATAATAATGATAACTATATATCTTTTATAATAGGACTATATAATAATTTAGGATATCTATTATGACAGTTAATAATGGTAAGATAAAAACAAACTAATAATAATAATATAATAACAAAATGATTTAATTGATTATTAACTTATAAATACTAACTAATAGGAATTATAAACAAAAGATGGTAATAGTGTATTAGTTTACCTTCTTCAAGATTTTTGTTTGTGACGAATTCAAGCCAAGGGTTGAACGTTCCCAGACACATTGCCAAAATTATCTGCACTACGCATGCCCAGAAGAGATAGAGTAGGTATGTTCTGGAGAATAAGCACTCCAGTAGTTTTTTTGTACTACGACCTTTGAACTCTTTGGACGCTCCGCTCAACGTCGATGAATTACCTACTTCTTTAAGAACATAGTTTCCGCCATTAGTTTGAATCTGAAGAAAGTCTCCGATTGGTCTATCTCCCTGGTCTTCGGTGACGTAATTTTGAACAACGTGTTCGGATTGGTCTGTCCAAAATTTGAATATGACTATAATTAATAATAAAACAATACATTATTTGAAGATTTGTAATTATGAAAAAAAAAAAAACGCTTAATAGAAAGTTGTTTAACTATCTTGTAGTTGTCATTTCACCTTCACCTATGCCATGGTCTGTTGAACCGTTGGAACTCCACACAAGATTTGTCGACCGTATTTCTCCATTCCTGTCTTTTGCCTTGGATAGAACCTCTTTCAATGACAAGCCCGTCCATTCTTTTATGTTGTCTTCCCATCGCTTTCTCCGTCTGCCTCTTCTTTTTTTCCCTGGTACTGCTTCCTGAAGGAAGGTCTATGCGAGCCCTGAAGACCTTTTGATATGTCCATAGAGTTTAAGTTTGTGTATTTTTGACAGTATTTAGCAGGTCATCGTGAGGTCCAATAGCTGTAATAATCCTGTCTCTAATCTATTCGTTTGTAATGCGGTCTTTTAATGAGATACCTAGGATCTTTCTTAGCACCTCAATTCAATTGCTAGGATTTTCCTCTCTAGCTTTGCAGTCAGCGTCCAAGATTCGTAAGTATGTAAGAATGTGGTTATGGTCAGTGAGTGCATCAGTCTGATTTTGGTGTTAAGGAGTGTACCTTTGTCTTTCCATATTGTTTTGAGTTTAGCAAGTGCTTCTAAGGACTGTGCTATTCGGGCAAGTAGTTCAGCTTTGGCTCTCTCATCTGAGACGATGTCATTAGGTGACAGTATTTACTTTGAGAAATATTAAATTTCCACAATTCAAAATCTTTAGAACGTGCTTTAATATTTAAGTGCACACATTTTGAAAAAAAAAATATGTGTATTTAATACAAGCTGGAAATTTTATTGGTATAAAAAAATTCTACAGCTGAATACATAAATAAAACGCAAATAGATTCAGACATTGGCGTCACTAGGTTTGGTGTCACACCTCAACAACTATAACACTAAAATCCCCCCCCCCCAAAAAAAAAAAAATAAGTGTTGTTGTTTATTCTTTTTTCTTGGGCTAAATACGTACATCTAATGATTGCCATAAAAATTGTACAACGAATTTCTATGTTATTATAAAATTTCATTGTTTATGACACCCCTAGCAACCATCTATTGACGTTAGTGGATCCAAGGAGCTTCATGATCTTACACAAGACTGGCGACTATTATCGCTTTATATATTTTATATTATGTCTCACGTAATAATAAGTGTCAAGATGCTGTTGACGGTCGTCGACTTGTAGCACCAAACTGCTGGTAGACAACTAAACCACTGTGAGAGTATTATACTGTTTTAGTTTGTAAAACTTAAAATAACTTGAATAACTTCCTTGTGAATGGTGACTGTATATATGTGTGGGGTGACAATACTACACATAGTACTGGTCACTAAGATGTAGAATCGTGCATTGATATCAATGTGTCGCGAATGCTATAGAATGCTGGCTTCATGTGTCCACTTAACACGTAACGAGCACGATTAGTATACAAAGACTTGAGTCGAGCTTTAGCAGACAAAATATAACGTTTATTCAATAATACGATATACTGCACTTCTGATGGTTACATCAAGATATCACATTTGAAATATAACTACATCCGCATAACAGCGGTATCAAATATACTAAAATACGTCCGCATCACAGGGGGAACCAATGCACTTCAACAATATGTATCCAGCTCTAAGTACAGAAAACAACAATTAGAAATATTTGTACCGTCTCAAATCCCAGAGACGACTCTACTCACCCTACTCAACTGAACTTAAGTTACTACTGTCTTCAAGTGACCACTCTGCTGAATTGTCTTAAAAAGTTACTACTGACTAAAAATCAATTTAGTCATTCTTACTTCCTATTTCTATCTCAGAAGTTCGCGTGTCTTTCACCCTTATGTCCCGAGGTGAACATATAACAGGCAATGTCAAGCGAGACTGTGATATGCACACTAATGAATATAACGTTTATTTATATTCATAATTTGCCTCAACTCGAGATGAAATGAAATAATTGTAGTAGACTTTAATGATAATATAAGATGTTTTTTTAAACACAAACTAACTCCCTTTAAAAACACATCTTTTCACTCTGGCATTCTGAAGTTGTCTGGTGTACCTAAGAGAGTACAACAGTGCCACTTATCTGCATCATTTGCACTGCATGGCCTTCAATCAATCGCTTCTTTTCACCGTCAGCACAAATGACACACCATAGAAATACACACACACACACACACAAATACACATACAAACTTCATTACACAAGGTTGTTTTCATTAAATGAAAAATTAACATGTTTTTTTTTTTCGAGAAACAATAATTTTTCAATAGAATTAAAAATATCAACGGGAATTAAAACAAAGGAGGCATGTTATTAGCTTAAATTCTTGTTTCTATTCGAAGATTCCAGCTCCGGTAGCCTTAACATGACGCCGTGGTGGAAGCAGATAGGCTAACAACATGTAGCGAACCTAGCCCCTTTCAGATTACCTCAGTGGAGTTCTGAAGACCCAGTCTAAAAAGTCCGCCATTACGTTTCACAAGGGATTCACTTTAATGAGAGCAATAGACTGGCGATCCTCTTACGATTTTGAAGATATAAATAAGAATATAAGAAAACTCTTAATAGTTGCGCGGCATTCGGACAAATATTGCGGACCAGGACAGGAGTACTTCTAGCTACACTGTAATAGTCGCAGCTATCGTGGAACCTTTAGACTGGACTTGGAGCCAAGCGCACCAGGTCCACCATTCTCCGTTGGGAGAAACCTTTATTAGCGGTCATCGGATGAATGTTGTTAAATAGACGCTCCGATTTCCTAATAGACTTATTTTCGAAGCTTCTTTCCTGTTTATATTTAATAAGCTAATTAAAGAGAAGATATAAATACAGAAGAATAAATAAGCAGCTTGAAATATGTAAAATAGACAGAGGGCTTACATTTTTCAAGTACGTGTTCCTTCTTTTGAGAATCTCCAGCGTCTGGAGTGACTCTCTTCTCATTCAGATCAGGATCACCAGTAGACTCAATGTGTTCTTCGTCATCTCTGTTGTTCTTGGGAACATCTTCTTGGCTGGGGATGAAGTTTCTGGGCAAGAAGAAGAATGTACTCAGCAGGGTGCACAAGTACAGGGCGCCAAGCACCAGGTGGGACACGAGTAAACTGACTCCAGACTCGTAGGCGATCTTTAAAATGAAATTGGAAACATGAAAAAAAAACTAAAACAAAAAAAAATTAATAAAGCTTATTTAATGGAAAGAATCACAAAATTACTGCCATATCAAAATTACTTATTATCACCAATTAATTAACTAAGTGGGTATTTTTTTTAACGATGCAGATGTTGTCCTCGACAATGAATAATTGTCTTTAAATTTCAACTTGATTGGAAAATGGGAGAAATAATATGTAAAAGAATCGTCCAAGAATGTCATTCTGGATATAAGCTTTGTAAAAGGTACTTAAATATAGGCTTATAAATCGCATTTAACTGGATTCTAACTAATATATATAAACAGCTGTTCATGACAGTGTTGCTGCTATTGGGGTTTAGTACATTGCATCCCTATTCAGATCATTGATACTTAAGTGCCCTTATACAAAAAATGAAATGGAAAAAAAATAGATTTAACAAATTTACATGTTTTAAATTTACATCGTGTATTAATTATAATAAGCTTCTAAAATAAGTCAAATTATACTATTTGTCAATAAAAGGTGGTATAAGGAGGGAAACTCTACCAATAAACACGCTATACCTTAGCACTGACATATTATATTTGGAGTTACAAAGGGTCCCATATCTCTAATAGTTTAGGGCATTTTCAAGTCTAAATACAGCACTATTGGTACATACATTGGATTGTCTTTTTATAATGTAGTAATACATTCAGGATGACTCAATTTTCTTTTTTTGTTGGTTACACTTAAATTATGGGATGGGGCCCTTTCCTGATAGTCTTGAACCCGAGCTCAAGCCATACTTCTGGTTCTAGCTATATTTTGAATGATTGTAGATCTATCAATTAAAATATCAATGAGCAAGTGACATTGTAATAATTTTTTTATACAACATGATGGGTTTAAAATAGTTAATGTTCTACAATTATGAATTAAAATTATTGAAATTTTTTCTTGAAAATTAATTTTTTGTTCCTAAAAACTATTTTATTTTAGTCTTCAGTCTAAACCGGGATTCGAACTCCAAATCTCCCAATAGTTTGGAAGCGAAACGCTTTGCCAGTTGACAAGCTGACTCTAATAACATTGTGGTTGGCCAATTTCAAAGTACTCCAATACTGTGGAAGTCATTGCCCAACGAGATTGATAAATACACTTAATTTGAAATAGGGCTGACTTTCTAGTAGTACCTTAATGACCGTTTGAACAAAGGACGACGCTTCCAGTGCACCACATAAGAGGCCCACTATACCAGCACTACCTTTTGAGTACAGATAAGAAATCTGAAATATTTTAAGAAATGTTCGATTTAAGAATTATATTTGTTTAATAACATATCCAATAGAACGGAGTGTCAAGTCAATGTTCTTTTAAAATATGACTAGTCTTACCTAGAATATAAAACGTTTGGTAAAGGTTTATTGAGTTGCTTAAAAAACTCCTGCTTCTTGTACCACCTCCTTCTTTTTTCATGACGTTGCACACATTTGAGAGGTCGTCGAGCCCCCCCCCTCTCCTCTAGGGGCGGGCGCCCCACAGTTAAGATCTGGTGGTGTACGCTCTTGTGGATGGTTGAGATGGTAGAGTTCTGAAGTCCTCAATTCTGTCTATTCTAGGAACACTTTTAGACCCATCTGAGGAGCCACAAACATACGAAAGTTCCAAAGAATGGATCAAGTTCAAGTGGTACGAAAGTTGAGATCATTGTAGCACGGAGCAGGAAGTCTGGAAGGTTCTCAAACGCCCAAATAGAAGGACGAATGGTGGCAGCTAGACAGAAAGGATCAGCCAAATTTTGGCACGTTTTCGCAAGGCACACTGTCCTACTTCGCTGGGATCCGAGAGAACCACGATCTTAAATGTCGACACTGTCACACTAAAGATGAGGCAGTACAGAACTTTCTCAAAGACTGCAGGATGCTCAGAAACACATTTGAAGATACGACTTGTCTTGTAACAGAAATAGTTCATGCGGGGTCTTGCCCTGTACGAGACAGGAAAAACCCTACAGAACACTGCCAGATACCTGAATCTTGCTATAAGAGATTAATCTCAGCAAGGAGCTTTAGTGCATAAGGATTGGTGAAGGTGAACATTCAACATGGAAAGGATCTGATAATTCTAATAATAATAGACTATGGAACAGAATCTGTCTATATAATTCTCTACGTCGCCCAACTATGCGGGACATCACGCACGCACGCACGCACGCCGACTCTTCAACCCTCGATGAAAAGTCATGGAAAGATAACTCTTTTATTTCTGCAAGTCGGACTAGACTTTAACTTTCGCGGTGAAAAAGAGCGCGGCTCAGAAAAAAAAAAAAGAAGGGTGGGGGAGAACAAGTAAGAGGTCTCTGTAATGGCACTAGACTGACTGTTACTTGCATTCACCGCAACATACTGAAGTGTAATACTATCGCAGCTGCTACCTCACAAACTGTCCTTATTCTTGGATATCCCTGACTCCATCAGTTTCAATTTTTGCCTTTCAACTTTACGCGCAGACAATTCCCTGTTAGATTAGACTTTGCCATTACAATTAATAAAGCCCCAGGCTAAACGTTCAAAACGATAGGCCTCTATCTTCCAAAACCTGTTTTCAGTCATGGACAATTGTATGCTCTCTCCAGAGTTCCTTCTTTTCATTCACTCACAGTCGTTTGCCCAAACCCACCCCATTTCGACAACTGTGTCTTTTAGGAAGTGTTCACCCATCACTAAATAGCGGCGTATGCTACGCCGCGGATCGGCTAGTTAAAATAATATGACTAATTAAGTAACCTTTGTGAAGAAATGTAAAAAATCTACATACATTTTACAATTTATTTTATTAAACTAACCTGATTGTTTGTTAAATACAGAGCCATACCACCAGAACTTATAAGTATGAAACCAGGAAACACCAGCCATGGAACATCTATGGAATATATAGATTTATCTGGGTCACACCAAGCCATTATAGTGACATATCTATAAGTACAATGGGAGATAAGGATAGTGAATCCTTGCCATATTTACCTCATCACATCTCACCTGTCCCTTTCGTCGTAAGGGTGCTGTGACAATTCGCGTATCATTCGATAAAGTACATTAAGGAATCTGAGCCCAAGTCACCCTTATCCCGAGTGATCGCTGGAAAGGACTTTATCCACCGAACAGACAAGGACCGGAAGGTCTTCATCCCTAGTCCTGTTTTAGGGTTTCCATAGATCGGGAGTGGATAGTTCCTGGAGCCCGCTTGCTATAAATGGCCGAGGGCAGCGCTAACCATGGGAATTCATCTCATATCCTTCACTGTAAACGCTACTGTTTCGTGTAAGGGCCGCCACTCCAGCTAATGCTCGCTGATGTCGTTTCCACCCCTTCGTGGAACGGCATGGCGGACTTTTTGAACTGGACCACCGGGCTATTAGTTCCATCCCCATTCCCCACCTTCAGTGAGAGAGAAAAAAAAAAGCTCACCCAAGGTAGCCCAGGAAAAGGTTTTCGTTCTTAGCACTATCTAAATTCCACTTCTAGATGTTTCAAAGAAGACGCGCATGCTGAAACGACGGGGGCTGAATCCTCCGGTCTACGTAACCATATCCCTCCGCTCTTCCGGTCAGCAGCTGATCCTAGCAGAATGTCAAGATAGAGAGAGAGAGAGAAGAGAGAGAGAGAGAGGAGAGAGAGAGGGGAGAGAAAGAGAAGAGAGAGGAGAGAGAGAGAGGAGAGAGAGAGAGAGGAGAGAAAGGAGAGAGAGAGGGGAGAGAAAGAGAAGAGAGAGGAGAGAGAGAGAGAGGAGAGAGAGAGAGGGGGGAGAGAGAGAGGGGAAAGAGAGAGTGGAGAGAGAGAGGGTAGAGAGAGAAAGAGAGAGGAGAGAGAGAGGAGAGAGAGAGAAGAGAGAGAGAGGAGAGAGAGAGGAGAGAGGGGAGAGAGAGAGGGGAGAGAGAGAGGACAGAGAGAGAGAGAGAGGGGAGAGAGGGGAGAGAGAGAGGAGAGAGAGAGGAGAGAGGGGAGAGAGAGAGGGGAGAGAGAGGAGAGAGAGAGAGAGAGAGAGGAGAGAGAGAGAGGGGTCAGTCGCCAACTTTCACATCGTGTGTTTTGTACCTTGAAGGATGACTTCTGAAAGTAAGCCATGTCTTACAATATGACCTAACCATCTCAGCTTTCGTATTTTCAGAGTATTGGGGAGTTCTTCTTTTTCGGCAGTCCAGAGTGTTGACTTGTAAAAGTACAAACTCATTTGTCTTCTTTTCTTGGTTTCTGATGCCCAACAATTTTCTGTAAAGTTAACTCTGAAAGGCTTGAATTTTTCTTTCAGAGTTCAGTGGGGGTATTTATAGACAGCTACATAGAGATAGCATTGACACTTCAGAAGATAAGGAAAATGCCTTAAGCACGCCTCGGTTTCAAGTTGATAAAGTAAAGATGAATAGATAGATAGATAGATAGATAGATAGATAGATAGATAGATAGATAGATAGATAGATAGATAGATAGATAGATAGATAGACAGACAGACAGACAGACAGACAGACAGACAGACAGACAGATAGATAGATAGATAGATAGATAGATAGATAGATAGATAGATAGATAGATAGATAGATAGATAGATAGGGAGGAAGGGATGGAGGTTAGGAGTAAGAGATATGGAAGGAAGTGAGAGGGAGAGACAGAGAGGGCGAAGAGAGAGAGAGATAGGAGGGAGGAAAGATGGAGTGAGATACAAGAGACGTGGAACTAGACAATTATGTATATCCTTCTCTATACCTTTATTTATAAACGCTATACACATTGATCCAGCTACAAACAAAAACCTGCAATGTAAAATTCAGATATTAAAATATATTTTTAAAAAAATCAGTAAATCAAAAGTTGTGATTCAAAAGTGTGATTCAATAGCTAACTAGGAAACGTTGACTCTATAAATAGAGTTATGGGGCCAATGTGTAAATTATGCTCTTCCATGCTTATTGTGTGACTAATCATACATTCACGTGATAGGACAGAAGTATTTAGGTCATTTAACATCTACTTTAAGAGACTTTATAAAACATTATATTACTGATTAGTTTAAACCAGACTTCCCCTCTTGATGTTGCAGATTATGTAAGTGAAGGCCCTAGGTAAGACTTTGTAGAGACCCTATCATCTTATAGCTTTTTATTCCATATATAGATAGATAGATAGATAGAGTCTGGGCATTGAGACGCTAAGCCCAGGATAGATCAGAATGGAGAGGTGTGCTAAGGCAGGCCAGGGGTCTCCATGGGCTGTAGTGCCACTGGTACGGATGAAGCTATTATTTTCCATGTGCCTAAGACAACTAAGCATAGTTCGCGATCGAAACTGCAGCGGTCCAATTGACCGAAAACGATTCTTATTTCGCAAATTTCGACCCAATATGTTTTAGAATGTATTTCGACCCAATATGTTTTAGAATGTATTTCGACCCAATATGTTTTAGAATGACGACGTACAACAACAAAATTAGCACTTCTTGCTAGCTCCAGCTTATAGGCCTAATTTTAATTCAACAATACTAATAAATCTTATCTTATAAAGTACAGACGTTACTTCAAAAAAAAAAAAAAAAAAAAAAAAAAAAAAAAAAAAAAAAAAGAAGATGATTACGTCCCACGCGTCATGCATTTAGTCATGTATATTAACCAATGACCTAAATTCTGCTAAGTCACTGGTTTTCCTGGCTAGCTCAGGCAACCCATTCCATGCTCTAATAGCATTAGGGAAGAAGGAGCATTTGTAAAAATTTGTCCCAGCATATGGAACGAGAAATTATTCCTTTATCGTTGTGTCTTTCTGAGTATTTTATTAGATTTTGTTTATGTATTTGATGATTATGGTTCAGTGTTTTATGTATAATTGCTAGGCCTACTTTACTTTTGAGTCAAATGTGAATATTCATTTGTTAAGATCTAGATGAGAAATATCTATTTCTGAATTACTGATTTTTTTTTTTTTTACAAAGCTTATATTAACTCTGTCTGGTAAAAGATATAAACACGCTATTTCTCCCAAACCCATTCACTGATCAAGTTGAAACTTTACTCAATTATGAATCCATTAAAAATAACCAAATGATCAATAAATTATTGTTAATTATTATTTATCTTTGTTTGATATAAAAAAAGGACATGGCTCCTACATTCTTGATTGTAGGCATATAGTTGTAAATATGGAGTTATTTCCCTTATATTAGCTTTGCTTTTTTATTTAAAAAAATTCTAATTATTACTTACACAGATAATACTCTGGGTGCCCTGATACCAAATTTATAGTTCAGCTGTCCATACAGCAGTGCGCTGAGAGCCATGGTTGCTGTGGTAATTGTGAAGCATTGATTGAATACGGCGTCCTGCTCGTCACACTGAGTAGAAGTGTGATTTAGTGCAGTGCCACTCAAGTTTTGAAACATCACCAAAGCTTCCTCAACACCATGCTGTGAAAATTGTTTATGCTGGTAAGGAGTTGATGCGTTATACATCTCTGTTTTTGTGAGTTCGCTCGGTGAAATTTGTCGGCTTTGAATCAGATGAACCGTAGCGTTTGGTGTCGCTTTGAGAGGTTCCTTTACACACAGATAAGAATAAATATGCTCCTGCTTGAGGATGTATACGAGGGCAGGCCAGCCTGCTCTGAGACCAGAAAATAAGAGGTTCTCAAAAAAAGCCCACAAAGTTAAGAAATACTTGAATTTTTGAGACATGCCTTGTCCTGACGCCACTGGTTTGACTACGCCAGGGGAGTCCTTGTGTGAATGAATCTGTGATTGGCTTTCAATTTCTGAAAAATATAATGAACAAAAGTTGTTTTTTTTTAATTATAAATAAAAAGTCGAATTAAAAATCTCAAGCTGCTAAAGAAAGGAATTGTTTAACCGAAGACCTATATTTATGGACAGTTCTAATTTTCTACAAGAGTACTAATTTCTACTCAGTTGTAAACACTTATTTTTACTAATTCAGATAATGTTGGCATGGCTATACATTATCGTGAGGGTAGTCTTATTCGTCATGTGGCTTATGCTTGGGAAAGATTAGGCCCAAGGGTTCAATCCCAGCTCTATTTTTTATCTGCCATACTGAAGGAGGGTTGGCTAATGATTGAAATACATTCTTTTTAGAAAGAACTTTAATAACTTTATTATTTTTTTTACAAGTTTTGGCGCTCCTTTAAAATTGACAAGTATTACATGTTAGCCCCATGCCTGATGACTCGGGACAATTAAGACGACTTATCGCATACCGCGCGATCAGACAGGCATCTATCGCTTCTAAAGCTCAACAACAACAAACAAACTGTTGTTCAATGGATACCAGCACATATTGAACTAAAAAGAAATGAGAAGGCTGATACACTCGCCAAGTGTGGGAGAATAAACACGCAATTAAACATTGCACTCTATGCAGAGGAGGGGGCGCGGTGGCTAAGTGGTTAAGCGCTCGGCTTCTGAAGGTCCTGGGTTCGAATCTCGGTGAAGGATGAGAATTTGAGTTTCGGGATTTTTAGGGCGTCCCAGAGTCCACCAAACTCTAATGGGTACCTGGCTTTAGTTGGGGAAAGTAAAGGCGGTTGGTCTTTGTGCTGGCCACATGACACCCTGCTCATTAACCGTTGGACATAGAAACATATGACCTTAACATCATCTGCCCCATAGATCGTAAGAATGAGACAACTTATGTTCCGGAAGCTAAAAAATTGGAACTAGCGAAATTTGCTCGTGCCCTTCGTCTTCCCCATCTGTTTGTCACCTGCTTCCAAGTCGATGCGCCATGTATTCCTGGGCCGTCCCCTCTTCCTCTTTACTTGGGCGTTCCAGGTTAGAGTTGCCTTTATGGATACATGTTTGCGAAGGGTGTGACTTTGCGAATGGTGTGACCTATCAATCTCCAGCGTATCTGAAGGATATCTACTTCAATGGGCTGCTGCTTTGTTCTTTGCCACAGTTCCTCATTCGAGATCTTGTCTCGCCAGCGGATCATAAGAATCTTCCTCAGGCAGGTATTAATGAATACCTGGATTATTTTCATTGTGGTGATGATGGTCATCCAGGTCTCTGCTCCATAAATTAGTATCGGCTTAAGAATGGTGTTAAAGAGCCTGATTTTGGTGGTGGTGTTTATTACTCTGGGGATCTTGGGAAATAAACTAAGAATATTCTGCATCTTTGTATATCGTTTGCAATATGATTTAGCTATTTCGATCTTATAATTCACATCATCTCTGTTTATAAGGAATGCACCTCATTCACTATTCGTAAACGAACAACATTGATCCACGTACTTCCCTATCTCTTCTATACAGCGTACAACCAAATTCAAATTAACAAAGGTTATCACGTGACCTGTTTTAAGTTTTTTTTAATTAATGATTACCACGTGACTGTTCATTTTGGTGCATGAGGTCCAATACCACGATGGTGGAGATTGTAATCCTATATCTATCATATAAAAAAAATAAATGAGTAAATACTCACTTGCCATTAGATTTCGTCTTGTTCCTAAGCAACAAATCACGTGTTTATCCCAACCTTCTCCTTAAGTGGCTTAGTTGGCGTGTCAGGAAACCCTGGAAACGAACTGTCGTTTGTACCATAAGAATGGACCTACTTCCCAAACTGACAGTATCAGAGAGCTCCTAGCCTAAAAAATATAGTTGAAAAAGAACTCCAGGTATAATCTGTGTAACCTAATTAGATAAAGATTATGAACTGCCGAAGATAACTTACTGAAATAGAAAAGAATTCGGTGGGAAATTCAAGTTCTGTGAAATAATGGACATGGACAATGCAATTCTAATGTGGACGCTCTATACTTCACACCTGGAAACTAGATACAGAGACAAGAACGATCATCACTCGTATCAACATTCCTCAAGGACGATTTCCAATATTATTTCAAAAAAGAAAAATTCCGCGATTTTATTTTTTGTTTTGCATCCCATTAAGAAACTTAGTAGAAAGATTTTTAATTGATTGATTTAAATTATCTCTCTGTCCCAGAGGGCCTGTAGTCCATGACTTGTTATAACACATATTCCATTCAGATCTCTCCATAGTTGTCCCTTTCCAACTTCAACGGAACTTTCAGTATTCCTAGGTGTAGCTTAACAAGTTCTATTCATCAAGGCCTTCATTTCGGGGGCGGGGGGGTGGGTTTGAACCCCAAGAACCCCCCCCCGGCTACGCCCATGATATATATATGTATATAGAATAGATTGCTTTTAGTCTTTTGTAGATAACTCTTGACGATGACTTAAGTTTACAGTTCACGCCCTTGCTGACTGATTTAAGTATTTTAAAATCAAAATTTAATGAGCATTAATGATTATTTCAACATAAATTACTGATTATTAATTTAAACAAAATTATTGATTGTTCAACAAAATCGATCGACTACTAAACCTAATGAATCGATTATTAAAAATTAAATAAAAACAATTTATTAATTATTAAACATAATGTATCTATAATTAAACAAAATAAAACAAAATTAAACCAAAAGGTATTGCTTATTTTCTGTGACATCACTTTATACCGAGATAAAACCTGCTCTTACCCAATGGCGCCTTGAAGCTTTGACAACACCATTAGATTAAACAGTGAATGCACTATCGTCATGAATAGAATTTTTCTCATTTAAACATAATTTTTAGCCTAAATAAAAACTCATCAACAGTGACATAAGTTATAGAGATAAGGTCAAGGAAATGGTCTACTTAACGAACTATAATATTTAGAACAATTATACGAAGGCGTATACGGTAAGAGGGAGGTGCATAAATCTATCCGTTTACCACACTCGTGGCGCTGATTTGGTCTAATCCAATCTAAAAATAGTTTACTCTGAAAACCCAGGTAGAAATATTACTTAATATCATAATTTTTTTTCTCATTAAGTGGAGAGAAATACAGAGAGAGAGAGAGAGAGAGAGAGAGAGAGAGAGAGAGACTGACAGAGAAAGACAGAGAGAGAGAGACTGACAGAGAAAGACAGAGAGAGAGAGAGAGAGACTGACAGAGAAAGAGCTAGAGAGAGAGAGAGAGAGAGAGAGAAATGGAGAGAAAAGGCAGAGCAGATAAGGGAAAAAGAAAGACAGTACGAGATCGAATCTGGTAAAAAAAAAGACAGATACAAAAGAAAGAGAGAGAGAGAGAAATGAAGACAGAGATAGGGAGAGAGAAAGGATGCGTGTTGAGAGGTGAAGCGTAGATACGAAATGTAAGAATTTTAAACGAAAGAGAGAGAGAGAAAGGGAGAGACTTACAGAAAGAGACATAAAATCAGAGAAAGAAAGACAGGAAGAGAAAGACAGAGAGAGAGTGGCAGAGAGAGATGAGAGAGAGAGAAAGAGAAAGACCTTATGAGATGGAGGCTGGTTAAAAAAAGACAGAGACGATAGAGAGAGAGGGAGAATGATAGAATGAGACTGAGGCTGGCACAAAAAAAAACCCCAGAGAAACAAAGGCAGAGAAAGAGAGAGAGGGAAAGGCAGAGAGAGAGAAAGACAGAGATAGGGAGAGAGAAAGAATGCGTGTTGAGGGGTGCAGCATAAAAAAACGAAATCTACGCCCTTGTATAAAACATAATTTAAAATATAAGATCTTTTATAATTTAAAAAGCAAATGGTAGATGAGAATGTAGCTTGCGCGATGAAAATTTATCACAGACCTGTGACGTGGCAACGAACGATTGGTCTAAATTGCCCACAGGTTGAGACGTTACAGGTAAGGGTTGAGGCCCTCTATAACGAATGGTCTTGGTCCTGCTTTGAGGCACTGCTCGGAGATACTAATAGAGTCAACGCTTACTGCCGTTCAATATCATCACCTCTGCGTGTGGATTGTCGCAACCATTGAATTAGTTGCACAGGATAAATGTTCACTAGGTGATGACGTCATTCGCGCTATTTTAGTTTCTTTGTGCAGTGTTAGTGATCTTCCCCTTGTTTCTTCGTCATAGTTTTTTTATGACGTAGTAAGGCTTTCGTCATAGGTCGTTTGGTTCATTCTCTCCATCTTGTGCTGTAGAGCCAAATTGTATTTTGTGAGCTCTTGAATTTCTCCTTGTGCTGATCTTATTGGACAGCCTTAGCATTTGCCTTGGTATACATTCTTAAAGGATTACCTTGACCCCTGTTTAGGGTGAGTTTAATTTTCACAATGCATAGTTATTTTTATGTGGATTCGATCGTATTCGCATTTTGTAATTAGATTAGAAGATTAGAAGAATCTGTTCAATTCTTTTCTATAGGGTCTCAGTCTCAGGTTTCAGGAGTGAGTCTGAGTTTTAGGTTACATAACCGAGGTTTTCATTTCAGGCTTTCTGTCTGACGTTTCAAGTTTCATTTACGAGATTGAGGTTCCAGATTCCAGACTGTGGGTTGCTATATCCAGACCTGTTGGTGCATTGTGAAATTGTGAACTATGAGCTTTTGATTATTGATCGTCGGTGAACAGTATCTTGACTAGAAGATTCATCAACTTGTATTGTCATTTGTCGTCTTGAAAGATTGTGTGGTCAATATTACTGAACCTTATAAGTTAAGGTGATTATATTGTTTTTATTATAAATACTAGTAAGTATTTAAACTGAATATATTATACATCTACTGGTATTCATATCAATATCATTATCGTTATTCATATATCATTTTCATTGTATAAATATCATTTAATTAAATTTTTAGTTTTATTTAAATCATCTTACACATTGTTTATTAGTCTATGTATAACAGGGTGTGTATGGTGTGACTGTCGGGCTGAACTTGGGCCTAAAATATTACAAGTTATAAAGTAATTATAACACAAACACATTGAAATAATATTAATTATAATACCAAGACACATTAATACTTGATAATAATTAGGTAATATAATATTAAGACCTGACATGGATTGCCTTTCGGTGGTCACAAAGGTCCCGGGTTCGAATTCTGACCGCTGCCATCTTCCCCTTAAAAAAAGGTTTTATTTTTTAAAGTAATTGTATATTTTGCTTGTCGTTACTATACATACTATTTTATAATTTACTAATGTGATTCGGTCTACATTAGCTTAGCACGACCGTTAAGGGAAAATAACATTATTAGTACTGTCTGAATGTTTGTAGAATGTTTTATATGTTTCGGATGTTCCTTCAGATTCCAAACCTCCCGCAGGACTTATTGTGTTTCTTGTGGTACTTCAAATTAAACAGCTCAGGATTTAGATACTTTATTTATTGTTTGAGACAAGACTAAGACTAAGACTGCTTCATTGATCCTTGTGTAATTTGTTGTGATTACAAGGACTCTTTTCTCATATAAAGACAACACAACAGAAACATAAAAAAGTACACTAAACATCCATAAAAAAAGCAAAAAAGATGATAGAAATAAGAAATCACCATTTGGGTCAGGATTTTGTGATTTTACCATCACAAAAGAGATCAAAGACACCGATAGCAAAGACAAACAGACACAAACACTCTTTTGTTCCCCTGGCAATCAAATCATTAAATAGAAACAATTTGATATAAACTTTTTCACATGTAAATTATGAGTGAGTCAGGTATGAATGTACGTTTTTCTTTTAGTTACTATGTTCTGTTTGGTTTAATGCACAAATTAAAAGACAAATTTCCTCACGGGCAATGGAGATTATTATTATTAATTATTGTTATATTTACGTTTTTTTTTTTAGTAATTCACAGATTACCATTGCTTTTTTTTTTTTAACTCACCTGTTAACTTTTAAGATTATTATTTACCTGGATTCGTTCCAAAAGCTTGTTATTGCTAGAGGTGGTAATGTATATAGCACTCTACTGCCTATAAAAGGCTTGCAACAGCATGCATCTCAAATAGATTTTTAAAACTCCCGGCTTTCACGTGTGCCTCAGATATTGGGTCCGGTGGAATTGTTATCACTAACAGGAGAAGGGTCAAAGGCGAGTAATTGAAGACTTAACTAGTAAGCTTCGGACAGGATGAGGATCGTTTGCCTTGGCTAGCTACCTACCCAGAAGGAGGAAAGTTCTGAATTCAAATATTTTGCACAAACATTGCAACGGCTGCGAGAGAAGCCCTGAAGAAATATTAGGATCCAGCGACCCTTATGTATATGTAGTTTGAATGACACACATCGCTTAGTGCCTCCCTGTTCGTTCTGCCTAAGGCAGGGGTTCTCAACCTGTGGGTCGCGGGGATTTGCCAGGGGTCGCCTAAGACCATCAAAAATAAGGATTGTTATTGTTTATTCTTCTATTGCTGTGTGTGTCTATGGGGGGGGGGGGTCGCGGCAGAGTGGTATATTGTAAAAAGGGGTCACCGAGCTTAAAAGGTTGAGAACCGTTGGCCTAAGGCATCTTAATTACACATATCTTGACTCGGTGCGTAATATCATGAATTTATGCACAACATCTTGACAATACAAAATTACATTAGGCCTAAAAAAGACAAAGTTTCA
This sequence comes from Biomphalaria glabrata, assembly GCF_947242115.1. Classification (NCBI taxonomy): domain Eukaryota; kingdom Metazoa; phylum Mollusca; class Gastropoda; family Planorbidae; genus Biomphalaria; species Biomphalaria glabrata. The sequence continues at coordinate 6,621,340 of NC_074728.1, read as the reverse complement.
CTTTCAGAAATTGTGGTCTATAGGGCAGATGATGTAAATGTCATCATTTATGTGGCCAACGGTTAAAGAGGGTGTCGTGAGGCCAGCACAAACACCTACGCATTTACTTTTCCCCAACTAATGTCAGGTACCCGAAATTAAAAAGTTTTGAATTCGAGTTTTTTGGCACATCGACACACTTTAGGCCATGCCGTGCCCGTATTCCATAAAATGTTACTCTCCCTTTAAACCACACGAGTTAAATTTATTTAGTTAAGTTATTAAAAACAAGATCTATTCACGGTTAAAATAGTAAAGGTAGTAAAAATTTAATAAGTTAGTACAAATCTTTTGTAAATATTATATGTTCACAATTCAAATCTTAGCAGACAACCCCACCTTCCGGACAAAGCCCAGTACTTTCCCAGGGTCGACACTATCGAACAGTGTTTTAAAGTTGTGCGCTCTAAAACATTTCCCCCTAATACCCTGGTATCTGGGTCAATCAATGAGGATATGTTCCACGGTGAGACGAGAGTCATAGTAGTCACAAAGTGGGTGCTCCTCTCTCTTCAGCACAAAGGAGTACGTGATGTAGGTCTGGCCAATCCTAAGTCTGGACATGGTCGTGCTTCCACGCCTTGTCAGACCCTAAGATGTGGGGCGCCACCTGACATCCGCCACAATATGTCTGAGTTTGTTGTGGGTCTCAGCCTCCCATTCTCAGGTCCGAGCAGGGAATTTGGGTTCCTGACACCGCTTGATTTAGGGCTCTCTTTGTTTCTGTCAGCCGTTTCGTTTCCCTCTATGCCCACATGGGAGGGGATCTTGATGAAGTTGACGAAAAAAAAAGCCGTCTTCTTACTTTCACCCGAACCTTTTTTCATCTGTTTAATAAATTTCATATTTTCATGCATTCATGTACAAATTCAACAAACTCAAGTTAGTAAAAAAAAAAAAAATTTTTACTACTTTAATGCCACATATAATGCATTAAATAATAAATCTTTTGTTAACAATACAAAGAAAAACATTAAAAATACTTTTGAAAAAAAACAAACAATACCTTCTTTTTACAGCTTATAAGAACGATTTTTTTTAAATCTTAAAAACTAGTAAATAGAGATTATAAAGGCTATAAAATAATGGAGCATTTTTTGCCCTACTCCCTTTCCCCCCAAGAAAGAATCATCGTTAAGCGAATCTATAATATTTCAATGTATTTCAGAATCTAGACTCTTATTTTCTAGTCTTATTAGGGTCTGGTGTAATATATTGAAGCAATGAGTATTACCAAAACTAATGAAATAATAAAAAGAAACAGAAAAGGTTTGCAATATTTACATATTTTAAAATATTAAAACTTATATAGCGATTATTTCGCTCCTGATAGCTAATGCGTGTTACATTAAAAGGAATCTTTTTTAACACTTTTCTTCCCACCCCTCTCGAAACAAATCCCGGTTACTAGACGGTGCTCAAAATGTTACAGAAATTAATTAATTGAACTCTTATATGAATAGGTCCTTCATGCGGAAATATCCAAAGACGTATGCTCAAGACAAATATTATCCAGTTCTCTGGAAAAATGAATTTTTTTTTTTAAACTGACAAAAATTATAGCAGTCAAGCTAGAGTTTTCCCAGTGCGGTCAACGAGCTAGTATTTTTTTCCCCACCCATATACATCAACTGTCAAATTTCTAGGAAAATCGTTAGAGCCGTTTTCGAAAACAATGCCCACCTAGGTTATAGGTTATGCCCATTCGGAATGTCCAGCTTTAAAAAAGGTGCTGTTAAAAATAAACCATACAAATGAGCTTGTTGTACAAATTCAAGACACTTTAAGAAATGTTAACTGGGGAAAAACAAAACAACAACAATATTTCTCTAGTAGAACAAATACAGCTTTGGTGTATCTAAACAGACTGGGCAAGTTTATTTGATTCTATCCGGACGTCAATTCACTAATCACTGCTACCCCATTCAACAGATCAGTATCGAGCATCGCCTTCCTAGAATTGTTTATCCCACCGCCTTAATAGGCTTCCTTACAAAAATGACGTGTAAAACAGCAGTGAGGTCAAAGTTGAGGAGGCGGGACTTATGTGGGAAAAGAGAGCAGACAGCTGGTAGCTAGAGTACTCAAAGAACTAAGCAATGAGCTAGCACCAGTGTTCACGATACTTTTCCAGGCATCTTTTAAAAAGGGCAGAGTACCAAGGCACTGGAAAGAAGCTAATGTTACCCCCCCCCCCCTATGTAAAAAGGAGAAAAATCTGACCCAGGAAACTACAGACTAGTACAGGGCTGGCGAATCTATGGAACGCGTGCCCAAGGTGGCACGCGAAACGTTTTTGTGTGGCACGCGACGACGATGATATTAAGAAATGTTTTTTTTTTTTCCATGACAAACTTTTAGGAGATTTTAGGAGGTTTTTTAAGGATGAAATGTATGATGTGTGTGTACGTGTTTGTCCTATCCATTTGTGTGATACATAGTAAAACATACACAAAACTAAGCATTTATCAAATCAATTATTGTTATTTGATTTTAAAAATAATAAATATCTTGCCAATATTTCACAGAAACAATGTTATCAGCTGTGGTGTGTCCACAGAAAATGTAATGAAAGTTATCTTTTAATCAAGTAACAACTTGACTGTCATCCCAAAACCTCAAACAACCATTTTTTTTTTCAAAGATTTATTTAAAAACATTACAAATGGTTGCTTTTTCATTTTTTAAAATAAGAAACATTCTTAGAGATGCCTTCATAATGTGTATTCTCTGTGATGGAAATGTACATTATTAGTTCCTACGTGTATCTTATAGATACTAGAGTCATGGTGTGCATTTGAGGTAATGTTTTATTCTTTTATTAGCTAACTTAAATAAACAGAGCCAGTAATATATAGGACAATATAGGTCTATTTGAATGTTTAGTTGACATTTGCTTACTAAAAAATGGCTTTTGAATTGGGAGGGGGAGGGGAATAGACCTATTCGCATTTTTTTTCCTAGCAGAATCTTTTTCAACCATATAGGCTTTTAGGAGTGAAATAATTTTTACGGACTTTTCACAGCTGCATGCGAAATATTTTCGTTAAATCTACAGTGGATCTAGACTCTTGATCTAAGTCACTAAAATGCGCGGATTTTCTCAAGGCTGTGAGAGAATTATCTTCACTGAATTTACAGTAGATCTAGACTCTAGATCTAAGTCACTAAAATTCGCGGACTTTTCAGGGCTGTGAGAGAAATATCTTTACTATATATATTCTAGTGATTTAGCATAAATCTAGAGTCTAGATCAAAGTCAAGAAAATTCGCGGACTTTTCACTGCTGTGTGAATATTAACTTCACTAACTTTACAGAAGATCTAGACTCTAAAACTAATTCGCTAAAATTCGCGGACTTTAACTCTATGCCACTAAATTTTGCGGACTTTTCACGGCTGTGTGAGAATTATCTTCACTAGATTCTAGTAATTTCGAGTAAATCTAGAGTCTAGATATAAGTCACTAAAATTCGCGGACTTTTCGCGGCTGTGTGCGAATTATCTACACTGAATATACCATGGATCTAGAGTCTAGATCAGTGATTCTCAAGGTGGTCTATATAGACCCCCAGGGGTCTACGAAAGTAAAAAAATAAATTAGGGGTCTATGAGATGTCCACGGGGGTCTACGATAATAGCTTTCATTATTGCAGATCGTGTTACTTCATTTTTACATTCCATTAAAGTAATTATTTCATAAACTAATATATGGTTTGTACCTTCATTAATCCTTTAATATTTATCCTGCTATTCAAACGAAAAATTGTTGTAATCAATTTCAATACTTATTTAAATGGCTTAATTTTGTCTACAAGTAACTAATATTTAGAAAGAAAAAAAAGAAATAGAGACAGTACAGCATTAATTATTTAAAATTGGGACTCATTCCTTCCTTGTCAAACAAGCAGTTGCATAAGTGACTTTTTTTATGACGATATGAACCAGTTACGCTGGAAGATCATCTGAGACAATGCTACCCTGATAACAATTAAGATTAGAAAAACTTTTGAACACTCAAAGTTCAGAATAGACCCACAAAATCTCTGTTCGACATCATATAGAAAAGATGATGGTTTGTGAGAGTCTTACAAGATTTCTTTACTTATAGCAAACTACGGAAAACAGCAAAGGTCAAACATTGATTCTACCAGCCGTTTTACACCAACCTACATCTGTTATTATTAAAAGAATTTCTTAAAGCAACAATACAGTTCAAAGTCGCTTCGGTGGCATGAGTTATAAAATTAAAAGCTTCTTAAGTAAATCATTGCAAAGACATAAATACAGTTTGGTCTGACAAGGTGTAGCGGTGTGTGTTACAAACTGTCTAATGGTCACCATCTCATCACATCTATGTGGTCCCTTCTGTGCATAGGCCACCAACCAGCTTACTCCAGGCATCTCGGTTCTGGGAGAATCTCTCCAACTGTCCCCATGTCTTGCCCATCTGCTTCCGAATCGAGGAGACCTGGAGAACCATCATCACCACCATGAAAAAATATCCAGCTATTCATCAATACCTGCCTGAGGAAGATTCTTATGATCCGCTGGCCAGACAAGATCTTGAATGAGGAGCTGTGGCAAAGAACAAAGCAGCAGCTCATTGAAGTAGATATCCTTCAGAGACGCTGGAGATGGATAGTTGACACCATTCGCGAGCCTCCATCCAACATAACAAGGCAAGCCCTAACCTGCAACCTCCAAGGAAAGAGAAAGAGGGGACGGCCCAGGAATAAAAGGAGCTAATGGTCACCGTCACCTTATATTTCCTTAGGGTTGACCCACGAGACCTTACCCATGTTTGGGTATAGTAGCAAGGCAGCAGAGGTTTGAATTAAGTTTTCCTTCTGCTAGGTGTGTAGCAAACCAAGGTAAATGAGACCTTCCTGCTCGAAGCTTACTGGTTAAGGTTCCAGTTACTCGCCTTCGACCCTTCTCCTGTTAATGAAAACAGTTCCGCAAATTCAATATTTGAGCCACACGTTAAAGATCAAGAAATACACGAGAAACTGCTCTTTGTGAAACCTTTTACAATGATACTTAAGCCATAATAATTAATTAATTAATTAATTAATTAATATTTAATGTTGGAAAGACTACTTCATAAAACGACAATTCGTAAATGAAACATAATATCCGTAGTTATGTAGTTTTAAATTACTTTTTCACTCTTCAACTCACTACAGTTAGAAATTTGTTTTAAAAAAATGTTAATAAATTTGCACAAATGTGCAAGTTGAGCAAGCTAAGCAGTGGGTCTACCGAAAACCAGAAAACATGGCAAGGGGTCTACGAGACAAAAAAGTTTGGGAACCACTGGTCTAGATCTAAGTCACACAAATTTGAGGACTTTTCGCGGCAGTATGCGAATTATCTTCACTGGATATACCGTAGATCTAGAGTCTAGATCTAAGTCACTAAATTTGCGGGCTTTTCGCGGCAGTATGCGAATTATCTTCACAGGATGTACCGTAGATCTAGAGTCAAGATCTAAGTCACTAAATTTGCGGGATTTTCACTTCTTTGTGCTAATTATCTCCACTAGATTCTAAGTGATTTAGCGTAAATCTAGAATCTAGCGTATTTCTAGAGTAATCTAGACATTAGATGTATCGAGATCATTAAATTGACTAAAATTCACTGATTTTTCATGTTAGGTGCGAATTATCTTCACTAGATCTAACTTAGATCTAAATTTAAATCTAGATACTATTACTAGATACTAGCTAGATCTAGAAGATTTACCGACTTTCCACGCGAAGTCACTCTTACACTTACAAGAAGATTTTAGGTGAGAGAGGAACGGGAGGAGATCTAATTATAGACAATAGTCAATACAGACTAGAGCTAGCGCGTCTTTAGTGGTCACAATAAATGAAAACAAACATTTCTACGCTGACTTCAGAAAAATACTGCCAGGTGAAATGCTTGCTTGAGCCAAGGCCATCTTTTTAATCAAATTAACATTCAAATGTGTTTTTCTAAAGCATTTTTAATACATTCGTTCGCTGTTCGCTAAAGCTGCGTAACCGTGTTGAAACAGGCCATATATTCATTCATGAAAAAAGGTCAGGCATGCGCAACACAGAATGAACTCTATAAAAGCCAATTTAGATTAGTGTAGATTTAGATCTATGTCTACCTCAAGATCTACTTTATACTTTAACACACGAACATACAAAATTAAGTCTATTCATCTCAAATTTTAATCAAATATATGTAGGCCTAAAAGCAAATGTTTTAATTTGAAAAAATGGATTTAAGCCTAGATGTATTAGCTATTTTGATTTGATAGCTTCATTCACACTATTTTTACATTGACACATTCGCTTTACTTATTACATTAATATTTCGTTTAATTGTTTACAAAACACTCTCAGTGACTATATCGACAGTAATGCGCAAATAAAGACCCGCGGGTCGCGTATAACATATGTCTTGTAGAAACATAAATTTGATATTTTTGTAAATTGGAAACCAAGCTCAATTTAATGATATCAATTACAAAACTATATGATCAAAACAAATTTGTTTCTTGAAGTGCCTAAAATAACATACCATTTCTTCTGTTCCTGCAATAAAAGATAGCAATAACAGCTGTTAAAATAGTCACAAAGACTCACTGGCGGATCCAGAACTTTGGAGTGGGGGGGGGGCGATTTTTTTCCAAACCCTAACCCTAACGCCCAGTAACCCCTAACCCTATGCATAAACGTGCATACAGCATATATATATATATTCGATATATGAGAATAAATTAAGACTGTTTCTCAATCTTCGGCGAAAAAAAAAACAGGAAAAAAAACAGTCATGTTGAGGCCTTTCTCTTACACACTTGGGGGTCTGGGAAAGCGCTGTAAGTTTCTCCAGTGGGGTTCGGGGCGAAGCCCCGACAATCAAAAGCGCTTTCTTGCATTTTTCACTGCAGAAACGCTTTCTCCTGACATCTACAGCTCATTGTTTATCAGTGGGGTTCGGGGCGGAGCCCCGACGCAAAAAGCGTTCTCTTGCATTTTTCACTGCAGAAACGCATTCTCCTGACATCTACAGCTTATTATTTATTAGTGGAGTTCGGGGCGAAGCCCCGACGTTTTCTTGCATTTTTCACGGCTGAAACGCATTTTCCTGACATCTACAGCTCATTATTTATTAGTGGGGTTCGGGGCGAAGCCCCGACAATTAAAAGCGCTTTCTTGCATTTTTCACTGCAGAAACGCATTCTCCTGACATCTACAGCTCATTATTCATTCTATTATAAAGGGCCTTTTAAATAATGTGGAAAAATATTCTTATATGAATTTATAGTCCCTTAATACATTGCAAATACAACCGATTTGTTCTTTGAAAAGATAAGATACCCAACATATTTAGATTAAGGCTTTGAGGATCGCCGCCGAAAAAAAAATTCGATTAATAATATTCAATAAAATGTAAGCATAAATTGTGAGTTATAGTTCTAAATTTATTTAACTAGAAAAATATGAGATAATGTAAAGGTTGGAAAAAGTCGACTAGGAAAAGATTATCTGGCTTTTGAACTCATCTCAACCGTGATTGATATATTTAAAAATTTCGTTTGAATTATAACTTTTCCAAAGCAAAGTCTTTCTTAAAATAGTTATGATAAACTCGTGAAATTACACAAACTCTGTCTGGAAAGGGGAAGGGCGGTAAAATGAAAACGATTAATCCTCCCTCCTTTTTATAATTTCTGCTAATGATTGCATTTTGCATTAAAGAATAGGGGTTGGGCGACTCGATATAAGAATTTACTTTATAGTATATATAAATTATATTAGTGACAGTTTTTTTTTTATTTTGTAATTTCTTACTATAATACAAAAAGAAAAAGTATTGGTTTGTCCGATGGGGGGGGGGGGGGAAGGTGATTGCATGTATCGCACTTCCACCTATTTATATTATATAGATATTCGACTAATTTTGTTCACATACTATGATTTCTCCATAAAAGTAGGACCGCCCCCCCCCCACTCAAAGGGTTTAGATGGGAAGGGCAGTAGAGGTATTCGCTCCTCCCCTTCCAATCGGCCAAAGATGAACGACATAATATAAAGACCTGTTAAAATACCAATAAAAAGTTTTAATCATATAGATATTTAATTGATTCTGTTAGCAAGCTCTGATTTCTACAAATAAATAGGACCGCCCCCCCCACTCGAAAGTTTATGGTGGGGGGGGCGGATTGATGCCATCGCCCCCTCCCGACCCTACCAAATCGGCCAAATTACTAGAAGGAGGGGGGCGAAATAATCTAAAAATAGGTTGAAATATAAATAATTAGTATATATTATTAACATAAGTAATAAATTCGTATACAAATTGTGTGAATTCTATACTAAAATTCGTCCGATTCCCTCCGCTTTGGGGGGGGGGGGGTCGGCCGAGTGGGGGGGGGGGCGATCGCCCCTACCGCCCCCCCCCCTGGATCCGCCAGTGCAAAGACTGCACTAGTCACAACACCTAGTAGAATGTGAGCATCTGTAAAAAATTAATACAAAATCATTGTACAGTGTACATTATTGTAAAACTAGCCGGATATGACCGGCGCCTTCGACATACGATATGACCCGCGACCTGCGGCTCTGATCTAGTGGATTTAGATATATATAGATCTATGACAAACATGGCGAATTTTTCCATTAACATTTGTGTTTGTTTTGACACGAAAATGAAGTGGTGTGTGAAAAAGGATTCAGCCATTTAGTAGACATATTGATATCTAATTTAAAAAAAATGCGAAAATAGGTTTACCCAATTTGTTAAAAAGTTTTGTTCCTTAAAAGAGATAAATTTAGTGTTAGATTTTTTTATTTATTTTCAGGGCCTTTCGGTTGTGAGAGGGACATGCATTAAACGTACACTACAGTGTACGAAATGATATAAGGAACATCCATGTCATGTTTTATCAAGATATATCAATCATACATACTTATACATATATACTCCTTACTTTCTTTTTTATATTATAGATATTAGTTAATGTTTGTCTGTATCTATCTATCTATAATATCTATCTATCCTTCTATCTATTTATCTCGCATCTATCTATCTGTCTATCTATCCATCTATCTATCTATCTATCTATCTATCTATCTATCTATCTATCTATCTATCTATCTATCTCGCATCTATCTATCTGTCTATCTATCCATCTATCCATCTATCTCGCTTCTATCTATTTGTCTATCTATCCATCTATCTATCTATGATGTATTATCTGTCTGTTTGTCCTTCCGGCCAATTCGTCCTTCTGCAAGTATGTCTGAATTATACCATGCCTTTCTGTTGGCGTGTCTTTTATTCTTAACTATTTATATTTTATCTCTGATTTTGTTTCTTTTTCTGCCGTCCTCTCCCGCTTCCTTCTTGCCCCTCCCTCCCGGTAAGTTTCATTTATTGATTTAAAAAACAACAACACATTCAGACTAAAAAATTTACTCTGTATATATTATTCTGTTCATCTGTCTATGAAACCATAAACTATCACAAGTGTAGGCTAACGTAAAAACAAACAAACTATAGTCTTACTTGTTAATGTTTCCGCTGTTCGAAAATCAGTATCGTTGCATCCTGAGTTTGTAAAAATAAATATACAATAAAGGAAATGGATAGAGTTAATAAAATCTAGTTACACATACAATATATTTTTTTAAAAATGTTAAACATAGATTATGTTTCTTTTTTTTTTTTTTAGGGTATATATTTATTGTATAAAAAAAATATCGAACACCTAAGACGAAAGAAAAAGCGATACCGAATCGCTTTAGTAAACCTTGGTTTGACTTTAGCACTCTTGAAAGTGTCTGACGCTCCAAATCTTTACAGAGCAAGATCCGAATCTTTTACACAAACATAAGTCGTTTTTTTCCATACAATCCTGAGACATGGAGAGTCACGAAAAAAAAAAAGAAATGTGGAAAAACATGTATGCAATCATTAGCCACTGGCTTCGCCGTTGATTTGCTTATTTCCTATTGCATACTGCAACTACTGACATAATAATTTGGCCGCACTTTGGCTTACCAGTTACCATCTGATCTAAAGTCTGATGCTCTACTTTATGAGCTATTCGTGTGTTACTAGAATTGGTGAAAATTATGGGGAATAAAGGGTAAACGGAAGTATAATTTTGTAATTAAAAAAATAAAATAAATATATTGTGAAACTGATTTATATATATATATATATATATATATATATATATATATATATATATATATATATATATATATATATATATATATATATATATATATATATATATCAGTGTGTGTGTGTGTGTGTTATGGCTCCTGTCTCGGAAGACAATGAATGCGCCCAGATGAGTCACTGGCTTTGGTTTGTCTTGAGACAGAGCATAATCTGGGAAGACTGATCAATTCTGAAGTGTCAGAGTTTGACACATATTGGTATCGAATGTTTATATTTTGTGGTTTACGTTATAGAATACCGAAAGTCAGAGTGTTCAACTTTATGCTATTGTGAGGATTGGAGAGACGAGAGGGCGCATGTCAATATCTGGATGCCTGTTGATACGAATCGCATGGGTGACTGCGAGACGCGGGTGTGAGACTCGCTGGAATCAAAGTGTCCACGTGTTATGTTTAAACAGGTACATGTAAAGAAATAAGGGTGGAGCGAAAAGGTATTAAAGGCATGACTTTTTGTAAATATTAGTTAGAATTGGGTAAGCGAATAAATGAATAAATAAGTATAGAATGAAAAATACCTAGTTTTTCAATCAAAGGACTAGACTTGAGAGTTGCAAGATCTCTCGAAGTTATAAGAAATTTAAAGACACATTCAAACTCGTTGAAAATGACTTCAGAAATACTGACGCTTTCTAAGTAGATTCCGCGTTGTCTTTCCATATCTTCCTTAAAAGTAATATGGATAAGGGTTTATTTACAAGAGATTATATGTACAAATGTAATTGGTGAAGGGTTGGATGTACATAGATTGGATTATATCATCACAGGATGTTATAGCCAAGAGGTCTGAGTGTCATTTGGCCCTGGGCTTATCTTCAGAGTCAGGTGATACCGTGGATGACTGGTATGGATCAATTAGATAATCATTATATGAGATCAGTTAGGTCAGGTTTACTTTTAGCTTCACTTTCACAAACACATAAAAATAGTTTTAATAATAATGTAATAAGGAACAAGTAAGGATTCATGTAAATTTAATATGGGGGATGAAATGACCTGGGGATTCAGTGACCGCCCTAAGCCCTCAATACAATGACAGATAGCACAAACGAATTTTACTTGTCTTGAGTAAATACAGCCCAGAATTCAATAATTTGCAGATCAATTCAGCCCTTTTTCCTAGCTTAAACATTTCTACTGCTTGTGTTGAATGGTGCTCTGATGCGCACTATCAGTGTGTCGCGGGAGCTGAGCGGAGTTACAACAATATGTTAAGTATTTCAACCTGGGATCGTTTATAAAGATTGCATTTACAGTAAGAATAAAAAATATTTTAGAAAAATGAAACTGATAGTATGGGTATGTCTGAAAACCATTATATATTTTGAAGATATTTCTTTACAACTTTCGCCAGTTGAAATGTTTTCATATATAAACGCACTTGTCACACTGACAAAAACATTTAAAATACGTCTTCGAAAAGACGAAGAAGTGAAGTGCGTGTGACTGTGTTGGATGTACGTCTAGAGGTTTTGTTGGACAAATTTTCCACTCCCACAAATATTACGAACAGGCACCGATACAGATAAAGCAATGACAAAGATTAAAGCTTAAATTTACAATGGATAAGGGTTTATTTACAAGAGATTATATGTACAAATGTAATTGGTGAAGGGTTGGATGTACATAGATTGGATTATATCATCACAGGATGTTATAGCCAAGAGGTCTGAGTGTCATTTGGCCCTGGGCTTATCTTCAGAGTCAGGTGATACCGTGGATGACTGGTATGGATCAATTAGATAATCATTATATGAGATCAGTTAGGTCAGGTTTACTTTTAGCTTCACTTTCACAAACACACAAAAATAGTTTTAATAATAATGTAATACGGAACAAAGTAAGGATTCATGTAAATTTAATATGGTGGCTTAATCATCATCCACTCAGTTAGAGACCTTAAAAATATGTAATAGATTTTTTTGTATTACTATGTAAACTATATACACACATTTTCTATGGATTAATAATTACCCGTCATTGCTGAAAATGTCCACTAGCAAAACCTAGATCTAGATCTAAATCTGTAAGTGATCTCCAGCTGTCTCCTTTGGAAGCCGCCTGTAACTAGGTTAGTTAAAACAAGATGACACCTAAGCTGGTCTTTAGAGTGTTTTCATTGGACAACTCTGTTACATCACCAAAAAAAAAGCTGTTTTTTGGCATACAATCGTCTCCAATACGGGATACGTGCCCTGCTCAGCGTAACTGTCGGACCATAAGAAGTCCCTCTATAGAGTCTATACTGTTCAAACCGGCCTTCGCAAGGACATTGCTGTTTGTAGCGCGGTCTTGACACCGTATGCCTATGATGGAACGCAAGCATCTTTGGGGAAACCGTTCAAGAAGTCTTAGTTGTATAATAAAAGAAGATAAATGGACTTGTTCCATAATGCTTTTCTGTTTCTGCACGCTCTAATAAATAACTTTTACAATGTGTAAACTTAGATGTAAGTCTCAATAAATAATATTACGATACGAAAACTTTATAATTTACTTAATTTAGTTCATGTTATTTTAAATAAAGACCATTTACCACGATTTTTTTCCAGATACGCGTCATAACAGCTACCTTTGTAGTCAGGTTGTCTTTGTTGGTTTGGGTCAGCTGCAAACTACTTCCAGGCACCAAGCCGTTTTTTTTTAATAAATCCAAAGTGCATCGTAGGCCTATTTGCGACGGATGAGTTCTGACAAAATTGGTTTGTGCCGTGTACAACTGAAGAGATAAAATAAACACTATCTTTGATGTTGGTTAAATGAAGTTAAATTAATTACTTATATAGATCTAGATAGTTCTCCCTGGTTCAGTACGTTTCTGACAACCAACCTTGGACGAGCGCATGTTTAACTCTTTCTCTCCTAATTGACGATGCCTACGTTGATTTGATTCCCATTAAACTAAATTGGCTTTTGGATTTATAATCTTTAATTTGTGTTGTGTAAAAAGAGCATGCATTCTCCAATAAATAATAAATATAACATTTCCTGATAGCAAACAAAAAATTATTGAAGTTTAATCACAACAGGATAGTGAAATGGAAATGAGAAAAACTAATAATACTATCGGAAGGAGAAAAATAATTACGGAGAGAAAGAGTTAAGATTTTGAAAACGGACACAAAATAACATAGGCCTACAATAATCAAAAGGAAAATAACTAATATACATCAGTGGGGTGATTTCGTGAAACTGGGGGAGCTCTATGAGCCAAAGCGGCGGTTAGGGGAGCGCTGGGCACAATCGGACGCCTCAGGGGGTGCTGGGCATAAAAGTGGGACGTAAAGATGAAAGAACAAACTAGAGATGCACTAAAAAAAATCTTCAAAATTAACGCTGACAAACTAATTAATGGCAAATTATAGTAAGGTTGCTACTAAGTTAAGAACAGAAACAACGTTAGAAATCGAGTTTGGGAGTCCCCTTATTCAATTTTTAAATTCTTATTCTGCTGTAATCTGAGGTATCTATTGCCTTTAGTTCTTGCAGGCGTAAATGTTTATGATTTAATAAACAAACTAGATAATACGCTTTTTAGATTATAGTTTATTTATTTAGACTACATAAGTTAATATATTAATAAGTAAATGTAAATTAAAAATACAAACTTAGAGCTAACATTTCAATAGAATAAATTTATATTTGTTTTTACAATGAAAAAGTTGGTCGTGAGAAAACATGCCAGTATACAATCTCATAAAGTTTTATTAAATTACCATCAGATAAAAAGTATTCCAATAATCTACTTTGCATGACAACATTTTCAAATGAGGTTAGGAAGCAAGTTTCCAAAAATAATTTAAGAATATTCATGATCAATAAAAAGAACTTTCTACTATTCAAACAATATTAAAAAGAAATAACAAAGAATATGTTTTAGTGGCCAATTATAAAATTGCGGGACGCAAAAGGTTCCCATTATCTTAATTTGATTTGATTTTTTTTGGTGTGTGAATTTAGCAATAATAATCATATTTTATAAAAAATAAAACTAAATTTACTATTAAACCTGAAAATAGTAAGCACTAATATTCGCTCTAGTATGCACTAATTTAATAAGGGACTAATCAAAGGATTTGAAAAAAATTAACGACAATGAGATTGTTACTTGCGCAGCGTGAATGTTAAATGGTGCAAATGCGCGTTGAAAGGGTGAGGGAGAAAGGGGAATAAAAAAAATGGAGGACTGTAAACAAAGTTATTATTGATATATTATTAATTGTTACTCAAGATTAAAGTCTTCATAAATTTATTATATATGAGTATAAAATTAAGAATCTCCTTTGCTTGTAACAGAGATATATTTTTGTGATTAATCACTGCAAGTTTTTGACATAATTTTTGTATAATAGTTATAAAATAAACCATTTATTATTTACCGCATAAAAATTAGTAATAAAATATTATTTTATTCAAATTTGCATTCCTACTCTTCTTTGTTATCATTTCTTTTAGAGTGCGACACTCGCGTATTTTTTTTTTAAACAAAAATGCGATAAGCGGGCAGTAGGCCATAGAGGAATGAAGACCACTGAAATAGATGAAGAAGAATATTTAAAGAATGAAAATATATAAAGAGGTGGGATAACAAGTAATAGAAGAAAAAGAAAAGATTAAAACTATAAGTTATACTTATATATATATATATATATATATATATATATATATATATATATATATATATATATATATATATATATATATATATATATATATATATATATATTCGGCAAAATACAGAGTGCCTTTAGATTTTAGATTTAGGAAGTGTTTCTTTATTTCCTACTTTGCTTAGGCATTCAGACGATTAGTGAAATGTTTATTTGAAGTATATTATTGAAACTAATGTTTTAAATAGTATCTGCTGTCACCAGTTATCTAAATAATTTAGTTTCGTTCTTTATAGTGTGGAGCTTCTTTAATAAAGACTGTCAAAGTGTGAATGTTGTGTTCACCTATATTTTGTTACGTACATTTTTGATACACAAACATACAAGAGTTGAATTAGCTAAACTGACAGAAACAGTGCACATTTAAATTGACAATGTTTAACATTTATTTTAACGGTGATCCTTTCACCTCTCCCTCCCCCAACAAAAACAATTATTTTTTCTCTTCTAATTTACAAATTTTATATCAACTCACTCTTTTTGGCAATAAATTTGTACACGTTATATGAAGCTGAAACTTTTGCACAATTGTTTCTCTTACATACCAACAGAAGAATCATTAATAAAAAAAAAAGTAATTAGCTAATTAGTTAATTAGCTATTGGTAATAAATTAATTTCTTTTGAATCTCGAACAAGGGAAAGGAATTTTACTTTAAGGTAAGGTGGTATAAGCTGAATTAGTTCCCTTTATTGTTTGTAACAAGATTATTTTTTTTTAAATAACTATAAATTACTATAAAACCTTTTTCATTATCAGTTCTCTTGCACATTAGTTCCCGTATTGGCTTGACGAGGCTGATCTTAGCCTTCGAGTTCTAATTAAGTTCGCCCAATTACTTACAGATATATGTAAAAAGCGACTAGAGTAACACCTTTAGTAAAATCACTAAATTTAGAAAGCCTTCAGGAGAGAAGACTCAAAAGTAAAGTAGCAATTATACATAAAACACTGAACCATAATTTTCAAATACAAAATCTAATAAAATACCCAGAAGGACACAAAGATAAAGGCACATTTCAGATTCCATATGTCAGGACTACTTTGCTAAATGCTTTTTCTTCCCTAGTGCTATTAGAGCATGGAATGGGTTGCCAGAGTCAGTCAATAAAACCAGTGTCTTGGCAGAGTTTAAGTCAAAGGTTAACATGCATGACTAAATGCATAACGCGTAGGACGTAATCATCTTATTTTTAAAGTAACGTCTGTATTATATAAGATAAGAATTGATACACTTTATATAAGCTTTTTTTTTTTTTTCAAAAAGTATTTTTTGTATTTTGCTTTTTACAAAAATTATACCAACTCTCTCTGCCCGTTTCATAAAAAAGTGTACATGTGTACACAAGCTCGGATCAAGCACAAGAATCAATAAAAAAAATAACTAATTAGTTAATCACTTATTGGTTATTAATTATTTTGTTTGGTATCTCGAATAAGGAAAGGAAATGGTATAAGCTGAATTATACCTAAATTTTATAAGTCGCCAAATTAAACAATAAAATCTTCTTTTTTCCTATTCATTTCAGTGGCAGAGTGGTTTGAATGTTGGTGGGGCTTGAGCCATGAGTTTGAATTCAAGTCGTTCCCCCCATTTTTTTTTTATGCTTTTAAAAAGCGACTACGGCAAAATTCATCAGGATATCTATTTCTTTCTCATCCCATTTGCTTTCTGGTACAGATTAGTGATATGATCAAAGTGTATTGAGAAAGCCAAAAGCATGAATTAATAGCACTACACAAAAACAATTGGTAACAATATGTCCAATCACACAGGTTTATCATTGTTATTCTACATGCATGACAAATTAAATTACATGACTTACCAAAACTGATTGATACAACTACGCTTCATTTAGCCTTTGTGTTTTATAAAAAAAAAAATAGTTTTTTTTGTTGTTGTAACTATATGTACAGTCCATAGTTGTTTACTATTATTAAAAAAATATTTTACAAATTTATGTTTACGTATGACAATATTTACATAACTTATAGGTATATTTATTGCTGTCAACGGTACATAACAGCTACTTCGGCCTCTTCATAAACATTTAGAAAAAGATCTAGTCATTCTCTAGTTACTCGTTTATTTTCTTTTTTGTTGTTTTGTCATCTTTCTATCTTTAATTTTATTTCTTGACGTTATAAAAAAAACAACAACAACATATAGATCTGTTATTGATATTTTAACCGATCTTTATATTATGTCGTTCCCCTGTTGACCGATTGGTTGGGGGGAAGGTGTGACGAGATGTTAATTAGTTAATATTTGGCGCGTTTATTTAAGTCTAGGGGAAATTTTATTAATTTTATCCCGCTCACATATAAGATTTTGTACAGGCAAACCGCAACTAACAGTAAGAACAGACCAATATTATACGTTTATAAATAAAATAATTTAATAAATGAAAGTTTACAAAAGATAAATAATCAAATAAAATTATAATTAGGAAATGAAGTGAAGGTGCTAATATCTAAAATAACTGCTCATCATGGATTGCTAATTATTGAGTGATTGGAGGAGAAGAATGTTCCTATGTCTGCTACTTATTTTCTTAGCTGCTAGCCCTTGGGTCGTCTTCTGGCGGACGTAGGACTGGCACTCAGAAGGATGAGTCATCCGGCTCTGTCTAAGGACGTCGGCTCGGGGTAGTCTCTATGCTGTAGGCAAACTGGCTCTAGGGTGAGGCCGCTGCCTGTTTAGCAGTAGAGAGGGTTGGTGCTGCAGACTAAGTTGTAGTGGGGTGATCTCTCAGCTGTGGTCTCTAGCTCGTAGAGAGCCGTGCTAACTCATCACCAGTTTATCTTCTGCTGCGAAGGTTGCTCTAATCTGTCGGCATTAGGCAATAGCTATTGGGCAGTGGACAGTTTGGGCCGGGTACTGGGCAGATGATACTGGGCAGTATAGGGCACTGTGGACACTGGGCAATATGATAGGGCCAAGGACAGTAGGCAATGTCTTCTTGCTAACAGGTATGTAATTGGGGGGGGGGGTATCTGGTGTGGTCTGCTCCGGTTACAGCTTTCTATGGAGATCTGGTAGTTATAGCAGTCGGGTGTAGCAACCAGGGGTAGCAATCGGGTAGCAACCAGGGGTAGCAACAAGGGGTAGCAACCAGGCTGGGGATAAGACAGACAATTAGGAACCTCCTAAAGGCATTGAGTAGGGATTCCCATATGCCTTGCAATCATTCAGATGCAGGCATTGGTATCAATCCCAATAAGGCATTTAAGACAATCATGTATAAAATCTTAAAGCATGCGTATGACTCAATAGCAACCAAAATACAGGTAAGATAACTACAGTAAATGTGTCATCATACAATGTAGGATGATACTAGCCAAGATTCATCCATTAAATGAGATTACGTGGATAAGTAATCAGTTACACTAAAATGGGGAATGAGCATATTATATACTAAAGGATAAGATGAAAATAAAATATTAGGGATATGGCTACAGTAATAAGGGTTTGATATAGTTAATCAAAATTACATTCATCCAAGGAACTATAAGTTCACAAGGGTGGGAGACATAATAACATGTATGAGGGATATACAACAGAAGTGTGAAATAAATAATTTAACATGGGCTCTGTAGTTTAGAGCACTGTGATCTAAGTTCTTAGACAGTACTTAGATTCACTAAAGGTTATTGTTTACATCAATCACTAAAATACAGGAATGGATGAAACATCACAAATCAAATATAATAACTATGGCTTCAAACGTAGACAACCATAGCGGCATTAATAATACTATATGAAGATATAGCATTGACATTAAATAGTACAAGGTACATACATAACAAAGTCATAATGTAATGACGGGGAAAGTGGTTGTGTACTAATGTGTACTCACACATTCCTATAAGATAAAATGAGTATAGTAAAATGTTTACACTTACCCGTTTGTCCCTAATGAAACCTCACAACTAAACTTCCTAACAGAGGAGACTGTATGAATCCTAGCGGGCCTAACTTGGAATGCTTTGGTCTCTATATATAGATGGAACTTTTCGTTTAACGGGTGGGGAAGAAAGCTAGCTGATTTTCTCACATGTATCGATGTACCGGAGATGTCAGGCGTCAGATCAGATTTATGGTCAATATTTGTTGCCTACCGTGAGAGTAAAGTCTTAGGCGAATATATATATGTCCAGCCCGAGTGCAATGCTATTCTTAGAGCAATGTGTATCCTGCGGGGGGGGGGGGGGGGGGAATAGGTGTGAAAAGTTATTAGGCCGCAGCGTGAAGGGACTATTGTGTGCACTCACCTGTCCAGCGGTCAATAATTAAAAGTTAGCCTCGAGAGGCTAGTTAATGTTTTACGTCGAGATTCGTCCCGTGAGAAACGTGCGAGGGGGGATAAATCCTTCAAGAAATTAGTTATGGGTGGACAAAAAAATAATTGTGTGATGTTAAAAATTAAAGTTTCTCACGGTTTGTTGGGAAAAACTCAAATGAACTTTTGCATGCAAGTTTCGTATCGTCACAGAAGGGGCGAATACCTCTACTGCCCTTCTCACCTAACCTCTTTGAGTGTGTGGGGAGGGTGGTTCATCTTTTATGGAGAAATCATAGTTTGTGACAAAATTAGTTGAATTAATATATAAATGTTATCTTATGTCGCTCCCCTTCTGGTATTTTGGCCGATTCGGTGGGGTGAGGGGTAGATTGCAAGTACTGCCCTCCCCATTCTAGCCCTCTGAGTGGGGGGGGGTTCTATTTTTATGGAAAAATCATTGTTTGTGAACAAAATTAGCTGAATATCTATATAATATAAAATACATATTCATTTCATATGTAAACCCATTGTATATTATGTCGTGCCACAATCTAATCTCAAATTTTATGATTAGTCAATATAAAATAAAATAGGGTTGTACCAGGTAGGAGGGGCGATACATGCAATCGTCTTTCCCCCATCGGACAAACCAATACTTTTTCTTTTGTATTATAGTTTTAAAAAAATACAAAATAAGAAAAATCTGTCACTAATATAATTTATCTATGCTATACATTAAACTCTTTTATCGAATAGCTCCACCCCTATTCTTTAATGCCAAATGCAATCATTAGCAGAAATTATACAAAGGAGCGAGAATTAATCATTTTCACTATACCGCCACTCCCCTTTCCAGACAAAATTATGTAATTTCACATGAATTTATAATAATTATTTTAAGAAAGACTTTGCTTTGGGAAAGCTAGAATACAAACAAATTTTTTTCAGTATAAGAGTCACAATTGAGATGAGTTCTAAATCCAGATAGTAATTTCCTAGTCGCCTTTTTCCAACCTTTACTCAATGTGATATTTTTCTAGTTAAATAAATTTGGGACTATAACTTAAATTTTTTTTCGGCGGCGATCCTCAAAGCCTTAATCTGAATATGTGGGGTATATTATGTTTTCAAGGAACAAATCGGTTTTATTTGCAATGTATTAAGGGCTTATAAATGCATATTAGACTATTTTTCAACATTATTCAAAGGGTCTTTTTTTAATAGGATGAATAATGAGCTTTAGGTCAGGAGAATGCGTTTATTCAGTAAAGAATGCAGGAAAACGCTTTTGGTGTCGGGGCCTTGCGCCGAACTCCACTGATTTATAATGAGTTGTAGATGTCAGGAGAATGCGTTTCTGCAGTGAAGAATGCAAGAAAACGCTTTTGGCAAACCCCACAAGTAAAGCTTACGGCGCTCCCCCAGAACCCCAAGCACGCAAGAGGAAGGCCTCAACATGACTTTTTTTTTCTCGCCGAAGGTTGAGAAACAATGCTTTTTATTCTCATATATATATATATATATATATATATATATATATATATATATATATATATATATATATATATATATGCTGTACGTATGTTTATGCATAGGGTTAGGGTTTACTGGGCGTTAGGGTTAGGGTTTGGAAAAAAATCGCCCCCCCCCCCACTCCAAAGTTCTGGATCCGCTAGTGGTTCAAGCCCTCCAAGCCCCAAAACTATGGAAAATTCCTGGACAGAAAACGATAGCGTGAAAATAGAAAAGTAGAGAAAATTTTGTTTAACTACCAGATAGATTAAAACCCATTATTGATGAAATTACAGTTCATAGTGAAACTCCACATCTTGTTTCAGCAAAGGTAGTTCACTGTACTGTCTCTCTATTCCTGGACTCCTACTGCCTCACTTGAGGATTCTTTGTAACCGGACCATCGGTAGCCAGGATTTATTTCTTTTTTTTAGGGAAGGGATGGGGAGGATTTTTCTTTGCCCAATTACAATACGACCGTTCATTCTTTCGGAAGTTTTTTGTAACCTGGAATACGTTCTTCCCTGTGAAAGTGGAAAGACTGTAAACACCCCGCACTTGTCAGCTAGGGGGAGCGTTATGAGCTCTCCAAGAGAGGGGGAGGGGGTCCGGGACGAAAACTCGACACCAAGCGCTATTTTTTTTTAAAATGTAATTTCTAAGGTTTATACAGTGCATTATCCTGCTACACTTCTGTTAAAAATTGTAGGTAAAAAAATGCTTTTCACTGCTTTTATTTAATGGAGCCCAGCGACTGGTAGAAATTGGCAACTATAGTTGGCTTTTGGCTTCGCTCATGAAATTTTGTTATTTTAGCTTTTTTTTTTTTTTTCATTTTGTTGGAAAAGGGGATTAACTTCGAAACCCCTCTTGCCTACACTCATGGAATATGGCGATGTTAGTTTTTATTTTTATCGAAAATGAGAGTTTTATCGTTAAAACCATCTGTTATGGGTTTTAAACTCTAAACCATCTAGAGGTTATTTTTTTAAAACTAAAAACACCTTAGATACGTTAAATGAATTTGGTGACAGTAGTTTGCTTAAGTTTTATGTTGTAAAAAATTGTTTTTAACCTCACAAATCTCTAGGGGGATTACACTAAACTCAAAATCACGATGAGTTTTAAACGTAAAACCCTCTAGAGGTGGTGGTGGTGGTGGTGGGGGGGGGGTTAACTCACAACACTTCTTGGCTATGCTTATAAAATTTGGTGATTATCGTCCATTTTTTGTTTTGTTTTATAGAAGAGTTGGGTTTTTAACTTGAAATCCCCTGGTGAGGAATTTTACAATCAAAACGACCAATGGATGCGCTGGGGCAAGTGATGGTGTAACATTGAATTCTCGCCTACAACAAAACAAAACAAAATTAAGACAAAAAAAAATATGTCACAATATTTCGGGAAAGGGGGGGTGGTGTGAAAGCCGACCGGCAATTTTCATGTAACGTTCATACCAGTACTGTCCCTTGTCCATCGACACAGCACGCTGACATGTATTACTGGCCTGTGTCACACGTTTCATTAGATCGCACACAAATTAACCATATCACTCCGCCACGAGAGTTAAAACGTTGCTCTCATCGTAGATTTCTCCTTCCAAGACAAAATCTACCTCACGATAGAGCTCTGGAAGTTTATCGATGCAGGTGAGGGTGTACCGGTGGGCTTATATTGCCATCTCGGTGGACCCATCTGCATGGGCGTAGCCGGGGGGGATCTCATTTCGGGGAAGGGGGGGGGGTTGAATCCCAAGTTTATTTGACAACAATAATAATAATACTGCAGTCCTTGTTAGTGATACAAGTCAAGAAATAAACAATCCTATCTGTATAAAAGCGGTATCAAATATATCCAATACGTTAAACTCTCCAGAGTAGATTACCAATCACGTCCGCATCTCAGCGGGTAACACTGTACGGAATAATACAGAATAACTACTAGAAATACATGTCTCAAAAAGACCACTGGCAACAACTGCCCAAAAGTTACTACCTAACTGAAATTATTACTCGACTTATCTGAAGCCGCTACTGTCCGTCCAGGACCAAAAATACTGCTTGACCGCCCGGTCCAAAGGATACTACTTGACTGAACTCAAAGTCAACTTTATTCATTCTATTTCCTGTTTTCTACATCAGGAATTCCACGTGTCTTTTAAACGTCTTAACCCGAGGTGAACATTTAACAGGCAATGTCAACTGAGACTGTGACAGCTATCTTCATTTGTCTTTTGATGTATCTTATCAATCTTTACCACAGGTTCTTTGTTTTTTTCTGCTATACCTTTTGCTGTTTGTTCATATATGTCTGACATATTTCAATGCATTTCTTTAGTGATAAATCATTGAAAATGCAATCTTGTCCCTTATCATTCTCTGTTTTTCTTTAAAGTTGCACTTTAGCTTGGGATCTTAATTGTGTAATAAGTATATCACATGGAGTGACTTTTTCAATTTTCCAAAACCTAAATGTTTCTAGAACTTCATTTTTTCCTTGGGTTACAATAGTTATTGAACTTCTTTAATAATATTTGTGGGTCATTACCATCTTCAGGTTCATCATATTTAAAATGTTCACAAATCTCTTGGGCCTGGGGTCCAGCGCTATGTAGGATAATGGCAGTTTGTCAGCTTTTAGGTTTCTCTTCAGCTCCTATTGCTAATAGAAACAGAAACAGTTAAACTTGTCTTTTTCATTAAAGAAAGTTTTCTTCAAAGCAAACTTTACTAGATCTAGACTGTTAGACTTAATTCTAGATCTAGAATACCATAACCCAGAGCCTCTTTAGATCTATTTTTTTTTGTAATTTAATTTATAAATCTACTAGATTTAGATATATCACTGATATAAATCTAACTCTTCAGACTAAGATATAGGCCTAGATCTAATTGTAGTGTAATCTGGAGTTATTTTAACTTGTACGAAATCCTGATGATGACTGATTAATTAATTTTTTGTTTAATTTAATTAATTTATCTTATAATTATCTATCTATCATCTATCTATTTATCTATAGCTTTATCTATCTGTCTTTTGTCTGTCTATCAAGTGATAAGCCGTGACAAGTGTAAAGTATAAAACTATATAGTCTTACTGGAATTTTTTGCTGCTGTTGTTCCTGTTGTTTTATCATCTGTAACATTGCATGTTGAGTCTGACAAAAATATACACTAAATTAGTGACTATTATAGTTAAGATATTTATTGTGTAAATTAAATCTAGATTATAGATCTATATAGGTCCTACTATTAAAATATTTCTAAAAAATATTACACATAGATCTAGTTTATGGCATGGTTTTAAAAAAATGTCTGGTATAGCCTATTATTATTATATACTTATATATCTAAGAATAGTCTAGATTCTAGATCTATATATAATAAAGTATTATAATTATAATAATAAATTTCAAAAAATTCTCTCGAACACATAACATAAGACTTAGGAGTATTTACTTACTTAAGAGAAAAGAAAAAGTCTGTCTTTTTTTATACAGTACAGTACACACTATAACTTAGTATAACATAATGATAATAATAACTACTATTCTAGATCTATGACTATGATCTAGGCCCCTACATCTACCAATCAGTCCAATGCCAATAACTATATAGAATCTAGTTACGATGCTTGGCAAGCAATGCAATTAGACTGGCAGGGCAGGATGAATATTAGATCTACATTTAGAGAATAAGAAGCTATAGTACAGATAGCTATGAAGTAGGCCCTACAAACTGTAAACATAAAAAATCTACCACTCTCCATACAAAAAGGTCATTTAAAGCATAAACGTGTTAGGCGCTTCGACTGTCAGTGTCAGTGTCTTCTGATTATGCAGATAAGTCAAACGGAGGTAACTCTCAAATAGCGAAATCAAATAACACAATGCGAAAGGCCAAAATATAAGTAAGTCGACGCTGATAGTGAATGACTGAATGTCGAACAAGAAGTTTAATTATAACGAATGTCATCAATCTCTACGTCCTTAACAACTGCCTCTCTCTACTCTAAAGCCTTCAGAAGTATTCTGTTTACATTTCGCGATTCTTCCTCAAAACCTAGTCTAGATTTTACTAGATCTAGTCGCGTCATTGTTTCAAAGTTGAAACTTCCCCTATTTACGAAACAAACTACCAATTCCTAATAGTACCATGCCCTAACAATTGTTTGCCGTCTCTCACACTAAAAAAACCCAACAAAAACATGTCCTAATATATCCTACTTAAAGATATGAGAAATGAATTGCTACATTGGTTTCTTTGTAAGTGCAGCTGCCAATTTCATATAAATAGACTTAGGGGCTTTTTTTGAGCTCCCAATAATTAGCAAATAAAACCGAAGTTCAATGCAATCTTATTTAGTCTACATATGATTCTGATATGACTAAAAGAGTACAGCGCGACACTTAATGGCTACCTATTCGTGTCTTTTGTGATCTGGAGTGTCATCTCGATGGTCCCTGGTTTGAACTCTGCATGTCGCTCCCTCCTCCCCCCCCCCCCCCCCCAACATACACAGGCCGTGCTGTGGGATTCCAAACTTTTATGAAGTAAATCAAAACAAACAAACAAAAAATTGAAAAGGAAGCAACATAAAAAACTCTTTCTAAATATCAACTTATCCTCATGTCTTATCTTATCTTATATAATACAGACGTTACTTCAAAATAGAAGATGATTACGTCCTACGCGTCATGCATTCAGTCATGCATATATATTAACCAATGACTTAAATTCTGCCATGACACTGGTTTTCCTGGCTAGTTCAGGCAACCAATTCCATGCTCTAATAGCACTAGGGAAGAAAGAGTATTTATACAAATGTGTCCCAACGTATGGGATGAGAAATACACTTTTATCTTTGTGTCTTTCTGAGTATTTTTTTTTATTTGAAGATTATGGTTCAGTTTTTATGCATAACTGCTACTTTACTTTTGAGTCAAAGGATTAAAAAATGTCCCCCACCAACAAACTACTCGCTGACATTTATGCATGTGTACAAAACAATTTCATGTGAACGACTTTTTTTCACCAGAATTCAACATGAAACTCTACAAGTGTTCTTGTCTCATGATACTCCTATTCTTTATATGCAGAAACTTGCAGAAACTTAAGTTCACAAGTTACTAAGGAACATTACAGCATGATCACCAGCCCGAAAGCCCTGCTGATGATCACAAAATACACTCCCAATTAATAAATCATACCCTCAATTCAGTGGTAGCCATTTTGACAGCTATTACAAGACAGTACTCTTTGCTATCATCCCCACAAAACCATTGTCAAAATAAGCCATTGTCCTGTTTATCTTCTTTGTTACTCACACTATTCAAAATGTCTTATCTTAATTTATTTCGACTACCATTTTTTACACACGCACTGTAGATTACCACTACTGCAACGGCGTACATAATAAAGGGCGGATGGGACAGCTACCGTGGGTATTGGAGTAGACAGGTAGCGTTAAAATGAGTATAAACACACTACATAAAATAGGGCCTATATATTTCTGTCATTTCTGATGAGTTAATATTGTAGGTACATTTTCTATTTCTTACTGGTGACTATTCTTATGCTTACATGGATAACATACACACTAGGGAGATGAGGGGACCCTACTGGCCTTGATATTCCGAGCGAATGATACCCCCGGTAATTTATTAACTATAGATGGTTTACTTAATTTTTATGTGTGTCTGTCAGGTAGAAAGTTTGTACACGTTATTTCACCCACACCTAATTTTGGATCAAACTGAAATTTCGCACCATTTACCTGACAACTCAAGAATCAATAAAAAAAAACAACAACCAATTAGTTAATTTACTATTGGTAATTATTTATTTTGTTTGTTATCTCTAAAAGGAGAAAGAAATTCTGGTTGTATAAGCTGAGTTAGTCCCCTTTAAAGGTCACCTCTCTAAATTGTATTAAACAATATATAACTGTACAATCTTCACTAGTCATGAGTACCACACTTCAGAGTGGTTATCACGTCTGCCCGAGAAGGCGAAAGTAACGACTTCGAATGCAGGTCCATACATTTTTGTTTAAATGCTTTTAAAAACCAACTGCGTTAAAATTCGTCCAGATGTCCCTTTCTTTCTTCCCCTCCCCCCATTTTCCCAGCTGGTCCAGACAAGTGAAAGGTTCATATCGTATTTAGAAAGCTAGAAGCATGAAATAGCGCTAAACAAAAACACTTGGTAAAAATATTTTTAATCTCACAGATTTTTGTTGTTGATCTAGATTATATGACCGTTCCAACAAAAATATGAGACAGAGAGAGAAACAGAAAGTGAGAGAGAGAGAGACAGAGAGAGACAGAGAGAGAAACAGAAAGTGAGACAGAGAGACAGAGAGAGACAGAGAGACAGAGAGAGAGACAGAGAGACAGAGAGAGACAGAGAGAGACAAGGGGGCTAGAGGTTGGACACCTGACTCGGACAGAGTTGTGTTTACTGAGCGTTTAAAGGCAGCACGGAAAACCTTCTCGCAGATACCTTCTCCACCTAACCGGTCCACAAAGGACATTGGACCATAGCGCTCTGAGCATGCTATAAGCATGAAAGTAGCGCTATATATAAAAATTGTAGTTTAATTTAAGTACTTATACAAATTTATTTTTTTTTAGTTATCTATTGATAGTTTCATTTTTAGCGAATAACCTAATTCTCTATATAAGAGTTATCTCTGCTTAGTTTATTACATTTTCTATATAAAATAAAACATAAATTAATTACAACTAATGAATTAACTAAGTGGTTATTTTTTGAATGATTTATATGTTGACAATTGCGCAGAGTTAGACAATTTTAAGTAAGAGAAAATTGTGCACAAGATTCTACCCAGACAGACAGACAGACCTAGCAAGCTATATTCTTCTTCTCATTTATTCTGCTGAACCCCCTAGGGTGCTTATAGACGCTATTACACCTCTCCACCACTTTCTAAGACAAACCAAGTACTTAGCCTCTCGACCACGCTTCGTCCAAGTGGTTGAGTGGTTGAGCGCTTTACGTTCGTGCCGAGGTCCCGGGTTCGAACCCCAATGAAGACTGTGATTTTTAATTTCTGGATCCTTGGGCGTCTCTTTTTTTCACCAAGCTAGCTCTAATGGGTTCCTGACGTTCACATTAGTAGAGGCGGCTGGCCGCATAACACCCTCACTAACCGTGGGTCACAGGAACAGATGAGCTTTACATCATTTGCCCTATAGGTCTCTAGGTCTGAAATGGGAGCTTTACATTTACTTAAATAGCTAAGTGGAGAACGCGTCGGCCTTTCAACGTGGAGGCTTGACCACAAGTACGAATTAAGACCACCAATGTTTTCTAATAGTTTTTAAAAAGGCAGCACTTAAACCTTCCCCAAGATGCTTTCGATAATGTTCAGCAAGGAATCGGCGCCGAAGACGCCATTATCCCGATGATTGTTGAAAAGGCTTTTATCCGACGAACAGGCCGGGACCGGGAGCTCTTCACCTTAGATACCACCTCTCGCCACACCCTAGCGACCATAGAGCACTAATCACGATATAAGCATGAAAGCTGAGCTAAAGAAATATATTTCCTATCGCACAAATGTATTATTGTTAGTTTAGATCTATTGAAAATTAGTTACATTAGTCAAAGTACTTTACATTTATTTCCTTTAATATAAACTATGTTTTAAAAACGTACTTTAAAAAATATTTTACTTGTTACTTACGCGGGACAATCAGAGGGATGCTCATTGCAAACCATATGTATTTCATTCTTTAGCAATATTTCTTTAATATTTGTTTCCTTTGTTCCAGCGGTTTTCTCCAATGGTATGAACGACTATGCTGATGGGCTAGCCTAGATGAAGCTGTGCTCTTAAGCTTCGCCTCAGAGATGGCAGCAGTTTTTTTTCCAACGCTACAAACGGCAAATGCTGATTGGCTAGCCTAGATGAACAACGAGTTTCTCAAACTTTTACTTGTCAAGCCACTTTAACAAATTTCGTTCGAGCCCCCCTTTTTTTAAAGTTATTTCGGTGGTATTGGAAAGCTCTGCAATATCCATTCCACACCCCATCAGAGGGGATTTAGAAATGTAATAATAAAAAAACATATTCTTAACACAATATTCGATTTTTCTCCAATGTAATAATATTATTGGAATACAAATGTATGTATTGCACGTTTATCAAATTAGTCCGTATAGCATTTTATTTTGTTACGAAGTAGCTTCTCATTGCTGGACACTAGGTCTTATGAACATAAAAAAGGAATTTAAATAGATGCTTGTGGTATGAAATCAGGATTCCTTCTTCATACATAAAAAATAACCAAATAGATGTTCTATTGGAACGCTAACGGTTTCGGTTCTGAGCTTTGCAAATTCGTCGTATCCATGCAATTTAATCGCATGCCAATTAGTTAAAGTAAGAAGATGTGAGATGGACCAATAATAATGAGTTTTTCTGTGATCTAAGCTGCACAAATAAATCTATAGCGAACAATAATACAAACTAGTTACACATAACGAAAAGGAATGATATAGGCCTACATTGGAAAAATGTCATTTTGAATGCCCCTTCCTAATCCACCTTAGGCAGACTCTACTACCACTACAGCCCAAAATAACCAATACCCTGTACGGCTGTGCTGAACAACTGAAGAAAGTAGCACACTTTTTTTCCTTGGCACAGTCTGCAAAAGAGCTCAACTGCTGGCTAGAAGAAGAATTGTAAAAATGTCATATTTATGTGCTATTCTCTTAAACTATAACCCTACCATCCACAAAGTTACTCATTATAAGGCTGGCAAGGCTTCCTTGTAAGCCCAAGGTAAAAGGCGTTACAGCAGAAAACAGAGTGGTTATGGTGGTCAGTCCTAACCAGTTTTTAGGAAGAAGGCCAAGACCATCAGAAAGATAGTTTTGCGTATGGATTGAACAGAATGCAAATACAGAAAACAGTTACCAATTAAGCGATGCAAGCACTTCGAAGTTACGTGGTTATGTTTTAAAGAGTGTACATTATTAAACATTGTTCTAGTAAAAAAAATTAAAAAGAAAATTAGTAAGCGAAAACCGAGGATAGTATCTATATTAAGGCCTCTAGTAACTTTCTACATGCCTAACGTATTGGATCGATCTGACGTGACAGTAGAAAAAAGTGCTTATGCTAATAAACCGTCTTTTTCTTTAAATTAAAAAAAGGTTTGAATCCATTGTTAGCCAGCAAACATCTCTTAGATACATTGATAGAAATGTCATCATTCCTTTTTTTTATATTCAACTACACAGAAAAATTAATCGATCTTCTTTTGTTATTTGAAAAAGAAAAGAAATACCTCCGTACCCACCTTCTTTGTCAGCACTTTGAGCTCCTCCCCTCCAGAGAGGCTTATTTTCGTTTGGGTGCGTTTCATAGTTTGAGAAACGCTGTCAACATATGTAATAAGCACAATGAGCTCATTGGACTTAAGTGTTGACATTTTGTTTTTCAAATGCAGGTTTTAAATAATTAGTGTCAACAATTGACTGATTGTTGCGTGGGATTTTCCTTAAGTGTTAAGTACGGCAAAGGAAATAAACCGAGAAAACAATATATAGAAATTTGGAAACAAAATAATGAAATGTATACATATAAGAGTAAGAATGGAAAGGAGAACATTGTGAGACATTTTGTTGAAATAATAAGGCTTTTTATTTCATCCGAAGATTAATAAGAATGCAGTATTTCCCGTGGCTACGCTGCCCCGACTGTGACTTACATATTTGCCGCATCCAGGGCAAGCATAACCACTGTCCGCCGGTGGTGGATTAAGATTTTCTGCGTCTGTCCTCGGCAGCGGATTTTCTTTACAAACTTAAATGCGCCCCCCCCCCTTTTGCTTATTGGTTAGCCTTAAAGGTTTAAACCAGTGGTTCCCAAACTTTTTTGTCTCGTAGAACCCTTTCCATGTTTTCTGATTTTTTAAAACTAATTTCTAACTGCAGTGTACAAATTAATTAATTTGCCTTATGTATTATTGTACCAGTTTTCGCAAAGAGTTTCTCGTGTATTTCTTGATCTTTCACATTTAGCTGAAAAATTGGTCCTGCAGAGCTGTTTTTACTAGCAGTAGAAGAGGGAAAGGTGAGTTACTGGCGCCTAAACCAGTAAGCTTCGGGCAGGAGGGACTCATTAGCCTTGGCTGGCAGCCCACCTAGCAGAAGGAAAATATAATTCAAACCTCTGCTGCTTTGCAGCTGTACACCCAAACATGGGAAAGGCTTCGTGGGTCAGCCCTGAGGAAAAATATGGAGCTGAAGACCATTAGGTAGTTTGCAGCTTTACTGCTCATCCCACTGATGTGCCTTTGAACTGTAGTGTTACTAAAAGAAATTCGTTCTAATATCAGGTTTGTGTAAAAAAGTTTTTAAAACTACTTCAAGGACTGGTAAAATCAATGCTTTATCTATAATGTTTTTCATATTTGGCTAGAGGTATAGAGATCTTGTAAGACGCTCACAAACTACCATCTTTTCTATATGATGTTGAAGAAAGATTTTGTGGATCTATTCTGACATTTTTTTCTCACTTTTATCTTTTTATCAGGGTGGCACCGTCTCAAATAATGCTCAATCTTAATTAATCGTTTAATCTTAGCGAAAAGGCCTTGGCTATGTTTTATCACGCTCACATCTGCAATATTTTAAGTTTCAATATCACTGCCTGGTATGGCAATCTGAGCATTAAAAAAAAAATAAACTTCATAAAATCCTAAATGCTGCTGGCAAAATCATTGGCAAAAAACAAACCCCATTTGGGCAGTTGTTTGAGACAAACATCTATAAAAAAGCTAACAAGATCCTCGAAAGAAAGAATCACCCTTTGTGTCAGGATTTTGTGATTTTACCATCACAAAAGAGATACAAGACACCGATAGCAAAGACAAACAGACACAAACACTCTTTTGTTCCCCTGGCAATCAAATCATTAAATAAGAACAATCTGGTATAAACTTTGTCACATGTAAATTATGAGTGAGTCTGGTGTGAATGTACATTTTGGTTTCTTATTGTTATAATGTTTTTTGTTTGGTGTAATGCATAAATTGTAAGACAAATTTTTTTACGGATAATAAAGATTATTATTATTATTATAGTGACGAATTATAACTAAGGTACAAATCATTTATAAGTGTTTAAAATAGTTACATTAATTGGGTGTGAAAATTAAAGTCATAGACCCCCATGGACATCTCATAGACCCCCAATTTACTTTTTCACTTTCGTAGACCTATTGGAAGTTTTCGTAGACCCCTGGGGGTCTATATAGACCACTTTGGGAATCACTGGTTTAAACAAATAACTGTTCAAGTAATTTTACTGTTAGTGGCTATAGATTGTAGAAAAGGAAGGATAACCTATAGACATAGTTTTAAAAAATATCTCGAATGATTACCCTTGACAAAGAAGTTAATTGTATAATGTTATGTGTCATGCACGCTAAGTGTTAAGCTAGACTGTAAATAAAAACATTCTTTAATTCAGTGTGGAGTGTTAGAGTCGCTCATTGGGTCGCTATTGTTATTGATAATTAAGCTTACATATGGTTGCAAAAAGTGTATGTATAAGTTCATTGGTTGTATTTAAAGTGCTTATGTCTAATAGAATAGAGATCCCATTTTCTTATGAGTTAAATAAACAGAAGTTGCCGACATGGAGTGAAATAACGGACCTAGAGGATGAGAAAAGAGCAATAATTGAAGCCATGGGCGTAGCCAAGTTTTTTTTTGTATGAAGGCTAGTGGGGATTTTTACCTTTAAACCCCGCTGAAGGGGGGTTAAAACTCAAAACTGAGCCAAAATCCTTTTAGCTACGCTCATAACATTTTGAGTGCGTAATTATCTTTTTTTATATGGAAGAGGTATTTTTTAGCTTCAAACCTTACTGAAGATAGGGGGGGGGGGGTAAACTCAAAACTTCTTTGGCTACGCTCATAGAATTTTTAGAGTGTAATTTGTTTTTTTTTTTATATTGAAGAGGGGATTTATCGTAAATTTTGGAGGGGGGTTTTAAATCAAAATCTTCCTTAGCTGTGCTCTTGGAATTTTGTAATTGTCGTTTGCATTTTTTTGTTTTGTTTTATAGAAGAGGGGGATTTAACTGCAAAAACCCAAGGTAGGGGGTTTTAAACTCGAACCTACTTGGTAGGGGGTTTTAAACACGCCCCCCTTTTAGGGGGTTTTAAACTCAAAACCCCCAGGTAGGGGGTTTTAAACTCAAAACCCCCTTGGTTGTGCTGGGACAAGTGATGGTTTAGTATTAAAATCTCACCTAAAATAAACAAGATAAAAGCAAAAAAGCAGTCACTAAATTCCGATCCCTCCCCTGTGTGTGTGTGGGGGGGATTTCATTTCGGGGGTGGGAATCCCAAACCCCCCACCCCTAGCTACGCCCATTTACACATACAAACATAATTTACCATATTAAAGGTTAAACTTAAAAGACAACCCGCCTTTTGCCAGCCAGGGGTCTGGGAGAGCGCTGTAAGCTTCCTAGAGGGGTTCAGGGCAAAGCCCCGCCGCGTCGCACTATTTCCTGTATTTCCTGTATTTAAAACGAAAAATGCATATTCTAAGGTATCTTAAGTACATTATTCTGCTATAAAAAAAAACTATATTTCAAAAACCAAATTTGCTTTTCACTGCACTTTTTTTTTTAATGTAGCCCAGCGACTGGTAGAAATCTGTAACCCTTATTGGCTACGCTGGTGGAATTTAATGGCTGTAGTTTGCTTTAGATTTTTTATCGAAAAGAGAAGTTTTATCGTCAAACCATCTGTTTATGGGTTTGAAACTAAAAAAATCTTTGGCGTGTTTTTTTAGAACAAAATCAAAACCCCCCTTAGCTACACTTATAAAACTTAATGAATGTAAATTGCTATAGAATACTATTAGAGAGGTGGTTTCAAACCCCAAAGCCTTCTGTAGGGGGTTTTAAACTCAAAACCATCTGAAGGGAGTTTTAAATAAAAGCCTTCCGGAAGGGGGTGGTAAAGTCTTTGCTACGCTCATGGAATTATGTTTGTGTAGTTTGATTTAATTTTATATTGAAGAGGTAGTTGTTTCATCTACAAATCCCACTAAAACTGGTTGTAAACTCAAAATCCTCTGGAGGGGGTTTTAACTTAAAGCCCTCTTTCATTACCACAAAGCAGTGAATCAAGGATGAGAGAGGTCTTGGAGCAGCTAGATTTGTCGTCGATCAAGTGTTTGAAAGACTTCGTGAAATTGTTGAAGTTTCTTGACAAGATCTTGACAAAAGATGTAATTTTGTGATGGTAGCACAGCTTTTGATTGATTAAAAGGAGGACTTAACCTCAAAACCATCTTGACTACACTCACGGCATTTGTTGCATTTATATTTCAATTAGATTTATTGAAGGAGGTTTTAACCCCTTGGCTACGCTCAAGAAAGCAGTAGCTGTAGCGTTGCTTTTTTGTTTTGTTTTTACACCTTAAACCCCCTTGGCTACGATTATGGAATTAATTGAGTAGTGATCCTTCAGCTTTTTATTGAAAAAATAGGGTGAAGGTGCAGAACATAAACCCCTTTTTAGCTACTCTTGTGTAATTTTGTGACTGTAGCTTTGATTTTTTTATTGAGAGGGCATTTAAACCTCCAATCCCCTGGAGAGGATATTAGACGGAAAATTCACTAGAAATTTTCCCGATCATCTCATTTAGGTTACTTTATCCCCAATCATTTCATCCCAGTTTATTTTATCTTTGGTCACTTTATCCCCGGTCATGTCTTACCCTGGTCACTTTAACCCTTGGTCATTTCATCCCCTGGTCATTTCATACTCTAATACAGGGGTTCTCAAACTTTGGGAAGCGATCCTCTGGGGAGTCAAATAACAATTTGCAAGGGGTCGCCAACCACCATCGAATTTTTTTTTCTATTCTGACATTTTAACTTAATATTGTAAAAAGATTTTCCAGTGCTTATAGCATGCTCAGACTGCTATGGTTCTATCTCTTTTGTAGACCAGTAGGGGGAGGGGGTATCTGGGGGTAAGCCGCTCAGTAAACACAACTCTGCTCTAGTCGGGTGTTGAACCTCGAGCCCCCTTCATAGCGTACTTAGCCTCTTGACAACACTTCGACCACTAATGTCAGGTACCAATTAGAGGAGGTTTTTAACCTCAAAATTCCCGTGGAAATATTAGGGCAAGTGATGGTTTAACATTAAATCTCCCTTCTAATAAAAAAAAATGGTCACGAAGTCCTTCCCCCAAGTAGCAGTTTGAGGAAGGGGGTACGCCCCAACTCCCCTCAACCCACCCCGGCTACGCCTATGACTAATAGGCAAATTTGAACTGAGAGTGATATACATTGGTATTTTATTAATGACAGTGAAATATGCTACAAATAGATAATTTGAATTCCCCATGCAATTAAGAAAATGTGTGAAGGCCAGTATAACTCATCCACTTATATGTATTTGAAGCATCACATTAAAATAAATGACTAGTACTCTTGTAAGACATAAAGGTTGTTTCTACAATAACATTTTAACACAGTAATACCCTTTGATTTGTACGATCTAGTTTAAATTCTTTAAGCTACATAATACAGAAACGTTATATAGAAATGTTGAGGAAATTAAAGATAGAAAAAAATTAGGAATATTTTTTAAATAAGTATAATCAATGTCCAGGATGTACTATTGGACGATGCCTTTTATTAACTAAATATTTCATGAGTAGCAATTAATCTTCGTAGACCTACCTAACCTGCCCATTAAAATTTAAAATAAAAAAAAAAATAAAAAATACTTTCAAAAACATAAAAGGGGAAAAACCACAAAATCACTGCCGTACTTATTAATACTACAAAGTTAAACCTCTTTTAATAAAGTAACACTAATATTCTTGTTTTTGATAACTGAAATTTTAAGGACAATGAATAATAGTTCATAATTTCAACTTATAACAATGTTTTTTTTCTTTTGAAATCCTGGGATAATGGATTGTCATCCTTTATCTTCAAAATCTACAGGAGCCTGATAGAGTTTTTATGATTGAACTATGTGACCGTTCTATACGTATGTCAACGTCTTAATTTGTGTATCTTTTGCAGTTTCGTAGTGTTGGCAATTGCATTGACATTCAGTTATATCTTTACAAATTGTATGCTTTTTAATAATTTTTATATGCATCAAATATCAATTAGCTCGAGCACAAACACACACACATACATACATACAAACACACACACACACACATATATATATATATATATATATATATATATATATATATGTATAGAGGGACTTCTTATAGTCTCCGACAGTTGCGCTTTGCAGGGCACGTATCCCGTATAGCAGTCCTTTTTGATGAGCTAAAGAGTGGTCGACGTAACAGAGGCGCCCCACGGAAACGCTTCAAAGACCAGCTTAGGCGTCAACTTTCTTTTGCTGACATAGAAGAGAGCACCTGGTTGCATGCGGCCTCCGAATGAGACAGCTGGAGATCACTTACGAAGGCCGCGGGATACACATTTGAGACCAAAGAAAATCTGCTGCCGAGGACAAACGCAAACGGAAAAAGAAAAATCTAAATCAACCACCTGTGGACAATGGTTATGCTTGCCCTGGTTGTGGCAAAATATGTAGCTCACAGCCACGGGAAATACTGCATTTCTCACTGATCTTCGGTCTCGAAGACTAGCCTTATTATAGCTTCTATTATGATAAACAATTTGTAAGTAGGTATTCCAAATAAGATTTCTATATTCTGCTAAAATAATTACATTGATAATTCTTAGTTTTTATTTATGGCTTTAGGTACTTTATTAAGAAAGATAGCTGTATTTACATTGGCACAGCCCTGACTGTGCGTTTGTAATATTTTCTCGTTCCATATTTTAAATTTTCTTTCAGCTTACCAATGAGTGTGGTATATATGGTTGTTGAGATGTGTTGGGTTAAGTTTTCGTTGCTAGCAAGGTGTCTTTTACCCTTTTCGTGTAAGCACACCTCGCTTGCTGCTTGACGTTATTTATATATTTTTTTTCTAAAACAATGGTCATAACCATATTTGTGCACTGTTGAGATACTATGTAACTCTTTCGGTTTGCAGCCCTAAGTGGACCTCATCATGTAAAACAACTTATAGTCACGAACTGAATAAACAAAGACTCTCACTCATCCAAACTTACTGACTCATCTGTCTACATACAAGTTTTTATTTGGCCTTCTATTTTAAACATCCTGGTTGGTACAGACTCTGTAACCTTATTATTTACTTCGCGGTATATATTATGCATGCTCCGGTTTAGGTCATCTGTTCAATTTTATTTAAACTTGATTCCGACTTACACTCAAACTTATATATATATATTTTCTCTCCCCCCCCCCCGGTCCCAAAAAAAATTATATACACATGTTTGTATGGATGGATGTGTGTGTGTGTGTACAGATCTATTACATTTTGACCCTTTATTCTTTTGGAAGACGTTTATTGTGCCCTTGAATAGGTTCTACCTGGAGTTAGTGGAAATTTTTAGACTCCTCGCCCTTCTCAGCAATGGGTCTGAGGGAGCGCTGAGAGCTTCCCCAGCGCGGGGCGAAACCCCGCCGCCAAGCACTATATCTGGAATTGAAAGCCAACTAAATGCATATTCTGAGGTATCTACAGTGCATTATTTCGCTATTAAAAAGTTTTATTTCAAAATCTAATGTGCTATTCTTACTGACTTAGACCCTCCCGCGCCGTTCGGCGCATTTGCTGGCAAGCTGTTTCCACAACAGTATGTCACTGGCAATGTCTGAAGCCTCTTCCAGCCTGCTCTGAGGACCTCCATGAAAGTGTGGCGCCTAGTTGTACTAGGATGTCTTCGCAACTCTTCATCTGCCTAAGTCATTTTGTCGGAGAACATGTCCTGCAAACATCATGCGACGCTATGTCACAACCTTACTAAGGGGTCGACTTCCACTTCGGCATAGGATTTCCTCGATTTAGATCCGACCTCTATAACTGACTCCTAAAATCCGTCTTAGCCATCTTTGTAGAGCTACATTTAGTGCTTTTCAATTTCATTGCACTTTATTAATGGAGCCCAGCCAGTGGTAGACATGTGTAACTACTCTTGACTATGATCTTGGAATTAGGTGACTATTTTGCTTTTGATGTTGGGGGGTTTTAAACTAAAATATATCTGGAGTTGTTTTTTTTTTAAAGTCAAAAACACATTTAGCTACGGTCTTAGAATTTGGTGACTGTAGTTTGCTGTAGGGGGAATTAAAACTCAAAAGTAAGTTGAGGGGTTTTAAACTTTAAAAAAAGCCATCTGGAGGAGAGGGATTGAAACTCGAAACCTAGCCAATTTCCTTTTTAGCGGCCCCCGTAAGGGGAAAAAGCCGCTATTAGGTTTGTGCAAAATGTCCGTCTGTCCGTCTGTCCGTCTGTCCGTCTGTCCGTCTGTCACACTCAGATCTCGAAAACTAGAAGAGATATGAAAAATATTATTTCATCATTAAATCCGGCTTGAAAAGTTTAGGTGCAACGGCTACTTTTGGTTTTCTAAAAGCAAACCGTTTAATTTATAAAATTAATTATGCAAGCGATTTTTTCATAAAAATACACCAATTCTAAAACAATTACGTAAATGTAAGGGAGGCAATGTTACAATATGCTAACAAAGATGGACAATTTTTGTGCATTTTCAGTATCACTAAGTCAAATATATTTTTAAAATGTACAGGAAATGTTTACAACAAATACAAATAATAGTTAAAGACGTTTTTTCTGGTCAACTAGCTGCTAAAATTAAAAGAAAACATTTCTGTTTGTTTATAAAGGCTAATAATGCACTTTGTATGTAAATATCACGCACATTTTTTTAAATGGACTTTTTATGCAGCGATTTTCGTGCAGTGGCGTAACGTCGCAACATGATCAGGTGCTAAACCAATTCCTTAAACTTTTTTTTAAAATCAGATTTTATTTATTTTTTGTTTAGTGCCCCCATCCGAATAAAAGAAGCTTATTTTTGTGCGTTTTGTCTGTTGGTCGGTCTGTCCGTCACGATTGCATTTAAAAAACTAGAACTCTAAAAGCTATTGAAAATCTGATTTACCCTTTAATGTTCCTCCCATAACATCTCAATAGTTTTAAGTATCTAAAATTGATTGTTCAGTATTTTTTTGTGCAAAACTAATCAACGCCAACAAATGTTTGTTTGCTCTTCTAACTTATATTGCATTCAATTTCCATGCTTAAACGTTGCAAAAACACATTATCAATAATATGTTGTTCCGTTTTTTATGTACATAGCATATTAATGCTAAATCATAATCTCTATACTGACTTATATTTCATTAAGTGTAAAAATGTTCCGGATATTGTTTTATAAAACATGAATTATGCCTAATGATTGTTTGAAATCGCATAAGGCTTTTAAAAAAAGTAATTTACTAGAATTGATTACTGAAAATTACTTTTTAGACATTTAATTTTCTTGTAAAACATAACATAGAAGTTTTGTAATCGATAAAGAAAGTTCCGGATTTTTTTTCTTACAAATCGTCGCCAGAAATTTCCGAATTTATTTAAAAATCTACTAACGCCAAATAATTGTTTGAACTCCCTCTTCTAATTAATAAACAAATAATCTTCTCATTTACGAAATAATGTTTTTACGGATTTTTATGAAAAATATTTTAACTCACTACTCTCTTACAGTACATTTAACTTTCTACCTAAAACATTAAAAAATCTAATTATCGTTAATATTGTGTTCCGATTTTTAAGGAAAACAGAATCCAAACACCAAAGTAAGGTATGAAAATCTCTCCACGTGGCTGTAGTACATCTAATTTTTATACGAGACCATCCAAAAAAATTAATTAACGGTATTACATTTATCTGAAATTCTCTTTTTCTTTTACTATTTATACAAACATCCGGAGCAATCTTTTATATAAACTTTTCAATTGTGTTCATACCTAAAAATTATTGCGATGTTTTGAAACGTAAAATAAAGGTTAATCAATTTTTAATAACTTTTAGTTGTTTTTTTTTATATCAAGATAACGGACAAACCGACTGACAGACAAAACGCAAAAACAATGTGGCTTTGATCCTTTTTAAATAATATCTATTAGAACTCAGTGCACCAATGTCTATGAACCCTCGTTAAATATCTCGTGTAAATAAAGACATTTTTTTTATGGTACCGGTACTAGCCTATTGTGAGGTAATGGAATTTTTTTTCTTTGACGTCATATGAATGGACTCTTTAAATGTAATGTTAAAAGAACGCACTCGGTGCACCAATGTCTATTAACCCTCGAAAAAATTGCTTGTATTAATGAAAACATATTTTAGTCTAATAAGCCGTGTGACGTAGTGTTTTTTTTTTCCTTTGACGTCACATGGAATGAATTCTTTAAATGAAATGCTAAAAGAACGCACTCGGTGCACCAATG
Organism: Biomphalaria glabrata; assembly: GCF_947242115.1. Lineage (NCBI taxonomy): Eukaryota > Metazoa > Mollusca > Gastropoda > Planorbidae > Biomphalaria > Biomphalaria glabrata. The sequence continues at coordinate 6,581,141 of NC_074728.1, read as the reverse complement.
TCTATGAACACTCGAGAAATGGCTCGTGTTGATAAAGGTGATTTTTAGTCTAGCTAGGCCTTGTGACGTAGTGTTTTTTTTTCCTTTGACGTCATATGGAATGAATTCTTTAAATGAAATGCTAAAAGAACGCACTCGGTGCACCAATGTCTATGAACACTCGATAAAAGGCTCGTAATGATGAAGGCGATTTTTATTCTAGCTAGGCCGTGTGACGTAGTGTTTTTTTTTTCCTTTGACGTCATATGGAATGAATTCTTTAAATGAAATGCTTAAAGAACGCACTCGGTGCACCAAAGTCAATGAACACTCGATAAATGGCTCTTATAGATGAAGGCGATTTTTAGTCTAGCTAGGCCGTGTGACGTAGTGTTTTTTTTTTCCCTCTGACGTTATATGGAATTAATTCTTCAAATGAAATGAAAAAGAACTCGGTATAGTAATGTTTATTAAGCCTCGTTATGTGACTCGCGTTTAAAAAAGGAATGATATCTTGATTTAGATCTAATCTAGATTTTTTAAACTAGATCTAGATTTTTATTACAGTATATCTAGATCTGGATTTATATTCTAATTAAAATTATTTTAGAGTCTAGATCTAGAATTTGTAGATCTAGTTTAGACTAAAATAGACTAGATTAAGATGTAGAATTTCAATTTCTAAACTTAAAGTGTAAAAAAAAAGTGTAGATTTTCATTTCCAAACGTTTTGATCAATATTGTAATGTTTTAATATACTAAAACTAATCTACTATTTTTTTATAAAATTTGAATTTAAATTTACGGCAAATGAATCTTTGAAACATTATTACTTTTGACCATCGGATGGCTGCCTGGTCGTGCGGTTTGCGCGCTGGACTATCGTTCAGATTTATGGATGGCCCAGGGTTCAAACCCTGCCCGCTCCCATCCCCCGTCGTCCTGCGGGAGGTTTGGACTAGGAAGTAATTATCTTCAACTCTGAAGGAACATCCGAAACGTGTAAAACATTTTACATCAAAATTAAATCACCTCTTGAATATTATTTGCGAATATGCAGATCCGACAGGGATCCGACTTCGACGGGGGCCGCCTCTGAGTTTGTGTAACACAAACTCTCTTTGTAATCTTGTTTTTATATTGAAGAGATATTTTTTTTACACCAAACCCCTCTGAAGTGAAATTTAAACTCAAAACACCCAATAGGCTCATAGCATTTTGATTGCGAAATTTATTTTTTTGAAGATTTATTTTTGAGCTTCAAACCCCGCTGGCAGGGGGTTTAAACTAAAAACCTCTTCTGCTATGCTCATAGTTTTTTGAGTGCGTAATTAGCTTTTTTTTATTTTCAAGAGGTATTTTTAGCGTCAAACCCAGCTGATTTTGAGTGTGTTATTGCTTTTTTATACTGAAGAGGGGTTTATCGTAAAATTTGGAGAGGGTTTTAAAATCAAAATCTTCCTTAGATGTGCTCTTTGAATTTGGGGATTGTGTTTTTTTTTTTTGTTTTACAGAAGAGGGGGATTTAAATGCAAAAACCCTTGGTAGGGGGTTTTAAACTCAAAATCCCTTAGAAGTTGGTTTCAAACTAAAAACCCCCTGGTAGGGAGTTTTAAGATTAAACCCCCCTGGTAGAGGGTTTTAAACTTAAAACCCCCTGGTAGGGGGTTTTAAACTCAAAATCCCTTTGGCTGTGCTAGATCAAGTGTTCGTTTAGTATTAACATTTCACCTAAAATAAACAAAATTAAAGCAAAAGATCAGACTGGCCGATTAAATAGTTTCATGAAACGAAAATTTGTGACTAGCAATTTTGTGTACTTTATTATACAGCATTTATGAGCAGCATGGGCGTAGCCAGGATTTTTTTTCGGGGGGGGGGGGGGGGTTAGGGGGGGGGAATTTTTTCTCCCCCCCCTCCATCGCGAAATTTTTTTTTCTATATATATGTATGTGTGTGTTTGTTCATAATCTTTATTACATTCTGACCCTCCATTCTTTCGGAACACGTTTATTGTCCCCTAGAATAGGTTCTTCCTGTAGTTAGTGGAAAAATTGTTGACTACCCGCCATTGCCAGCAAGGTGGTCTAAGGGAATTCTAGGAGCTCTCCCTAGCGGAGCCCCGTCGCCAAACAATATTTCTGGCATAGAATGCCAACAAAATGCATATTCTGAGGTTTCTACAGTGCATTTTCCTGCTATTAAAAAGTCTTTTTTTTTAAATTATGTGCTATTTTATACTGACTAAGACCCTGCCGCGCCGTTCGGCGCAATTGCCGTCAAGCTGTATTAACAAAATCTGTCAATGGTAATTTCTGAAGCCTCTTCCCACCTGCTCTGAGGACCTCCATTAATGTGTGGTGCCAATTTGTACTAGGATACCATCGCAACTCTTATTATGCGTAATTTATTTTGTCGGAGAACATGTACCGCTAACCTCATGCGACGCTCTGTCACAATTTTACTAAGGGGTCGACATAAGATTTCCTTGATTTAGACCCGATCTCAATAACTGACTCCTAAAATCTGTCTTAGCCATCTTTGTTGAGCCACATTTAGTGTTTTTTCCATTTCGGCAAATGACTATTTACTGCACATTATTAATGGAGCCTCGCCACTGGTAGAAATGTGTAACCTCTCTTGGATACGCTCTAGAAATTAGGTGACTGTAGTTTGCTTTAGATTTTATATCGAAAGGGGAAGTTTTATCGTCAAAATCATCTGTTAGAGGTTTGAAACTAAAAATTTCAGGTCTTTGTAGTTGTTTTTTAAATTCAAAATCTCAAGGTCTGAAAGGGGAACTCTACTACTTAACCGTTGCATTTTCACCCTTCTTTCTACTACTGTTGTGTATGGTATCCATCTGCAATCCGGGACCCTTCCTTTTATGTTCGCTCTCCATGTCGATCTATTCAGTGCCACTTTTTTCCAGCTGCTAGTGTCGATTTTGAAGTCGCGTTTGCATACATCCGTATACCGTAAAAGTGGACGACCAACGGCTCTCCTGCCTTCTTAGATATCCGATGTAAAAGAGTTTTAGGCTACTGATAATAAAAAAACTGTCTAGTAATAGAAACAATCTTCAGGAATTTTAGACTTTGATTAGTTTGACATTGCTTAAGGAAAAGTGCACACATGAATACTAGCGATAGTTATCAGTTTGGGATTACTCGAGGCGTTTCGCTCACAATCATAATTGCTTATGATGTTGATTGGTTTTTGTTAGGGGGAGAAACGGAACGAAACATGTGATATTGATAGACTAGCATTATTTCTACTATAAACATGCCAAAAAATGGTTTATTCAAAATATATAATTTGCCTAAATATCGCAATCATGCGTTTAGATGAAATGCTGAAAATAAAATAAAATATATTTTTTATTATGCTATTTATTATTAGTGATTAATACTCAACACATTCAATTTTGATGTTTTCTCAGGGACTTGCAACCACTGGTAAGTACAAAATTTTAAACATTTAAGTGATCAATTAAGATTTAAAATTACTAACACAGACATTATATACCGTTGGCGTAATTCTTCAGAAATAATTCGTATGGGATATTATATTATGACTCCATGCTTTTCTTTTAATGAGGCTTGTTTAGGACACACATATTAGTTGTTCCGCCCAACTTGACCTTTCAGTGCGTTACCCATGATACCTTGTCATGTACAAGGTTAAGAGTGTAAAGGTAGACTTTTCTTAACCATAACTTTTATTCGTACGTGTCCTTAAATATGTTACTAACTTTATTGTTGTGGTACCCTAATACTTAATTTAGCAATACCTTCCGAAAAAAAAATATTCGCTATTGTGATTTGGTATTTCATACATGTTCAAAAGAAATGGGTTGTAGCCCAATAGTGTATCTCCATGCAAATCATTGTTCAGATGCACCACACAAAAAGAAAGCTAACACAAATCACTCATCTAGGTATACTACGTGACGAAGTAACACATCATTGAATTAGGCACACAAAACAAAAGTATACAACTAATAAACCATTGTTTCAGTTATACTACTTGCAAAAACTAACATTAGGAATCAATGAATCACTGGATCTATATGCACCACAAAAAAAAAACAAATCATCGATCTAAATACATCACATGAATACCTAACAAGGTCTAGATATACTTAGATACTACATTAAGAACTAGCAAATCATTAATCTACATGCACCACGTGAAGTACTGACTAATCATTCAATTATATACACTACATTATTAAGAACTAACATATCATTATATTTTACATTAATTGAAAAGCCTCATACACAAAATATTCAAACTGAGATTATCCTTTAAATCAGTTTACAAACTTTTTTTAATTTGTATACACCTTGAAAGTGTTTCAGTTTCCAGTAGACCTTTATCTAATTTTTGTAGTGAGTTGGGTTGAAAATGTAAAAGAAGTAATATTTTTAGATCTATACCTATTTATTAACATAATAATCTCTTCCAATGACTGGCCCTTCAATTCTTGTATGACGTCACGCCATCGGTTTCTCTGTCTGCTTCTACTTTCTTCATTTTTTATGCAGGATGGTCTTTCCAAGGTCTAAAGACATTGTGATATGACCACAAAGTTAAAGCTTGAGTTTTTTTTGACAGAAGTGAGCAGATCAACATGGGGTCAAATCGCTGTATTAGATGTGTCTCCAATCTCATTGTTTGGGATGCTATCTTTGTATGTGATGTGATGAGATCTTCTGTAGCGTCTCAATTCCGTTGCTAGGATACTTCTCTTTAGTTCTGTAGACAGCTTTCAATATTCGCTAGCATATATGAATGTAGCATGACCCGGGAGCGTCTCAGTCTGGTTATATTTTCGAGGGCTATGCATTTGTCTTTCTTTATTGTTTGACGCTATGCAAATGCTGCTGTATTCTGTGTAATTCTGTAGTTAAGGTTTGGTTCCTTAATCTGGGACATTAGCTCCGAGATATTTGAAACTATTGACATTTATCAGCTTTTCACTGATATCCTTTTTAAAGCACTGTTGGCTATTAGTCATACTTTGTGTTTTTTCGGCAATGATTTGCGTACTATATGCTAAGTAAGTCTTGCCTATTCGCAACACCAAGTCAGCTAGTTCTTTTTAAGTCCCTTCCAAACCATCTATGTCGTCGACGAAACGCTAGTCAGTAATTCTTCCTCTTCCAATGCTTACAGTACCTTCATAGCCCCCGAGAGCATCTTACATTATCCTTTCAAGGAAGATATTAAAAAGAATTGGTGAGAGTAGGCAACCTTTTCTCTCTCCAACACCCCAAGAAGAACTAACAAATCACTGATCTAAATAAACCAAAATAGGAAATAACAAATCACTGATCTATCTACACCACACAAGGAACTACCAAATTTATTGACCTAGATATATTACACTGAGAACTAACAAATTATTGATCTAACCACGACATGAAAATTTAGGAGAATATTGATCTTACAATAAATATTTTAAACTCTATTCCACTTCAATACAACTTTTAAACGAATTACAAAGGTCTTTTTTTTATTTGTTGACTCTAAGCAAGATAAAGTAATATATATATATATATATATATATATATATATATATATATATATATATATATATATATAGTAATATATATGAAATTTATCTATATTATAAAGTAGAATGTGAGGGGTATGTATGTATGTATGTATGTATGTTACTTATAGACATCAAAACCGCTTGACCAATCTTGATAAAACTAGGCAGGAATGTTCCTTGGGCACCAACTTAGACCGTAGTGTATGTATTGTAGCCCTAAAACAAACTTAAGACCCTCAAAAAAAATAAAGTTGTCCGACTCTATTACAGCTATAGTATTTTATAGATCTAGGCCATGTCTACAATGTTGACATGAGAAAAGATAGAAAGGATTTAGACCTAGATCTAATTTTAAGAAATACACTTTGCGCAGATAGTTTTTTACTTTGACACATGAAAATACAAAAGAAGATCCATTGATTTCATTATATAATAAAATTAACCTTCAATTTTGTGTTTCAAAAGCATTTTTTACATTAATTAGTTCCTTATATCTGTGATTACAGATTTCCTGACGAACATTCTTTCATTAGACAATTCCGTAATGAATCGCGTACTAAATATTAATTCGTTTAATTGTTTACTTTATAATCCCATCCCTAGATCTAAAACTCTAATTCAACTCTAAGATGATAAAACTTCTCTTCGCACATATAGTTTTATACTTTTACACATAAACATATTAATTAAAGTCCATTCACTTCATATTTTGATCAAATAAACATTCAAATTTGGTTTTCTAAAGCTACATTCATTTACGAAAGCTGCGAAGCCGAGTTGAGATAGGCCTAGATCTATATTCATTCATGAATCGCGTACTAAATATAATTTCGTTTAATTGTTCACTTTATAATCCCATTCATTTAACAAAGCTATCGCTCTTTTCGTTTTTAATAGATAAGAATGTATCGACTTCGGGTAAACCCATTTTCGTAAAACTAATTTTATTTTCGTAGCGAAAGAGAAATAACGTGAAAGGATCATTAGCTAAGTTTAACAATCCACTAGATTATTCAAAAGCATTTTTTACATAAATTAGTTCCTGATATCTACAGATTTCCTGGCGAACATTCTTTCATTAGACATTACCAAATGGTTACACATTAACACATCTCTCTTCTGAGGTCTGAGTCTATTCCTAGGCCTAGGTCTAAAACTCTTACTGAACTTTAAGATGATAAAACTTCTTTTCGCAAAGATAGTTTTATGCTTTAACACATAAACATACTAATTATTGTCCATTCATTTGATATTTTAATCAAATTAGCATTCAAATTTGTTTTTCTAAAGCATTTTTAATACATTCGTTCGCTGTTCGCTAAAGCTGCGTAGCCGTGTTGAGATAGGCCTATATTCATTCATGAAAAAAAGTTCACGCATGCGCAGCACATAACTCTAGATTTGTGTAGATTTAGATCTACGTCTACCTCAAGATCTACTTTATACTTTATACACATGAACATACAAAATTTAGTCTATTCATCTCAAATTTTAATCAAATATATGTAGGCCTACAAGCAAATGTTTTAATTTGAAAAAAAAATGGATTTAATTAAGCCTATTAGCTATTTTGATTTGATAGCTTCATTCACACTATTTTTACATTGACACATTCGCTTTACTTATTACATTATTATTTCGTTTAATTGTTTACAAAACACTCTCAGTGACTATATCGACAGTAATGCGCAAATAAAGACCCGCGGGTCGCGGGTAACATATGTCTAGTATATATATATAGTTTAACTACTTATATGCACATATATACTAACGTTGTTAAAATTTCTCTGTTCTAATTATGAGCAACATCTAAATTTTTGCGTCACTTAATAATCACTCACTATATGACATTTCAATGTATCGTTTTTTTTTTGTTTTTCTAAAAATTTACTTTAATAACCTATAAAAATTTTCGAATATTAAACAAAATATTTGTTTTTTTCTATCCTGATTTAGTTGCTACAGCAATGAGACTCATATTGAGCCTATATATGCTTCTATCCTAGCTAGAATTGGAAGGGTAAGTAATAATTTTATATTCGTTGGTGTTCTTATAAATATATTGATTTGGTTAAGGACCTAATAGCTGAGCCTATAAATTTGAACACAACAATTTAAGATTCTTTTCCAATCATTATGAATATTGTGTTACCATGTTTGAACTGGAGCATAATATTATCATATCAGTAGCCAGAAATTTGTATCGAGGTGGGCGGGGGTTATCCCACACACACACCATATATTATATCATGCGCGTAGCCAGGGGAGGGGGTTCTTGGGGTTCAAACCCCCCCCCCCAAAAAATAAAATCCCCCAAGCGAGGGGGGGGATCGGAATTTAGTGACTGATTTTTTGCTTTGATTTCGTTTATTTTAGGTGAGATTTTAATACTAAACCATCACTTGCCCCAGCACAGCCAAGGGTTTTTGAGTTCAAAATCCCCTACCAGAAGTTTTGAGTTTAAAACCCCCTATCAGGGGTTTTGAGTTTAAAACCCCGTACCAGGGGGGTTTTACTTTAAACCCTCCTTTAGCGGGGTTTGAAGGTAAAAAATACCTCTTTAATATTAAAAACAAAGCAAATTATACACTCAACATGTTATGAGTGTATTCAAAGGGGTTTTGAGTTTAAATTCCCCTCCAGTGGAGTTTGAAGCTAAAAATTACATCTTCAATATACAAAAAAGAAAATTACACACTCAGAAATCTATGAGCGTTGCCAAAATTAGTTTTGAGTTTAAACCCCCCTTCAAAGTGATTTGATGCTAAAAAACACCTCTTCAATATAAAAAAAAGCAAATTACACACTAAAATTATTTGAGCGTAGCCAAACCAATTGGGGGTTTTGAGTTTAAATCCCTCTCCTATAGATGACTTTTTTTTTTAAAGTTTAAAACCCCCTCAAGATGGTTTTGAGTTTATAATCCCCTTACAGAGCGTTATGAGGTGGAAAACCTTTATCTTCTATCTAAAGCAAACTTCAGTTACCATGACCGTAGCTAAATGGGGTTTTGAATTAAAAAAAAAAAACAACTTCCATAGATTTCTTAGTTTAAAACCCTCAACAGATGATTTTGACTATAAAACTTCCCTTTACGATATAAAATCTAAAGAAATCTACATACACACACACATACATACATACATACATACATACATACATACATACATACATACATACATACATACATACATACACACACACACACACACACACATACATACATACATACATACACACATACATACATACATACATACACACACACACACACACACATACATACACACACACACACATACATACATACACATACACATACACATACACATACACACACACACATACACACATATTTAAATTTACTTTCTGCTTTGCATTATATTATATATATATATATACACTTACCTCTATTATAGAATATGCACAAAGCTTTTTTTGGACATCAGTTGCAGCCTTCCATCTCCCTGCACTATATTGCCCACCACATAGATGGATTGATTGATTGATTGATTGATTGTTAATTTGACTCACTGTTTCTTAATTAAAATTTAAGAATCATTTCTTTCTTTTTTTAAATCATTACAAAACATATTCTAATATTCTAATCCAGGAAACACCAAGTTATGAAATTGGAGCAAACTTGAACAACAAAATGAATAAAGACCAGTGTGATCAGACAGATAATATGCCAGAAAAAGTGGAAAATGAGAAAACAACTCTCAAAACCAGTTTCAGCGTTAATAAGAAATCGGAAAGATCTGTCCCAATGCTAAGACCTGCTCAAGAACTAGAAAGTCAGACAAAATTTAGAGTTTCCATCCAGCCCAAGCATGTAAAAGAACCAATCTATGTGAATTGTAAGAGCTACTTTGAGGCTATTAAGTATAAGCCTCTTAAAATCAGTTTCAGCATCAATAAGGCATCGGAAACATATGTAGAAATGAGGCCACTCGCTCTTTCTCAGAGTCTTCCTGAACTAGACAAAGAACCTAAATTTAAAGTTTCTGAGCCTGGCCAGCAACCAACAGATGTCACTTGTGAGAGCCACTGCCAGGCATTTGCGTGTAATTATCTGAGTGCCTCACAAAGTAAGAGCAGTTCTGAATGTTGAATCAAGTCCATTCATATTTTTACGTTTTGGTATAACATTCACCTCGTATGGTAGAACAATTTATTTAAGTAGGAATTATCTTTTAAAATAGCAAGTAGGCCTAAGTATTACAATATTTACAAAGTAATTTGATGTTGAAAGAAGTTAAAATTCAAAGTGAGTCAATTATCTTTATTTTGAAACTACAACAAAATATTGTAATTTTACAACTATTTATAATTCAATATTTATCACATACTTCTAATGTTCACTTAGAGATCACAACTTTACAATTTATAGTTGATAGATATTTTTCTTTTTATTATAACTTTATCCAAAACTTTTGCTGTGTATTCTTCAACAAATGACATATTAATACTATGGACAGTGATCAATTCAGGGTATAATTCTATGTACTGTTTTACAAAGTGATAACATTTTCAAATCTGTTACCTTTTTTTTAGGTTTACCTCTAATAGTTTCTATGTCATTGCTTTTTGTATGAGTTTCTGTTATGAATTCTGTCATAACTTTGTATTTCTCTACAATGGGTTTTTGTTGGGTAATCTGTTTGTCAATAAAAGAGCAACTACAGTATCTTGAGGTGTTAAATATATCACCGGTAGTTCTTGTGATACTTTGATGCCGGGGATTCTTATCTAGATATTGTAGATGTTCTATAATGCCTTGGTCAAGAAGTTGATTTATTTCTTGTTGAAGAAAATCTCTGTAGTGTATTGGTAAAGGGTTGTTATCTGTTAATATTATTGGTAAAGGATTGTTATCTGTTAATATTATTTCATGTTAAATAATTGTAGTCTTGCATAGAACATCATTGAATATTTCTTAATGTTCTTTAAGATTATTTGTTAATTTTTTTTTGAGGTGATAAATTAGTAATTTTAATGTCTTGCCAAGTTTCAGTCCGCTTTATGTATATAGATGGTAATGCAAGATCATTGAAGTCTAACATGTCATTTTCATCTTCTTCAGGAATAACTGCTAAACAAGACATGGCTTGCTCAGTATGTTCTAGATTGGTAGTGTTGTCTGTATCATCATTGTATTTCTATAACATGTTGATGTGAAATACTTTCTTCTTATTGTTAATGTCCATTTCATAATCAACATCTGTAATTTTTCTGATTACAGGAAATGGTCCTTGCCATTTGATGAACAAGTAGTTGTTTTTGTCTGGTAGTGGTAATCAAACTTTGTCTCCTGATTCTAATTGTCTGATTCTTCTGCTTTTATTTACTCTTGTTGGAGTAGCTATGTTTGTTTCAACTGTAGCTTCTTTAGCTTGTTCACATGCTTTGATTACAATTTTCCTAGTATCAATGACATTTTGGCACGCAGTCTTTCTTTCTAGTGAAGTTGAATCTGGCTGATGTATAGATTCATTGAGAACTGACATAGGTCCTCGTGGATTAGCTCCAGAGATCATTTCAATAGGAGAAAATCCTGTACTTTTTTGATGACTTCCCCAAGAAGCATATAGTGCTGCTGGTAAAAATGCATCTCAATTTTGAGGGTTGTCCTGTGCAATCTTGCAGATAAGTCACATGAAAGTAAAGTTGAAACGTTCACAAAGTCTGTTGCCTTGGGGTGAAAAGGCGTTGTAAGCTTCATCTTGATGTTTTACATGTTCATAACTTTGGTCATTTCGGCTGTAAATTGTGTGCCCCTGTCAGATAAGATAACTTTTTGGTAATCCTGTTCTTCAAAATATTTCTGAAAGAGCTCTGATAATGTCAAGTGTAGATATTATTAACCAAATGAACTGCTTTTTCCCATCTAGTGCAAGCATCCTCTAAAGTTAAAACATACTTGTGCTTTCTGGCTGAGTTTATTGGCAGTGGACCTATTACGTCAACTGATATTTTCTGAAATGGCCTGTCTGTCAATTCCATCGTTTGTATTGGCGCTTGGATTATTTTGCCTTTAGGACATTTTATTTGACAAACATGGCATGGCAATTGTAGACATGTGTTTGTATTTGTCAAATACAGTGATACCTTCTTGCTTTATACTGGCTTCTTTTTCTTTTTGACTATCGTTTGGTTTCTTATCTTCTAATTGAATTCTTTGTTTGTCTTCTTCAAGTTTTTCAATTTGAAATTCTCTATCTTCCTTTCTTTTGGTTTCTTCCTTTTCATCTTCATGGTCTAATCGCTGTTCGCTCCACGCTCGTATTTCGTGTCGAGGAGTGCTGAGCTTCTTAGCTAGACCAAGTAGCTCTATTAGTCTCTGTGCATTGTTAAACAATTATTCTGATGTTTGTAAAATGTTTTACATGTTTCGGATGTTCCTTCAGAGTTGAAGATAGTTTACTTCTTAGTCCAAACCTCCCGTAGGACGACGGGGGATGGGGGCGGGCAGGGTTTGAACCCTCGACCGTCGATAAATCCGAACGACAGTCCAGCGCGCAAACCGCACGACCAGGCAGCCATCCAATTTTCGTAAAAATCATTCTGATGAACTTGAAACGATGTACAAATATTGTTGTACTATTTATGATGATGGGCGTGTCACGCGACCAAACTTTAAATTACAGTAGAGATACTAGTGGAGCTGTAGATTTAGAAATATTGTGTAGTCATGCCGTGTAAGGCAACGAAATTGTATTTACAGTAGAAGTACTACTGGAGCTATAGAGGTATTAAGTAGACAAACTGTGCCGTGTCAGGCTAACAAAGTAGAAATAGTATGTAAATATGCCGTGTCAGGCTAACAAAGTAGAAATAGTATGTAAAAATGCCGTGTCAGGCAAACAAAGTAGAAATAGTATGTAAATATGCCGTGTCAGGCTAACAAAGTAGAAATAGTATGTAAATATGCCGTGTCAGGCTAACAAAGTAGAAATAGCCTAAATATGCCGTGTCAGGCAAACAAAGTAGAAATAGTATGTAAATATGCCGTGTCAGGCAAACAAAGTAGAAATAGTATGTAAATATGCCGTGTCAGGCTAACAAAGTAGAAATAGTATGTAAATATGCCGTGTCAGGCTAACAAAGTAGAAATAGTATGTAAATATGCCGTGTCAGGCAAACAAAGTAGAAATAGCCTAAATATGCCGTGTCAGGCAAATGAGCTTTGCTTCTCATTAGAGGTGCTACTGGAGAAAATAAATTGTAGTGACAAATAATATTGTTTTGTATATCTAGTAAAGCCTTGTCATATGATCAATATGTTACTTTCTAGTAGAATTGTTGTTTCTACGGATGAAGGCCAGTTAGTAATACTGGTCTTATCTACTGTGCCTGAAAAACTTTGTTTTGTAAATTGAAGAAAAAATGTGAACTTTGTCAAAAGCCTTGGAAAAATCTAATAAGATAGCATCTATTGGCTCACTATTATCTAAACCTTATGAAAAATCATTAATTAGTCCTATTAGTTGTGTTAGCTGGCGAACCTTTTTCAGTACGAGTGCCAATTAATTTCAATTTAAAAACAATTAAGATTGTTGCGTGTCCAGTAGATCTACCGCTATATAAAAGAAGTGCTACAGCCAGTAAGTCAACTGCATGTATAAAAGCAGCTTATTAACAATATTACTTGTTCATTCAATTCTATTATCCTGACCTACAGATTTGAAGTCTTAGGGCAGGTCAATCAGTGTGACTTCTGCTGTTGTGTGGTAGACGATAACAGTTTGATATCAGGTGTATACCGTGTATTCTTCAAAGTTACACACGCCGCACTTAGTTCATCGGTCAAGCAACTTCTGGCATCTGATTTAATATAATTCATTGTAGAAAATAAAGATTCGCATGAGTAAGTAGACGAGAAAATTGACCGAATGGATGTTGCTACTTTTATCAGAGAATTAAAAGTTTTAGGCAGGTCATTTCAAACTTGAAGAGTCTAATTTTCTGCTAATATCTGAGGTTCTAATGATCCATTTAACCTTTCACGTTCAATTAATTCAAGTTGTATTCGTAAGTCAATAAATTTCTGTCTCCACATTGCGCTGGACTGAAACTCAACAAGTTGCATTTCAAAGTCGTGTTATCCCATCTAAGAAAACATGGTCAAATCCTGAGTTTCAAAATCTACTGTACCTGGATATTTTATAAATTTGGAGGTGTACTCGAATTTTCGAAATTGTTCACAACGCAGTGAAAATTGTTCAGCAGTTGTGTCAATTATCTCTAAAAACAATCTTTTCTGATAATCTTTGCCGGTAGTATCATGAACTTTTAAATCATCATAAAATTTCTTCAGCTTGTTCAAATATTTTAATTCTTCCTTCTCTATGTCACGTTTGTAAATCTTCAACTTTTTCTCAAATGCTGTCAAGATGTTAAATGCCTGATCGACAGATTTTCCGCAACCTTGCAACTTCGTATTAAGTTCATTTAAATGGGATGAAAAATCGGTAAAAAACAACAACATTAGTCTGATAAGCCAGTCAATAATTGTCAATTCTGAGCAATTTTATTTGTTATCATCCATAAAGATTCGAATTTCATCAAGGCATTCAACAAACCGTTCCAGAACGTGACCTCGGCTTAGCCAACGTACGTTGTTGTACATTAATAAGCCAGAGTAACTGGACTGAACTTCATTTAGCAGTTGTTCAAATTTTCTCTTATTCAAAGCACGGGCAGTAATGAAGTTTACGTTTTTTTGTTACACATTTCATAATGTCTTCAAGTTCCTTTAAGCCGTTTTTTGAACATAGGCCTTATTGGTGCACAATGCAGTGAAAAGTTATTAGTGGGTGTCCAACATGTCCTGTAAACAAAGTAACGAAACCTGCATCTTTTCCAGTCATACTTGGAGCACCATCAGTTGTAACAGAAACTATTGCTTTGAGATCTACACCTGCATTTCTGAGTTCAGTCACAACAGTTTGACATTTATCTGCACCTGTTGTTGTCGTTGGTAAAGTTGCTAATTTTATTAGTTCTTCGTGTATTTCATTTCCTTTGCTATATATTTGGCAACGATGGCCAGTCTAGCGGACGATGTCACATCAGTACTTTCATCAAGGCAAATAGAATAGGCTTGACATGCATTAATATCCTTCTTTACTTGTTCTAGAATTAAAACGTGCAATTCCATAACTCTCGCTTTAACCGTGTTTCCGCTTATTGGCAAATCCTTTATTCTCTGAATGACTTTATCCTTGTTTTGAAAGTCTTCAAACAAATAAGACGCACATTCTAACATTGCTTCCTTGATATAATCACCGTCACTTAAAGGTTTTCCATGCTTAGCTATAATTTTTAAAACTTCAAAACTTGCAGCCACTAAGTTAGAAGAACATTTAACAAAGTTTACAAAAGAACTGGATTGTGAAATCGCTTTTTTTAACTCACGAGATATATGTCCTTTTTGACAGCAGGGAAACATAATTAACGTAGGTTAAAATACAAAAACAATTAAAAGAAAAATTAAATATATACGGGTCAAGGAGTCAAGGATGGGTATTGAGATGTCACGGTTCTTTATTCAAAAGAAAGATATAAAAGGCGGAGTGTTAGCTTAAGAAGGGAGAGAGAGCTAGAAAGTTAGACTTAGAAGTCGCTAGTTTTTAAAGTAAATATTTACTCATTTTATTGATCATTTTCACTGACTCCTGTATCTGATTTATATATCTTTGCACATACATATATTGTTTCAAGTTCAAGTTTTAAATAATTAAAACTCAAGAAAACATCAGCACTGTGTTACTTCATTGATTATTAAAGTGTTTGAACTATAATCAAGGCACCTCCGAACCCACATATGTCACAAGTTTATAGCATCAAGGTCTTCAAGTCAAATAAACACGTGACACATGGCGCATAAGGCCTTGTTTTCTCTGTGAATCCTTCCATATCTTTCAGTCCACCACTCTTGAAAAGGTCTGCCTCTTCCTTCTTCTTCATTAAGTTTTCTTTTTTTTATTTTTGAGAATGACATGTTATGGTAATTATACTGATACAAATTTATTGATGGCAACGCTAGCAATCGATGTAAGACCGACACGTTTTCAGTATCAACAAAATGGCGGAAGCTAAGGAGATCTCATTCAAATACGAGATTTGTCTTGAAAAAAAATTATTATGCCCTATGCTCCCCAAATGAAACACAGTCATATGAAAAAAATTAAATGGAATATGATCCACTAGCGCTTCTTCCATATTATTTACAGTTCTAGGAAATAATTGAACATTATTAATTATGGTAATTTGAGATATCCGTGATTTTTCAAAAAAAAAACACATTTCTTAATATCATCGTCGTCGCGTGCCACTCAAAATCGTTTCGCGTGCCACCTTGGGCTCGCGTTCCATAGGTTCGCCAGCCCTGGTATACGATATCGCACTGATACAAGTTTATCAAAAAACTTAAGGGAAGGATCAAATTAAAATATAACTCCTATTCACAGATGACTGTACCCTTAAAGTCTCAAAGGAAGAGGACCTTTTAATGAGCCTTTCTCTCTTTACCAACACATGCATCACAGAAAACAGCAGTAGGGTAGTTGAGCGGTGGGCTGAATATTTGAGATCCTAAATACTACTGAAGACAAATGAGCATATGAACTCCCTTAGGGAGGAAGAAATCCCTTACCAACTTGTCAACATCCACAGAAACATAATAAATAGTTACATCAGAACTAGTCAAATATTCAGGAAAAAACTGCATTCCTTGATAGACATAATAATATCGAAAATTTGGATGAAAATTAATACCAACAGAATGGGAAACAACAATCAAAACAATCAAAACGTCATTACACACACACACAAACGATCCAAATAAAAAGCTGTAGTCTAATTACAAAGGAATTAGGCGTATAAGGTCATATCTAAGCTTCTAACTGTGAGACCAACAACTAATCATATCTTCACACTTAGATGTATTCTAGAAAAAATGCTATGGATACGATATACCAGTCAATCACTCTATATAGATTATAAAATGACTTATGACAGTATCAAAAGGTAATATCTATAAGACACACTAAAATATTTAGAATAACTAAAAACAGACAAGACTTATACATATGATATTGAAAAAACTCAAAAAAGTACATTCATAGTACAAAGAGAACTCAAAGGAATTTAGAATTAAACAAGGATTAAGAAAAAGAGACTCACTTTCATGCACGCTTTTCCGTCTGACACTGGAGAGAGTTAAAAGGAATGTACATATAAACACTATGAGAGCAATTACTAACAGATTGAGGACAGAAAACACAAGTCCGTAACATACAGGTTGCTTATGCCGATGACATTGCCTTTTTGAGTAAAGACAACTGAAAAAAGCAGATCGACCAGCAGGACTTCAGGTTAATGTTAGTAACATCAAGTATATCACAATGACTAGAGACAATCAGAGGGACAATATAAGGAAATTACCAATCACGAGTTTAAAAAGGTCTAAACTTTCAAATATCTAGGTAGTACAATTGATATCGAAACTGACCGATAGAAATAAAGAAACGAAAAGCAGGAGGCAACAGAGCAATCTATAGCACTCACCATTTACTTAAGAGCAAAACAATATCAAGGAAAACCAAGAGAACGATATAAACAAGGTTACAATGACAGTTTGTGTGGAAACACAAACTCAAAATCGGCCCCCGTGGTCCACCCAGGGAGGCTTCAATATTTTCAGAAAGAACATCTGAATGAGATTATATTAAAGACAGATGAGAGATAAGAATGGAGAAAGAAGGTTGACAGATCTTGTGTAGTGCCCCAACGGTCCAGCAGATCAAAGGAAAGGTGCAAGTGAATGCAAAGTTAGATGTGAACCTAGCCTAACTAGTTCCCCTTTCAGACCTTGTGGTCTATAGGGCAGATATTGTAAAGTTCATCTGTTTTTGTGGCCTACGGTTAACGAGGGTGTCATGTAGCCAGCACAACGACCAACCATTTTTACTTTTCCCCAACTAATGTCAGGTACCCATTAGTTTTGGGTGGACTCAGAGGCGCCCAAAGATTTTGATGTTGAAAATCCCAGTCTTCACCAGGATTTGAATCCTGGACCACCGGTTCAGAAGCCAAGCTCTTTACCGTTCAGCTACCGCGTCCGCTGGCCTAACTGAAGTGTTATAATTAATGTAATTGTTTTCAAAAGGCTCAACTCTTATTCGAATCCTCAAAACGGATATGATTGGAGTGCTTCAAATAAAAAAAAAATAAGAAAATGCAGATTAAAAGACTACTATTCGTTTTAAATTAGATCTAACTTATAATGCATACTAAATGTTTTATTCTTTTTTTAACTTAACTTAAACCCTCTTCATAAACAGAGCCTGTACTGTATAGGCCTATTTGTATGTTTAATTGACATTTGCTTACTAAATAATGGCTGTTGGGATGGGGGATTGTATTAGACCTGTTAGCGTTTTTTTTTTCAAGCAGAATTTCTTTTTCAACTAGATCTATGTAGTTTTCCAGGCTTTCACGAACGAAATAACTTTTACGGACTTATCACAGCTGTGTGCGATATATCTTCACGAATGTACCGTAAACCTAGGCTGTAGATGTAAGTCACTAAAATTCGCGAACCTTTTCACGACTGTGTGAGAATTATCTTCAATGAATCTATCGTAGATCTAGAGTCTATAATAGACTCTATATATTCTAATTTTAGTCATTAAAATATGGACTTTTCACTGCTTCACAGGGTTAGTAATTATCTTCACTAGATCTAGATTTTATAGTGATTTAGCATAAATCTAAAGTCTTGATCTAATTCACTAAAATTCGCGGACTGTTCACGGCCGAAAGAGAAATATCTTCACTAGATTCTACTGATTAAGCGTAAATCTAGACTATAGATCTAAGTCACTAAAAGTTGCGGGCTTTTTACGGCTGTGTGCGAATTATCTTCACAAGATTCTAGTGATTTAGTGTAAATTTAGAATCTAGCGTATTTCTAGAGTAATCTAGACATTAGATGTATCGAGATCATTAAATTGACTAAATTTTACGGAGTTTTCAGGTTAGGTACGAATTATCTTCACTAGATCTATCTCAAGATAATAGATACTATTACTAGGTAGATCTAGATGATTTACGGACTTACTCTTACTGTAGCCTACACATGAGGCTGGTAATTACACACTAAATCTAGCAATGAAAGGAAACAATAACCATTTTTGCGCTGCCTTTAAAAAAATGTCAGGTGAAATACTTGCTTGAGCCAAGACCATTTAGCAATCACGAGGTCACGCTTCACAAGTGGGTGAAAGGCGGCGTAGACGCGTCACTGGTCAGCTCATTAACACAGCCAGCCCGTAACGTCATGCGATCAGAATGCCTAGTTCATAGGTCTTTATTATATCAAATTTGGCGAACTCGAATCACTGGCGGATCCGGGGGGGTGGCGGTAGGGGGGATCGCCCCCCCGCCCCCACTCGGCCGACCCCCCCCCGACCCCCAAGGGGGGGGGGGACGCATTTTAGTATAGAATTCACACAATTTGTATAAGAATTTATTACTTATGTTTATAATATATACTATATTATAATATATACTAATTATTATTTATATTTATATTTCAACCTATTTTAAGATTATTTCGCCCCCCCTTTTCTAGTATTTTGGCCGATTTGGTAGGGTCGGGAGGGGGCGATGGCATCGATCCGCCCCCTCCCACCATAAAATTTCGAGTGGGGGGCGGTCCTATTTATTTGTAGAAATCACAGCTTGCTAACAGAATAAATTAAATATCTGTATGATTAAAACTTGTTATTGGTATTTTAACCGGTCTTTATATTACTTCGTTGACCTGTTGGCCGATTGGAAGGGGAGGAGCGAATACCTCGTCTGCCCTTCCCATCTAAACCCTTTGAATGGGAGGGGGGCGGTCCTACTTTTATGGAGAAATCATAGTATGTGAACAAAATTAGTCGAATATCTATATGATATAAAAAGGTGGAAGTGCGATACATGCAATCACCTTCCCCCCATCGGACAAACCAATACTTTTTCTTTTTGTATTATAGTAAGAAATTACAAAATTTAAAAAATCTATCACTAATATAATTTATATATGCTATAAAGTAAATTCTTATATCGAGTCTCCCAACCCCTATTCTTTAATGCAAAATGCAATCATTAGCAGAAATTATAAAAAGGAGCGAGGATTAATCGTTTTCATTTTACCGCCATTCCCCTTTCCAGACAGAGTTTGTGTAATTTCACATGAATTTATCATAACTATTTTAAGAAAGACTTTGTTTTGAAAAATTATAATTCAAACGAAATTTTTCAATATAAGCCTTAATCTAATATGTGGGGTATCTTATCTTTTCAAAGAACAAATTGGTTGTATTTGCAATGTATTAAAGGACTTTAAATTCATATTAGAATATTTTTCCACATTATTCAAAAGGTCCTTTAATGCGTTACTGCAGTGAAGAATGCCAGTAAAGGCTTTTAACGTCGAAGCTTCGCCCCGAACCTCACTGATGAATAATAAGCTGTAGATGACAGGAAAATGCGTTTCTGCATTGAAGAATGCAAGACAACGCTTTTGGAGTCGGGGCTTCACCCCGAAACCTACCAATGAATAATGAGCTGTAGATGTCAGCAGAATGCGTTTCAGCCGTGAAAAATGCAAGAAAACGCTTTTGAAGTCGGGGCTTCGCCCCGAACCCCACTAATAAATAATGAGCTGTAGATATCAGGAGAATGCGTTTCTGCAGTGAAAAATGCAAGAAAACGCTTATGGATGTCGGGGCTTCGCCCCGAACCCCACTGAGAAAGCTGAGGAAGGAATCCCAGACCCCCAAGTTTGCAAGAGAAAGGCCTCAACATGACTGTTTTTTGTTCTGTTTTTTTTTTTCGCCGAACATTGAGAAAAAGTCTTATTTTATTCTCATATATTGAATATATATATATATATATATGATGTACGCACGTTTATGCATATGGTTAGGGTTTTATGGGTGTTAGGGTTAGGGTTTGGAAAAAAATCGCCCTCCCCCACTCCAAAGTTCTGGATCCGCCAGTGACTCGAATAGAGGTATAAGCTAAGAAAAATCGCAATTTAAATTCACGTTATGATTCGCAAGATTAGTCTAATAAAATGTTTTAGAAATTTTGATGGTTATCTTAACATTACGTCATATTTTAAGGGTGTCTAATTTGCAGAAAATGTAAGCAAATACTAAGCATAAATCAGTTTAAAATTCTGATTTGCACAGCGATATGGTTGTAATAACACATATTTCAGTGTACTACCCTGGAAGTAACATGGGATACCAAATTTGGGGTAAATTAGGGTCCGATGCTATGTTTATTTGACCACATATTACATATAGGTCATACTAGGTTGTGAGTGTTCAAGCAGAAAATAAAACCAACTTAATCGCCTCGTATAAAAGCTGACCTAGCCAATAATATGAATAATATAAAGACAACAATTTCTTCTCATCAGCTCCGGCGTCTGCACGGTTCACTTTACTTGTCACTTTTTAAATTGTATAAGTTAACAAAAAATGTTAAAAAAAAACTTTAAAAAATAATGCTTCAATCTATTTGACCCTTTTAGTAGAAAGTTTATTTCATATATACATAATCTATTTTATATTTGGCAGTTCGTAAAAATGTATCAATTGTAAGCTAGTTAAGTATGTCATATTGCCTCACTTTACCCTATACAGATTGTAATGTATTAATTACAGGAGTAAATATTCACAAAAATTGATAAAATAAATTTTGGGGAGCTACCACCTTCTATCAAGCGCGTCCCCAGGTGGCGAATAGGGGAAAGATCCTTAGATATTGATGTAGCTTGCATCCAAGAAACTCATTTGAACAGTAATCTTCGTTTCTCTATTAGAGGATACACCTGCATCAGACAAGATAGAGAAATCTGACAAAAGGAGGAATCCTCACCCTAATTAAAAATGACATTCCTACCGCAGACATAACTATGCCCAACTCATCAGAATCAGAAATAATGGGAACTAAGCTAATTCTCCTAGATGGAAATATTAATCTATTTAACTGCTACTTCCCACAAGACAAGGAAATAGAGATTGACCACATACAAATACCTGACCAAGAAGACTGTCTTATATTAGGAGATATGAATAATCACTCTCAGAGCTGGAGATACCCAGACCTAAATGCCAGGAAAAAAAAAATTGAAGAATGGCAAGCAGAGAACAGACTTATCTTGCTTAACAAACCTGAGAATAAACCAACAATTTTCTATAGAGCCTGGCTTACATCAACCACTCCAGATCTATCCTTTGCAACTGACAACTTATCCAAAAAGTGCACCAGAGAAGTTGCAGACCAGCTAGCCACCAGTGACCACAGACCCATATTGATAAGTACGGATACCTCCTTCAAAATATCAGAAAACTCCACCATCCCCAGATGGAACTACAAAAAAGCCAACTGACACCTATTCTCAAAGCTCACAGACCTATACACAACTTCAATAAACTGCAAATCAAATGTGGTTAATAAGTCATACTCAGCTTTCTCCAAAGCAATCCTCCTAGCAGCTAAGGAATCAATTCCTAGAGGAGCAAGAAAAGATTATATCCCCAACTGGTCTGATCACCTTCAACAACTCCACAATGGCACTATTGAAGCCAGAAACACAGTAGAAAATAACCCTTGTAGAGAAAATAACATAAATCTAAAAGCAGCTAACGCAGTTTTCAGGAAAAATTACCTTTCCGCCATGAGAAAAAGTTGGCATGAAAAACCAGAACAGCTAAACGTAGATAGAGACGGCCACAAACTCTGGCGTATAGCCAAATGTCTCAACCAGGAAGAAAACTCCTATTGTAAAGAAAAGGACAACAAACCCCTGAAAGGCCAAGAAGCAGCAAATAAATTTATTAAGTTTTTCAAAGCGTAGGACAAATACAATCAATGAAAGTAGAAATAAAGATGTAAACTCAGAAATCCAAGATAGAATTAAAGAAAACAATCCAGCTTGCTTCTTGGGAATGACCACTAATCTTAAAATGAAGGAACTTGATGAATCCCTAAAAGTCCTCAAACCAAAACAAGCCCCTGGCCCAGACAAAATATCTAATGACATGCTTCTTCACTTGGGTCCTCAAGCCAAAAAAAAAAACCTGCTACAAATATTTAATGTTAACTGGAAATCTGGCAGAATTCCAAACATCTGGGGAAAAGCCATTATGATCCCTATACTAAAGCACGGCAAACCAAGAAACAAACTGGATAGCTACCGCCCCATCAGCCTCACTAGCTGTATTTGCAAACTGATGGAAAAAGTGACAAATAGAAGGCTGACATGGATCCTTGAGTCAAATAACCTACTCACTGAAGCCCAGGCTGGCTTTAAAAAAGGCAGATCAACAGAAGATCAAATCGCCTTCATCACACAAGAAATAGACGATGGCTTTCAAGAAAAGAAACAAACAACAATTGTGTGGGTTGACTTAGAAAAAACCTTGTATTAAAATCTTTAGAAAGAAAGCTAATTTCATAGTTTAATTCTATTGACTTAATATATAAAGGAAAACCTTACAGTAAAGTTTAAAATCGAAGAAAATAAATTGATCTAAAGCACCACAATTAGATCTAGCAAACAAAGAAACAAATATGCTGGAATGTTAAAAAATTCTTGACCTCTGTAACTAGTATACAGATATAATTTATCTAAATGCTTGACTGACCATTCCAATGTGTTATCTTTTATGCCTGATCACTCAACACTATTGCGTATGCCCAAGAAAAAATAAACGCGTGATGTTCAACACCATCAACTATAGGCCTACACACTACACTGAACTACATGTGTAGGCTCACTACGTCTATCTGACCAGGTTGCAAAATTTAGTCGAACAGAAAGTCTATTTATGTTTTTTTGTGGATGAGTTTTTTCTTCTATAGTTTTCCTAATGCTCTTAGATTTTTTTAACAGTAGATCTAAATATAGATATCAATAATAGGCCTACAGACTACCATTAAATCTATGCTTTGCAACAACTAAGGTTCAAGCTATAAATAGATATACTTGATATTCCCGCTGATAATAAAATATCGTTTGCCGCAAATTGATTAAATAAGATATAAATGGCTGCAGAAATCAGACAGATGTACGACTCATGCACTGCCTGCCAAGACAATAAGCCAAGCAATCAGAGAGAAACGTTATGGCCACATTACGAAGGAAAGGGACCTTTGAAAAAAGTTGGAACAGACTTTATGAAAATCCAAGGGAGAACTACACAGTTGACTACTTATCGAATTGGATCGAAAATGACTTGTTGGCAAAGTCAATCTCAACCGAGGTTTTTAGAAATCTGAAGGCTTTGCCAGAGTAGGACTCCATAAAGTCCTAATCTCCGACTGTGGGCCTCAATAACTTTAGCCTTACCTTTCCCTATTCCTTTAGTCTGCTGGACCGTTGGGGCACCACGCAAGATTCGTCGATTGTTCTTCTCCATTCCTCTCTGTGATTAGCTTTAGTTAGAACCTCATTCAGTGGCATGCCCGTCCATTCTTTTATGTTGTCCTCCCATCGCGTTCTCTGTCTGCCTCTTCTTTTTCCTAGAACTGTTCCCTGAAGGAAGGTCTTAGCGAGCCCCGAAGATCTTGTGATATGGCCATAGATTTTTAGGTTGCGTTTTTTTAAGATATTTAGTAGGTCATCATGGGGTCCAATCGTTGCAGTAACCCTGTCTCTAATCTCTTGGTTTGTGATGCTATCTTTGAATGTGATACCTAGCATCCTTCTGCAGCATCTCAATTCCATTGCTAGAATCCTCCTCTCTAACTCTTCAGTCAGCGTCCTAGACTAACAAGCATATAAAAATATGGCCATGACCAGGGAGCGCATAAGTCTGATTTTAGTGCCGAGGACTAAGCCTTTGAATTTTCATGTTATTTTAAGTTTTTAAAGGGCTGCCGTGGACTTTGCAATTAGGGCCAGTAGTTCCGTTTTCGTTCCTTCATCTGAGACAATAGCTCCAAGGTATTTGAAGCTGCTAACACTAGTCAGCTTTTTACCTCCAATACTGTTTTCCCTTTTAAAGCTCTGTTGACTATTGGTCATAATTTGTTTGTTTTTTCGGCATTTATTTGAATACCATATGCTGCGGAAGTCTTGTTGATGCGCATCACCAGGTCAGCTAGTTCTTCTTCTGTCCCTGCTAGGCCATCAATCTCATATGCGAAGCGCAAATTAGTAATTATTCTTCCTTCATTGCTTACAGTACCTTCAAAGCCCTCAAGGGCATCTTCAATTATCCTTTCAAGGAAGATATTGAAGAGTGTTGGTGAGAGTAGGCAGCCTTGTCTTACTCCAACTGTGGTTTTGAACCAGTCCCCAGTATTATTGTTTAAGTATTCCCCACTGGTGGCATCCTTGTAGAGGTTCTGGATAACTTTGATTATGTTTTTATTGATGTTGTACTTTTCCATTGTCGCCCAGAGTGTCCCGTGCCATACTCGATCGAAAACTTTTAAAAAATCAATAAAGACGTGGAAAAAATTCTCTTGGTGTTGGAGGTATTTTTCAAAGAGTATTCTGAGGTTTGGAGTGAGGTCCTTTACTTATTGGCCCGCTTTTTTACTGTCATTCCTGTTCATTTTCCTAACACATATTCTATATCCACTTTTTCCCTCGTTCTTTCATTTCCTTTTTTATCCTTTGCCGTTGTTAGTTTTGTGACCTTTGTTGTGAAGAAGCAGTTCTGCTCAAGATGGCGTCGTATGATGTATGAATAAAATATGTACGTTCCAAATTCTACATTTGTTGTTTTGATGCTTCAATTTCAGACTAAATCAACAAACGCATTGTGCAAATTTTTTTTATATAAAGCGATTTTAACCGTAGTTTAAGACGGGTATCAGCTTGTAAAAAAAATAGATTTAATTTATAGAATTCAGAATTAATGAATTACAAAATATAAATGCATTTCTCATTTATTGGATTTCTCCACAAAAAATATATTATCGCTATATATCTTTTTGTTTCAACCACTTTGTTGTTTCTTCTCTTAATTTAGTTAGATTAATCTCTATTTTTAATTGTCCCACCTAGAAACAACCTTGACATCTCCAATGCACGACAGTGTGATCTTGGAAGTGAACAATGCATTCAGTACCTAAAGTAAACAATATCTAGTGTAGTATATCCGAAAATGAAACAATCTATGTTTTATTTCGCATGCATTATAGGTAATAAAATATAAGTAATTAAATACATCAATGCTATATTTGATTAATTATTATAAAGATCTAAATCTAGATGTTTTTAATCTATAATAATATTAAATACGGAGGTGAAATTCCGGAAGTTCCGGTGTCCAAAAAAATGACGTAAAATCTTGAGACAGAGTTTTCCTTACTGCTACATAGGTCTTTAGTTGAATTCGATTATGCTCAGTATATGTAAAGATAACATTGCTAAAAAGAATGAATTCGATTACAATTGATGATGGAGAACATTTTTGTCTTTGACAATTTTTTTTAGAAAAAAAATAATTTAAATATTTTGATTTTGCATTGAAACTATATACATTTTTATTTTTGCTGATACTCATTACAGTAGAAGTCGTACCATGTTAATTTTTTTCAGCTAATAGTACATGTGTCTGGCTATTTTCGTACCAATTTTTAGATTGATCTATCGTCGACATCGCACCAACTTAAAAAAAAAAAAAAAAATAACACTGACCTTAGAGGACATTTAAGTTGTTTTTTTTTAGAAGATATTGTTTGTCATCAACAAGTGAAATTATAATCTTGTAGCAAATATTATTAGCTATAGATCTAGATACTTTTTAAAGATTTTTTACCTTGCAATATTCTTTAAAAACGCATTTGAAAAAAAAAATGTTTAAGGCGATTTTGATCCTAATTTTTTAATATTTTGTTATTTTTCTGTCATCACAAAGCCGCCATTTTGTCCACACCTCTCTGACATTTCTTGCAGCTCTAGACCCATTTTTTTTTTAATTTCATCAATATTTACATTATAAATAATTGAAGTTTATGAATAGAAATGAAATCAGAATTTTGAGCTAGAAATTTACTACTAATACTATATCTACTATTAAATGTCTTATTTAATGAGTAGATCTATCGTCTACGAAACTCAATTCCAACTTTTAAAACTTTTGACCTGGAGGCGTGTCTCCTCCGGCTTAGCCAGTGAGACGCTCTCGTCTTACTTGTTCCATTTCAACCAATGTTAGCTCAAAAGGCCACAAAAAAAATCATAACTTTCTAACTGTTAGATATATAGTCATAATTTATACACCAATGGAAAGTTCGTTTAAAGTATTTTAATGATGTATTAACGAAATATTGTTTTTTTTCTCCTTCATATAATAATAATAATAATAAGGCTTGTTTTCGAGTCCGAAGATTAGTGAGGAATACAGTATGTCCCGTGGCTGCGCAGTCCCAGCTGTGACCTACATATCTTGCCACAGCTAGGGCAAGCATAACCATTGTCCGCTGGTGGTCGATTTAGTTGTTTTTTTCGCAGTCTGCGTTTGTCCTCGGCAGCAGATTTTCTTTTGGTTTCAAATGTGTATCCCGCGGCCTTTGTGAGTGACCTCCAGCAGTCTCGTTCTGAGGCCGCATGCAACCAGGTGCTCTCTTCTAAGTTAGCCAAGAAAGGTGGACGCCTAAGCTGGTCTTTGAAGCGTTTCCGTGGGGCGCATCTGTTACGTCGACCACTATTTAGCTCACCAAAAAAGACTCCATTTGGAAGACGTTCGTCTCCCATACGGGATACGTGACATACCCAGCGTAACTTTCGGACGGAAAGAAGTCCCTCTATACTGTCCACACCGGCAATAGCAAAGGCATTGCTGTTTGTAGTGCTGTCCATGATGGAGCGTTAGCATCTTTGGTGGAAGTGCTCAAGAAGTCTTAGATGTTTCCTGTATAGTGTCCATGTCTCAGAGCCATACAGAAGGGTTTAGAGAACTACCGCCTGGTAGACATTGATTTTTGTAGTCAGGCGGAGCAATCTGTTCCGCCAAACTCTCGCCTGAAGGCGTCCAAAAGCGCTACTGGCCCTGGCCAGACGGTTATCAACTTCCCTTGAAAGTGAGGCGTCATTTGACACTATACTACCTAGATATGTGAAGTGGTCTACCACATTAAGGGGCTGTCCATTTACGGTGATCTCTGGGGCTGAGTATATTTAATTGGGCGACTTCTGGAACATGACTTCTGTTTTCCCGAGGTTTATAGATCGACCGAAAGAGGCGGCAGCGTATGCAAATTCGTTTACCGCGTTCTGGAGGTCATGTTCAATGTGAGCTAGCAGGGCGCAATCATCGGCATAGAGAAACTTCGTTATGACCATCTATATCTAGATAGGATTTATACTAGAATTAAGAACATCTAGATTTAGATTTATTTCTAGAGTATAAGGAGGTTAAATAAAAAAATTATCTTTGAAAAAACAATTTTTCGTTAGTACATCATTTAAATACTTTGAAAGAACTTTCCAATGGTGTTTAAATTATGACGATTTATTTAGCATTTAGAAAGAGATGATCACTTAATCTAGAATTCTAGATATTTGTCATTGAGACTGAATTACATAGCATGGGTTTCAAAAGATTCATCACTGAAAATGTTTGTCCTTACAATTAGGTGCTGTTAATTATTGTGATCACCGTTGACGCTTGTTTTCGAAGATTTAGAAAAGTTCGTGCAAGAAACACACATTACAAATTAATTGTCTGCATCACTTAAAATTTGTCAAGCAGGGATGTCTAGCTTTGTAAGTCAATCTGCAGCAGTTGCATCTCTGTCTTGCCACTTGATACATTGACAGCGGATGGGTTTTTAAAACCGCGAACATTGTTCAATCTGAACACGATCATCATCACATGGTCCAGACTGAACTTCTTGCCACATAGATTTTGTTGGTGAATACTTCAATGAACAGGCTCGGTTCCATTTGACTCGAAGACTTTCTGTCAATCCTAACCCTAACCCTAACCCTACTTTCAAAACTGCTGTTTGTACAGAGAACGATTGCCAAGATTTTAAGCGGCAACAGATATGTCGGTAGACTTGTCGGAGGCAATTAAAAACATGTCAAATTCTGGTTTGTCTGTTAGTTTTGAATGTAGATTTTTACCCATTTCTTTCTCTCGCCTTTTAATTGTCATGAGAAAGTCTGACGGCTTCAACAGCATTCTTCTTTTCAGGACGGATTTCTCGCATCATTTCTAGCAAGCACTTTTTGATGCATCTACCTTTTGAAAATGGTTTTATAACTCTACTTTCAATATGTACAGCCTTGTGGCTAGCCTTACAGCCGACTCACTTTATTGTTTGTTTATGGTATATATTCTTAGTAGTCCTCCACTATAAGTGTAATCTAATAGTTGCGTCTCAAACAAATAATGCCGCCTTATTTTTTTATGTGTTTGGTTTCATAAAGCTGTTTAATGCTATGTTCTTTAAAAAGAGCCACTTTTTCTTTATAAAACAAATGTGTTTGTTTATTATCAGTACGAATTCATTTACCTAACGTAAGAAAATTTTTTTTTTCCAACTTTGTTCTTGTGACGAAAGGATTTTCTACACTTTGTGTCGACGTGTCGGCGGGCCGGATGGAATCATGTCGCGGGCCGGATGTGCCCGCGGGCCGTATTTTGGGCATCAATTCCTGAGGCGAAAAAGACGAACAGCTCTAGACAAACGCACTGTCGACAGTTTACGCCCAATGCCAAGTCGACGAATATTTCGGAAAACCTCTCAGACTAGTGGTGTATTAAGTAACACATGTGCGTCCTATGCGACGTAGTAGATTTGCATCCATGACTCTAGTACGACGACTTGACACACTAGCAATGATGACCCACAGGTTTGCGTTTCGACCACTAGCGGATCCAGAACTTTGGAGTGGGGGGGCGATTTTTTTCCAAACCCTAACCCTAACGCCCTGTAAACCCTAACCCTATGCATAAACATGCGTACAGCACACACACACAAACACACACACACACATACACACACACACACACACACATATATATATATATATATATATATATATATATATATATTGTTATAAACCTGGTGGTGGCACAGATGTGGGTAGTGGTGTGAGTGTAGTCAGCCGACGCAAATCGCCCCAGGCTAGCGCTAGACGAGCGGTCAACCGTGACGAGTTACGACGGTCAGCCGAGACGAATGTCAACACGGCGGTTCGGGAAGGATCGACGGCGGTCCGGGAAGGATCGACGTCTTGAACAGAGCTAAGGAGAGTTGTAGTCATCTGACCACCTAGAAACGTCGAGCGGCGTTCTGTCCGGTTCGAGAAGGCCAGTAGGGACCCTATATAAGAGCGGAGGTGTCGCAGTCAAGACGGTTCACGGCAGGGGTTCAGAGCCCGGCTCACTACAGTTCGGTCGACTACAGCACAGTTCAGCGGTGTGGTTCTGTACGGAGCATTACGACGGTTCAGTGCGGAGTACTGTCAAGTTCAGTTGAGACAGCTGGCGTCTTGATCTTGGTCTGTGATCGAGTCCGACACAACGAGCCTAGTGTGTGAAGTCAGTCCTAAACTGATGGACCCAGTGCAAGCCCGGAACGAGACGTTGAGGCCAGTGCAAGAGTTGATACGGCGAAACGGTGTTATCGGAGAGATATTTGTACAGTGTACGTGTTGCCAATTGTACAGTATTGGCTGTCATTTATCGACATTAAACTATTACGTTACTTTGGAGCCCTGAGTTGTCAAGTTCTTTAGGTTGGTGGTGTTTGCAGAGAGCCTGGATAGTGAGATTCGTAACAATATATATATATATATATATATATATATATATATATATATATATATATATATATATATATATATATATATATATATATATATATATATATATATATATATATACATATGAGAATAAAAAAGCAGCATTTCTCAACCTTCGGTAAAAAACAAAACTAGGGCAGCGCTATAACGTTCTATTGTGGGGTTCGGGGCGAAGCCCCGATGACAAAAGCGTTTTCCTGCTTTTTTTTCACTGCAGAAACGTATTCTCATGAGATATACAGCTCATTATTCATCAATGGAGTTCGGAGCGAAGCCCCGACGCCAAAAGCGTTTTCTTGCATTCTTTATTGCAGAAACGCATTCTCCCGAACTAAAGCTCATTATTTATACTATTAAAAAAGGACCTTTTGAATAATGTTGTACTTGAAAAATATTCTAATATGAATTTATATGCCCCTAATATATTGCAAATAAAACTGATGTGTTGCCCAACTCATCAGAATCAGAAATAATGGGAACTAAGCTAATTCTCCTAGATGGAAATATTAATCTATTTAACTGCTACTTCCCACAAGACAAGGAAATAGAGATTGACCACATACAAATACCTGACCAAGAAGACTGTCTTATATTAGGAGATATGAATAATCACTCTCAGAGCTGGAGATACCCAGACCTAAATGCCAGGAAAAAAAAAATTGAAGAATGGCAAGCAGAGAACAGACTTATCTTGCTTAACAAACCTGAGAATAAACCAACAATTTTCTATAGAGCCTGGCTTACATCAACCACTCCAGATCTATCCTTTGCAACTGACAACTTATCCAAAAAGTGCACCAGAGAAGTTGCAGACCAGCTAGCCACCAGTGACCACAGACCCATATTGATAAGTACGGATACCTCCTTCAAAATATCAGAAAACTCCACCATCCCCAGATGGAACTACAAAAAAGCCAACTGACACCTATTCTCAAAGCTCACAGACCTATACACAACTTCAATAAACTGCAAATCAAATGTGGTTAATAAGTCATACTCAGCTTTCTCCAAAGCAATCCTCCTAGCAGCTAAGGAATCAATTCCTAGAGGAGCAAGAAAAGATTATATCCCCAACTGGTCTGATCACCTTCAACAACTCCACAATGGCACTATTGAAGCCAGAAACACAGTAGAAAATAACCCTTGTAGAGAAAATAACATAAATCTAAAAGCAGCTAACGCAGTTTTCAGGAAAAATTACCTTTCCGCCATGAGAAAAAGTTGGCATGAAAAACCAGAACAGCTAAACGTAGATAGAGACGGCCACAAACTCTGGCGTATAGCCAAATGTCTCAACCAGGAAGAAAACTCCTATTGTAAAGAAAAGGACAACAAACCCCTGAAAGGCCAAGAAGCAGCAAATAAATTTATTAAGTTTTTCAAAGCGTAGGACAAATACAATCAATGAAAGTAGAAATAAAGATGTAAACTCAGAAATCCAAGATAGAATTAAAGAAAACAATCCAGCTTGCTTCTTGGGAATGACCACTAATCTTAAAATGAAGGAACTTGATGAATCCCTAAAAGTCCTCAAACCAAAACAAGCCCCTGGCCCAGACAAAATATCTAATGACATGCTTCTTCACTTGGGTCCTCAAGCCAAAAAAAAAAACCTGCTACAAATATTTAATGTTAACTGGAAATCTGGCAGAATTCCAAACATCTGGGGAAAAGCCATTATGATCCCTATACTAAAGCACGGCAAACCAAGAAACAAACTGGATAGCTACCGCCCCATCAGCCTCACTAGCTGTATTTGCAAACTGATGGAAAAAGTGACAAATAGAAGGCTGACATGGATCCTTGAGTCAAATAACCTACTCACTGAAGCCCAGGCTGGCTTTAAAAAAGGCAGATCAACAGAAGATCAAATCGCCTTCATCACACAAGAAATAGACGATGGCTTTCAAGAAAAGAAACAAACAACAATTGTGTGGGTTGACTTAGAAAAAACCTTGTATTAAAATCTTTAGAAAGAAAGCTAATTTCATAGTTTAATTCTATTGACTTAATATATAAAGGAAAACCTTACAGTAAAGTTTAAAATCGAAGAAAATAAATTGATCTAAAGCACCACAATTAGATCTAGCAAACAAAGAAACAAATATGCTGGAATGTTAAAAAATTCTTGACCTCTGTAACTAGTATACAGATATAATTTATCTAAATGCTTGACTGACCATTCCAATGTGTTATCTTTTATGCCTGATCACTCAACACTATTGCGTATGCCCAAGAAAAAATAAACGCGTGATGTTCAACACCATCAACTATAGGCCTACACACTACACTGAACTACATGTGTAGGCTCACTACGTCTATCTGACCAGGTTGCAAAATTTAGTCGAACAGAAAGTCTATTTATGTTTTTTTGTGGATGAGTTTTTTCTTCTATAGTTTTCCTAATGCTCTTAGATTTTTTTAACAGTAGATCTAAATATAGATATCAATAATAGGCCTACAGACTACCATTAAATCTATGCTTTGCAACAACTAAGGTTCAAGCTATAAATAGATATACTTGATATTCCCGCTGATAATAAAATATCGTTTGCCGCAAATTGATTAAATAAGATATAAATGGCTGCAGAAATCAGACAGATGTACGACTCATGCACTGCCTGCCAAGACAATAAGCCAAGCAATCAGAGAGAAACGTTATGGCCACATTACGAAGGAAAGGGACCTTTGAAAAAAGTTGGAACAGACTTTATGAAAATCCAAGGGAGAACTACACAGTTGACTACTTATCGAATTGGATCGAAAATGACTTGTTGGCAAAGTCAATCTCAACCGAGGTTTTTAGAAATCTGAAGGCTTTGCCAGAGTAGGACTCCATAAAGTCCTAATCTCCGACTGTGGGCCTCAATAACTTTAGCCTTACCTTTCCCTATTCCTTTAGTCTGCTGGACCGTTGGGGCACCACGCAAGATTCGTCGATTGTTCTTCTCCATTCCTCTCTGTGATTAGCTTTAGTTAGAACCTCATTCAGTGGCATGCCCGTCCATTCTTTTATGTTGTCCTCCCATCGCGTTCTCTGTCTGCCTCTTCTTTTTCCTAGAACTGTTCCCTGAAGGAAGGTCTTAGCGAGCCCCGAAGATCTTGTGATATGGCCATAGATTTTTAGGTTGCGTTTTTTTAAGATATTTAGTAGGTCATCATGGGGTCCAATCGTTGCAGTAACCCTGTCTCTAATCTCTTGGTTTGTGATGCTATCTTTGAATGTGATACCTAGCATCCTTCTGCAGCATCTCAATTCCATTGCTAGAATCCTCCTCTCTAACTCTTCAGTCAGCGTCCTAGACTAACAAGCATATAAAAATATGGCCATGACCAGGGAGCGCATAAGTCTGATTTTAGTGCCGAGGACTAAGCCTTTGAATTTTCATGTTATTTTAAGTTTTTAAAGGGCTGCCGTGGACTTTGCAATTAGGGCCAGTAGTTCCGTTTTCGTTCCTTCATCTGAGACAATAGCTCCAAGGTATTTGAAGCTGCTAACACTAGTCAGCTTTTTACCTCCAATACTGTTTTCCCTTTTAAAGCTCTGTTGACTATTGGTCATAATTTGTTTGTTTTTTCGGCATTTATTTGAATACCATATGCTGCGGAAGTCTTGTTGATGCGCATCACCAGGTCAGCTAGTTCTTCTTCTGTCCCTGCTAGGCCATCAATCTCATATGCGAAGCGCAAATTAGTAATTATTCTTCCTTCATTGCTTACAGTACCTTCAAAGCCCTCAAGGGCATCTTCAATTATCCTTTCAAGGAAGATATTGAAGAGTGTTGGTGAGAGTAGGCAGCCTTGTCTTACTCCAACTGTGGTTTTGAACCAGTCCCCAGTATTATTGTTTAAGTATTCCCCACTGGTGGCATCCTTGTAGAGGTTCTGGATAACTTTGATTATGTTTTTATTGATGTTGTACTTTTCCATTGTCGCCCAGAGTGTCCCGTGCCATACTCGATCGAAAACTTTTAAAAAATCAATAAAGACGTGGAAAAAATTCTCTTGGTGTTGGAGGTATTTTTCAAAGAGTATTCTGAGGTTTGGAGTGAGGTCCTTTACTTATTGGCCCGCTTTTTTACTGTCATTCCTGTTCATTTTCCTAACACATATTCTATATCCACTTTTTCCCTCGTTCTTTCATTTCCTTTTTTATCCTTTGCCGTTGTTAGTTTTGTGACCTTTGTTGTGAAGAAGCAGTTCTGCTCAAGATGGCGTCGTATGATGTATGAATAAAATATGTACGTTCCAAATTCTACATTTGTTGTTTTGATGCTTCAATTTCAGACTAAATCAACAAACGCATTGTGCAAATTTTTTTTATATAAAGCGATTTTAACCGTAGTTTAAGACGGGTATCAGCTTGTAAAAAAAATAGATTTAATTTATAGAATTCAGAATTAATGAATTACAAAATATAAATGCATTTCTCATTTATTGGATTTCTCCACAAAAAATATATTATCGCTATATATCTTTTTGTTTCAACCACTTTGTTGTTTCTTCTCTTAATTTAGTTAGATTAATCTCTATTTTTAATTGTCCCACCTAGAAACAACCTTGACATCTCCAATGCACGACAGTGTGATCTTGGAAGTGAACAATGCATTCAGTACCTAAAGTAAACAATATCTAGTGTAGTATATCCGAAAATGAAACAATCTATGTTTTATTTCGCATGCATTATAGGTAATAAAATATAAGTAATTAAATACATCAATGCTATATTTGATTAATTATTATAAAGATCTAAATCTAGATGTTTTTAATCTATAATAATATTAAATACGGAGGTGAAATTCCGGAAGTTCCGGTGTCCAAAAAAATGACGTAAAATCTTGAGACAGAGTTTTCCTTACTGCTACATAGGTCTTTAGTTGAATTCGATTATGCTCAGTATATGTAAAGATAACATTGCTAAAAAGAATGAATTCGATTACAATTGATGATGGAGAACATTTTTGTCTTTGACAATTTTTTTTAGAAAAAAAATAATTTAAATATTTTGATTTTGCATTGAAACTATATACATTTTTATTTTTGCTGATACTCATTACAGTAGAAGTCGTACCATGTTAATTTTTTTCAGCTAATAGTACATGTGTCTGGCTATTTTCGTACCAATTTTTAGATTGATCTATCGTCGACATCGCACCAACTTAAAAAAAAAAAAAAAAATAACACTGACCTTAGAGGACATTTAAGTTGTTTTTTTTTAGAAGATATTGTTTGTCATCAACAAGTGAAATTATAATCTTGTAGCAAATATTATTAGCTATAGATCTAGATACTTTTTAAAGATTTTTTACCTTGCAATATTCTTTAAAAACGCATTTGAAAAAAAAAATGTTTAAGGCGATTTTGATCCTAATTTTTTAATATTTTGTTATTTTTCTGTCATCACAAAGCCGCCATTTTGTCCACACCTCTCTGACATTTCTTGCAGCTCTAGACCCATTTTTTTTTTAATTTCATCAATATTTACATTATAAATAATTGAAGTTTATGAATAGAAATGAAATCAGAATTTTGAGCTAGAAATTTACTACTAATACTATATCTACTATTAAATGTCTTATTTAATGAGTAGATCTATCGTCTACGAAACTCAATTCCAACTTTTAAAACTTTTGACCTGGAGGCGTGTCTCCTCCGGCTTAGCCAGTGAGACGCTCTCGTCTTACTTGTTCCATTTCAACCAATGTTAGCTCAAAAGGCCACAAAAAAAATCATAACTTTCTAACTGTTAGATATATAGTCATAATTTATACACCAATGGAAAGTTCGTTTAAAGTATTTTAATGATGTATTAACGAAATATTGTTTTTTTTCTCCTTCATATAATAATAATAATAATAAGGCTTGTTTTCGAGTCCGAAGATTAGTGAGGAATACAGTATGTCCCGTGGCTGCGCAGTCCCAGCTGTGACCTACATATCTTGCCACAGCTAGGGCAAGCATAACCATTGTCCGCTGGTGGTCGATTTAGTTGTTTTTTTCGCAGTCTGCGTTTGTCCTCGGCAGCAGATTTTCTTTTGGTTTCAAATGTGTATCCCGCGGCCTTTGTGAGTGACCTCCAGCAGTCTCGTTCTGAGGCCGCATGCAACCAGGTGCTCTCTTCTAAGTTAGCCAAGAAAGGTGGACGCCTAAGCTGGTCTTTGAAGCGTTTCCGTGGGGCGCATCTGTTACGTCGACCACTATTTAGCTCACCAAAAAAGACTCCATTTGGAAGACGTTCGTCTCCCATACGGGATACGTGACATACCCAGCGTAACTTTCGGACGGAAAGAAGTCCCTCTATACTGTCCACACCGGCAATAGCAAAGGCATTGCTGTTTGTAGTGCTGTCCATGATGGAGCGTTAGCATCTTTGGTGGAAGTGCTCAAGAAGTCTTAGATGTTTCCTGTATAGTGTCCATGTCTCAGAGCCATACAGAAGGGTTTAGAGAACTACCGCCTGGTAGACATTGATTTTTGTAGTCAGGCGGAGCAATCTGTTCCGCCAAACTCTCGCCTGAAGGCGTCCAAAAGCGCTACTGGCCCTGGCCAGACGGTTATCAACTTCCCTTGAAAGTGAGGCGTCATTTGACACTATACTACCTAGATATGTGAAGTGGTCTACCACATTAAGGGGCTGTCCATTTACGGTGATCTCTGGGGCTGAGTATATTTAATTGGGCGACTTCTGGAACATGACTTCTGTTTTCCCGAGGTTTATAGATCGACCGAAAGAGGCGGCAGCGTATGCAAATTCGTTTACCGCGTTCTGGAGGTCATGTTCAATGTGAGCTAGCAGGGCGCAATCATCGGCATAGAGAAACTTCGTTATGACCATCTATATCTAGATAGGATTTATACTAGAATTAAGAACATCTAGATTTAGATTTATTTCTAGAGTATAAGGAGGTTAAATAAAAAAATTATCTTTGAAAAAACAATTTTTCGTTAGTACATCATTTAAATACTTTGAAAGAACTTTCCAATGGTGTTTAAATTATGACGATTTATTTAGCATTTAGAAAGAGATGATCACTTAATCTAGAATTCTAGATATTTGTCATTGAGACTGAATTACATAGCATGGGTTTCAAAAGATTCATCACTGAAAATGTTTGTCCTTACAATTAGGTGCTGTTAATTATTGTGATCACCGTTGACGCTTGTTTTCGAAGATTTAGAAAAGTTCGTGCAAGAAACACACATTACAAATTAATTGTCTGCATCACTTAAAATTTGTCAAGCAGGGATGTCTAGCTTTGTAAGTCAATCTGCAGCAGTTGCATCTCTGTCTTGCCACTTGATACATTGACAGCGGATGGGTTTTTAAAACCGCGAACATTGTTCAATCTGAACACGATCATCATCACATGGTCCAGACTGAACTTCTTGCCACATAGATTTTGTTGGTGAATACTTCAATGAACAGGCTCGGTTCCATTTGACTCGAAGACTTTCTGTCAATCCTAACCCTAACCCTAACCCTACTTTCAAAACTGCTGTTTGTACAGAGAACGATTGCCAAGATTTTAAGCGGCAACAGATATGTCGGTAGACTTGTCGGAGGCAATTAAAAACATGTCAAATTCTGGTTTGTCTGTTAGTTTTGAATGTAGATTTTTACCCATTTCTTTCTCTCGCCTTTTAATTGTCATGAGAAAGTCTGACGGCTTCAACAGCATTCTTCTTTTCAGGACGGATTTCTCGCATCATTTCTAGCAAGCACTTTTTGATGCATCTACCTTTTGAAAATGGTTTTATAACTCTACTTTCAATATGTACAGCCTTGTGGCTAGCCTTACAGCCGACTCACTTTATTGTTTGTTTATGGTATATATTCTTAGTAGTCCTCCACTATAAGTGTAATCTAATAGTTGCGTCTCAAACAAATAATGCCGCCTTATTTTTTTATGTGTTTGGTTTCATAAAGCTGTTTAATGCTATGTTCTTTAAAAAGAGCCACTTTTTCTTTATAAAACAAATGTGTTTGTTTATTATCAGTACGAATTCATTTACCTAACGTAAGAAAATTTTTTTTTTCCAACTTTGTTCTTGTGACGAAAGGATTTTCTACACTTTGTGTCGACGTGTCGGCGGGCCGGATGGAATCATGTCGCGGGCCGGATGTGCCCGCGGGCCGTATTTTGGGCATCAATTCCTGAGGCGAAAAAGACGAACAGCTCTAGACAAACGCACTGTCGACAGTTTACGCCCAATGCCAAGTCGACGAATATTTCGGAAAACCTCTCAGACTAGTGGTGTATTAAGTAACACATGTGCGTCCTATGCGACGTAGTAGATTTGCATCCATGACTCTAGTACGACGACTTGACACACTAGCAATGATGACCCACAGGTTTGCGTTTCGACCACTAGCGGATCCAGAACTTTGGAGTGGGGGGGCGATTTTTTTCCAAACCCTAACCCTAACGCCCTGTAAACCCTAACCCTATGCATAAACATGCGTACAGCACACACACACAAACACACACACACACATACACACACACACACACACACATATATATATATATATATATATATATATATATATATATATATTGTTATAAACCTGGTGGTGGCACAGATGTGGGTAGTGGTGTGAGTGTAGTCAGCCGACGCAAATCGCCCCAGGCTAGCGCTAGACGAGCGGTCAACCGTGACGAGTTACGACGGTCAGCCGAGACGAATGTCAACACGGCGGTTCGGGAAGGATCGACGGCGGTCCGGGAAGGATCGACGTCTTGAACAGAGCTAAGGAGAGTTGTAGTCATCTGACCACCTAGAAACGTCGAGCGGCGTTCTGTCCGGTTCGAGAAGGCCAGTAGGGACCCTATATAAGAGCGGAGGTGTCGCAGTCAAGACGGTTCACGGCAGGGGTTCAGAGCCCGGCTCACTACAGTTCGGTCGACTACAGCACAGTTCAGCGGTGTGGTTCTGTACGGAGCATTACGACGGTTCAGTGCGGAGTACTGTCAAGTTCAGTTGAGACAGCTGGCGTCTTGATCTTGGTCTGTGATCGAGTCCGACACAACGAGCCTAGTGTGTGAAGTCAGTCCTAAACTGATGGACCCAGTGCAAGCCCGGAACGAGACGTTGAGGCCAGTGCAAGAGTTGATACGGCGAAACGGTGTTATCGGAGAGATATTTGTACAGTGTACGTGTTGCCAATTGTACAGTATTGGCTGTCATTTATCGACATTAAACTATTACGTTACTTTGGAGCCCTGAGTTGTCAAGTTCTTTAGGTTGGTGGTGTTTGCAGAGAGCCTGGATAGTGAGATTCGTAACAATATATATATATATATATATATATATATATATATATATATATATATATATATATATATATATATATATATATATATATATATACATATGAGAATAAAAAAGCAGCATTTCTCAACCTTCGGTAAAAAACAAAACTAGGGCAGCGCTATAACGTTCTATTGTGGGGTTCGGGGCGAAGCCCCGATGACAAAAGCGTTTTCCTGCTTTTTTTTCACTGCAGAAACGTATTCTCATGAGATATACAGCTCATTATTCATCAATGGAGTTCGGAGCGAAGCCCCGACGCCAAAAGCGTTTTCTTGCATTCTTTATTGCAGAAACGCATTCTCCCGAACTAAAGCTCATTATTTATACTATTAAAAAAGGACCTTTTGAATAATGTTGTACTTGAAAAATATTCTAATATGAATTTATATGCCCCTAATATATTGCAAATAAAACTGATGTGTTCCTTGAAAAGATAAGATACCCCACATATTTAGATTTTGGATTTGAGGATCGCCGCCGAAAAAAAAAATTCCATAAATAATATTTAAGAATATTGAAGTATAAATTCTGAGTTATAGTCCTAAATTTTTTTAACTAGAAAAATATAAGATTGAGTATAGGTTGGGAAAGGGCGACTACGAAAAGACTACTTGGGTTTAGAACTCATCTCAATCATGACTCTTATACTGAAAAATTTTGTTTGAATTCGAAATGAATGCAAAGTTCTTCATAAAATAATTATGATAAATTCATGTGAAATTACATAAACTCTGTTTGGAAATGGGAGGGGCGTTAGAGTGAAAACATTAATACTCGCTCCTTTCATAATTTCTGCTAAAGTTTGCATTTGGCTTTAAAGAATATGGGTGGGGCGACTCGATATAAGAATTTAATTTATAGTATATATAAATTATATTAGTGACAGATTTTTTACATTTTGTAATTTCTAAACTATAATACAAAAAGAAAAAGTATTGATTTGTCCGATGGGGGAAATGCAATTGCATGTATCGCCCCTCCCACCTGGTACAACCCTTTTTCATTTAAATTTACAAATGATACAATTTGAGATTAGAGTGTGGTACGACATAATATACAATGGGTCACATATCAATACGTAGTTTATATTATATTGATATTCAACTAATTTTGTTCACAAACTATGATTGTCCATAAAAATAGGACCGCCCCCCCTCCACTCAGAGGGCTACAGTGGGGAGGACAGTACATGCTATTGCCCTCTCCCCAACCCCACCGAATCGGCTAAGATACCAGAATGGGAGCAACATAATATAAAATGTATATATTAATTCAATTAATTTTGTTCACAAACTATGATTTCTCCATAAAAACGGACCGCCCCCCCCCACTCAAAGGGTTTAGGTTGGAAAGGCAGTAGATGTATTCTCCCCTCCCCCCCCCCCCCACACCCAATCGGCTAATAGGGGAACGACAATACGACAATATATAAAGATCGGTTAAAATATCAATAACAAGTTATAATCATATAGATATTTAATTGATTCTGTTAGCAAGCTGTGATTTCTACAAATAAATTGGACCGCCCCCCCCCACTCGAAAGTGTATGG
Organism: Biomphalaria glabrata; assembly: GCF_947242115.1. Classification (NCBI taxonomy): domain Eukaryota; kingdom Metazoa; phylum Mollusca; class Gastropoda; family Planorbidae; genus Biomphalaria; species Biomphalaria glabrata. The sequence goes on along the minus strand of NC_074728.1, from coordinate 6,539,887 downwards.
GGGGGGGGGCGGGATTGATACCATCGCCCCCTCTCGACGCCACCAAATCGGCCAACATACTAGAGGGGGGGGCGAAATAATCTAAACATAGGTTGAAATATAAATAATTAGTATATATTATTAACATAAGTAATAAATTCGTATACAAATTTTGTGAATTCTATAATAAAATTGTTCCGCCCCCCCCCCTTCGGAGAGGGGGGGGGGTCGGCCAAGTGGGGGGGGCGATCGCCCCTACAGCCCCCCTCCTGGATCCGCCAGTGGTTTCGACTGCTATTTAATGGCCACGGTACACGGTTTAACCAAGCACACCAATCCCTCGGGCTGTTGGGGGTTTTCCATCTCAAAATGCTCTGTAGGGGGATCTTAAACTCAAAACCATCTGGAGGTTTTTAAACTTTAAAAAAAAGCCATCTGTAGAAGAGGGGTTTAAACTCAAAACCCCCGATTGGATTGGTTACGCTCAAATAATTTTAGTGTGTAATTTGCTTTTTTTTTTATATTAAAGAGGTATTTTTAGCATCAAACCCCTCTGAATGGGGTTTTAAACTCAAACCCCTTTTGGCAACGCTCATAGCATTTTGAGTGCGTAATTTGCTTTTTTTCTTACACTGAAGATGTATTTTTTAGCCTCAAACCCCGCTGGCGGGGGGTTAAACTCAAAACCCCTTTGGCTACGCTCATAATATTTTTAGTGCGAAATTAGCTTTTTTTATGTTGAAGAGGGGGTTTATCGTAAATTTTAGAGGGGGTTTTAAAATCAAAAACTTCCTTAACTGTGCTCTTGGAATTAGGGGATTTTCGTTTGCATTTTTTTTGGTTTTGTTTTATAGAAGAGGAATAGTTAACTGCAAAAACCCAAGGTAGGGGGTTTAAAACTCAAAACCCCTGGTAGGGGGGTTTAAATTCAAAACCCCTGGTAGGGTTTCTAAACTCGGACTCCTCTGGTAGGGGTTTTAAACTCGAACCCCCCTGGTAGAGGTTTTTAAACTCGAACACCCCTGGTAGGGGTTTTTAATTAAAACCCCCTGGTAGGGGGTTTTAAACTCAAAACCCCTTTGGTTGTGCTGGGGCAAGTGATGATTTAGTATTAAAATCTCACCTAAAATAAACAAAATCAAAGCAAAAAATCAGTCACTAAATTTGATTCGGGGGGGGGGATTTCATTTCGGTGGGGGGGGGGATGAATGCCCATGATATAGTCTATGAGTTCCATGTTCTGCTGTAAGCCTAGCGTCGTAAGCAACGTTTTTCCCGTTGCACGTCATGGAAAATTTTCATTTATAAAATATACTAGCCAAAATTAATTTTTCGATAATGAAACATTTATTTTCTAACGGGATAAAACGGTGGACCTCGAGTTTTCCAGATGTAGCCAATGAGTTTGGATTTTTTTTGTTACTAATATGCACATACCTTGAAATTTTGAAGAAAATCGTTAGAGCCGTTTTCGAAATAATAATTATATATATATATATTTATATATATATATATATATATATTTATATATATATACAAGAATTGCTCGCTTAAGAGTATAGGATTACAGAAATGGGAACGAAATTGGAGTATGTCTTTTCACACAGAGAAATACCTGTTATTAAGAGTAAAAAAAAAAAACTGAAAAAAATAAATTCTTCTTACTTTATTCATCGTCAACCAGTCTCACAGACTAAAAAAAATTCATAATATCTAAGGGTAATAATAAATGAAAACTTAGAATCCTAATATTGATGAAATTATTTTAATTAAAAATCAATCAAAACATTAGAATCTATTAAAAGAAAAGATAAAAAATCAAACAAGAACATACAACTAAAATGCTGTTTAACAATATCAAAATACAATACCTCAACTCAACCAAAAATAAAGAAACTATTTTAAATAGAGCAGTGAGATTTATAACAAACGAATATTCCAATATGATTGGAATAACACCATAACAAATCACTGAACTTACAGAAACTTAAGAATAAAAGATTAAAAAGTAAAGTGGCTATAGTTTGAAAATAATAGCTTAGGCATTTTTTTTAAATTTGATTAAAATGTCAATCATTATGCTATGTTTATCCAGTTTATAAATAAACCATATTTTAACTTATCAGATTAATAAAATGAAAACGGCTAAATTACTATAATTATACAAAACATATAACTTGTATATAAAATATTTATATAAAGCATTTACCTACTATAAAATTTGAACTTGTTCGAAAGCATTTTCTTCTGGCTTAAAGAAAATCGTAAAAATATTTTTTGTCTAAATTTTATTTTTAAACATTTTGTATAAAAAAGAATATTCCATAACCATAAAACTATATTTTTTTATATTAACAGCTCATATACTATCAAAAGATGTTTTCATATCTAAAACAACTCTAATGGAAGGACAGCAGCTCGATGTCGAATGCAACGCTTTGGTATTCGGAAATAGCATACCAAATATTACTTGTGTTTCGGGTTTGAGTTTAGGAAAATTTAACTCAACTACCAAGAAATTCGATTCTATTGTGGAACTATATGAAATAGAGGCTAAAGACGTAAGTACTTTCTTTATCGTATTTTAATGATATGGACTATTTGTTCAGCTTTGCAAATAAAGAACATTATAATAAATCTAAGAATTTATGCATATCGAAGGAATAATAGTACTCTACATTTTTTTTTTTGCATAAACGCTTGCATGAAGTAAACCGAAATTGTTATTTTACTATATGAGACTTAAAATACAATCATACAAATGTATATAAATGGAAATTTTAATTTTATAATTACACAAATTCCCATTAGGGAGCGCTTGATTTGACAACAACTTGAATATAAACTTTTAAGGGTAATGTAATTTTCAGCATATTGGTACAATAAGCATCATTACAAAGTAAAACAAAACAAAAATGTAAAGTTTCCCTTTCAGACCTAGTGGTCTATAGAGCAGATGATGTAAAGGTCATCTTTCTTCTGTGGACTACGGTTAACGAGAGTGTCATTTCGCCAGCACAACGACCAACCGCCTTTACTTTTTTCAGGTACCCATATATCATTATAGAACGGTCATTAAGTAGCAGTCCCCTCTGCTTAAGTTTTAAATTAGAATTTAAAAAAATGAACATATTCATTGTGTCATGGTGCACTATATGCTATGAACATCTTCCAAAAGAATGAAGGGTCATAAAGAATGTAATAAAGATGAATTGTACAGGCGCACACACACACACATACCTATATGTATGTAACTATGTATACATATTGTTACGGTCGTAGCGCAGCACGGTGTGCATGAATAATGGTGCGAATGTGTGTAATGAATGGAAGGGATGTTAAAAAGGGGAAGCCGGGAGAAATTGACAGGAAGAGACATGAAATGTTCGTATTTACATAACTTGTTGTAATATTAAAGTGCTTATAGAGTAATAACCTGAGAGCGTATTATTATTTCAAAGAGTCTTGTGTCGTAACACATATATATATATATAATAGGTGCCGGTACAGTGATAAGGTGCAGGTGCTCAGCACTAGCGGATCCAGAACTTTGGAGTGGGGGGGGGGCGATTTTTTTCCAAACCCTAACCCTAACGCCCAGTAAACCATAACCCTATGCATAAACGTGCGTACAGCGCGCACGCGAACACACACACATATATATATATATATATATATATATATATATATATATCATTTCTCAACCTTCGGCGAAAAACAAAACAACTGGGGCAGAGCTATAAGGAGCCGACGACAAAAGTGTTTTCTTGCTTTTTTCACTGTAGAAACGTATTCTCCTGACAAGTACACCTCATTATTCATCAATGGAGTTCGGGGCGAAGTCCCGACGCCAAAAGCGTTTTCTTGCATTCTTCACTGCAGAAACGCATTCTCCTGAAATCTACAGCTCATTTTCATCAAAGGACTTCGGGGCAAAGCCCCTACGCCAAAAGCGTTTTCTTGCATTCTTCACTGCAGAAACGCATTCTCCTGACATCTACAGCTCATTATTCATCATTGGAGTTCGGGGAGAAGCCCGGACGCCAAAAGCATTTTCTTGCATTCCTCACTGCAGAAACGTATTCTCCTGACCTATCGCTTATTATTCATACTATTAAAAAAGGACCTTTCGAATAATGTTGTACTTGAAAAATATTCTAATATAAATTTATAAGCCCATAATACATTGCAAATAAAACTGATTTGTTTCTTGAAAAGATAGGATACCCCACATATTTAGCTTTTTGCTTTGAGGATCGCCGCCGAAAAAAAAATTATTCGATAAATAGTTTTTAAGAAAATTGAAGTATAAATTGTGAGTTATAGTCCCAAATTTATTTAACTAGAAAAATATCAGATTGAGTAAAGGTTGGGAAAAGGCGACTATGAAAACACTATTTGAGTTTAGAACTCATCTCAATCATGACGTTTATACTGAAAAATTTCGTTTGAATTATAACTTTTCCAATGCAAAGTCTTTCTTAAAATAATTATGATAAATTTATGTAAAATTATATAAATAAGCTCTGTCTGGAAATGGGAGGGGCGGTAGAGTGAAAACGATTAATCTTCGCTTCTTTAATAATTTCTGCTAAATATTGCATTTGGCATTAAAGAATAGGGGTGGGGCGACTCGATATAAGAAATTAATTTATAGTGTATATAAATTATATTAGTGACAGATTTTTTGTAATTTTGTAATTTCTTAACTATATTACAAAAAGAAAAAGTATTGATTATTCCGATGGGGGTAATGTGATTGCATGTATCGCCCCTCCCAACCGGTACAACCCTTTCCCATTTAAATTTACTAATGATACAATTTGAGATTAGAGTATGGTACGACATAATATACAGTGGGTCACATATCAATACGTAGTTGATATTCAACTAATTTTGTTCACAAACTATGATTCTCCACAAAAACAGGACCGCCCCCCCCAGCACTCAGAGGGCTAGAGTGGGGAGGGCAGTACATGCAATCGCCCCCCCCCTCACCCCACCGAATCGGCCAAGATACCAGAAAGGGAGCGACATAATATAAAATGTATATATTAATTCAACTAATTTTGTTTACTAACTATGATTTCTCCATAAAAACGGACCGCCCCTCCCCACTCAAAGGGTTTAGGTGGGAAGGGCAGTAGAGGTATTCGCCCCCCCCCCCACACACACCAATCGGCAAACAGGGAACAATATAAAGATCGGTTAAAATATCAATAACAGGTTTTAATAATATAGATATTTAATTGATTTTGTTAGTAAGTTGTGCTTTCTACAAACAAATCGGGCCGCCCCCCCACTCGAAAGTGTAGGGGTGGGGGCGGGATTGATACCATCGCCCCCTCCCGACCCCACCAAATCTGCCAACATACTAGAGGGGGGGGGGCGAAATAATCTAAAATAGGTTGAAATATAAATAATTTGTATATATTTTTAACATAAGTAATAAATTCGTATACAAATTGTGTGAATCCTATACCAAAGTTCGTCCACCTCCCCCCCGGCCGAGTGGGGGGGGGGGCGATCGCCCCTACCGCCCCCTCCCTGGATTTGCCAGTGGTGCTCAGTGACGTCTGACTTTTAACTACTTATATATTAATAATAAACGTTAAAATACTAAAGAAGTAAAAAAAAATTCCCACATTGAAAAAGGTGCCTGTGAGTCGTACCGGTGTATATATATATATGATTGATTGTTTGATTTGAGGCACATCGGCACAATTTAGGCCATGTCGTGCCTGCAGTCCCTTAAGGACTACTCTCTCTCTAAACAACAGGGCCAGATTCTATACAGTCATATCATTAAAATCAAGGTCTATTCACAGTTAAAATAGTCAAGGTGGTAAAAATTTAAATATTTGGTAAAAATCTAATGTAAATAGTGCATGTTCACAAATTCATAAATCAGAACTTCGTAGATAGCCCCACTTCCCGGATAAAGCCCAGTACCTTCCCAGGGTCGACATTATCAAATAGTGTTTTTAAATTAGTGACTCTAAAATATTTCGCCCTGACATCCTGATATCTGGGGCAATCAACGAGGATATGTTCCACGGTGAGGCGAGAGTCACAGTACTCACAAAGTGGGGGCTCCTCTTTCTTCAGTACAAAAGAGTGCGTGATGTAGGTGTGGCCAATCCTAAGTCTGGACATGGTCGTGCTACCACGCCTTGTCAGACCCTTAGATGTGGGCCGCCACCTGACATCCGCCACAATCTGCCTGAGTTTACTGTGAGTCTCAGCCTCCCATCGGTTCTGCCACTCTCGATAGGTGGCAGAGGCAATACTTTGTCTCAGGTCCGAGTAGGGAATTTGGGTTCCTGACACCGCATGATTTAGGGCTCTCTTTGCTTCTCTGTCTGCGGCTTCGTTTCCCTCAATGCCAACATGGGAGGGGACCCAGATGAAGGTGACATCCCTACGATCGGCTGTTATTTGGTCCAACAGCTTCAGGCTCTTATGTACCAATGGGATGTCAGTCTTCATCCGCCCCAAAGCTTGCAATGCAGATTTGGAGTCGGAGCAGATTATAAATTTCCTCCTTTCTGATGCTTTTACGGCCATAAGTGCAAGCAATATTGCGTGCAATTCGGCCGTAAAGATGGAGCAGCCATCGGGGAGTCTACGGGAGATTGTTTTGTTCCGAAAGGAGCAGGCACACGCGACCTTTCCCTCCATTTTGGATCCGTCTGTGTAGATGGTGCCACAATCTCTGTAGCTCTCCTGCAGTTCCCTAAAGTGGACTTGTAGTATGCTTGGGTCTGTATTTTCTTTTTTGAAATTGAGGAGGGATAAATTTAATTTGGGTTTATTCATTAGCCAAGGAGGGTTCTTAGGGGTTTCTATTTTAGAGATTTGGTCAATGGGTGGGGTTAAATTTTGGATGGGTGCTCTCATTCGAAGGCCCAACGGCTGTATGACGTTAGGCCTTCGATTGTATAATTCTACCTCTGTGGGGTTAAATAGGGGTCAAAAGCAGGGTTCGTGGGGTTGGATTTTAGCTTGACTATATACTGCATTGCAAGCTTTTTCATTCTTATATCCATGGGGAGTTCTCCAGCCTCCACATGGAGACTTGGGATAGGTGATGTACGAAACGCGCCGAGACAGAGACGCAGGGCAGCATTTTGTATTGGTTCCAGTATTTTTAGGTACGACTTCCTTGCTGCTCCATATATTATGGATCCGTAGTCTAGCTTGGATCGAATTAGACTCCGATAGAGCAGCAGCAAGGTATCTCTGTCAGCTCCCCAGTCTGTATGGCTGAGTACTCTTAGTATGTTTAATGACTTTTGGCATTTCTTCTTAAGTTCCTTAATGTGGGGGAGAAAATTAAATTTGGAATCTAAGGTGAGGCCTAAAAAATTTGTAGTTTTCACGACAGGGATCTTCTTTTTGTGTATAAATAGTTCAGGGTCTGGGTGGAGTCCCCTTAGATTACAAAAATGCATACTAACTGTTTTTGAGTCTGAGAATTTGAAACCATTATAGTTTGCCCAACCCTGAATTTTGTTTAAACATAACTGTAATTTTCTTTCTTAGGTGTTCATGTTTTTCCCATAAGTGAGAATGACAAAGTCATCAACATACAAAGAGCACTCTATGCCAGGGGACAGCGCATTTATGATGCTATTTATTTTAATGTTGAACAGGGTGACTGACAGAATGCTGCCCTGGGGTACACCCATTTCCTGGTCATGAGTGTCAGAAGCGGAGTTGCCCACTTGAACCTGAAATTTTTGATCTTTCAGGAATTCCTCCACAAAACGGGGGAGGTGTCCCTTAAGCCCCATAAGCGCCAGGTCACGTAGAATGCCATGTTTCCAGGTTGTGTCATAGGCCTTTCCTATATCGAAGAATACAGCTACTAGATGTTCTCTTCTGAGTAATGCATTTCTAATATAAGCTTCCAGCCTTACCAGGTGGTCAGTTGTTGTCCGCCCCTGCCGGAATCCGCACTGGTAGTTTGAGATCACTTTATTCCTTTCCAGGTAACAGACCAGCCTACTGTTAATCATTCTTTCCATGGTTTTGCAGATGCAGCTTGTTAGTGCTACTGGTCGATAGTTAGCTGGGTCAGAGCCGTCTCTTCCCGGTTTACGTATCGGTATAACTGTGGCTTTCCTCCAGCTGTTTGGGAAAGCGCCTGTTTGCCACACACAGTTATAGACCCCTAGCAGGACTGCCAATGAGGGTTCGGGAAGGTGCTTGAGGAACTGGTAATGGATTTCGTCTTCTACAGGCGCTGTGTCATGTGACTTGTCCAGCGATTTCCTCAGTTCCTCAAGCGAGAACGGTTTGTTGTAGTCTTCATTGTTCTCTGACCTGAAATCAATGGGGTGTCTTTCCTCCCTGGTTTTGACTTTTTGGAACTCTGGCATGTAGTGTGCATTGGATGATTTTTCTGCTATTGAGGATGCAAGGCAGTCAGCTATTTCTCTGGGGGACGCGACAGTTCGTCCTTGGTTTTTCAAATGCCCTATTGCATTTGATTCTTTCCCTTTGATTCGCCTTACTGCCTTCCAAACTGCTCTAGCAGAAGTTTTGGCATCCAGACTGCCGACAAAACTTCTCCAGGAATTCCTTTTTGTTTGTCTAGCCTTTGCCCTAGCTATCCTGAATAGCTTTAGGATTTCCTGGGAAGGATTCTTTATAAATGCAGCCAGTCGTTTTTTCCTATCACCAATAGCACTTTTGCAAGCTGTATCAAACCATGGTTTGCTAGGCCGTTTTGGATTTGCAGAGGTTAGGGTACAACTTTCCTGGCTATACTTAGTAGCTTGCTAGCAAAGGTATCAGCTGGGTTCTGTTCATCGAGGATATTTTCTGTGATATCCTCGGAGCATCTTTTTTGGAATTGTTCCCCATCGGCCTTATTCAGTTTCCACCGCTGAGGTCGTCCTAATGAAGGGAGATTGTTAGTAATGATGATTGGGAAGTGATCACTTCCCCTTAGATCATTGCTAACTGACCATTTAAAGTCGTCCAGAAGTCCGGGGACGCATACGGTGAGGTCAATGCATGTGAGTGATCCAGTTCCTGGGTGCAAGTAGGTCGGTGATGCATCATTAAGTATGCATAAATCATGTTGGAGGAAGATATCCTCCAGCATACGACCTCTTGTGTCGGTATTGTTGGATCCCCACATGGTGTTATGGGCATTGAAATCCCCAAGGATTAAATAAGGCCGGGGGAGTTGTTTCAATAGGTCCTCCATGTCTGTTCGGTTTAATGGAGCGCCTGGTGGTAGATACAGGCTGCAGCAAGTGATAACCTTGTGAAGGGTTATCCTAGCTGCTACGGCCTGTAGTGTGGTCTGTAGTTCTACCCTCTCATGAGGGATGCTATCCTTCACAAGGATACAGACTCCACCTGATGCTCTCTCTGCATCCTCAACATTCTTGCTGTAAGCACGGTAGCTTCGGAAGCTGATGCAATCTTTCAGAAATGTTTCCTGTAAGAAGACAGCTACATAAGTCTCAGAGTCCATCAGTAGCTGCATTTCCTCGTAATTGGCCTTGAGGCCTCTACAGTTCCACTGTACAATTCTGGAATCCATGGCTTATTCTAGATGACCTACTTGGAGCTATTTGGCCTTGGGAGGCCCCCGGAGGGGTTTCCCTTTATTCCAGTGACCTTGGTATTTTTATTCTTGGGTTTGGATGGAGAGGAGGACAACCCCCTTTTGGGGGAAGTCTTTCTCTCTGGGGAGGGTAGATCCCTCTGGTTAGAGCGGAGGTTATTTCCTCCTCTCTCACCTCGAGCATCCTCTCCGCTTTGATTTCTCCCCTTAGGGAGTTGGTCAACCTCTAACTCGGTAGAGGTTGGGGTGTCTGGCTGGGTTCTCTGAGGAGAACCTGTGTCAGACATGATGTCTCCGAGTTCTCCCGGAGTATTGGTTTTGACATGCTGCTCAGTCTCCATGCTCTCATCAGCGAGCTCAGAGAACCTGTTCTTTAGCATGACAACAGGGCTTTCTTGTTTCTTCAGAGGTGTGTTCTTTGGCGGTGTTTTCTTCTGAGTTGGAGGAGGAGGAGGGGGTGGTGGGGTCAATGTGTCCGTCTGTGTGGCTATGGATCTTCCTTTCTTAGCAACAGCCTTGGCGTAGGTCTTTGTCAAGCCGAATTGGCCCTTGGGTAGGGCCAGTACAGCCGATTTCGCCTGGCTAAAGGTACATCCGTTTCTTGCCTTGTACTCCTGCACAGCAACCTCCTGTTTCCACACAGGGCAGTCCTTGGAGTAGGCTGAGTGGCCAGCTTGACAGTTTGGGCATTTGAACTGGGCTGTGCAGCCCTTGTCCTCATGACCCTCTCCAGCACATCTGGCACACACAGTGTTCCTCTTGCAGACTGCCGCGCCGTGTCCATAACCCTGGCACTTGAAGCACCTCATGGGGTTAGGTATGTAGGGCCTCACTGGAACTTGTAGGTATCCTGCGTCTCATACTCTGGCGGTGTCCTAGTTTCGAATGTGAGGATAATAGTGGCGGTTTTGACCTCCTCACCCTCCCTGCGCCTGGTAATGCGCCGGGCATGGGTGACTCCTTCAATGCCCTCCACTATTTCCTTCTCGGAACATTCCAGTAGGTCCCTAGAGCTGATTACACCTCTGCTGGTGTTCAGACTCTTGTGTGGCATGACTTCCACTTGGAGATCACAGAGTCTTCTGCATCTTAAAAGTCCATCAGAGTGTGTCTTGCTGTCTACTTCTACAGGGAGTTCCATTGTTTTGTGTAGCTTAGACACACTCTTGGGCTCTCCCACTACTGACTTGAGTCCCTTATAGATAATAAAAGGGCTCAACTTTGTCAGGCTTTTTCCCTCCTATGTGCACCTAACCACCAGAAATGATGGCCAGGTGGCACAGCTTTTTAGGACCTCCTCTTTTTTATCATCAATTCGACGTTTCTTGCCCAGACATAGGTCTGGGGCAAGTAGTTTTGTGTGTGTTTTTTTTGTCCATATATATTTTTGTTAATTCGGCACCTGTGCTCCCCACCAGCCATCGAGTCCAACAAGGGGACGGGCCATTCGGATGTCCAGAATGAGCCCGCCAGGGCTACACAGGTACTATACTCAGTCAGCTGCTACATCGGACATGTGTCCGATACAGCAGCTCCCTGATTGACCCTCCAGCCAACGCCCTCCAGCATAGGTCGACGACCTATGCTGGTAGCTCGGCATGACCAGCCGGTTGACCCAGAGCGGGCCATCTGGGTCTCAGGTCTAGGGGAACTTGAAGCCAAAGTATTGTGTTGTTGTGGTTTATCCTTAGATAGCCACCACTCAAACACCAGGATCTCTTTATCCGCCCTTACCCGTCGCAGTCCACGGCAAACGGACTGGTCTAGGACGAAGTGAGAATTTTAAGTTAAGAAGACAGTGTGATGATCAATGAAGGCAGATTTAGGAAAAGAGGAGGCAGACACAATGATAGAAAAGAAGTAGGGCACTTTTGAGCTCCAAAAGTGCTAAGGAAAGAGGAGCGCAGTTTAACGTCATGTCTCGGGACGATATATATATATATATGATATATATATATATATATCATGGGCGTAGCCAGGGGGGGTTAGGAATCAACCCCCCCCCCACCGAAATGAAATCCCCCCCCCCCCGAAGGGGCGGAGTAGGAATTTAGTGACTGATTTTTGCTTTGATTTTGTTTATTTTAGGTGAGATTTTAATACTAAACCATCACTTGCCCCAGTACAACCAAAGGGGTTTTGAGTTTAAAACCCCCTACCAGGGGGGTTCGAGTTTAAAAACCCCTACAAAGCAAATTATACACTAAAAATGTTATGAATGTAGTCGAAGGGGTTTTGAGTTTAAACTCCCCTCCAGTGGGGTTTGAGGATAGATTTAAATACATCTTCAGTGTAAGAAAAAAAGCAAATTACGCACTCAAAATGAACGTTGCCGAAAGGGGTTTTGAGTTTAAATCCCCATTCAGAGGGGTTTGGTGCTAAAAATACATCTTCAATATAAAAAAAAGCAAATTACACACTAAAATTATTTGAGCGTAGCCATACCAAACGGGGGTTTTGAGTTTAAACCCTTCTTCTACAGATGGCTTTTTTTAAAGTTTAAAACCCCTCCAGATGGTTTTGAGTTTAAGATCCCCCCTACAGAGCATTTTGAGGTGGAAAACCCCCAACAGAAGATTTTGACGTTAAAACTTCTCTTTTCGATATAAAATCTAAAGCAAACTACAGTCACTTAATTCCAAGAGCGTATTCAAGAGAGGTTACACATTTTTACCAGTGGCAGGGCTCCATTAATAAACTGCAGTGAATAGTCATCTACCGAAATCGAAAAACACTAAATGTAGCTCAACAAAAATGGCTAAGACAGATTTTAGGAGTCAGTTATAGAGATCGGTTCTAAATCAAGGAAATCCTATGCCGAACTGGGAGTCGACCCCTTAGTAAGATTGTGAGAGAACGACGCATGAGGTTTGCGGGACATATTGTCCGACAAAATGAATTAAGCATAAGAAGAGTTGCAATGATATCCTAGTATAACTTGACGCCACTCATTTATGGAGGTCCTCATAGTAGGTGGGAAGAGACATTACCAGTGACAGATTTTTATGGAAACAGCTTGACGTCAAATGCTCCGAACGGCGTAGGAGGGTCTAAGTCAGTAAGAATATCACATAAGGTTTTTGAAATAAAACTTTTTAATAGCAGGAAAATGCAGTGTAGATACCTCAGAATATGCATTTTGTTGGCTTTCAATACCAGAAATAGTGCTTGGCGGCGGGGCTTCGCCCCGCGATGGGGAGCTCCTAGCGCTCCCCCAGACCCCCATGCTAGTAATGGCGGGGAGTCTGAAATTTTATGAAAACAGCTTGATGGCAAATGCGCCGAACGACGAGGGAGGGTCTAAGTCAGTAAGAATATCACATTAGGTTTTTGAAATAGAACATTTTAATAGCAGGAAAATGCACTGTAGATACCTCAGAATATGCATTTTCTTGGTTTTCAATATCAGAAATAGTGCTTGGCGGGGGGGCTTCGCCCCGCGCTGGGGGACCTCCTAGCGCTCCCCCAGACCCCTTTGCTAGTAATGGCGGAGAATCTACAATTTTTCCACTAACTCATGGATAAACCTATTCTAGGGCACAATAAACGTCTTCCGAAAGAATGAAGGGTCAGAATGTAATAAAGATTTTGTACGCACACACACACACACACATAAATAGATATAATTTTTTTTTCGCCGGGTGGGGGGGGGTCGGGGAAGGGGGGAAATTCACCCCCAAACCCCCCCCCGAAAAAAAATCCTGGCTACGCCCATGATATATATATATATATATATATATATATATATAACAATTAGGGGTGCACTGGATAGTAGTTTTTGATATTCGGCCGCAGCCGGATATGACCGAATAGTAAAATTTGATATTCGGACGGAGCCGGAGCCGAATACCTAAGTGTCTTGATTTTTTTATTTGATTTTGATTTTTGATTTTAGGCACATCGGCACAATTTAGGCCGTGTCGTGCCTGCAGTTCCTTAAGGACTACTCTCTCTCTAAACAACAAGGGCCAGATTCTATAGTTATATCATTAAAATCAAGGTCTATTCACAGTTAAAATAATAAAGGTAGTAAAAATTTAAATATTTGGTAAAAATCTAATGTAAATAGTACATGATCACAAATTCATAAATCAGATCTTCGTAGATAGCCCCACTTCCCGGATAAAGCCCAGCCTAAGTGTCTTGTAAATACCTTGTGTTGCTGAACATTTTACGAATCTGTTAAATAACATACCTATATTGGTTGGTATTTCTTTTTTTTTCTTTTATATACCTTATTGTTTTAAATTATATTACTGATGATTTATTGAAGCTTAACAGTATTTATAAACAGAAAGGCCTATCACAAATTAATCTGTATAGCATGAGTGTGTCTGTGTGTATGTACGATGCCAACAACGGTAAAGGATGTGTGTGGGAGGGTCAATGTAAAATATGTTAGTATATATTTAACTAGTTAGTAATGTAAATATCTCATAACTAAAGTGCAATCTGCCTTGTATAGTGGTTGCATGTATGTGTTCATGAATTTCAGACCAACAACCTGTTCAGATATACCTATTGAGCCTACACATGTAGTCCTTGTGTAGTGTGTATAGTTGTTTGTGTTAACCATCAAGCATTGTTTTTTCATTGGGATTATGCACGTAATAGTGTATTGGATGATCAGTCAAAAAAGATAACACATTGGCATAGTCAGTCTAGCATGTAGATAAATAATACCAGTCCACTAGTTTTTTTACACTCCAGCACATTGTTCCTTTGTTTGCTAGATCTAACTGCGGTACTATTGTTCAATTTCTTTTATGCGATTTCAAATTTTAATCTAAAATTTTCCGTTATTTATTAAGTCAAAATAATTAAACAATGAAATTAGCTTTCTTGCTAAAGGTTTAATACAAGGCAAAAATACACACACGCAAACATGCAGATCTTTGTTTTATTTTATTGTGCAAAGAACGTGTGTAAGAAACATTAAATGCAAAGAACGTATGGTAGAAATATCTTCCTTAATCATTATTGATTTTATTCATGGTTTCAGTAAATGTTACAAAAGGGAACGATAGCAAGCCTGTGGGTGTCAGGTGTGTAAAAAGTCGTACAGGCCTGATACACATTGGCTAAGTAAGCATCTTAAGTAAAACAAAAAATAGTATTAACAAAGAGTTAATTGACTGCCACTAATTATTAGAAATAACGTTATCAAATCAAGACACTTAACTGCTGGAGTAATATTCAAGTTAACACGTTAGAAAAAGTATTTAACCGTAATATTTATTTACAGTGTAATATCTTTTGTTAGCAGGTTGTGATTTTTCATTCTGTCTATCAATAAATTGGGTGTCAAGGACCAAAGAAATAAAATAAAGAGTAAGGGGTATTTAGCTCTTCATTTAAAATTTAAACTTAGCCCTGGTCGTGTCTTTTACGCTAATATAGATTTGTTTTTCTACAAAATAATTAGTTACTAGCTTACTGGGCTATAAAATCTCGCGATTTGTGTTCTGTGTAGCTAAAGGTCACTCGTATAGGTGTTTGATCTTCAGTCCAGCTTACTTATTGAGATTTATATTCAAATAACTCGGCACACCTGAAAAGGTGTGGCTTTTAGTCCAGCCGCGTGATTCAGATTTTTTTCCAAATAAGCAAACTCTTTGTCCCGTTAACCGTGTAGATGTTGGGCATGGAGTCTTAGGCAAATTCGGGATAGGTCAGAGCAAAAGCAACGGATTATTACTACTCCAGACCTGTACTGCACACAAGCTGCTCATATAAAACACGATATTCAGTCTTCCAATGAGAAAGCGAACTTCCTGGATGCATCCCCGCTCAAGACACTGACACCTCGTAGACTACGTCATCACCTGACAATCTGACCGTCAGGACTTACGTGTCACAAAATCTTGCTGTGGTGCAGAATGTGGAACAGACCACCGTCTCATCATCACAAAACAAAACATTCATATACAACCAAAGAGACGTCCGCAAAAAACTAAACCCCTTTAAAGGCTAAACACAGTCAGACTAGCTGATGACAAAATTGAAAAGTCGCTTGCAGATGCGATTGAAAACTGCCTCAAGTCCACCCTTCTAACTGAATCAAACGTAGATAAAAGCTGGGAATGCTTCAAAGAAGCTATCCATAGCACAGCATTAAGCATACTTGGACCTATGGAGAGAAAGCATCAGGACTGGTTTGATGAAAACTGTACTGAGATCAGAAAACTATTAGATGAAAAGCACAAGCTCCATAAATTGTATCTGAACAATCCAAACTCCCAGTCCAGTAAAGATGCATTCACAAACATCCGCAAAAATGTGCAAAAACAGTTACGCCAAGAAAGTGGAAACAATACATGAATTAGCTGGCAAGCACGACATAAAGACTTTCTTCCAAGCCATAAACAAAGTCTATGGACCACAAAGGCAGACTGACTAAAAATGTCTGGAACAGATCTGGTATCACTACAAATAGAAAGCTAGGGATCTATCGAGCAGTCATCCTCCCTACATTGCTCTATGCCTCAGAAAACGTGGACAGTGTAGAGGAAACATGCAAAGTAACTGAATCACTTCCACGTGACATGTCTAAGAAAAATACTGAATGTCAAAAGGCAAAACAAAATACCAGATACTGAAGTCCTTCTAAGAGCGGGTCTGTAAAACATCCATACAACCCTGATGCAGTCTCTGCTGCGATGGGCAGGACACGTCTGCAGAATGGAAGACCACCGCATTCCTAAACGACACCCTCAAAGCTTCTCTGAAGGCGTTAAAACATAGACCACTCCACCTGGGAGACAGGCACATGACAGAGTATCATGGCATCGCGCTGGCGCACAGGTTGCTGAGGAAAAGAGAACCACGCTGGCTGAAGAAAAACGCCAGAGAAGAAAAGCAAAAAGCAAGGCCCAGGACACTAGCTCCAGCTGGAATAACCTGCTCATTGTGCAGCCGAACATTCCGGACTCACAAAGGTCTCACCAGCCACCTGAGGAGACATAAAACCCCAGTGCAAAGCCCTCAACCCCTTGGATGACAAAGTTGTCATCATGAAACCACGATGGATATATATATATATATATATATATATATATATATATATATATATATATATATATATATATATATATATATATATATATATATATATATATTTATATATATATATATATAACAGAAATTACACACCACGCGATTCAGAATAAATTTGAAACAACAGCATTCATAATAATGCATAGAAGCTTTTGGCGAAAAAATTTTAAACAACATTTTAGAATACTGCTACTTTCAAGTGCAGATATTGACTCCCATAACTTCTACCCGCATCTTACTTTACCATCTTCAAATGCAGACTTACGAATTAGTTGTTAGCTGCATCGTTTTTGTTATAATCAAAGTTATTATTGATATCACATGGCCAGAAAACCGCTACCACATGTTAAATACTTTTTCAAATTTAAAATGAACTTTATAGTTTAACTAAAAAAAATAATTAAACTACAGCATCTAGCAATAAACTAGTCCAATGGACTTCATTCACCAATCGTAAACAAACAACATTTAGTCACGTAGTGCTCTATCTCTTATATATAATTTACGATCTAATTTTTAATACACGATGGCTGTCACGTGACAGATTTTTTCGTTGTTTTATCAATATGATCACGTGACTAAATGTTGTTTGTTTACGATTGGTGAATGAGGTCCATTAAAGTACATAGGCCTACATTGTCTTTAATGAATTGTATAGTACTTTGTATCCTATTGCTTTGTAGAATCTCAAGCTTTATTTTATTTTGTTTGTACAAAAGAGCTTGTTAAATATTTTTATAAATAATAAGATAATTTAGCGGGGTGGAGGAGGCCGATAGCAACAATTCCGCCCCTCCCCAACCCTTTCGAGTGGGGAACTGTCCAATTTTTTTTGCAGAAACTACAGTTTGTTAACATAATTAGTTACATGTCTATATGGTACTGCATTTTTTTTGTTAAGAGTACAATGAAATGCAAATTTATTTTTTACCTCCCTTTTTTAACCACGCTAAAAATGATAAAATGCATCATTCCGTATGAGCAAATATAAAAGCAATACATAACTTGACTACTTTGTGGGTAAATTTGTGTTGTTTTTTGCGCGTTTCATTTCTGAGAGCATTATTATTTCTCTTTAAATGTTCGTCATAAAAATTGCTTTTAAAGGCAAGAATTATGTATTACAAATAGTTTAAAAAACGTGTATGTCTCTTAATATTTGAGTTATTGGCGTAAATTTGGTATCATCTGTTTTTAAATCGCGAGTTCTATCCAAAATAAATAAACAAGGCTACAATAACAGTTTGTGTGGAAACACAAACTAAAAATCAGCCCCCTAAGTGGTCCACCCAAGTAGGTAAAAGGCAATTTTCAATATTTTCAGAAAGAATATCAGAATGAAATTCTATTAAAGGTAAATGCAGAGAAGAATGGTGAAAGAAGGTTTACAGATCTTGTGTGGTGCCCCAAAGGTCCAGCAGACCAAGGGATAGGTGAAAGTGAAGCTAGATGTGACCCTGACCTAACTGATTTCATATAAGGCTTGTCTGCAAGTCCGAAGATTTGTAAGGAATGCAGTATTTCCCGTGGATGCACAGCCCCAACTGTGACCTACATATTTTGCCACAAACAGAGCAAGCATAATCATTGTCCGCAAGTGGTCGATTCAGATTTTCTTTTCACCGTCTGCCTCTGTCCTCGGCAGCGGATTTTCTTTTGGTCTCAAATGTGTACACCGCGGACTTTTTGAGTGACCTCCAGCTCTCTTGTTTTGATGCCGCAATAACCACGTGCTCTGTTCTATGCCAGTTAGGGCAAGTAGGCGCCTAAGCTTATCTTTAATGAGTTTCCGTGGTGCGCCTGTGTTACGTCGACCACCTTTTAGATCACCTAAAAAGACTGTCTTCGGAATATGTTCGTCTCCTATACGAGATACCTGTCCTGCCCAGTGTAACTGTCGGACAATAAGAAGTCCCTCTATACTGTCCATACCAGCGTTCGCAAGGAGATCGCTGTTTGTAGTGCCGTCTTGCCACCCTATGTCCATGATAGAGCGTAAGCATCTTTGGTAAAAGCGCTCAAGTTGTCTTAGTTGCTTTCTGTATAGTGTCTATGTCTCAGATCCATATAGAAGGGTTGAAAGAACCACCGCCTGGTAGACAATGATTTTTGTAGGCAGGAAGAGCTATTTGTTCCGCAAAACTCTCGCCTGAAGACGTCCAAAAGCGCTACTGGCTCTGGCCAGACGGTTATCAACTTCTCTTTATTATGACCATCTCCTTTGTTTTTGCATGTGTTTGTAGACGTCGAAGATTGAACACATTGCCGTCCGAACGTAATCTGATGTAGATGCCTTCGTGCAATCGCTACCTCATCATTACGCCAAAGAAGATATTGAATATAATAGGAGCAAGTACAGAGTTCTTCTTCACGCCATTTTCTATTGAGAAGTGATCAAACAGGTCACCATTGTTTCTGATCTGGCCTTTTTGTCCAATATGAATTTGCTTGAGAATGGCAAATAAGATAGGCGGGCATCCCAGCCTGGCCAAAATCTTCCATAAACCATCTCGGCTGACCGTGTAGACTGCCTTGGTGAGGTCCACAAAGGCAGCGTATAGGCTTATGTTGTGCTTTTTGCATTTGTCTTGTAATTGTCGCAGAACAAATATCATGTCAGATGTTACTCTACAGGCTCTGAAGACACATTGACTCTCCCATAACACCTCGTCCACTAAAGAGTGGATTTCATATAAGGATTATCTTATTGATCTAATAGTTTTGTACAGGGTCAATCTCTTATTCAAAGCCTCATTAAAAAAAAAACATTTCGTAAAAAAAAAATCCTTAGTTAGGTGTCATATAGATGGTGTAACGCCCTGCAGTTCACGTGATAATATGAAAAACTACTTATTAATTGTTGTTTTAAAAATATGTTCTACTTATATAGATTTTTTTTTTTTATTTTCAAGAACTTGACAAATCAGGTCTCCAAATTAACGTGAAAGTTAAATGTTCAATAAATTACAGCCAATACTGTAAAATTGGCAACACGTAACAGTGACTAAAATGTTCTGAACCGCCGTATCAAATCTGTATTGTAGCAAGAATTCTACTGGCTTCGTTGCACCTTATCCAACTCTATCTTAGCGGGCTGCTTTGTAGATCGAGAAGATATTACCAGGCTCACTGTAAATAGGGTCCCTCATGGCCTTCTAGAACCGGACGGAACATCGCTCGACCCTTCTGGTTAATCAGACGACCACATCTCTAATGCCTGGCCTTAGTAGTATTCACTTTAGATGTTTCTTCAAACTTCGCCAGTCAACGCAGTTCGCAGTATCGGCTCGTCACGGTTGACCGCTCGTCAAGCGCAGACCTGGGTCGATTTGTATCATCTGTCTACATAAACACCACTAACCCCATCTTTGTCATCACCAGGTTTATACAATATTTGAATAAGGGACACTTAAAATACAAATACTATTGTTAGCATATTCTTACTTATATTTATCTATTGTGGTTGCAGTGGTGTATTTATGAAAAAGAAATCGCTTTTGCGTAAATAATTTAAAAATAAAACGGTATGCTTTTAGAAAACAAAAAGGTAGCCGTTGTATCTAAACATTGCAAGCCACAACGCATGGTTAAATATAACTTTTAATTTCTCTTCTAGTTTTTTTTTAATCCGAGTATTTCAAATGGATTTAAAAAAAAACAACAAAAAAAAATAATTTATAGCGGCTTTTCCCTATACGGAAGCTGGTAAAAACATTCAAAAAATAATTTATAGCATGATCAATTTACTTTTAATGTGATTTATGGAGATATGTCCATTTAAATAATAATAATTTTCAATCATTTTATTTTTCAGTATATAAACAATCTCTGGGTGGAATGGTGGAATATATCTGCAAGTTTAAACTATTCAGAAAATAACTGTAATAACGTCCACATGGCAAATATCAAAGCTTTTGTAAAGGCTGTCCGGTTTGAAGACAGCGGATTATACCGTTGCCATTTAGAAACTCAGTCAACAGTTGATTTAACAGATATGTATTACAAAATCAATGGAAGTTTAACAGTAATACGTAAGTAACATAACAATTCTTCTTATTCGGCTAAGTTATACCAATAAATAAAAATCCATTTTGATTCTTTTGAGCTATTGCTGTGTTCTTACATTAGTTTTGCAAACGAAAGCCACGATTTAAATAAATTTATCTATCTATCTATCTATCTATCTATCTATCTATCTATCTATCTATCTATCTATCTATCTATCTATCTATCTATCTATCTATCTATCTACTTTCTGTCTTTCTATCTTTTTATTTATCTATCTTACATTGATGTCAATGTGGAATTATAAGCATCTCAACAGATAGGAGTTAAGATTTTTATGACATATGTAAAACTGCTTGATAAGTTTGAATTGACGGAGCTTAAAGAAGAACTTTGATGATAAAGATACGAGAGGAAAAGGGATGTTTTGAAGGCACGCCATATGCAAGCTCTGATTGAGGAAGACGAGTAACTGGAGACCTGTCCATTCGACTTTAACAGAATATCAATAATAATAAGGTCATAATGTAATGACGGGGAGTACTAATGTGTACTCACACATTCCTATAAGATAAAATAAGTATAGAAAAATGTTTACACTCACCCGTTTGTCCCTAACGAACCTCACAAATAAACCTCCTAACAGGGGAGACTGTATGAATCCTAGCGGGCCTAACTTAGAATGCTTTGGTCTCTCTCTATATATAGTTGGGGCATTTTGTTTAACCAGGGGGGGGGGGGAGACATCTAGGTGATTTTCTCACATGTATCGATGTACCCTAGATGTCAGGCGTCAGGTGTCAGGTCAGATTTATGGTCAATATTCGTTGCCTACCGTGAGAGTAAAGTCTTAAGCGAATATGTATCTGTCCAGCCCGAGTGCAATGCTGTTCTTAGAGCGATGCGTATCCTGCGGGGGGGGGGGGGGAGAAATAGGTGTGAAAAGTTATTAGGCCGCTGCGTGTAGCGCTGGTGCCGCGACCATTGTGTGCTGGTCACCTGTCCAGCGGTCAAAAATTAAAAGTTAGCCCTAGAGAAGCTAGTTAAATGTTTTATGTCGAGATTCGTCCCGTGATAAACAATGCGAGGGGAGATAAATTCTATAAGATTTTAGTTATGGGTAGACAGGAAAATAATTGTTTTAAGTTAAAAATAAAAAGTTTCCCACGATTTGCTGGGAAAATTTCAAATAAACTTTTGCATGCAAGTTTCGTATCGTCACAAGGGCCTCCCCCCCCCCCCAATTGGCTCGGCCTCCGCCCTCGCATTAGAGGGAGAACTCATGTCGTTGGCTAAAGGGACCGTGTCCTGTAACCAGACGGAAGTGATTAAATGATCATCTTGTCGTATGGGGACTAAGACAAAGATGTCGGTAAAGAGCTCATCCTGACCACGGGATAAAATCCTTTCCCGGGTCACATGGTTCATAAAAGGCATGCGGGAAATCTATAACCTTAACTGAACCTATCTACGGGGAACCAAATTAATTTTTCGATATTTTTTACATTAAATATTAAATATTACGCCATTATCTCATGTCATAATGTAGAATGTCAAAATGCAGGGGCTGTTAAAGAGGCTAAGCCCCCCCCTCCCCCACTGGGACCCTAAATCCCTTGCTATGTCACTGAAATCTAGATCTAGTCTAGATTCTAGATTTAGTCTAGATTCTAGAAGTAGTATAGATTCTAGATATTATGGTATGAAGGGCACGTATCCTTTCAGGGATTACGGGCACGACATGGCCTAAAGTGTGCCGATGTGCCAAAAACTCAAAACTCATCTAGTCTAGATTCTAGTTTTAGATGTAGAGAGTAGATATAGACTATATCTAGAACTAAACTAGAAATTTAAATCTAGTTCAGATATAGATTCTAGATATATATTCAAGATCTAGTCTAGATATGTAAAGTAAATAGAGCGATTCGGATCAGTAGGTCTACTAGTGGGTAATAGTGCACTATGCTTTCACATGGGAAACCTGTTTAGTTGTGAGGTCTCAATTTTTGTTTTATTTCCTAGCGCGTCTACTCCAATATATTAAACGAAATTGTTAGAGAGTGGTACGTATTTGAGAGCAGTGGCGTCAGTAGGAGTTGCGAGAGCTGCTGTCCGCAGGGGGTGAAACTATTGTCGTATTGAAAACCAAGATGGTAAAATTAGATCTTGGCAAAAGCAGACACATCGTAAAAGTTTAAAAAAAAAAATCTTTAGATATATGCCCAAATATGCCTAGGCACATCTAGATGGTGGTTTAAGTATAAGATGACACAGCACAAAGTTATACCATTTCTGTCTCACAGTATAACAAATGAAATCTGTTCAGGTGATGCTAAGTCTGTTTCTAATTCTAGTAAAATACCATTGTAAAATTTGCAATAACAATTGAATAAATATCATAAACAGATGGATGTTATAATAGAATTGACCATCTTTTTACCTTTGAGTAAAAATCAATAAAAGTAGGTAATCAGCTCACTGTATTGGTTTAAAAAAAAGAACAAACTAGCAATAGTTTCTCTTGGAACATATTTGAAGAAAGATGATGGGTAAGGGGTGATACCCTTGAGCTAATACATCAGGTGTCTGGGGGTTTTTATTCTATTTTTAGGTGATAAGTTAACGCTACTCTACTTATTTCAGAAGAGTTAGAAGAGTTTTAAGACGACGTGTTGTCCTGTTTGCTTTTATGTGAAAAATTACTCCAAATGAGTTTAAAATTGTATTACTTTAAACGATCAAAACAAGACTATGGCTTGAATATTCCTGGTCCATTGGTCCATCATAAAGATTTATCCGATTTGGTTGTTAAGAAGTATTGAGCTATTCGGATTTTGATATAGGGCCTAGAAAACGCCAATAATGTTATTATCTAGGTTGAACTTAAGTAAGTTGCCGCTTTCCATTATGCCAAACCCGATCAAAAGCTTCTTTGAAGTCTATGAATTTGTGTACCAGTTTCTTTTTGGAACATACGCCGCTATTTTGAAGTACCGGCTTTAGGCCACTGCAACCTATGCGACCGCAGTGGGCCCCGCACTTTCATAGAACCCACATTTTCATAGGACCCGCGCTAATTCAAGGTGTATAAATTAATAAATTAAACCATTTTATAACTTAAAACAGATTTCCGCGCTCTCCTGCCGATTTACCACGAGCCCATGGAAATCTCTCGAAATTGCAAATTATACGAAAATTTCTTAAAATATACGGAAATATATAGACAAAAATTGTCATTTTGAGGTGTCATTCAATATGGAAAACGCCAATCCTAGGCGTGATAAATAAAAACGGCACATTTGGTGAAAGAGGCTTCTCGCGCCTCAAACAAATGAAGAATTACTTGAGGTCAACAATTCTCAAAGATAGATTGACACATTTGGTAATTCATGCTATTGAGCGTGATCTGTGTAGGAAACAGAATTATTATGATATACTTTATGACTTCGCTACACGCAATGCTCGTAAAGTAATTCTGTACGTAGTAAAAAATGAATAAAATGCATAATCGAATTTTGTTAAAAAATACAAACTTTTAAATTTCACTTATTATCTGCTTCCCTACCCAAACTTGGCTCCGCGGAATCCGTTTAGCATAGGGCCCTGCTATTTAGTGACTGGTGAATTTACATATTAGATTAGTTGTTCTCTTTCCATGACTTCTTGGTCTCAATGTTTAAGTCCGGCTCTGCTATTTAGTGTTTGTAAAATGTTTTACATGTTTCGGATGTCCATTAAGAGTTAAAGGACGAAGGGGGGTGGGAGCGGGCAGGGTTTGAATTATCCGAACTACAGTCCAGCGTGCAAATCGCACGACAAGGCAGCCATCCGTAGTGACATGTGAATACTTGTTCTTCTGCCCCCCTTATTTTTTCGTGGGGTGACTATCCGCAGAAATAAGAGAGTGATCTTTCCTTTACTTCTTCTTACTTCTTCTTGTCCAAACTCTTGAGCCATGAAGAGAATTATATATATATATATATATATATATATATATATATATATATATATATATATATATATATATATATATATATATATATATATATATATATATATATATATATATATATATATATATATATATATATATATAGTTTATTGGCTCGTTTGTTAAGGTCTAGGGGAAATTTAATTTATTTGTCCGGCTCACATATAAATGATATATTGAAAGGCACACCGCAACCAACAGTATATTAAATTAACAAATTAGAATTCTTTAATAAATATAGGTTTACAAAATATAACTGATGAAAAAAAATATAACCGAGAAATGAAATAAACACATTAATGTATAAAATAATTTCTCATTATAGATTAAGTGAATGATTAAGTGTTCCCAGTGCTGGTCTACTTATTTTCTTAGCTGCTAGCAGCTTGGGTCTTCTAGTGGTCGTAGGACTCAGAAGGGTGAGTCATCTGGCTCAGTCTAAGGACGTTGGCTCGGAATGTCCTATATGATGGGGGCAAGCTGACGCTATCATTAGGCCTCTGCCTGTTTAGCAGTAGAGAGGGTTTGTGCTGCAAACTAAATTGGTAGTGGTAATCTTAGGGTGATCTCTCAGCTGTGATCTCAAGCTTGCAGATGGCCGTGCTAACTCACACCAGTTCATTTTATGTAGCGAAGGTTTCTCTAAGCAGTCGCCAGTAGACAGTAGCTATTGGGCAGTGGACAGCTTGGGTTGGATAATGGGCAGATGTTACTGGGCAGTAGGCACTGTGGACACTTGAACAATATTCTATGGGCACTGGGCAGTATATATAGGTAATGTATTAGCGCTTACAGGTGTGTAAGAAAAGGAAGGGTATTAGGTGTGGTCGGTTCCGGTCACAGCGTTGTTTAGAGATCTGGCAGATGTAGTCAACTGTGGGTCTAAGCTGATAATGCGTTATTAGCAACCAGTCATAGCTGGAGATATGATAAACAATTAGAAACCTCCTATAACCATTGAGTAGGGATTCTCATACACCTTGCAATCATTCAGGTGCAGGCATTAGTATCTTTCCCAATAAAGAATTTAAAACAATTAGGCGTGAAATCTTAAAGCACACATAACTGAATAATAAACAAAATACAAGGAAAATCTGTTTTCATACAATGTTGGATGATGCTAATTTAGATGCATTCATTGATGTGATTACCTCATTATGCAATCAGTTATAGTAAAATGGGAAATGAGTATAGTATAGCCTACACTAAAATAAAGGAAAAGGCCAAAATGAAATACTAGGGATCGAGTTACAATGACAAAGAATATATCTGACTAACCAAAACCGTGTTCATCCAAAGAACCATTATGTTCACTAAGGTGTGAGGCATAATATAAATGTATAAATAATAATGAATACATTGGGTATGAAACATAATAAATTTCACATGCGCTCTTTGTGATTAGAGCACGGTGAACTAAGTCCTTAGACAGCATTTAGATTCATGAAAGGTTATTTTTTTACATTAATCCATAAAATACATGAATGGGTAAAATATTTTACCTTTACCTTTAACTGTACCTATTCCTTAGTCTGTTGGACCGTTGGGGAACCAAGCAAGATTGGTCGACCGTCTTTCTCTATTCCTCCTTGTCTTTTGCCTTGTTTATAACCTCTATCAATGGTAGGCCCGTCCATTCTTTTATGTTGTCCTCCCATTGTTTTCTCTATCTGCCTCTTCTTCTCTTTCCTGGTACTGTTTCCTGAAGGAAGGTCTTTGTGAGCCCCTGGATCTTGTAATATGGCCATATATTTTAAGCTTGCGTTTCTTAAAAATAGTTAGCAGGTCATCATGGGGTCCGATCGCTGCAGTAACTCTGTCTCTAATCTTTTGGTTTGTGATGCGGTCTTTAAAAGTGATGTTTAGGATCCTTCTGTAGCATCTCACTTCCATTGCTAGGATCATCCTCTCTAGCTCTGCAGTCAGCGTCCAAAACACGCAAGCATATAAAAATGTGGCCATGACCAGGGAGCGCATAAGTCTTATTTTGGTGCCAAGGGCCAAGCCCTTGTCTTTTCAAATTATTTTCAGTTTTGAAAGGGCTGCTGTGGACTGTGCTATTCGGGCCAGTAGTTCGGGTTTTGTTCCCTCACCTAAGACAATAGCTCCGAGGTATTTGAAGCTGTTATCACTAGTCAGCTTTTCACCTTCAATACTGATGCCTCTTTTAAAGTCCTGTTGGCTATTGGTCATAATTTGTTTGTTTTTCGGCGTTTATTTGCATGCCATATGCCATATGTCTTGAAGATACGCATCACTAGGTCATCAAGTTCTTCTTCTGTCCCTGCTAGGCCACCAATGTCATCTGCGAAGCCCAAGTTATTGATGCTTCTTCCTCCAATGCTAACAGTAGCCGTCATAGCCCTCAAGAGCATCTTCCATTATCCTCTCAAAGAAGATATTGAAGGTGTTGGTGAAAGTAGTCAGCCTTGTCTAACTAAAACTGTGGTTTTAAACCAGTTCCCAATATTATTGTTGAAGTACACCGCACTGTTGGCATCCATGTAGAGGTTCTGGATAACTTTGATTATGTTTTTATTGATGTGGTACTTTTCCATTGTCGCCCAGAGTGCCCATTGCCATACTCGATCAAAAGCTTTCCTGAAATCAATAAAGACATGAAAAAGATTATTTTGGTGTTGGAGATTTTTTCGCAGAGTATTCTGAAGTTTAGGATTTGTCCTGTTGTACTGAGACCTTGTCTAAAACCCGCTTGTTCTTCTAATATGATGTTGTCTGCTATCGGTTTTATCCGATTTTATATAGTTTTTAACAGTATTTTGCTTGGATGGCTTATGAGGCTGATGGTGCGATAGTTTTGACAGAGTTGTAAATTGCCTTTCTTTTGAAGGGTGATGATGAGTGATTGGGTACAGGGTTTGGTCCATTCTCCTGATTGCCAGATCTTGTTGCAAATCGTATTTATTTCATTTATCCCACCTATAGAAGTTCACCAGGAATGTTGTCAACTTTGGCCGATTTTCCCCTTTTCAATGCTTTTACTGCTGCTGTTACTTCCGAGCGAAGAATTGGATAGTCGTCAATGTTGAATATTGCTGGGACACTTAGTATCTCTGTATCTCCTGAGATTTCAAAGTTATATTACTTTGAACAGTATTCCGTCCATCTTTTTAATACATCTTTTTCTTCAGCTTAGCATCTATTGTTTTATCTTGTATTGTGTTGGTTCTTCCATGCTTTGAGGTAGTAAGGTCCTTCAATAGTTGGTACGCTTTTTTACTGTCGTTCCTGTTAAGTCCCTGTTCAATTTCTTGACACTTCTTCTCTATCCACTTTTTCTTTGCTTCTTTCATTCCCTTTCTAATTCGTCTGTTGACGCTTTTATATTCGTGGACATATTTGGGTTCGACAACTTTTCCCCTTTAAGCTCCCGTCGCTTGGCACATAGTTGGAGTATATCCTCTGTTACTCAGTTTTTTTTGGGCGGGCGGAGCTTCCCTAATATTTCCAGGGCTGTGTCTTTGACTTCTGTGTTTAGCATATTGACTTGCGTATCGATATCCTGGTCATTGGAGTCCAAGATGTTGAGGGCTGCCAAGCGTCCTCCTACTTGTGCCTCGAATATGGTGTGACAGGTGGGGAAATGTGACGTGTGTTTGGCGCGTTTAATGTCTAGGGGATGATTATTTTTAAAGCTATCACACACCAACCTATCAGCATATGAATCGGGAGCAGGCACGCAACGAGACAAGCAATGAAAGATAGATACAAAAGTTAAAAATGAAGAATATTTATTTACATAAATATACATATAAGAATAAAAAGGGGGAGGGTTTGCACCTATCTCTAAATAATAGTGGATTTAATCATCACTCTTGCACCTAATAAGAGAGTATGTCACTTTGTCCTCTGACTTAGCTGGTTTTCCTGTTGATGTCGCAGCTGGCTGTGTCCTGGCTTGAGGTTCTGCAGCTGGGGGTGGCGCTCTAGCGGATAGAGGGACGCCGGTGATATAGTTTTTGTGGAGTCTCAATCCCAAGCTCTAGTATCTGTAGTGGGCACAGTAGGGCGGGTGGCCGGCTACCGTGGGCACAAAGTTACTGCTGGCAGAGCTGATCTGCCGTGGGTAGAATAGTTGACAGGATATGTCCAGTGAGTTGCAGAGGGTTGGCGTAGCTATGACGTCTCACACAGATCTGAATCTATAGGGACGTCGCACCTAATAGCTTGACAGGTGGGCTGTCGAATAGGCGGGCAATGCCGATAGCGCCAAGTGGTAGAGTTGCGTAGATCCCAGTAGGCAAGTGCAGAGCTGAATAGCACTAAGCACATAAATATGCAGGTAAATAGATCGTTGATCCAATAAATAGGCAGACACCTGAGGGAGGCTGCGGATAAATAAAGACAAGTTAGGACATGTCTCTCATACATCTTATCGATGCCCTCAACTGAGGTGCATTCGTCAGATTGGTAAAATTGCTTTAGAGCACAAAGGGGAGATGATGACAAATGGGATTTGGAAAATAGATGGCAGATAGTAGCAATATAGAAATGTACATAAAAGGGGAAATAACAATCTCAAATAAACAACACAGGTGGATAGAGAAAGAAAAGGGGGGGGTTGAATTGGGCGGTGGTCAGCGACCAAGACGATTTGTTTACATATGACCGTCGGTCGAGAACAATGGAGCGCGCTTGAATGGAGAGGGTGTCCGTTCAAGCGGCGCAACTCTCGTTGGAATGAAATGACTACAGGAGAGACAATTCAATATAGGGGAGATAATTCATATTCCTTTTCTAGACGCAGTATTAGTGCGCTAGTAAAATTATCAAGGCGACCAACCGAGATAAAGGAAATAAAAGAAGATGTACAAATATATGCATGGTTGCATCAACGATCAATTGAGCAACGTAGCATTAATAGATTAATGCAATCCATAAATAAATACATAGGACATGTTTATGTTTTCTACTTACGCCAGTGAGAAATACACAATGCACTAATTAAATATAAATGAACTAAGCAAAATACACATGATAAAATCCAATGGAAATATACACAGAGTAATTAAGATGGAACTTGTGATTAAGTTCGGCTTACTACCAGGTATTCCTCTAGGAGTAAAAATGTATGAAGTAGTCCAGACTAGATTGCTCAACGACAATAAGAAATAAGAGGGTCTGATTTGATTTGGATCTACTTTATATAGGCCTGGAAAAGGAGGGCGGAAACAGGAAATGTTCTAGGCTAGGAATTGTCTTACACGTGGGTGAATTCCGACAAGAGTCGCACCTTGGAGTATCACGCGGTGTGTTGACCCGAGTAATCTCTTAGATCAAAGAGAGACGTGGGAGAAGAAGGGGGGGGGAAGAGTAACCTACATTCCACCCAAGGGGGGGGTGTCAACTGTGGCGGACATCCGCGGATAACACTGAAGAGATTATCTTTCCCCGATCAAGGGCAGATAAATGAAAGGACTGGCCTAGTTTTCTCCAAGGTGGTGGACTAAGTCTAGCCTGGTAGAGAGGAAAAGGTGGGGCGGGTGAAGAAATTGGAGGTAGGATGGGGAAATAATTAAAATAAAATAAATAAATAATGATAAATAATAATTAATGCTGTGATACATTTGAGTGACTCTGACAGTGAGTTTTTGACTTGTCACATATGGCAGCTACTTGGGGATCTTTCAGCTTGTCCAGGTCAAATTTTTCTCCTGGTAGGTCCTTGTTTTGTTATCTTTTTAGGTGTACTTTAAGGGTCTTCATAACAAGGTCATGGTCGCTTCCAATGTCAGATCCAGGAAAACTTCTTGTTTTTGCCGTATGGATGCTTGTCTTTAAACGCTGTTGCACCATGATATAGTCGATCTGGTTGTGGTGCTCTCCGTTCGGACTGTGCCATGTAGTTATACGTGAATTTTGTGGCATCCTAGTGTGAGTAAGAGATTGTTGTATTTTGCCACCCAGGGCAAGCCTAACATAAAAATACTATATACTGCGCAAAGTATTTTTAAAATGATAATTGTCTCACGCAGACTAATATCACTCTTTAAACTAAATGCAGTCCACAGTGGGGTCTATAATCTATACTACATAGACAATTACATTTTATGTTTTCCAAACATTGTCACAGCATGCATTCTATTTCTCATTAGCCTGTGACAGTTGTTCAGCAGAGTGGTCATTCTCGAATATGATATAAGGAAAATATCATAAAGAAATTATACGACACAGAGCAGTTTGGCTCTATTTGCTGTCATGTGAGCGAGTAACAGTAAAACTTTAAAAACAGATTGACTGGTTTCTCAATGTGCAAATATAAATGCCAAGTAATAAAATTTTAGAAAATAAATGTTAGATTTATGTAATTTTAATTGATGAACATAAAACTAAATAATTGATTTTTAGACATACTATTTTTTTCCTAATGTAAATTTGTATAATTATAGCTAGTTAATTGAAAACATCTTTATAGTCTATTAATCCTGTTAAGAATGTCTACAATTATTGAGCTTTAGACATTATTACTAACAGGAAGTCATAACTGAAGCAGATGTAGTAGTTTTAATAATTAAAAAACAAAATAAAAAATTTTGAAATGTCTCATGGTAAATATAAAGATACCTACAGGACTACTCGATTTTTCGTCGCAAACTAAATTTTGTATTTTTTTTTAATGTGGTGTTCCATCAACAAATTCTTGAGCCCGGTCCCACGTGTACCTTACTAAGACACAAATTTAACCATTTCCTCGCGCAATAGGGTTCAATATAGAATATTACGTAATAAAAACTATAGTGATGAGCGAAATAATTTGTATTC
This sequence comes from Biomphalaria glabrata, assembly GCF_947242115.1. Taxonomy (NCBI): domain Eukaryota; kingdom Metazoa; phylum Mollusca; class Gastropoda; family Planorbidae; genus Biomphalaria; species Biomphalaria glabrata. Next base: position 6,508,487 of record NC_074728.1, on the reverse strand, counting down.
GAATTATCCGCTCGGATTGTGACAGTTATTTTAACTGCATACTATTTTTTTTTGCGGTTGTTTCTCAGAGTTACAGGGGTACGCAGACAACAGTTTGAGAAAAACTGGGCCAGAGCACCACACAGAGCTCAATCAGATTAAAAATGCCATCTCTCAAAACGCTTTGTCTAGCTTTTCAGCACTTTTTGTTTCAAATGAATTAAAAGAAACGATATCGGTTAAGAAACTATCGCGAGAAAGCCCTTAAAGGAGAAGGTATTTCTACAGAAACATTTCAGGCAGGAAATTATACCTTTATTAAACCACTTCATTAAGTATTTATTAATGACAAACTCATTGGTTTTCTAGATGATTAGATTTCGCAGCACAATCGATGACTGGCGAAGTTTCAAGAAACATCTGTGTTGTAAATAGTACTCAGGCCAGTCACGGTTGGATGTAGTAATGTGATCAACCAGAATGATTGAGTGACTTTTTGTCTATATCAAGAGCGAAGATGTCACAGTCAAGACGGTTCACTACAATTCGGTTTGCTACAGACGACCTGACTCAGTTTAATTTAGCGGAATGGTTCTGCACTGCGCATTATGACGGTTCAGTGCGGAGTACTATCAAGACATCTGCTGTGTACGAGACGAAGACACAACTAACCCATTGTGAAGTCAGTCCGATACATAAATGAGAAATGGCCAACTCTCATCGAAATAACAAGAAAGATGATGCTTATTATAAGCTATCCCGACTAGATCAGCGTCTAATCTTTCGACTCAGGACCGGACACAACAAAATGCGACAACATATGTACAGGAAGCTGAAAATTGGAACCAGTGAAATCTGCCCATGTGGAGTGTTACAATAGAATGCTGACCATGTCCTCCAAAACTGTCCTCTTTACCATAAGGTCCGTACAAGACACTGGCCCCAAAACATCCCAATAGAAATAAAATATATGGAGAGCTCCCTGATTTGGAAACCACTGCGCAGTTCATCTCATATATTGGTCTATTGGTCTAGTCATCTAAAACTCCAACATAAAAATGAGAACGAAGAAGAAGAAGAAGAAGTCCGAAACAGTTGACCCAGTGCAAGTCCGGGGCAAGGCAGAGAGGCCAGTAGAGTTAGATAAAGTGGTACAGATTTAATAAGGCTGTTAACGGTGAAACTTTTATAGTCAGTGTTACGTGTTGCCAATTGTACATTATTGGCTTTGATTTATCGAACATTAAACTGTTACGTTTTTTTTCGAGCCCTGAGTTGTCAATTTGTTTGAGTTGGTGGTGTCATAAAGTGCAGCTTACAGAGAGCTTTGATAGTGAAATTCGTTACAGACAGACAGACAGACAGATAGATAGATAGATAGATAGATAGATAGATAGATAGATAGATAGATAGATAGATAGATAGATAGATAGATAGATAGATAATTTTTTTTTCATTCTCAATTTCTATAGAGAAAAATGCAGTTAAGGAGGAGGTTAAAGCTACTTCCACTCAGACAAGCCTAAAAGATAACAATAATGGTGTCACAGAAAAGAAGATGTCTACCACACCAATGTCAGGGGCGATAGATAAATGCAAAGAACTGAAGGCTATCATCATCGTTGCTACACTTGCCTACGTGTGGCAACTGGGAGTGATTTAGAAGTGAACAAAGATTTGGAGCTAATTTAAAAGCATTCATAAACTTTATTGGTTTAAAAAAATTATAGCGTTTGTACTAAACTTTTGTTGATTAAACGTTTGTAGCATTAACCCTGAAAAATATTTAACAACACATATTACATATCATATTTCTTGATTGTTGTAATAGAAATTCATTTCATTTTATTTATTTGAAAATATTAAGTTGGGAGTAAACATTTTAGAGTAAAAAAATAAAGTGTGATTTATGTATATAATGATTCATTTAAAAGTGGAAAAGAGTAGGGAAAAAATGTGTGCATTTCGTCATTGAAACATAACAAAAATAGTCTCAAATATGTTATGATTTGTCAATATGTGTCAAAAAAATGTTTCCTACTCGTTGATAATATAAATTTACAGTTAAATAATTGAACAGTTTTCTCTGCTGCCTCATCAGAAGGTCATTTTATGTTCGCAAAATAGTAAACGAGAAGATAATTTTCAGTTACGCTCTAATGGTTTGATGACTTTTAACATATCACATCAGGAATATTGCATTGCAATTTGTATGAATCTTTTATTCTATCCGATTGGATTTAAAATGCATAAGTTTTGAAGAATCTCACTCGTTAAATTATTTTTCCATATAAGTTTTAATATGTTGCAAATGTGATTTAATTGCAACTATAAAATCATATCTGCATTTATTTCAATAAAGATGCAGTTCATCTTTGTAAAAAATGGATATCGTTAATTTTTTATAAAATACATTTTGCTTTTAATTTTTTCTCTATTTATTCATGCTTTTAGCTTTCTCGATACGATATGATACTATCACTTATCACTTAACTGGACCAGTTGGGGAAAGGGGGGGGGAGGCAAAGAAAGAAAGGGATATCTGGGTGAATGTTACTGTAAGTAGTTTTAAACTGCATTTGCATGCATTTTATTTTTTAAGTTAATTTCTTTACATGTGTCCCAATGCTATGTATCCTCTTCCGCTAAGAAAACCTAAATCTCTTTAATCGACCGGGTAGACATTTATTTTGCATGCTCTGTCTACTAGTCGTTCATTAAATTTCATTATGTATTTAAGCTTCCGTGTGGAGCCATTACCGTATCACGACCAGTATATTGTCGAAGAGGGGTCGATACTGTAGCGTTGTATGTGTAAGTTGAAATTAATTTACCTTAATAAAAAACCCAACATTCTTGAGTGTCCTGTTCGAGTGAATTAAAAATACAAGTACGAATATTTAGGGCCGGATTTAAGGGAGGACAGGCGAGATACAGCCTAGTGACTTCAATAACAAAAGGACCTAAACAATATTTTTTTCTCGAATTATATATATATACTTGCGTACCGTAACAAATACGCAGTTTTGCGAAACGGTAAGTTCTTTAGAAAGGGTTTCCTATTAAGTAAATTCGGAGCACTGCACTTGAATAAATCTATTTTTGAAATGAAGAGTCGCCTTAGGGAGATTGAAAAAAAAATTGACGATCCCTTAGACTAGTGGTCTTCAACCTTTTTTGGGTTACCACCCCCTTTTCCTATTTTTTCTTTTAAAAACAAATCCGCCAGCCCCCCCCCCCCCCTCCCTTCTAAGATAAAACACTTATAAAGAAGCGTGAGAGGGCAAATTTGAACAAAATATCATCTATTTATTAATTGTTATGCTGTCAATAACACTTATCCCGCATGGGAGACAACCGCATACCAAACGCAATCTTCTTTGGCGAGCTTAGATGAGGACGGCGTTACAGAGGTGCCCCCCGTAAACGTTATAAACATCCGCCCAGGCGCCATTTCGCCCTCACTGACATAGAGGAAAGTACCTGTCAGCGAATGGCATCAGAGAGACAGTTTAAAAGCTCTCACAAAAGCTGCGAGACCAACAAAGACTCAAAGAAAAGCCATTATTGAAGACATGAGCAAAATACGGAAACAAAACTTAAAAAGACCGTCAGCGGACAACAATCCGGGACCATCGATAAATCCAAACGACAGTCCACCGCGCAAGCCGCACGATCAGGCAGGTCGCAACTGTGTTTGCATAGTTATGTGAAACACTGCACTCAGTCTTAATCTTCGGAATCGAAGACATTGCAATTATTATGATTATACAAAAATTATGTCAAATAATTTACTGCGATTTCACACAAAAATTAATCACATTGTCATGACTTTCGTTCAAATCCTAAGGATAGTCCCCTTTTAAATTATTGAATATTAGCGCCTACTGTTTTTAGGTTTAATTGTAAATTTAGTTTTATTTTTAATATAAACATTATTATTGCTGAATTCACTACAAAATGAAATTAAGATAATGGGAACCCTGTGCCTCCTGCAGTCTGACAATATTAGAACTGTCAAGTTTTAAATTAGCCAAAGCAAGGCGAATGTTTCCTCAAGTCGCCACATCCAGTCTATTTCTTTGCTTATTCATTAAGTTTGGTACGCACTAAATCTAGATTAACTATGTATTTTGATGGAAAAGCTAAAAAATTATTCCATTTTCGACCACAGTTTTGAAATTTTACTGAAACATTTACGTGCAGCCATATCTCTGTTGTGCCTCCAATATAGACATTCTTTGTACTGAAGACATAATTGTGTAATTCTATTTTTTTTCCTGCAACTCAATTAGAACATCAGTAACAGATGTTTAATAATTGCCATCTATATTTAATTTTTTAAACATTGTTTACATCCAATAAGCGAATCGTCATTTCTTCACACCGACATCGATGTTCTTAGGCAGTAATTCATTTGTAAACAAACAAGTTATGTGAGATTGTAAAACTATTTACAATAGATTTAATATCTCGATAAAATAGAAAATTATATAATCAATGAAAGTCAATTTCTTTCCTTGCAGTCTGAGCTTGGTTTCATTCATTTGCGTTAGATGCCTACCATGTAAAACATATTTCTTTGAGCCTGCTTTAAGTCATCGCCAACCGTTGAATCTTCTGTGTCTCAAAAAATTCCAAAATTGTATTAGAGCTTAACAAAACGAGCAATAACAAACCCATTTCGAAATCCAGCAAACTTCAGTTTACAACAAAAGTTTAACATATTCAAAGATAATCTTATTTTCGGCATAGATTTGGGTTTTATTTACACTTTTTTAAATAGGATCCAAATAGAAATGAAATTGAGGGCCAACATTTTTTAACAATATTGCCAGAAGATCATAACACACAAGGTGAATAATGGATAGATCTGTTCTTTAGACAGCAAAATTGTATATGCCGTACTAGATTGTTGGAAAGTGGATGATGTTTTAATGGATTTTATACTTATTGCAGGTCGATCTAAGAGGCTTGTGGTATAGATTTCTTCTTTGGCATTACTATTGATTTGTCCATATTGCACCGTGCCCCCCACCCCCCCCCCCCACCAAAAAAAACAACAACTCCCGACGTCTCTTTGACTAGTTTTTTGCTTTATAAAAAATACAAAAAGCTGGCGTTCCATTGGTATAGTTGTTTTTTAGCGACACACGAAAGGGGAAAAGACGCCATTAGTTTTGTGTGAAATGTCTGTCCGTCCGTCCTAAATCTCGTAAACTAAAAAAGATAGTGAAACTCCGAAATAATAATATTTTAGTCCATTCAAAGTTCTGGTGCAACAGCTACTTTTTTTCTTTTTTAAAAGCGAAAAATCTAATTTTTAAAATCATTTCTGCAAGCAGTTTTTTTTCATAAAAATACACAAGTTTTACAACTATTTACTATTAATTTTACAAACACGGGATGCTCTTTAGTAGTGGATGTTCCATTTTTCATATTTTTAACACATTTATGCAAATCGTTTTAAACTCTTTGTTAAAAAAAAAAAAATTTTTTTTTACGTTTGTATTGCTACGTTATGTAAGTTCTGTCATACTAGTTACTACATTTACCCCAAAATAATGTTTACTTTTTTATAGAGAAAAACAAACTATTTAGTATGCATATAAGTTGGACATAATTTAAAACAACAATTAATAAGTAGGTTTTCATATTATCGCGTGAACTGCAGTGCTATACTGCAGCAATAGAAAACCAATCTAAATTAATTTTTTTACAGAAATGTTTTTTAGCGGCCCCCAAAAGGGGAAAGACGCTATTAGTTTTGTATGAAATGTCTGTACGTCCGTCCCGTTTAGATCTCGTAAACTAGAAAAGATAGTGAAAATCTGACATCACAATATTCTAGACCATTCAAAGTTCTGATGCAACGGCTACTTTTTTTTCTGAAAGCGAAAAATCTAATTTTTAAAATCACTTATTGAAGCATTTTTTTAAAGAGAAAAAGCTAATTAGTATGCATTTTAGTTAAACCTAATTTAAAACGAATAGTAATCTTGTGAACTGCATTTACTGTAGCATTATCTTTGCGGTAACGCATTGGAGGATACGAATAAGATAATGAGCCTTTTCAAAACAATTACATCAATTATAAGACTTCAGTTAGGTCAGGAGAGGCGCGGTAGTTGAGCGGTAAAGCGCTTGGCTTCCGAACTGGGGGTCCCGGGCTCGAATTCTGGAGAAGACTGGGATTTTCAACTTCGGAATCCTTGGGTGCCTCTGAGTCACCCAGCTCTAATGGGTACATGACATTAGTTGGAGAAAAGTAAAGGCGGTTTGTCGTTGTGCTGGCTACATGACACTCTCGTTAACCATAGGCCACAAAAACAGATGAACCTTACATCATCTTCCCTATAGACCCGGGGTCGGCAACCTGCGGCTCTGCGGCTCTTTGGATGTGAAGCTGCGGCTTTTTAGTTCCATACGCAAGTATTATTTATTTTATCTAAACAATTTTTAAAGAAGTTCTGAAGCTTTTAACGAAGATTAGGCGCTTTTCACCAAACCCCTCCCCCATTACACGCGTCGTCACTGTTGTCAGTCCGTCGGAAGCGCTCGGCCGTCATCGGATATTTCTATGTAGGTTTTAATTTGCTTTCGACGCAAGACGGATCGGCATCTTAATCACGTGCTTTGACTGTGATGTATAGCTTGTTGTTTAAAGTAAATGAGTTGTTGGAAGCGAATTAACTTCTTAAATTTAGAAGCAATCTACAAGAAATGCTAATCTGGCAAACTTTACCACTGAAAATTGCACAAAAAGGAAAACCATTTACAGGTGGTATGTCGAGAATTGCCTCCTACTTGCATCTGAAGAATTGTTTCGTGATTTAAAAAACAAATCAGAAATCTTAAAAAAAACAAAACAAAGATTTGCCACTATCCGCTGAAAAGTACAAAATAGAATAGCTAAAATGTTTTCAAATGCAACATATTTGCAGGTAAAAGATATTCAACTTTCTTCTGCCGCATCATTTGCTATAGATTAGTCTTGCGACAGGAAGACACGACACAAGTTGGCTTTTTTTGTCAGGTTTATGTCGTTCCTAGGATTACTATATATATAGTTCGTCCATCGTGGTTTGATGATGACCACTTTATCATCCAGGGGGCTGAGGGCTTTGCACTGGGGTTTTATACCTCCTCATGTGGCTGGTGAGACCTATGTTAGCCCGGAATGTTCGGCCGCACACTGGGCAGATTATTCCAGCTGGAGCTAGTGTCGTTTGCCTTGCTTTTCTTCTCTGTTGTTTTTCTTCTGCCAGCGTTGTTCTTTTTTCCTCAGCAACCTGTGCGCCAGTTTTCACAGCGCGGAGCCATGATGCTCTGTCATGTGCCTCTGTCTTCCAGGTGCCTGGGTCTATGATGAACGCCTTCAGAGAAGCTTTAAGGGTGTCCCTGAAGCGCTTTCTTTGTCACCTTGCGAGCGCTTTCCTTCGCTTAGTTGGCCATACAAGAGTCGTTTAGGGATGCGGTGGTCTTCCATTCTGTAGACTTGACCTGCCCATCGCAGCTGGGACTGCATCAGGATTGTGTGGATGCTTTAAAGACACGCGCTTCGAAGGACTTCAGTATCTGTTATTGCTACCGCTCTCGTGACAAACTAGAAGAAACGATAGAGCGAAGGCTATGCAAAATTACCTTGAAGAAAATATTATAAAATCCTTTAAATAGCAACTGATAAACCAAGAAATTCTTATGTTTCACTGAATAATGCACCAAGAAACGCTTTGTTCCCAAAACGATTCCGACTGAAATAGGTGAGGTCATGGATTTGGTAATCAAGATATTAACATCATCTTGTCGAAATCACTCTACCACTTAAACGAAATGGAGACTCAGTATTCCGATCTTCTTCTTTCCAAAAAGTGCTATGACTTTCCAAATGTAAGGTGTTGAAACGTTTTGCTTTGTGCTTGAATGAAATAAATACATTTATAAATGATATAGGCATTTATCACACCGAATTAGAGAACGACAAATAGTTGCAAAAATTTACTTTATTATTGATATAACAGCGAAAACTGAAAACTAAAAACAGCGAAATTAAAGGAGCTGAATCTAAAACTACATAGAAAGGAAAGCCCAGCCAATGTTTTAGTAGATGAAGTGGTTTGTTTTGAAGAAAAATTAATTCTTTTTCCAGAAGATATTCAGAGCGGTCAATTACTTCATTTTGAGTGTCTAAAGCAGTATCGCGATAAAACCAGTGCCACTTTTGACACGAATTACTTCAGTACAGGTATAAAAAAAATCAAAGATGAATTTCTTGACAGATTTAAGCAGTTCAAAACCAACAAAATCATTCTAGCATTCCGAGTACACCATATCAACACAAATAGTAACGAAATCCACATTGATTCATTTGTATTTGATAGTGAATTACAGAGCTGAAAAAAAAGTTGGAAGAATTAAAGGTTCAGAAATGCATGTACGTTACGCAACAAGGAATGCCGCGAGTTGATTCGTTGCATGGAATAATCTCCCAGACTGCCACTATATTTGGATCGACATATTCGTGCGAGCAATAGTTCTCTTGTATGAATAGAATTAAAAGTAAAGTAAGAAGCCAACTAACAAATGAAAATTTAGAGGCATGTTTGATACTAAAAACAACAAGTTATGAGCCAACTTTCTAAAACCATACAAAGGTAACGCCCGCACTGAATTTGTTTGCTCGATTATTTGTTATTGAAGTTCAAGTAGATATATAATTTCTTTATATATATATATATATATATATATATTATATATATATATATATATATATATATATATATATATATATATATATATATATATATATAACTATGTATAACTATATATAAATATATATATATATATATATTGTAATGACCATGTTCTGTAGTGACTCTATGGTTGCGCACCAGCGCACGAGGATGGACTAAATGAACGGGGAGAGAGGAAGAGGAAGTGCGAGAAGATTGACATTGGAACGGTTCTTGTTTTTGGTGATCTATGTTGATTAAACTTTGTATTATCTTTGTTCCCATACCTCGTTGAGTTGCCTCCTTTAAATGTTGTAACATTGGTATCAGAAGTGGGATTATAGGCGACTCAACGAGCGGGAGGTAAGTTAGTAATGGCTTCCCCTATTATGAAACAACTAGACCAACTCTTGATTAAAGAACTAAAACAAGAGCTTCGGTATCGAGGTCTAAAGCTTGGTGGTAGCAAGGAGACACTTACAGCTCGTCTCCGGCAGGCCCTGATTGAGGAAGAAGAAGACCCGGACAGTTATCAATTCGAGTTAGGGCCAGATATAACTGAACTCCTAGGTAAGATGCAGGAAAAGATGAATACACTTGATATAGGGATTAGAACCATGCAGGACAATATAGACACATTCGATTAAGGTATCAGGACTGAATTGGTATCGGTTAACCAGAAAATAACCACGATGGAGATCACGATGAACCAGAGAGTCGATGTGGTAAGTTCAAGTTAGAGAAGGGCTCAGCAAGGCTCCGGTGAGTAATACAGGATCAATGTTACCCGAAGGGCATGTAAAGATGAAACCCCCTGTGTTTGATGGGTCTGTCTCCTGGTCAGAAGACAGTTTGAGGCAGCTGCTAAGGTCAACAAATGGGGCAGCGAGGAGGAAAAAGCGACCGCTCTAGTACTGGCCCTTAGAGGAAAGGACTCCGAAGTACTCCAATCCATTCCAAACCAGCAGGATTATGCTGCTCTCGTCCAGGCTATGGAGCTTCGATACGGGGACGAGCACTTACAGGAAGTTTATAGGGTCCAGCTGAAGACCAGACAACAGCGGGTCAGTGAAACCCTACAAGAGCTAAAGACGGACATTGAACGACTTGCCCATCTGGCATACCCCACAGCAGCACAGGAGTTCCTCGAAGTAATCGTCACTAATGCCTTCATCGATGCCGTTCGAGATCCAGAGCTAAAAAAGTTTATTAGAGTTAGTGGCAAGCGTAAGGCCAGCGAAGCCCTTGTGTACGCTCTGTCCTATGAAGCCGCTAAGAACGCATCCATCAACAGTCATCATGGTCGGAGACTAGAAGTTCAGGAAGAAGATTTAACACAAGTACTCAGACGGATGACGGAGGTTCTTGAAGAGTATAAGCCAAGCCGGTCACAGAGAGCTCATCGTGCGACCAGGGTCCGTTGCTGGAACTGTGGCGAATCTGGGCATATACAAAGGATGTGTAGAAGAACACCTAATCAGCAAGAAGCGACTCAGCACAGATCAGAAACGGGTGCATGGCCTGGAGCCAATGGCTATCAGGAAAACTAACATTCGTCGGCTTCAAGGGGCAGAAACCGGCGATCCAGGAAATGGAAGCCCCTGTCAATGTCACTCCAATAGCTGTGCTGGGACAGAGTAGGAGTCTTATGGTAGAAGGAAGGATTGGAATTCGGAAGTATCGGTTTCTCATAGACACTGGTGCTTCACGTTCAGTCATTCGGCCAAATGTCGCAAACAGCAATAATACTACTAATGTGAGCCTTTTCTCCCTGAAAACAGCCAGTGGAGAACTGATGCCCATAAAAGGACTCCGGACTTAGAATTTGAGCTCGGGTGTCAGTCATTCGTGCTTGAATTTTTGATAGCAAACATTACTGATGATTGCATTTTAGGTCTATATTTTCTACAGAAATTTTGATTTTCCATTAACATTAGCGGAGGAACTTTGTTGTATGGAAATGTGGAGATTCCTTTGTTAGGTGATAGTGAAGAAGGAAACAATCGAATGATGAAAATACTATTGACGGAGGATACAAATCTGCCTGCACAGTCCAAATCAATTATTTGGGGAAAGTTAGAGAATGTACATGAAAAGTCGGGAACGGCGCTAATCGAAGGAACGGAAGACAATTACGACGGAGTGGCTGTAGGGAAAACGCTGGTCATGATTGGTAAAGATCATCAGAGAGTACCTGTCAGTACCTTGGTTTGAGGGAGAAGCATCTACGAAGGGATAGTTACATTGCTAAATACCATACAATTGACCTAATTAAGAATTGCAACATTAACAACGTTTCTTTTACGCCCACTGAATCGGTCAACCCTCAAATTACCAGGCTTTTGACAGAAACCAAGGCGAACCTATCTGAAGAGCAGTATAGGAAAGCCAAAGAGTTGATAATGAAATTTGCAGACATCTTTCCATCTGATGAGTCAGAATGCGGAAGAACAGACATGGTACAACATAGGATCGATACTGGAATAAATAGACCGATTCGACAGCCACCACGACGCCTTCCTCTCGCAAAACAACAGGAGGCTACAGACCTGATAGAACAAATGAGACAGCAAGGGGTCATAAAGTCCTCTAATGGCCCTTGGTGTTCACCAATCGTCCTAGTAAAAAAAAGATGGATCCATGCGATTTTGTGTAGACTACAGAGCATTTAATGAAGTCACGCATAAAGATAGCTATCCACTCCCAAGAATAGACGATACCTTGGATACGCTTGCTGGATCACATATTTTTTCTACTCTTGATCTAAAGAGCGGATACTGGCAGGTGGGAATGCATCCTGAGGATAAAAAGAAAACGGCTTTCTCTGCTGGCAACGGTCTTTGGCAGTTCATTGTGATGCCTTTTGGTCTCTGTAATGCTCCCGCCACTTTTGAAAGATTGATGGAGCGCGTTTTACAGGGACTTCATTGGAACACGTGTCTTGTATACCTGGATGACATTATTGTCACTGGTAGGATGTTTGAAGAGCAAAATCTACATGAAGTTTTTGGACGGATCAGGAATGCGGGTATGAAAATCAATCCAAAGAAGTGCTCGTTTTTCAGGAAGAGTATCAAATATCTTGGCTACATAGTATCAGGGGACGGCATCAGCACTGATCCTGACAAGACTGAGGCAGTAAAACGTTGGCCTACACCATCCAATATTCGAGAACTAAGAAGTTTTTTAGGACTCTGTACGTACTATAGACGGTTTGTGCCAAATTTCTCCAATATATGTGCACCCCTTCATCGATTGACAGAACAAAAGAGGTCATTCAACTGGACACAGGAGTGTCAAGAGTCCTTTAAAATGTTAAAAGACACACTTGTCTCATCCTCCATACTTGCCTATCCGATACCAGGCATGACGTTCATTTTGGATACGGATTCAAGCAATACCGGAATAGGCGCCGTCCTTTCCCAAAAGATTGATGGAACGGAACGAGTCATCGCTTACTTCAGTCGAAGTTTGTCAAAGGCTGAAAGGAACTACTGTGTCACAAGACGTGAACTCCTGGCCGCCGTCGATGCAATAAAACATTTTCATAAGTACCTTTATGGGCAGAAATTTATTTTAAGGACAGATCACGCAGTAATACAATGGCTTTCTTTCTTTTAAGTGACCTGAAGGTCAGGTCGCTAGGTGGATCGAACGTCTGCAAACCTATGAATTTGAAATTCACCATCGAAAAGGACTAATTCATCAGAATGCTGATGCGCTATCTCGACGACCTTGCAAAACAGAATGCAAACAGTGTAAGAAAGCTGAGGAAAAGGAAGAGATAATCGATTGTCAACGTTTGAACCTGAATGTTTTAGGACCTTGATCTGATGAGAATATCCGAGAGGATCAGCTGAAAGATGAGGATCTGGCAATCGTTCTTGTTTGGAAGGAGAAGGGACAACGGCCAGATTGGCAACACATTGTTGAAAAAGGGGCTGCCATGAAGGCGTACTGGGCACAATGGTACTCAATGGTAGTGGAAAACGGTGTTCTTAAGCGAATGTGGGAATCTACTGATGGGACATCAACACGATTACAAATAGTTCTCCCAAAAGTTAGAATCCAAGAAGTACTCCAAGAGTTGCACAATGGTTGCACGGGTGGTCACTTGGGTATTAACAAGACGTTGGAGAAAGCGAGACAAAGGTTTTATTGGTGTCGGTACAAGAAAGACGTAGAGGATTGGTGCAGAAGATGTGATCGATGCAACCAAAGGCCCGCAACGTCGGATAAGGGGGACCCCTACAACAGTACAACGTAAGTGTTCCATTCGAAAGAATCGCACTGGGTATAGCTGGCCCGTTTCCTGAGACACTAAAAGGCAACAGATATATTCTAGTAATAATGGACTATTTTAGTAAATGGACTGAGGCTTTCGTGATACCAAACCAAGAAACCACAACAATAGTCGATATTTTAGTGGAACACTGGATTAGCCGCTTTGGTGTACCTATGGAACTACATTCAGATCAAGGACGCAACTTTGAATCCAAGCTATTCCAGGAGATTTGTAAAATCTTAAAAATTAAAAAGACTCGAACAACGCCACTTCGCCCTCAGTCAGATGGGGTGGTGGAACGCTTTAATCGCACATTGATACAACACTTGGCTAAGATGACAGTAGAACAGCAAAACGATTGGGATGACTACATTCCTCTATTCCTCATGTCTTATAGAGGAGCCGTTCATGCAACCACTGGTTATACGCCAGCCAAATTATTATTTTGTCGGGAACTTCGGCTGCCAGCAGACCTCTTATTCGGGTTGCCAGGAGAAAAACAAACGACAGCTAGCGAATACGTAACAGAACTTAGGGGGAGACTTGAGAGGGTTCATGCACTTGCACGGAGTAGGATAAAAAACAGTAGCGACCTCATGAAGACCAGATATGATAGAAGAGCCAATTCTACGGGTTTGTAGAGCATGATCTCGTTTGGCTGTACAACCCAAAGAGAAGGAAGGGAAGATGGACTAAATTACAAAAGGATTGGGAAGGTCCGTATCGGATTGTGAAGAGAATCAACGACGTGGTATACCGTATCCAGAGGGGTCCTCGAACTAAATGCAAGGTGGTACACGTCGATCGGTTGTATCGGTATTGTGGAGAGGAGAGAGGAACAGAGTCAGTTCGGGACGAAGAGACATAAGAAGGGGGCAGTGTAATGACCATGTTCTGTAGTGACTCTATGGTTGCGCACCAGCGCACGAGGATGGACTAAATGAACGGGGAGAGAGGAAGAGGAAGTGCGAGAAGATTGAGATTGGAACGGTTCTTGTTTTTGGTGATCTATGTTGATTAAACTTTGTATTATCTTTGTTCCCATACCTCGTTGAGTTGCCTCCTTTAAATTAAATGTTGTAACAATCTATATAACTATATATATATATATATAAATATATAAATATATATATATATATATATATATATATATATATATATATATATATATATAAATCTAATTTGTTTGTGAAAAATATTACTTATATATTAATTTTGTTTTTTTTATTCATTTAAAAAAGTTCATTGTTTGAGAACTACTTATAGTTGGCAAGAAAAAAACTGTGGATCTTTAAAAACTTAAAAATTTTGTAAATTGTAAATTTTGGCTCTTTCGACTCAAAAGGTTGCCGACCTCTGCTATAGACCACAAGGACTGAAAGGGGAACTAGTTAGGACAGGTTCACATCTAACTTTGCATTCACTTTCACCTATCCTATATCTGCTGGACCGTTGGGGCACTACACAAGATTTTTCAATCTTCTTTTTCCATTCTTATCTGTCATTTGTCTTTGATATGATTTCATTCGGATGTTCTTTCTGAAAATATTGAAGCCTGCCTGTTTGGACTACTTCGGGGGCCGATTTTGAGTTTGTGTTTCCACACAAACTGTCTTTGTAACATTGTTTCTTTTTTTTTTTTTTTTTTTTTTTTTTTTTGAGGATTTGAATTAGAGATTGACCCTATAATAGCAAATAGATTAATTAGATATTCCTTATGAGACATCAGTTAGGCCAGGTTTGCATCTAACTTTACATTCACTTTCACTTATTCTTTCTTCTGCTGGACTGCTGGGGCAACACACAAGATCTGTCAACCTTCTTTCTCCATTCTTCTCTGTCATTTTTGTTTGATAGAATTTAATTCTGATGTTATTTCTAAAAATATTGATACCAGCTATTTTTACCTGCCTGGACGGACCATTTCAGGGGCCGATTCTGAGTTTGTGTTTCCACACAAACTGTCTTTGTAACATTGTTTGTAAAATACTAACATTATTTCAAAATATATGATAATGTTCCAGGTGTTGAAGATTGTGTGCCTTCAATTACACTTAAAGCATGAGGCCTTGCTTTTCTTCAGTCTGAAATTATATTTTTTAAGGAAAATGCAGATGTTACTGCTCTCTACTTAATTAGCAGTTAAAATTATATCTCATCAATTATGTAGATGTCTCTCGGGCTTTTGTTTTATCAATAAAAAAAATATCAAGACGAATTTTTGCATTTGCATCCTGGACAGAATAACGGCCGATATTCATCTAGAAATAACTAAATATAGCTACAAATATTTACTGCACCCTCTCGCTGGCCAAAGACCCCGCAACGTTTTAGAACTGGTTCTGTTTTACATGCCTTTTACAAGTCACAACTTCGTGGATTCTAGACACGGATCTCAAAAACTTCTTGTACGATTTTACTAGAAATTTAACAGTAAATGTATAAAGCTGAGAAAATAGTTACTAGCTCCTTGGCCTCATTGGGAAAACTTTCGTTTGACTCTTTAAACTTTTCTAATTAAAAAGAAAAATAAATTTTAATTATATATATATATACGTACGATTGACGTAACTTTAATTAATAAAATGGCGTCTATTACGATAGGATATTGGAATGTAAAGTTATAAGTGTTAAAGCTTTAAGATTTGAAGCGGAAGAAGTGTGTTAAGTTTTAAAACAGGGTGGCCAACCTATGTCACGTGCGCTAAACGAAGAAAAAGCATGCCACTCGAAAAAATAATAATAACCGATATCTTGCTATAACCCTGCCATGCACACCACCATTCAAGGTGTGCAGAAGGTGCGCACTGACAGAAACCAGACACTGCACCAACCCCCTTTGAAACCGTAAACCATATCTTCTTTGAATGCCCCTCCCTAATCCACCTTAGGCAGACCCTACTTCCACTACAGCCCAACATAACCAACACCCTGTACGGCAGTGCTGAACGACTGAAGAGAACAGCTTTCTATTTTTCCTTTGCACAGTCTGCAAAAGAGCTCACAGCTCAGCAGCAATAAAGCTGGCTAGAAGAAGACAAAGGAAGAGAGCGAGTTCCGCCCAAGCTAGAGCCTATATGGAGAGACTGTGCTAAAGGCAAATGTTGTTTTATGCATTTGTTAAGTCCTGTAAATAAACATAGTTACACATCCTCATCCATGAACACCAAATCAGTCAGGCTGAGCCCATTTTTACTGTCTGGCACGACGTCCACAAACTCCAGCAACATTCGCCTAACCTCACCGCATTCTTCCTCCGACAGATCAACACCCTCATCTCCATGTATCCGATCAACCCGAGAATCACATGACGAGGCACTAGCTACAGGGACCACTGCATCACACGATGCAATAAGTTCCACCGGAAAGCAAGTGCCGATAACATTATTCTTCTGAACGTTGGAAGCTTAGGTGTCAATATTCATAACCCGATTAGGTACCCTTGGGTCATTTCTATTAACAACCATATTCAGTCTACTGCGCACTTCCTTTGACTGCTCTATAAGGCTTGTGATAAACGCAGGATCATTACCGTCTATTAAAAGTCTATTGTGTCACACAGGGCCGCCGCTACCTATTGTGCAATGTGTGCACTGCACGCAGGCGGCCGACTTTAGGGGGCGGCCAAATCATTATTCCAAGGTTACATTTTTTTTAATTATTAAATTTAACAAAATATTTTAAATAAATTCTAATTATTCCATTATTCTTTGAAAATAGAAACGATATTCGTATATAAGAAATTATTTTGAAAACGAGAACAAATAAAATATAGCAGCGGCCGAGGGATTCCCACGGGTTTTTTTCAAAAGCGCTACTCCTTTCTAGAATTAAATTTTCGCGGGTTGTTTGTAATTTTTGTTTTGAGTCCAATGGCCCACCCTGAAAGTAGATCTATTACTGGTAATTTAAAAAAAACATTTTCATTAGTGTGTGTGTGGGGGGGGGGGGCGTTAGTTCCTCTCATATGGATGGGTGAGAGAGCAACGTCCTAACAAAAAGGGGTGTTATGGAGTATGTGTGAAGCGACTGGTTGGTGGTTATACAGTGACGATGAAATCAACGTGCCTAGTGCAAATGTGAGACGATCTTAAGACATGGAACAGTAAAGACTTTATTTTTGCGAGCTAGATTTTGTTTAAATATCAGTTTATTTCATTACTATTAGATCTATATTTCGTCTGAAGTTAAATCGTGAATAATAACAGCTATATTGAGTTATTGTTCACAAAGAAGTTAGTTGAAGTTATTCAAAGTTTATTTATCAAAAAACATAAAACGCCTTTATCGGTTCATTTGTACTAGTTGTTTGGAGCTACAAGCCAACAACCGACCAACAACAAGGAGGGGGGAAGGCAGCAAAAACAAGGTTCAGACCCGTTGCCTACTTCAGCGGAAACCTGCCGCCCGCAACTAAAATTCTATCTCCAGGAATAACTTTTTACAACACTTAAAAATTATGTAGGCAACACAATTTCCCAAAAAAAAAACAACAACAACGTTTTAGTAAACTTTCATGGCATAACTTTGGATTCTATACACAGTGTTAAATTAATATAAATGAAAAATAAAACCTACAAAATTATGACTGTTTCTTTTCTTTTTTATTACATTCTTTAAGAACTCAATGACCTCACTGTCGAGGCCTACATCGCTCCTCTAGACTCCAATTTCTATTGTGGGCTTAAACGAAAAGGCTATCTAGGGAGTCGCCACCTGGGAATGTGAGAAACACTGCCTTACTCTGTTTTTTTACAAGTCATTGTTTAAGTGACTTGTACTTAGGATTATTTACTTTCTTTAAGCTCAACAAAAATATTCAGCGCTTAGTTGATTCATTTGTTGGATAAATGTATAGACAACTCTGAATCCGTGTATGTCAGATGATAGTGGATACAATGCACATCTCTCCAAAATACAATCGTGATGATTATCATGAAAGTGTACAGAACGTTGAAAAAGTTCCACTGTCAATGGCTTTTGTATTTCGAGCTTTTTTTTCGGATTATGCTTTATTTTACAATAACAAACAAGTTAACATATCAGAGTCCAGACCATATAACACTGTTGAGTAGTCAAAGTTCTCGAGAAATGGAATATAGATCATGATCATTTCCGCAGTTCATTGTAATATACCTGCCGCAGCTCATCAATTATAAATTCATCGTCACAAATACAGGAGCATAAGCTAGTAGTCTGAACGAGATAGGTTTTTTAAGTTTATCACAAAAAAAAACAAAACAATAAGATGTTAGATTTCTGTTGGCACTTATGTCCAAAATTGTTCTTAGTGCATGATTCATGATTCATAGTTGTACTGAGGGGTACAACAAATGTGCGAATATAAAAGGGAATGGCCTATAAAAATGGATTTTAATCCAATGCCACTTTTGGAACAGTGTCCAGCTCAGTCTTAATGAATTTTATTTTAAAAAAAAAAGGGAGGGGGGTGGCATTTTAAAATTTCGCACGCAGGCGGCCACAACCCTCGCGGCGGCCCTTGGTGTCACATATAATGGCTTTAGACTGTGCTGGTATGGTGGTACCTTCCGTTATCAAGACCCTCTTTATCTGTTCTTCTTCCATGTCGTTCCCCAGCAACGGAAATTCAAGATTTCCATATTGCACTGTGCCACCCACAATGTTCAAGGAGATTCCAAATAAGTGCATGAAGTCTAGTCCCAGAATACACTCACGTTCATAATATTGGCGACCAAGAATTCATGACTAAAAGGTTGATTTGATGTCTCAGTCTTTACAGTGATATTTCCTAAAACTTGCAAAAGTTCTTCACTAGCTATTTTTTAGAATAGCCTCTTAACTCACGTTATTCTCAATAGACTATGATAAATTATCGATTTCGATGCGCCAGTATCCAAAAGAAATCTACAAAAACGAACTCTTATTTTCCCTTGTACTCTCAGACTTCTATTTTTTCCTGAAATGATAAGCCTAGGGCTTGCTGTGAATCTCGCTGCCTGTCTCCGCCCCATGAGACCTGCTGAATCTAGCTTTCCTGGTTCTGAGATTGGATGTTGGCCTCGTCATTCATCTCTCTCTCTTGGTCTAGTTTCCACTACTTGTCCCCCGACTGAAATAGTTCGTTTTTGATGTGTCTTTAGCTGCCTCAAAAGATAATGCGTATATTAACGCATCGCTGTCCTCTTATTTTTTTACTTAATCTGATAGCCTTCTTCAATTCGGGGTCACGAACACCATTAATAAACGTGTTCGTTATGAGAACGTCTACGATCTCCTGTGTAAGGATCGGATAACCCTAGCGTACCATTCGTTCGATATCTGCCTTCGATCTGACACCAATTTCTATAGTGTCTCTCCTGGTTTGCTGCCGAGATTTCAATAGCCGTCTATAAATCTCCTTCATGTGTTCATCTCCAAATCGCAATTCCTTTGTTCTAACAATGGCCTCGTAATCTTGCTGGTCGTTAACTAACTGTAGCTATTCAGAAGACTTTCCTCGTAACGCTAACATTAGTTCAGTTGCTTATTTCTCGTTCGTACTCCAGTTGTTCACTTTAGCAGCCGCCTTAAATTGTCTTTTATAGACTGTACCATCAAAAATAGATGGCTTGACTTTACAAACAGGGTTACAACAATATTTTAGACCTTTCAATGTTCTGATGCAACGGCTACTTTTTATCTCTTCTGAAAGTGATAAATTTAATTTTTAAAATCAACTATGCAAGCATTTTTTGTTTTCATAAAATACACCATTTTTACAACTATTCACTATTAATAGTAACAAGCTCAGGAGGCTTTTTAGTAACGAAGATGGCCATTCACCATATTTATAACACATTTATGCAAGCGGTTTTGTCAAAAAATATTTTATTCTACACATGTATTGCTAAGTTATGAAAGTTCTGTCATACTATTACATTAACAAAACAATAGTTTCCATTTTTTCAAAGAGAAAAAAAAGTCTATTTCATATGTTTATAAGTGAAACAATGTAAAACAAGAATTAATAAGTAATCTTTCATATTATCGTATAGACACAATGTTAACTTGCTAGTATCTAGTACTGCGAATACAGTTATTTACAATGGTTTATTGAAATAAAAGGGAAGTTAACATAGGAAGTTGTTTATAAAGGGCAGTTAAATGTACATAGCAGGAATTTATCATCGTCGATTGAAAATGCGAATACTTTAGAGATTATTATTATTGTCCCTTTACTTATATTAAAATTGCTTTGCTTGGTCTCTAGCTTGTAGCAGACTGCGGCTGCAAAGAGACACAATAAGGCGCATTAGCACATCGTATTAAGACAATCAATCAGAAAAACTAATTTCAGTCTTAATCAATACTTGTTGAATTAGTGGGGAACTGATATCAGGGAGATAACAAAATAACACGGACTATTATCAAGGGAGAATAATCTGTATATGAAATAATGTTCACTAGTCACAGTGTAATTAATAACATCCCATAAACTAATAGGGTGAAAGGAAAGGGGAGATCAACGAGTGATGCTCTCTGTTACTTAACACACACATACATACACACATATATATCCTCTTTCGTTGTCGAAGATGAGCACATTTCTCATTTCCCATGGACTCGAAGATGACTGTAAAGTCCAATCCTCGCTTTAAAAAGCCGGCCGCATACGTGGCATAAGTAGGTTTGGTCAGTTGCATATAGGCCTTCTTCTTCTCTCAGCTTTATGTTGGTTCGGCGCTCTATCGCCCTGGCGATACATGCATACATACATATCTAGTTGAGACCACAGGCGGATTCAGATGTGGGGATAGCTTGTCCGCCAAAATGACTTTTTTTTCTTGCCGAAGGTTGAGTAACACTGCCTTTTTAAAATTCTCACATATATTTTTGCTGCATATGTGCGTTTATTGTTAGTGTTTGGAAAAAATCGCACCCCCCCCCCACTCAAAAGTTATGGATCCGCTAATGGTTGAGACAAGGTCTTCCCAGTACTCCACACTATCATGTAGAAAAATGCGGGTACACCATACACATATGTAACTTAGTGAAAATGAGTTTTAGATGTCAGAAAAATACATTTCGGCAGTTAAGAATTAAAAAAAAACGCCTAGCATCGAGGGTTCGTTGGGGGTTCTTACAGCACTAAATTAAGTTAGGGTTTAGAAAAAAAACCTAACCCTAACCCAAACACTCGTCACTCAAAACTTTTGGATCCGCCGCCTTAGTTGGGGGGGGGGGGGGGGGTAAGCTCTAATCTCTCTAAAAGTTTGGGGTGGGGGATTAAACTGAAATATCATCGGCTACGCTCATGAAATTTTGTGACTGAATTTTTTAATATTTATTTTTTCGTATAACTTCTTTGGCAACTCTGAGGGAATCGATGGTTTAAGTTTAACTTCAAAATCTCCTCTCCAATAAAAAACAAGGTTACAAAGACAGTTTGTGTGGAAACTCAAACTCAGAATCGGCCCTCAAATCGGTCCACACAGGCAGGTAAAAAGACTGGTTTCAATATTTTCAGAAAGAATGTCAGAATGAAATTCTATCAAAGGCAAATGACAGAGAACAATGAAGAAAGAAGGTGACAGATCTTGTTTGGTGCCCCAACTGTCCAGCAGACCATGGGATAGGTGAAAGTAAAGGTGAAGTTAGATGTGAACCTGGACTAACTGATTTCATATAATGATTATCTTATTGATCTGATTGTTTTGTATAGTGTCAATCTCTTATTCAAAGCCTCATTAAAAAAAAACATTTCGTAAAAAAGAAATATAAAATAATCCTTAGTTAAGTGAGTTTTAGGTATGGTTGTACTCTGTAGTTCACGCGGTAATATGAAAAAGTACTTATTAATTGTTGTTTTAAATTCTGTTTCAATTATATGTATATTAAAATAGATTTTGTTTTCTCTTTGAAAAAATTAGTAACCTTTGTTTTGTGAATGTAGTAGTTAGTAGGACATAACTTACATAACTTAGAAATATATTTGTAAAAAAAATAAATTGACAAAAAATCTAAAACCGTTTGCATAAATGTGTTTAAAATATCGTAAATAGTCATTTCCAATACTAAATAGCCTCCTGTGTTTGTTACTATTAATAGTGAGTAGAGTAAAAATGGTGTATTTTTATGAAAAAACTGCTTGCATAGTTGATTTTAAAAATTAAACTCTTCACTTTCAAAAAAGAAAAAAAGTAGCCGTTGTATCAGAACTTTGAAAGGTCTACAATATCATGATGTCGGATTTTCAATACCTTTTCTAGTTTACGAGATCTAAACGGGACGGACGGACGGACAGACATTCCACACAAAAATAATAGCGTCTTTCACCCTTTCCAGGGCCGCTAAAAATAAAGTAAAACAACAGTCGCAAACTTTCATTTTGGATTGGGTGTTGAACTCCAAATCATTCCTTCTCCTGGTTACAAGTCCCTTCACTGTATCGTTCTATCTTCTTTTTTCTTACTAATATTAACAATTTTGGAAAATCCCAAGTAACAATCAAATCATTTGTTGACACTATTTATTAAAGCCTGCAATGAATTATGTCAACACATTCGCCATTACAAGCAGCAAGCCTATGGCTCGTTGTATCAATTAGATGTGTTAACCAGCGTTTCTCATACTGTGTTAATAAAAAGTGAAAGCGAAAGTATTCCATTTATTTTTAAATGGATTGAAAAAAAAAGGATATAATGTCATGTAGTTTAAATGTGATTCTATCTTCTCTTATAATTTACAGACGTTACTTCAAAGAAGAAATCACATTTAAATCGTGGATATCCCGCACGATTTAGTACTGGCCATAACTTCATCCTTCTTTATTTGATTAAATTTGTAGCTATGGCGAATAGAGTGCTAAGGATTCATTTCTGAAGCTCAAGATGCATAAACGCAAGCAAAATATAAAAATAGATTAAAACTAAACAAAAATTATATAAAGGAAAGTAATACACAATTTAGTGTTATATATCTAAATGCTCCAGAATTTATTTTCCCTTTTTCTATCTAAATAATCATAATGAATTAAATACCACTAAATAATTAACTAATAGTTATTGTTTGGTTAATTCTTATGTTATTATTGGCGATATATAAGTATATAATTGTGCACATTTTCAATTAATCCGAGAATGGTACATGGGAGATTTGTACCAGACAGACCGACAAATAGACAGATTGCATATAAGCTTTGTAAACAAAATAGTCCATCTCACTCCTTTTCACTTTAATTAATTTACATGCGTTCTTTTTGCTATGAGAAAAAGTGCGTTGCATATGCTGTCGGGTTCATTTTATTATAGCTTGCTTGTTCTTTGCTTTGGCTTGGCTTGTTAGGGGGGTACTTGCAATTATTGCTATTAAGAACAATTACTATTAAGAACAATTTCTATTAAACACACTTCAACTTCAATGGAAATATAGATAATCATTTAATATTCGATTGAGCACAATAATGACAGCCACTCTCAAGAAATATATGTACATAAACATCAGTCCAAAAAAAAAAAAAGAAAGTCTACCAATATCAATCTTATCCCACAAGGAAATACTCACATTCAAGACCATCCCGTGTAGACTGTTCACATTCATGTCTGGGGGGAAATAAACAAAAGGGATACAACTCTTTCATATGTAAATAGTAACTAAAAGAAGTAACACATTCACTCTCACCATACCTGACATATGCCATGAGAAGGAACTTATGAAGATCAGAACAAAGTTAAATCGATTGATGCATGGGATCCACTTTTCCAGGTCTAGAAGATTCCTCATCGCTCAACCTGAACATATTAGTTGGTTGTTTTTTGTTTGTGTGTGTGTGTGTGTTTGTGTGTGTGTGTTTGTGTGTGTGTGTGTGTTTGTATGTGTGTGTGTGTGTGTGTGTGGAAAACCTGATTCCTTTCCACTATCATCAATTTGAAGTACTTTTCTTACGTCTAAAAGAATTGTCTGCGAAAAGTTACATCCTAAGAAAAAAACATGCTAGACGAGCTAGATCAAGGAACATACATTACATCACGATTCACAGCATATAATAAATATAAAGCTAAAAAAATCGAATATTGGGTTAAGATAATGAGTGTTAAAACACCTACATAGCATAAACAAAAACAAAAAAAAGGGGGGGGGGTCGAACGACTGGCTTTACAAGTCAAAGTTTGAGAAACACTGCGCTCTTCTATGCTAGCCCAGTAATACTGTCAGTCATAACGTTTTAAAACAAAACAGCTGACATCTCTGAAGTGAGCGCCAATTGACATCCTCGTTCAGAACGTTGGGAACAGACTACACTTATCTCTAAAACAAAGGAAACTTGATTTTTAATATTGCGAAAGCATGAAGTATTTTTGGTACACAATGAGCATTCAACTGATTGTCCAGTGTAAGTATCATATAAAATAGAAAAAAAAAATACTTTAAAAACATAGCTTATTTTGAGTGCAATTGTATCAACTATTTTAAATCAATCATGTCATTAAGTTTAATTGTTATATACTAACAACAACAAAAATTAAGCTATCGTAAATATTTGTACTAATTGTTTTAAGCGCAACTTTCATGCTTATAGCATTCTCAATATGCAATGATTGAATCACTTTTGTGGACCAGAAAGATGTAGAAGGTGTCCGTGGTGTCTTTTTAAACGCTTTTTTTTTTGTATGATAATGTGCTCGAGTCTGAATTCCACTCGTGTTAGCAACTGAACTATTCAAGTACAAGAGAGCGTTGTATATAGGATGTCAGTTATGATCACAAAATAAACATCGACTCAATTTTCTCTTCACACTAAGAATGGCTTAATTTACTTTATTTATGTTATCTCGAACTTTAAAAAAATATGAAATATAAAAACTAATGGATGATATTTTGTGCGTTTTGCACAGCACACCTGTCATATGTGAGGGGTAGAGCATGTCAATACCGTGCCTCAAGGATAAATCTGATATATGTTAGATAGCTAGTTTTGTTAGTTGGGTTACGCAATTTGATGTACTGACATTGAACGGATATTTTAGAATGACGACATAGACTTTGGGGTTAGAGGTTAAGATTGACGTTTAGAAATCAGTTACCGCTAGACTCTAGAGGGGATAACATCGTTCTATAGTGACTGTGGCCCATTCTGTGATAAACGTTTGCTTGAAGTTCACCTTGAGTCAACTTGGTCATTGAGTCTGTGTTCCTGTTTAGTACCTTATCTATATTTGTGACGGTGTGCATGAAGAATTCGCGGATTGAAATACATCAAACAAGGTTACGCACGCACTTTGTCTAATTAAGTATCTTCTAGAAATACTTCAGCTACATCTGACTTACACATGCATCCGTTACAAATATCATATTTCGCAATTAGAATTTATATAGACCAAACCTTTATTACAAGTTTTCTTAGAGGGGATTTTGACATTACTAAATATAGTATAAAGCAGGGGTAGCCAAACTATGATCGCGGACCACATGCGGCACGCCAGAGAATTTTATGCGGCCCTCGGACACCTAAATACACTAGTATCCTCAAATTATATATATATATGTATATATAAATGCATATGTTTAAAAATGATTTTATTATTTATATTTATAATTTTTTAAACTTCTGTCTACTGTTTATATTTTTATCATATTTCTAATTATGTATTATAATCATGAAGAGGCTAAAAAAATCATTCTTTATAATTCTAAAATATTTAAATTTTTCTAACTGGCAATTGATTATTACATTCGAATTGCCTTATCATTCAACCAGAAGCTGTCTTCGCTTTGTTTTAAAGCTGTGTAAAGAAAAAAAAAGCATAATATTTAAATAAATATGTCTCCTGACCAGAAAAAAGAATTTTGATTACAATTTAGAGCGGCGACCTTTAAAGGGGACTAATTCAGCTTATATCACTACTTTAGACAAATACAACTTCTTTCCCTTGTTCGAGATATCAAACATACAAAAATTACCAATAGTTAATTAAGCTTTGTAGAACTAGAATGAATAAATGTTTAACTCTAGTGCAATGGCTTGTTTGCACATGATATGTATTATGGCCTCCTTTAGTCGTAAAATAACTAAGGATCAACTCAAGGAAAGCAGATGAATGCTTGGAACGATGTCACCTACTCAGCAGTTCCGCCCATAGCACGTAGCTAATCTATACAAAAGAACGGTAAATGTCGAAACAGCTTTCCCTTATTTATAAGAAAACAAGTGCATACAGGTTTTGACATTTTCCTGTGCTGAAAGATGTTACGTTTCTAGTGTCTGAAAAAAAAAGACTTAGTTCAATTTCACGATGATTTGTGATTTTTGATTTGAGGCACATCGGCACAATTTAGGCCATGTCGTGCCTGCAGTCCCTTAAGGATCCCTCTCTCTCTAAACAACAAGGGCCAGATTCTATACAGTCATATCATTAAAATCAAGGTCTATTCACAGTTAAAATAGTAAAGGTAGTAAAAATTTAAATATTTGGTAAAAATCTAATGTAAATAGTGCATGTTCACAAATTCATAAATCAGATCTTCGTAGATAGCCCCACTTCCCGGATAAAGCCCAGTACCTTCCCAGGGTCGACATTATCAAATAGTGTTTTTAAATTAGTGGCTCTAAAATATTTCGCCCTGACATCCTGGTATCTGGGGCAATCAACGAGGATATGTTCCACGGTGAGGCGAGAGTCACAGTACTCACAAAGTGGGGGCTCCTCTCTCTTCAGTACAAAAGAGTGCGTGATGTTGGTGTGGCCAATCCTAAGTCTGGACATGGTCGTGCTACCACGCCTTGTCAGACCCTTAGATGTGAGCCGCCACCTGACATCTGCCACAATCTGCCTGAGTTTACTGTGAGTCTCAGCCTCCCATCGGTTCTGCCACTCTCGATAGGTGGCAGAGGCAATACTTTGTCTCAGGTCCGAGTAGGGAATTTGGGTTCCTGACACCGCATGATTTAGGGCTCTCTTTGCTTCTCTGTCTGCGGCTTCGTTTCCCTCAATGCCAACATGGGAGGGGACCCAGATGAAGGTGACATCCCTACGGTCGGCTGTTATTTGGTCCAACAGCTTCAGGCTCTTATGTACCAATGGGATGTCAGTCTTCAACCGCCCCAAAGCTTGCAATGCAGATTTGGAGTCGGAGCAGATTATAAATTTCCTCCTTTCTGATGCTTTTACGGCCATAAGTACAAGCAATATTGCGTGCAATTCGGCCGTAAAGATGGAGCAGCCATCGGGGAGTCTACGGGAGATTGTTTTGTTCCGAAAGGAGCAGGCACACCCGACCTTTCCCTCCATTTTGGATCCGTCTGTGTAGATGGTGCCACAATCTCCGTAGCTCTCCTGCAGTTCCCTAAAGTGGACTTGTAGTATGCTTGGGTCTGTATTTTCTTTTTTGAAATTAAGGAGGGATAAATTTAATTTGGCTTTATTCATTAGCCAAGGAGGGTTCTGAGGGGTTTCTATTTTAGAGATTCGGTCAATGGGTGGGGTTAAATTTTGGATGGGTTCTCTCATTCGAAGGCCCAACGGCTGTATGACGTTAGGCCTTCGATTGTATAATTCTACCTCTGTGGGGTTAAATATGGAGTCAAAAGCAGGGTTCGTGGGGTTGGATTTTAGCTTGACTATATACTGCATTGCAAGCTTCTTCATTCTTATATCCATGGGGAGTTCTCCAGCCTTTACATGGAGACTTGGGATAGGTGATGTACGAAACGCGCCGAGACAGACAACGCAGGGCAGCATTTTGTATTGGTTCCAGTATTTTTAGGTACGACTTCCTTGCTGCTCCATATATTATGGATCCATAGTCTAGCTTGGATCGAATTAGACTCCGATAGAGCAGCAGCAAGGTATCTCTGTCAGCTCCCCAGTCCGTATGGCTTAGTACTCTTAGTATGTTTAATGACTTTTGGCATTTCTTCTTAAGTTCCTTAATGTGGGGGAGAAAATAAAATTTGGAATCTAAGGTGAGGCCTAAAAATTTTGTAGTTTTCACGACAGGGATCTTCTTTTTGTGTATAAATAGTTCAGGGTCTGGGTGGAGTCCCTTTAGATCACAAAAATGCATACTAACTGTTTTGGAGTCTGAGAATTTGAAACCATTATAGTTTGCCCAACCCTGAATTTTGTTTAAACATAACTGTAATTTTCTTTCTAAGTTGTTCATGTTTTTCCCATAAGTAAGAATGACAAAGTCATCAACATACAAAGAGCACTTTATGCCAGGGGACAGCGCATTTATGCTGCCCTGGGGTACACCCATTTCCTGGTCATGAGTGTCAGAAGCGGAGTTGCCCACTCGAACCTGAAATTTTTGATCTTACAGTAATTCCTCCACAAAACGGTGGAAGTGTCCCTTAAGCCCCATAAGCGCCAGGTCACGTAGAATGCCATGTTTCCAGGTTGTGTCATAGGCCTTTTCTATATCGAAGAATACAGCTACTAGATGTTCTCTTCTGAGTAATGCATTTCTAATATAAGCTTCCAGCCTTACCAGGTGGTCAGTTGTTGTCCGCCCCTGCCAGAATCCGCACTGGTAGTTTGAGATCACTTTATTCCTTTCCAGGTACCTGAGAGAGAGAGATGAACTCCAATTGGTGACAAGGCAGGGAGACCTAGGTCTCCCGTAGTGCCCTGGTAAGGAACTCTGCTGTTTGGCGTAGTGCCTCATAGCTTCGTACAAACATACTGAACCACTAGATACGTCTTTCCGCAGCTCGCGGAGCTGTGGACACTCTTGCAAGACGTGCGCCGCCCTCTCTTCTGATTCCCCGCAGTGTCGGCAACGGGCATCAAAATTTGGCCGGAACCGGGCGAAGTACGCACCTATGGGGCAGTGTCCCGTGCGCCACTGCGCTATTGTTGTTTGTTCCGACCTTTTTAGCCTCCACCACGGGTCCTCTCGATTTGGGCGACGCATGTGCTGCCAGACTCCCCTGGCAGTGTTAGAGTCATCCCAGGATTTAAATCACTTTTCATGTACCCACTCTCGTATTACTGTCGTATCCTGTTGAAACGTACTTGGTGCCTCAAAAGTGGGCACGGCCAGCGCTCCTTCTCTTGCTAGAGCATCAGCCACGGCATTGCCCCTCACGCGGCAGTGCGAGGGCACCCACTGCATAACGATGACAGCTCCAATAAGTAGGCGGATGTTATTTGCGGCGCCTAATGCCTCTTCCACCAATTTTGACTTTCCCCCCTAAGCCAGCCATGGCTTGGAGGCAGGACTGGGAATCGGTAACCATTACAACGGTAGTCGCAACGGTTATCTTTTCACGTAACTTTTGGAGCACGAAATTTAGGGTATTTGTAATCGCCGTTAATTCAGCATCAAAGCTGCATGCAGCGAGTTTCCAGGTACCAGACCAGCCTACTGTTAATCATTCTTTCCATGGTTTTGCAGATGCAGCTTGTTAGTGCTATTGGTCGATAGTTAGCTGGGTCAGAGCCGTCTCTTCCCGGCTTAGGTATCGGTATAACTGTGGCTTTCCTCCAGCTGTTTGGGAAAGCGCCTGTTTGCCACACACAGTTATAGACCCCTAGCAGGACTGCCAATGAGGGTTCGGGAAGGTGCTTGAGGAACTGGTAATGGATTTCGTCTTCTCCAGGCGCTGTGTCATGTGACTTGTCCAGCGATTCCCTCAGTTCCTCAAGTGAGAACGGTTTGTTGTAGTCTTCATTGTTCTCTGACCTGAAATCAATGGGGTGTCTTTCCTCCCTGGTTTTGACTTTTTGGAACTCTGTCGTGTAGTGTGCATTGGATGATTTTTCTGCTATTGAGGATGCAAGGCAGTCAGCTATTTCTCTGGGGGACGCGACAGTTCGTCCTTGGTTTTTCAAATGCCCTATTGCATTTGATTCTTTCCCTTTGATTCGCCTTACTGCCTTCCAAACCGCTCTAGCAGAAGTTTTGGCATCCAGACTGCCGACAAAACTTCTCCAGGAATTCCTTTTGGCTGACCGTACGGTTTGTCTAGCCTTTGCATTAGCTATCCTGAATAGCTTTAGGATTTCCTGGGAAGGATTCTTTATAAATGCAGCCAGTCGTTTTTTCCTATCACCAAAAGCACTTTTGCAAGCTGTATCAAACCATGGTTTGCTAGGCCGTTTTGGATTTGCAGAGGTTAGGGGTACAACTTTCCTGGCTATACTTAGTAGCTTGCTAGCAAAGGTATCAGCTGGGTTCTGTTCATGGAGGATATTTTCTGTGATATCCTCGGAGCATCTTTTTTGGAATTGTTCCCAATCGGCCTTATTCAGTTTCCACCGCTGAGGTCGTCCCAATGAAGGGAGATTGTTAGTAATGATGATTGGGACGTAATCACTTCCCCTTAGATCATTGCTAACTGACCATTTAAAATCGTCCAGAAGTCCGGGGACGCATACGGTGAGGTCAATGCAAGTGAGTGCTGGGTGCAAGTAGGTAGGTGATGCATCATTAAGTATGCATAAATCATGTTGGAGGAAGCTGATGCAATCTTTCAGAAATGTTTCCTGTAAGCAGACAGTTACAGGAGTCTCAGAATCCATCAGTAGCTGCATTTCCTCGTAATTGGCATTGAGGCCTCTACAATTCCACTGTACAATTCTGGAATCCATGGCTTATTCTAGATGACCTACTTGGAGCTATTTGGCCTTGGGAGGCCCCCGGAGGGGTTTCCCTTTATTCCAGTGACCTTGGTATTTTTATTCTTGGGTTTGGATGGAGAAGAGGACAACCCCCTATTGGGGGAAGTCTTTCTCTCTGGAGAGGGGAGATCCCTCTGGTTAGAGCGGAGGTCATTTCCTCCTCTCTCGCCTCGGGCATCCTCTTCGCTTTTATTTCTCCCCTTAGGGAGTTGGTCAACCTCTAATTCGGTAGAGGTTGGGGTGTCTGGCTGGGTTCTCTGAAGAGAACCTGTGTCAGACATGATGTCTCCGGGTTCTCCCGGAGTATTGGTTTTGATATGCTGCTCAGTCTCCATGCTCTAATCAGCGAGCACAGAGAACCTGTTCTTTAGCATGACAACAGGGCTTTCTTGTTTCTTCAGAGGTGTGTTCTTTGGCGGTGTTTTCTTCTGATTTGGAGGAGAAGGAGGGGGTGGTGGGGTCAATGTGTCCGTCTGTGTGGCTATGGATCTTCCTATCTTAGCAACAGCCTGGGCGTAGGTCTTTGTCAAGCCGAATTGGCCTTTGGGTAGGGCCAGTACAGCCGATTTCGCCTGGCTGAAGGTACATCCATTTCTTGCCTTGTACTCCTGCAAGGAACCTCCTGTTTCCACACAGGGCAGTCCTTGGAGTAGGCTGAGTGGCCAGCTTGACAGTTTTGGCACTTGAATTGGGCTGTGCAGCCCTTGTCCTCATGACCCTCTCCAGCACATCTGGCACACACGGTGTTCCTCTTGCAGACTGCCGCGCCGTGTCCATAACCCTGGCACTTGAAGCACCTCATGGGTCTAGGTATATAGGGCCTCACTGGAACTCGTAGGTATCCTGCCTTCACATACTCTGGCGGTATCCTAGTTCCGAATGTGAGGATAATAGTGGCGGTTTTGACCTCCTCACCATCCCTGCGCCTGGTAATGCGCCGGGCATGGGTGACTCCTTCGATGCCCTCCACTATTTCCTTCTCGGAACATTCCAGTAGGTCCCTAGAGCTGATTACACCTCTGCTGGTGTTCAGACTCTTGTGTGGCATGACTTCCACTGGAGATCACAGAGTCTTCTGCATCTTAAAACCCCATCAGAGTGTGTATTGATATCTACTTCTACAAGAAGTTCCATTGATTTGTGTAGCTTAGACACACTCTTGGGCTCTCCCACTACTGACTTGAGTCCCTTATAGATAAGGAAAGGGCTCAGCTTTGTCAGACTTTTCCCCTCCTCTGTGCACCTGACCACCAAAAATGATGGCCAGGTAGTACAGCTTTTTGTGGCCTCCTCCTTTTTTGCCTCAATGCGGCGTCTCTTGCCCAGACTTAAATCTGGGGCAAGTAGTTTGTTGGATTTTTTTGTCCATGTATATTCTTGTTAATTCGGCACCTGTGCTCCCCACCCGCCATCGAGTCCAACAAAGGGACGGGCCATTCGGAAGTCCAGAATGAGCCCGCCAGGGCTACGCAGGTGCTATACTCAGTCAGCATCTGCATCGGATATGTGTACGATACAGCAGCTCCCTGATTGACCCTCCAGCCACCGCTCTCCAACATAGGTCGAAGACCTATGCTGGTAGCTCGGCATGATCAGCCAATTGACCCAGAGCGGGCCATCTGGTCCTCAGGTCTAGGGGAACTTGGAGCCAAAGTATTGTGTTGTGGTGGTTTATCCTCAGATAGCCATCACACAAACACCAGGATCTCTTTATCCCCCCTTACCCGTCGCAGTCCACGCCAAACGGACTCGTCTAGGACGTAGTGAGATATTTAGAGATAAGGAGACAGAGTGATGATCAATAAAAGCAGACTTAGGAAAAGAGGAGGCAGACACAATGATAGAAAAGAAGTAGGGCACTTTTGAGATCCAAAAGTGCTAAGGAAAGAGGAGCGCAGTTTAACGTCATGTCTCGGGACGATCAATTTCACGAAAGATATTGAGACTCCAATAACATGGAACCAGTTTGAAATTTAGTGCAGAAGCTTGTCAGATTCATATGACGTACATTTGGAGTTGCTTTACCATTAAGTAAATGATGGCTTAACATAAACTCCATCAGTTTATCTGCAAAATCAGTGATGCTCAAAATACGGCCCGCGGGCCACATCCGGCACGCGACTTGGTTCTATCCGGCCCACCGAAGTGTCAGATGAAAATGTAGAAAATCCTCCCCCTTTTCATAAAAAAGGTTGAAAAGTGCATCTTTTCCTAGTTTAGGGTCCTCACTATTAACATTTAGGCCTAACATTTGTGCGTTTCTGAATTGGACTCTGAATGTAGAATCTACAAGGAAAAGTGAACGGATCATTACTTTTGGTGGAACATGATAAGAAGCCGATATATGTAATTTGTAAAGATTTAAATAAACAGCAATATTTATAGTGGCATTATGGAATACATATGAATTCATTTTTGGTTTGAGCTGCGAATAAAAATTAGTTAAACTACACCTAGATAGAGGATCGATGAGAATATTCGAATATTTATCAAAAAGAGACCAAAAAAATGAGTCGGTAGTAAAACTAACTACAATGTTTCTTAAATTTTAAGTAGAGAAAAGAAGCCATTTTCTGACGCTTAAATAAAAAAAGATAAACTTCCAAAGTCACATTAATTAATATAAGTTTCTAATCAAATTGTTTCAGGTTAATTTCATTTCATTTTTATACCTTTTCGGTCATATGGCCCGCGACACGAGCGTTTGAAATTAAAATTTCCCGCAGGTCGAATTAAGTTCGGCATCACTGTGCTAAATTTTTATGAATCTTATTTCTAAGAGCAGCATTTCCACACTTTAAAACTTTGCTGCTAAACTTTTGACTTTATTTAGGTACGCATTCATCTGCAAACAAGTTTTTGTTTTCTAGTTTTTAAAATAAACAAGTGTAAGTCCTGGTCAAGGCTGACTGACTGTAAAATTAGTGCAATAAATTGCGGTCTCTCATTCCACAAGCATTTTTTTTTTCGCAGCCATGCCCACCCTTGTTATAGTATGTTCTGTAGAGTGTCAAAGTCCGCCTATATATGGGGGTTACTGAGTACTAAGTAGATTATCAAATAAACTAAAACAAAATAATACATCCAATATAGATTATCTACTATATATCTACCATAGAAAAAAGACTTTCCTACTAAACAACTCTCGACTAACCTAAACTATAGTCTTTAGTTACCATCTCTCTCTCTCTCTCTCTCTCTCTCTCTCTCTCTCTCAGGGTCTCTCTCGTACATTACTTGCTGTCCTGTACACAACTTCCTCTCTCAGTTTCCAGAACACAACTAGCTCTGACACGCATTCACGTGGACCTGTTCACCAAAATCTCGTGCAAGCCAGGCTAGAGTGAAACAATAAATTAAATTTAGCCCTACCATTACAATAACAAACACAGTTTGTAACATGAGCAGGCGATTTTGAAGTTGCATTTGATAAAATACTGCAGTTTATGACACACAAATATTTATTTCACTTACATTTAGCGAGAAACATAAAATAATTTATATACTCAAAGCTCCATGGGCGTAGCTAGAATTTTTATGAAGGGGGGGGGGATTTTTTTCTCTCCCCCACACACAATATATATATATATATATATATATATATATATATATATATATATATATATATATATATATATATATATAATTTATATATGTATGTGTGTGTGTGTGCACGCATATAATTTTTATTACATTCTGACCCTCCATTCTTTCGGAAAACGTTTATTGTACCCTGGAATGTGTTCTTCCTGGAGTTAGTGTCAAAATTGTACACATCCTGGGGGTCTGGGCGAACGCTGTGATCTCCCCCTTTGGGGTTCGGGGCGGAGTTTTCATCCTCAAAACTATCTGTAGGGGGGATTTTAAATTCAAAACCATCTGAAGGAGGAGGTTTCAACTTAAAACCCTCCTTGGCTACACTTATAGAATTTTGAGTGTGTAATTTCCTTTTTGTTTTATTTAAGAGGTGATTTTTTGCTTCAAAGCCAGCTGAAAGGGGGTTTTAAAGTGAAACAAATCTTTAGCGGTTTTAAATATTTAAAGCTCTCTGGAGAAGGATTGTTGAAATTCAAAACCCCTCTTGGCTACTCTCATTGAATTTTGAGTGTGTAATTTGCTTTTTTATATTAAAGAGGTGGTTATTAGCTTCAACCACCGCTGAAATGGTTTTTTTTAAAAAAACAAAGCCCCTCTTAACTCCGCTCATAGAATCTGGTGACTGATGTCACACAGAGGGCCCGTCTCTACGGTAACCAAAATGGCCGGCTTGTTGAATCGACATTTTGCTAAAATCAGCAAGCTCGAACAGAAGTCTGCCATGTCCAAAGCCCACAACAAATAACGTAAATGACTCGAGAGGGAGCCAGATGAGCCGGAAAGCCAAGCAACGTGCAAAGCGCCCTTCTGTCGTGCTGAGCTGGACAGAGCGATAGCTAAGTGTAAAAATCGAAAAGCTCCGGGGCCAGACATGTTTACCCCTGAGATGGTAAAACACCTTGGGGGCATTGCAAGAGGTAAACTCCTGGAGTTTATGAATCGAACCTGGGCAGAGTCCAGACTGCTCGGGGCCTGGAAGAGTGCTATCATTGTGCCAGTCCTTAAGAAGGGAAAAGACGCGACTAACGTGGAGTCCTACAGACCCATTTCACTAACCTCAACTCTTGGCAAAGTTGCTGAGCGAATAGTTAACGAGCGGCTAGTGTGGTTCTTTGAGAGTGCCGGTATCCTGGCGCCAGAGCAGGCCGGCTTTAGGGCAGGCTTGAGCCCGATCGACCAGGTCACAATATTCGCACAGGAGGTGGCCGACGGGTTCCAGAGGTCCGAAAGCACATATGCAGTGTTCATAGACCTAAAACAGGCTTACGACCGTGTGTGGAAGCAGGGCCGCTATCTTAAGTTAAGCGGGGCAAGATATACTATTGGATACAATCCTTTCTGTCTGGGAGGAGCACACGTACAAAATACCAGCACTCCCTTAGCAAGCCAAAACAACAACTCAATGACCTGCCTCAGGGCTCCGCCCTGTCCTGTACACTTTTCATAGCCTTTCTTAATGATTTGCCCAGCTCACTACGGTGCAAAAAAACTTTTTTATTCTGATGACATTGTTCTCTGGTCAACCGGGAAGAAAGCCGACCAAATTCAGACCTCCATACCATCTCCTCGTATTGCGACCAATGGCAGATTTTGATAAACATTGCCAAAACGACCTGGTCCCCGTTCAGCCTAGGGATCGACATTCTTAAGGCTCTATTTGAGCTTCAACTCTGTGGGCTGCTACTCCAACGTGAAAACACGCCAAAATATCTAGGGGTGACCCTGGATAGAAAGCTGACAATGCTCCAGCACGTCCAGGAAGTTGAAAGAAAAACCTCGGAGAAGTTAGCGTTACTAAGAAAGCCGGCCAGCACAAAGTGGGGTGCCAAAGTTGACATACTACGCACATTGTACTTAGGGGCAGTCAGATCACAAATTGAGTACAGCTATACAGTTCAAGTATACGTTAGTAAAACTGCCCTCGAATCACTCGACCGAGTACAAGCACAGGCCCTACGGTTCATTTGTGGCACCTTTCGGACAAGCCCAACAAACGCTGCTGAAATCTTAACAAACGTGGCACCCTTACATCTTAGGATGGAGAGGGCAGTACTTACGGCCTACGAGCGCTACAAAAGGGGCGACTCTAGGCTACCCACCTCAATTTTAGTGCGACAGTGGAGAGAGAGTAACCGCATTAAAATGCGATCGTTCCTCCATTTTGCGGCCAATTTGTCTAAATCAGTTGGGCTCTCCACTGATAGAATCCCTATTAGGAGAATTAGTACATGTCCTCCGTGGAGGAGATTGCCGGCCCTACAAATAAACATGTCCCTTATAGGGCAAGAGGGAGCCACCAAGAGGCGACTAACACCTGCCATTCTCCAAAACTTGGCATCCATAAC
The DNA here is from genome assembly GCF_947242115.1 of Biomphalaria glabrata. Classification (NCBI taxonomy): domain Eukaryota; kingdom Metazoa; phylum Mollusca; class Gastropoda; family Planorbidae; genus Biomphalaria; species Biomphalaria glabrata. Next base: position 6,471,964 of record NC_074728.1, on the reverse strand, counting down.
CATAAAATCCTACCCATCAGATGCCATTTTCTTCTATACCGATGGGTAGGTATTGAGGGACCCCAATAGATCAGGTTATGGGGCCCTTATTGCCTACCCTGACCGGACTGAACCAGACAGGCTCTCTGGTCCATGGATGCCAAACTCACAGGGATAACTCGGGCGTTCGAGGCCATTAGGGCCGAATGCTCCAACGCGAGACTAGTGCCACTACGGTGGTGCTGGTCACTGACTCTCGCTCCAGTCTCCAAGCTATGGGTGGCGGCGGGGGAGGGTCGCCCGTAATAGAAGAGGCAATCGGCGCCGCAGATAACATCCGTCGAGCTATTGGAGCTGTCGTTTTCATGCAGTGGGCGCCTTCACATTGCGGCGTGAGGGGCAATGAAACGGCAGACGCCCTCGCAAGGGAGGGTGCTTTGGCAGCCACACACCTCGAAGCACCAAGCACGTACTTACAAGCAACGGCACAAATCCGAGCATTCATTCATGAGAATTGGTTAAAGTCCTGGGAGAAATCCGACAGAGCACGTGGTGTCTGGCAGCGCATGCGTCACCCAGATCGCGACGATCCATGGAGGCGACTGAGGAGGTCAGAGCTGTCAATTATTGCGCAGTGCAGAACGGAACACTGTCCTATTGGGGCATACTTTGCCCGGTTCTACACGAGCTTTGACTCCCGATGCCGTCACTGTGGAGAGAGCGTCGAAACAGTGTCGCATGTCTTGTACGAGTGTCCCCAGCTCCGCGATCTAAGGGGGGACCTGTCTGTGCAGTCACTCGACTAGTATGGTAGGTACGAGGCACTACGCCGGACAGCTAAGTTTCTTGCCAGAGCACTACGGGAGGACTAGTCCTTCCTGCTCTTATTTTTCAATAGGAGTTTATCTCAGGTGACTGCACTGGCGGATCCAGGGGGAGGGGCGGTAGGGGCGATAGCCCCCCCCCCCCACTCGGCCGACCCCCACCCAGGGGGGGGGCGGACGAATTTTAGTATAGAATTCACACAATTTGTATACGAATTTATTACTTATGTTAATAATATATACTAATTATTAATATTTCAACCTATTTTTAGATTATTTCGCCCCCCCCCCTTCTAGTATTTTGGCCGATTTAATGGGGTCGGAAGGGGGCGATGGCATCAATCCGCCCCCCCACCATAAACTTTCGAGTGGGGGGGGGGGCGGTCCTATTTATTTGCAGAAATAACAGCTTGCTAACAGAATCAATTAAATATCTATATGATTAAAACTTGTTGTTGGTATTTCAACCGGTCTTTATATTATGTCGTTCACCTTTGGCCGATTGGAAGGGGAGGAGCGAATACCTCCACTGCCCTTCCCATCTAAACCCTTTGAGTGGGGGAGGGCGGTCCTACTTTTATGGAGAAATCATAGAATGTGAACAAAATTAGTCGAAAATCTATATAATATAAACAGGTGGAAGTGCGATACATGCAATCATCTTCCCCCATCGGACAAACCAATACTTTTTCTTTTTGTATTATAGTAAGAAATTACAAAATTTAACAAATCTATCACTAATTTAATTTATATATACTATAAAGTAAATTCTTATATCGAGTCGCACTACCCCTATTCTTTAATGCGAAATGCAACCATTAGCAGAAATTATAAAAAAGGAGCGAGGATTAATCGTTTTCATTTTAACACCCTTCCCCTTTCCAGACAGAGTTTGTGTAATTTCATATGAATTTATCATAACTGTTTTAAGAAAGACTTTGCTTTGGAAAAGTTATAATTCAAACGAAATTTTTCAATATAACAGTCACGGTTGAGATGAGTTCAAAAGCCAGATAATCTTTTCCTAGTCGACTTTTTCCAACCTTTACTCTATGTCATATTTTTCTAGTTAAATAAATTTAGGACTATAACTCACAATTTATGATTGAATTTTATTGAATATTATTAATCGAATATTTTTTTTCGGCGGCTATCCTCAAAGCTTTAATCAAAATATGTTGGGTATCTTATCTTTTCAAAGAACAAATCGGTTGTATTTACAATGTATTAAGGGACTATAAATTCATATTAGAATATTTTTCCACATTATTCAAAAAGTCCTTTATAATCGAATGAATAATGAGCTGTAGGCCAGGAGAATGCGTTACTGCAGTGAAGAATGCCAGAAAACGCTTTTACCGTTGAGGCTTCGGCCCGAACCTCACTGAAGAATAATAAGCTGTAGATGTCAGGAGAATGCGTTTCTGCAGTGAAGAATGCAAGAAAACGCTTTTGGAGTCGGAGCTTCGCCCCAAACCCCACTAATAAATAATGAGCTGTAGATGTCAGGAGAATGCGTTTCAGCGGTGAAAAATGCAAGAAAACGCTTTTGGCGTCGGGGATTTGCCCCGAACCCCACTGTTACGTAATGAGCTGTAGATGTCAGGAGAATGCGTTTCAGCCGAGAAAAATGCAAGAAAACGCTTTTGGCGTAGGGGCTTCGCAATAAACCCCACTAATAAATAATGAGCGGTAGATGTCAGGAGAATCCGTTTCAGCCGTGAAAAATGCAAGAAAACGCTTTTGGCGTAGGGGCTTCGCAATAAACCCCACTAATAAATAATGAGCTGTAGATGTCAGGAGAATGTTTATTGCAGTGGCACATTCTAGGCACTCAGTTCATGGCATAAGCTCTTGGCATGGTTCCCTCAACATGTATCGTCCACTGGCAGTAATCTGACAACAAACAAAATTATAACATCTATTATAAATTGTCCTATTTTGGCACCTTTCTACGCGATTTCGTCCATTTTTCTTTGTCACAACACCATTTTCCATAGACCTAACTTTTACCAATGATAATGATATGATTCACACAAAAAATATATACATACTTTCTTTCAAATGCTTATTTACAATATATTGTGTGTCAATTTGTTAACAATTTTTACATTTTGTGCATGAATTGTAAGTTTTCTTTCTTTTATTATTTTAAACGCTTCCTTTATATCCAATAAATGTTCTTCACAATTATTTGTAAAAATACAAATGTCATCTAAAATAACAAATAACATTTTGTTATTTTCTACTAGCATGTTCATCATTCTATTAAATGTAGCTGGTGCATTTATCAAACCAAAACTTATAGTTTCATAGGAAAGTTCCATATGGTGTTACAAATGCAGTGTAAGTTTTTGCATTTTCTGTTAAAGGTATTTGCCAATAACCTTTAGTTAAATCCAATTTATTAAAAAAAAACTTTGCTCCGTTTAATTTGTGTAAAATATCATCAATATTTGGCATTGGATATGGATCAAATTCTGTGATACTTTTAAGTTTCCTATAATCTACGGATAAACGTATATCCCCATTTTCTTCTTGGCTATCACAATTGTTGAAGCATAAGGTGATCATGATGGCTCAATTATACCTGATTCTAGTAAATTGTCTATTTCCTTTATTTACTTTGTCTTGCAGATGTAAAGGTATTCTATATGATTTAAGCTTGATAGGTTTTGAGTCTGTTAGTTAAATGTCATGTTTAATAAAATGTGTTTTTCCTCGTATACTTGAAATAATTTATTTGTATTCTGGTATTATTTTAGTTATGTCTTTTGACTTTTTTTTAGTACAATTATCATATCAATATTTTGCCAGGTTTGATTTTTTTTTTTGGTTTCTACTACAGGTATTTCTTCAATGCCATTTTCATGTGTTATTATTATTAAAAAAATCTTCTATCTCTAAAGACTTATTTTCTATTTTTTCCTGAATGTTTTGTATTAAATCTTTTATCCTATCATGATACACTTTCAAGTTATTTATATGGTATGTTTTAATTTCCCATTTATTTCAATTTGATAATTCAACTAAGTCATGACGTCACTAGTCGCGGTCAAAGTCAGTCAATAATGGTGTATCTCTATATAAACCAATAATACTAAGTGTCTTACACAAAGCAATGAGCTGACACCAGTGTTCAAAATACTTTTTCAGGCATCTCTAAACCATGACAGAAAACCAATGGACTGAAAGGAAGCTCATTTACTCCCCCCCCCCCCCCCCGATTAAAAAAACGAACCTTGGGTTTTCAAAATTCTGATACTAGGTCTATAATAGTTAAATAGTACCACTCTAAATTAATCATGAGTGGTTTTAAATTGTATAAATTTCGTAACTTTGTTTTTTTATAGAGAAATGTAATTGTAAATTGTAATTGTAATTTCTTTTACTAAAAATGTGCATGTGACACATATTTATGTTTTTATGTTTCAGCAACATAGCCAATTAAGAAAGCTAAAAGCATGAAATAGCGCAAATTAAAAACAATTGATACAAATAATTTGTTAGTGATGAGTATGTTAATCAGGTCTTGTATATATTTTAGAGAGAAAGGGAAAATGTGAAGATATAGGGAAAATGCTTTGCTCATCTTTGTGAGAATCTGCATGCATATGTCGTTCCATTATGTGAAATTCATCTATTAACATATGACCATCGCAAATGAAAATAAGTATTTTATATCTCTTCAGTTGGTCAAGGCAATGAATTGGATTGTATGAAGCCTTTCATTTCATTACGTTGCACACTGGACTGTTTTAATAAAACAAGTTTTGAGAGACTAAGTACCCTATCGCTCACTCGAACTCAGCATGGAAACTATACAAGAACCATTGCAATCATAAAGAGTATTAAGCATGCAATCAAAGTAAGTAACGTTTAGTTGAAACAATATGCACTGACTCCACTAAGCTAAGTATGTTAAGGAATTTTCTTATTCAAACGTCATTAATTTGAATCCTACTGTCTTCATGAGTGGGTAAAATTTGATCAAAGCTACAAGTACAATTGCAGCGTTACTGGTAATGGATAATGGCGCCTACGGCGCCGATTCCCTACTGGACTTCATCGAAGGTTACTGGTAATGTCTCAATCCTCTTCCCACCTGCTCTGAGGACCTCCATGAATGTGTGGCGCCAAGTTGTACTAGGATGTCATCCCATTCCTTATTATGCGTAATTCATTTTATCGGAGGACATTTCCAGCAAACCTCATGCGACGCTCTGTCACAATCTTACTAAGGGATCGACTCCCAATTCGGCATAGGATTTCCTTGATTTAGACCCGATCTCTATAACGGACTCCTAAAATCTGTCTTAACCATCTTTGTTGAGCCACATTTAATGTTTTACAATTTTGGCAAATGACTATTCACTGCACTTTATTAATGGAGCCCCACCACTGGTAGAAATGTGTAACCTCTCCTGAATACACTCTTGCGATTAGGTGCTTTAAATTTTATATCGAAAAGGGAAGTTTTATCGTCAAAATCATCTGTTGGGGGTTTTAAACTAAAAAATCTCAGAACTGTTTTTTAAAATTCAAAACCCCATTTAGCTAAGATCATAGAATTTGGTAACTGTAGTTTGCTTTAAAATAATATTATAGATAGGTTTTCCACCTCAAAACGCTCTGTAGGCGGATTTTAAGCTCAAAACCATCTGGAGGAGAGGAGTTTAAACTCAAAACCTCAATTGGCTTGGCTACGCTCAAATAATTTTAGTGTGTAATTTGCTTTTTTATATTGAAGAGGGTTTTTTTAAGGCATTAAATCCTTCTGAAGGGGGATTTAAACTCAAAATCCCTTTTGGCAACGCTCATAGCATTTTGTGTGCGTAATTTGCTTTTTTTTTTTACATTGAAGATGTATTTTTTAGCTTCAAATCCCGCTGGCGGGGGGTTTAAACTCAAAAACCCTTTGGCTACGCTCATAGATTTTAGATTTATATTTTTTTATTGAAGATGTATTTTTTAGATTCAAACTCCACTGGAGGGGAGTTTAAACTTAAAACTGAGTCAAAACCCATTCCGCTACGCTCATAACATTTTGAGTGCATAATTTGCTTTTTTTCATATTGAAGAGGGCTTATCGTAATTTTTTTTTTTTGGGTGGGGGGGGGGGTTAAAATCAAAATTTTCCTTAACTGTGCTCTTGGCATTCGGGGATTTAACTGCAAAAAACCCAGGTAGGGGGTTTTAAACTAAAAATCCCCTGGTAGGGGTTTTAAAATCAAAACCCCCTTGGCTGCGCTGGTGCAAGTGATGGTTTAGTATTAAAATCTCACCTAAAATAAACAAAATCAAAGCAAAAAATCAGTCACTATAGTTCGTCTCCCCCCACCCCCCGTGGGGGGATTTCATTTCGGGGGGGGGGGGTTGAACCCCAAACCCCCCCCCCTCTCACAGTTCTCCTAATCAAATGTACACACAACTATTCACATAAACCGATCCAAGAAAAACAATCCTCCGTTCAAAAATCCTCGATCATAACTAAATTCTCTTAACACATTTTACCATAGTCAAGGTCATTTACGCCCAACAGCGAAAACAAAAATCACCCTACTTTGCACGTGGAAAGAAAAGGTGGTTAGTCAGGGAGGAACAGGGTTACAACAATATATATATATTGATTGATTGATTGATTGATTGTAATAACTAAAGGTAGGTAACTCAACGAGACATAGACGTTTATTTACATGGAGACATGACAAACACATAGGACATCTGCCTTGATCTGTATTTCTCTCAATACTATATAAATAATATACAAATATGCGAGAACATGACGTTACTGGTGTCGTTACACATGTGCGCTCAGAAGATAATCATTTACATTTAAACGTTACTGTATGTGTTTTGTGTATGTGTATATGTGTGTATGTGTGTGTATGTATGTATCATGGGCGTAGCCAGGGGGGGGTTTGGGAGTTTAACCCCCCCCCCCGAAATGAAATCCCCCCCCCGAAGGGGCGGAGTCGGAATTTAGTGACAGATTTTTTGCTTTGATTTTGTTTATTTTAGGTGAGATTTTAATACTAAACCATCACTTGCCCCAGTACAACCAAAGGGTTTTTGAGTTTAAAACCCCCTACCAGGGGGGTTCGAGTTTAAAAACCCCTACCAAGGGGGGTTCGAGTTTAAAACCCCTACCAGAGGGGTTCGAGTTAAAAAAAACCTACTTGGGGTTTTAAGTTTAAAACCCCCTACCAGGGGTTTTGAGTTTTAAACCCCCTACCTGGGTTTTTTGCAGTTAACTCCCCCTCTTATATAAAACAAAACAAAAAAAATGCAGTTAACTCCCCCTCTTATATAAAACAAAACAAAAAAAAATGCAAACGAAAATCCCCTAATTCCAAGAGCATAGTTAAGGAAGATTTTGATTTTAAAACCCCGTCTAAAATTTACGATAAACCCCCTCTTTAATATAAAAAAAGCAGCTAATTACTCACTCAAAATGTTATGAGCGTGGCTAAATTGTTTTGACTCAGTTTTGAGTTTAAACCCCACTTCAGCGGGGTTTGAAGGTACAAAATATCTCTTTAATAATAAAAACAAAGCAAATTATACACTAAAAATGTTATGAGTGTAGTCAAAGGGGTTTTGAGTTTAAACTCTGCTCCAGTGGGGTTTGAGGATAAATTTAAATACATCTTCAGTGTAAGAAAAAAAGCAAATTACGCACTCAAAATGAACGTTGCCGAAATGGGTTTTGAGTTTAAACCCCCATTCAGAGGGGTTTGGTGCTAAAAATACATCTTCAATATAAAAAAAAGCAAATTACACATTAAAATTATTTGAGCGTAGCCAAGCCAAACGGGGTTTTTGAGTTTAAACCCTTCTTCTACAGATGGCTTTTTTTTAAAGTTTAAAAGCCCTCCAGATGGTTTTGAGTTTAAGATCCCCCTACAGAGCATTTTGAGGTGGAAAACCCCCAACAGAAGAATTTGACGTTAAAACTTCTCTTTTCGATATAAAATCTAAAGCAAACTACAGTCACTTAATTCCAAGAGCGTATTCAAGAGAGGTTACACATTTTTACCAGTGGCAGGGCTCCATTAATAAACTGCAGTGAATAGTCATCTACCGAAATCGAAAAACACTAAATGTAGCTCAACAAAAATGGCTAAGACAGATTTTAGGAGTCAGTTATAGAGATCGGGTCTAAATCAAAGAAATCCTATGCCGAACTGGGAGTCGACCCCTTAGTAAGATTGTGAGAGAACGACGCATGAGGTTTGCGGACATATTCTCCGACAAAATGAATTAAGCATAAGAAGAGTTGCAATGATATCCTAGTACAACTTGACGCCACTCATTCATGGAGGTCCTCATAGTAGGTGGGAAGAGGCTTCAGACATTACCAGTGACAGAATTTTATGGAAACAGCTTGACGTCAAATGCTCCGAACGGCGTAGGAGGGTCTAAGTCAGTAAGAATATCACATTAGGTTTTTGAAATAGAACTTTTTAATAGCAGGAAAATGCAGTGTAGATACCTCAGAATATGCATTTTGTTGGTTTTCAATATCAGAAATAGTGCTTGGCGGGTCAGAATGTAATAAAGATTTTGTACGCACACACACACACACACATAAATAGATATAATATAACAATAAAGGGTGCACTGGATAGTTCTTTTTGATATTCGGCCGCAGCCGGATATGATCGAATAGTAAAATTTGATATTCGGACGGAGCCGGAGCCGAATACCTAAGTGTCTTGATTTTTTTATTTGATTTTGATTTTTGATTTTAGGCACATCGGCACAATTTAGGCCACGTCGTGCCTGCAGTTCCTTAAGCACTACTCTCTCTCTAAACAACAAGGGCCAGATTCTATACAGTTATATCATTAAAATCAAGGTCTATTCACAGTTAAAATAGTAAAGGTAGTAAAAATTTAAATATTTGGTAAAAATCTAATGTAAATATTACATGATCACAAATTCATAAATCAGATCTTCGTAGATAGCCCCACTTCCCGGATAAAGCCCAGGCTAAGTGTCTTGTAAATACCTTGTGTTGCTGAACATTTTACGAATCTGTTAAATAACATACCTATATTGGTTGGTATTTCTTTTTTTTTTCTTTTATATACCCCCAAAACCCCTTCCCGAAAAAAAATCCTGGCTACGCCCATGGTATGTATGTTTGTATATGTGTGTATGTGTGTATGAAGGTGTGTATGTGTTTGCGTGTAAATGTGTGTATGTATGTGTGTGTACGTGTGTATGAGTGTGTGTGTATGTGTGTGTGAATATATGTATGTATGTATACTGGTGTTTCTCAGCTGCTTCCGAAAAGAAAATTCAAATCCTGAACAAAACTTTCTGAGAAACATTGTCGAGCAACGGTACTTGACGTTTTGACACAGCCGTTTTGGCGCTACCTTTTTTTGCTTGAGCCGTTTTGGCGTCACACCTTTTTAGAAGTTCTGAATTTCATAGGCACCAGCTGGAAAGTTGCCTTAAACTGATTTCTGTGGAGAGAGTTTGCAGCCCTATGCCTCGAATGGCGTGCCATGGGTCTTAAGTCAATGTGTTTCTCAACATTTTAAATTTTAAGGTATATGTAAATAAATGTATAAAAAGAATTCTTAACTCCTTGACCACATCGAGTAAACTCGAGGTCACCCGTTAAATAGGTCTTAAAATGTTCTATTAATGAATATTACATTCTCCCTAGAATGTTTTATGAATGAAAATTTTACTTATGACGTCAAAGGGGAAAAAACTTGACACCGCTTATGTCACAAAGCTTACAGCAGTACACTAAAACATTTATTTCCAAAATGAACAAGTTTTAAAGAATCAATTTACCTAATTAAACATTTGCCCACCAACTTATTGTAATTTGATTTATTATGGAATTATGGAAGAAAAATAATGAAATTAATAAAATTAGTTGTGTTTTAATTGCATTTTAAAGTTTCTACACTTTAATTGTGTAGAGCCTTGTATGTAGCTTTTACTTTGTTGTTATTTTGCTTGTGAATAATTACAATGTGTTCAAACTTCGTAGTCTACTGTCTAGAGATTGGAAACGAACCCGAACCGAACGAACCAAACTATATCCTTACTAAGGACCGAACCGAACCAAACCCAAACTTTAAAACGAACCGAACTGAACATATTGTCCTTACATTGACCGAAGTGAATCAAAGATTTTGCCAAATTTTTTTATTAGATAAATAGAAAGAGAGAGAGAGATAGGTTAGAGAGATAGAGGATAGATAGATAGATGGAGAGAGAGAGAGAGAGATAAGTTAGAGAGAGGATAGATAGATAGATAGATAGATAGATAGATAGATAGATAGATAGACAGATAGATAGATAGATAGATAGATAGATAGATAGATAGATAGATAGATAGATAGATAGATAGATAGATAAATAGATAGATAGAAAGAGAGAGAGAGAGAGAGAGATAAGTTAGACAGAGAGGGGATAGATAGAGAAAGGTATAGATAGAGAGAGGACATATATATATATAGAGAGAGGGGGATAGATAGGGAGAGGATAGATAGAGAGAGAGAGAGAGAGAGAGAGTTAGACAGAGAGCTGATAGAGAGAGGATAGAGAGAGAGATAAGTTAGACAGAGAGGGGATAGATATAAAGAGAGAGGGATAGATAGAGAAAGGATAGAGAGAGAGAGAGAAATTAGACAGAAAGAGGGATGGATAGATAGATAGAGAGGGATAGATAGAGAGAGGATAGAGAGAGAGAGATAAGTTAGACAGAGAGGGGATAGATAGAGAGAGAGAGGGATAGATAGAGAGAGGAGAGAGAGAGAGAAATTAGAGAGGGATAGATAGATAGATAGATAGATAGATAGATAGATAGATAGATAGATAGATAGATAGTAGATAGATAGATAGATAGATAGTTTAGAAAGAGAGAGAGAGATACGTAGATTTTGTTTATATATTTAACTAATTATTAGAATAATTAAATAAAAAGTGTGTTCATTTAAATAAGCTATATAAAAATCCCATTTGTATAGTTATTTGAAACATTTTCACCATTTCCTATTTATTTGCTGTGCGTGCTTTACTGCGCCGTGGGCGTTGTGTCTTACCGTAACCAACGTAAAGTATCTCTGTTCTCCGGCGCAATAGTTCTTTTCACGTCTGCTATCAAACCCGCTAGACGGTCGGCCATAAAACACGGGCATATTGACTGAGGTAAGACTCCCCCCCCCTTAAAAAAGTGGGGTCAACAAGCCTGGTAAGTGGATGGTATCAGCGATTTGAGGCCCACCCCTATTATTGATAGGTATAAACCAGTGATGCCCAACCTAATTCGACCTGCGGGCCATTTAACTTTCTAACATGACCGCGAAATGGTTCAAAAACGAAATGAAATCGGCCTGAAACTAATTGATTAGAAACTTACATTAATTAATGAGACATTGGAAGTTTTATCTTTTGTTTTTACGCGTCGGAAAGTGGTTTCATTTCTCTATTTAAAATGTGAGAAACATTTTAACTAGTTTACCACCGACTCATTTACTTTTTTTTTGCTAAATATTTTTATCAATCCTCCAATCTCTAGGCGTAGTTTAACAAGATTTTATTCGCGGCTTTGTTTTGTAAGGCCGTTATATGTATGTGTTGTTTTTTTTTAAAACAACCACACTTTTTTTACAAATTAATATGTCGGCTTATTATCGTGTTCCACAAAAAGTAAAGATCCGTCCACTTTTCCTGGTAGATTCTACATTCAGAGTCCCATTGCAGAAAGACACAAGAGTTAAAGGTTAACCTTTGAAAACGCGTGTGGTAGTTTAGCCTCTAAACAGCAGAATTGTAATTCCATTTTGTATGCACTCATTGTAAAACAGCTCAGCACTTTAAGGGCCATAAAGTAGGAAAAGATGCATTTTTTAATCTTTTTTTTTTATGAAAAGGGAGGGTTCTAAATTTTGTTCTGACATTTTAGTGGGCCGGATAGAACCACGTCGTGGGCCGGATGTAGCCCGCGGGCCGTATTTTGATATCGCTGGTATAAACAAAATTAAGTGTTTTAAACAAATCGGCCTACTTTGAAACATATTTTTTTCCGTAAATATACAAAATGTCACATGCGCTATATTAGACGCTCGGATGTTGAAACTAATGTTTAAAGGCAAATGTGTTTGACTTCTAAAAATTACACCTGATCTTCCATTCTAAAACTCTTGGGATGCATCGGAAGAAACGGACCTTCACAACGTTGGCCAAAGCAATCATTTTTTTTTTTTGTGACTGAAAGGTGGTCGACGTAAAAGAAAGGCTTTAATGACCAGCTTAGCCGCCCTCTCGTTTTAACCGATTTAGAAGATAGCACCTGGCTAAATGCGGCTTCGGAACGACACAGCTGCGAGAAAAAAAACACTGCAATGAACAGACATGGTAAAGTATTGTTACGACTTTGAAGTGGACCAAAGAAAGTTAACTCAACCGATTTTCAGACTGCAGATATCCTTCTGATTGCATAAGCACAGTCCAACTATGAACAGTCAATACTGTAATCACTTAAGGGAGGCGACTCAACGATGCAATGAAGCTTATTAACAGGACATCACAAGCACATACAACAACATCTGTCTTTAGCACAATCTTTTCATCAGCTCTAGACTTGGGCGGAAATCGTTCTCTCTTCATGTTGACATTTTTCTCAGTCTACTCTATAACAGTGCGCACATTCTGCACTAGCTTAGATGGCGGTGCACATGGCAGAGTTATAACATTGCCCCCTTCTTAGAGCTTTTCGTCCCGAAAAGAAACAGTGCAGTGGAGTTTTGACAATTCAGGTGGAGGTCAATCGATGGGAGCCACAGGCGGTAAGGAGCCTTGCCCACGAAGCCATCTGCACATTTTTTCGCGGCCGTCGCTTCCTCTTCTTCCAGTTGGCCAGTCTAAGCTTGAGACGATATCGTGGTCATTGCTTCGACCTCATAACGATAGTCGCTGATACCAGCCAGCTGACACAGTGGAGGTCAGGGTTGCTAGCCATTTAAAACAAATGGCGGTAGCGGCGATCACTGCAGTTACCAGAGCCGTTGTTCTAAGGCGCCAAGTCAGGGGACATTTTTCATGTAGGTCCCGTGACACAGTTGTAGGCCCACAGGTAGCCATGGTTTCAAACACGTAGTCTTTCTCAGACTCATCTGTAAGGTATGCCCATGAAGCACCCTTGTAATTTTCAATAAGCTAATGTTCATCCACCACTGCATCAGGTTCCGCTGGAATTTATTCCCCATCGTTCATGTCACTCACACTGATGTAGGCAGAAGTACAGATGTATGTTAAGTTTAGACCTTGTTGCTCGGTTTCTTGGCATGGGCAATGTCCCCGAAATGCGCCGCATATACAGTTTTTGTCAGTCTCCTGGAAGCAGTTGCCAAGTATCAAGTTCTCTCTTAAGCCGCAGGCAAAGTCAAGTTTGTTGTTTCTGCCTCGGCCATTGTTGGGACCCGTATTTACAATTTCGCCCGAAGACATAAATATCAAAGAATCAGAAACGGTCTTCAGGCTTTCATGGTTTGAGCTCTCGTCAAAGGTACTGACAGATAAACAAAGGTCTTTAAGGTCCACAGCGGTAAGTTTGGACGCAGACCCAACGTTGACTTGATCTGTCCGCTCATTAAGGTACTCGTTGCAGATAAATTAGGAACTAAAGCTTCTCTAGTTTCTTACTTTGTTTCTTTCCGACGGATTTGGTACATCCCATTGAGATCGTCGCTGCAATCATTGTCACCTTTCTCATCTTGAGAGTCACCCCCGCAAGACTTGCCCACAACACAGTCACAGACTGCGCTAAAATCCCCAGCGCAACCTTCACCACTGTTTGTGCAGCCAAAGTCCTTGCCAGGCAACTGCTCCTTCACTAACGAGTCTACAGGTAACTACTCCTTCCCCAACGAGTCTAGTCCTCCTTTCGCTTGCGACACAATTTATCACTTTGGTCTATTCGGTCTGTCTTTTTCAATACAATTTCATCCATCTTGTTCCCCGTCATGTTCACTATCAATTTCATATCTTCACGCAATTAGTCGTACGTGGCTTTTAGTGAGTCTTTCATAGTTTTCAGAAGCTCGCCGATATCTCGATTCACCTCAAACAAATATGTTTCGGATCCTTCCCTTCATCAGCCAGAGCCTGCCGAAGACGTGCTCTAAGAATGTTTTTATTCTTTTCAAAGCGTTTCAGACGCCGCCACTCGAGCTCTACTTTCAGTTCCTTTAATTCCAGCTCGTCTAGCCGTTTCATTGATGCCATTTTAAATAAGCTCCTACCTAAGGCCCCCGTTGAGACGCCCAATCCTGTTTCTGACACAAAATGTAATAACTTAAGGGAGGCAACTCAAGGAGGCAAGGATGTTTATTTACAGGACATCACAGCACATAAAACATCTGTCTTTAGCACAGTCTTTTCTTCACATCTAGACTTTGGCGGAAATCGTTCTCTCTTCATGTTGACATTTTTTTCAGTCTAGTCTATAACAGTGCGCACCTTCTGCACTGCTTCGATAGCGGTGCGCATGGCAGAGTTATAACAATACTTTTAGTACGAAGAAATAATTTCACAGTACTCCTAATGAAATTTACATATTACGATTCACAAACACCAATTCAAGAAAAAACAATGCTCAGTCGAAAATTCAACGATCATAACTCCAGTTACTTAACACGTCAACACACTCTTTCAGATCATTTTCGACTCACAGCATAAATAAAATTCAATAGTTCTCACGTGGAAAAAAATAAGCCTCGAAAATTGAAATAGAGCTAATCATATCCATTGTGTTGCTACATTTTGCCTAATCGTTGCTTCTCAGGACTGTTTCCAGCCAATGAAAGGTAGCTGACCCAACAGTTGCTTCCAAACCAGCTACCAGCTTACCTAGAGAGTTGTCATGTGTAGCACAGTCGAGAAAGAATAATTTTTGTCTTATAAGCGTCAATATTATTATTTATATTTTTTGGTTTGTCTCAATGGTAATATGTAGCTTTTCTGACATAAAAAATAGCATATTGTAATATCTAAAGGGAGGCAACTCAACGAGAAATAGATGTTTATTTACATAGAGACATGACAAACACATAGGACATCTGCCTTGAGCACAGCATCTTCATCTCGGCTCTAGGCTCTAATGTCAACATCCCTCCTAGTCTAGTCAAAAATAGTGCGCACCTTCTACACCCTATTGGATGGCGGTGTGTATGGCGGGGTTATAATAATATTAAAGATTTTTTTTTAAATATCGAATCTGCTGTTTACTGCAATTTATAATGGGGCTATTGATTTTAGTAATAAATATATGTGTAATATTTTATTTAGAAACAACCCACATGATAACTGTTGTTTAGTTTCTATTATTATATATATATTTTTATTTTTTTTTGGGGGGGGGGGGGGAGTGGAAGAGAGTCGGGGTTTGCTCGGTCTTTGATTTGTATCTCTAAATAGCTAATAGAAATAAACTGATGTATTCAATAAGTACTCAATACTTAGTGAAATAAGATTGAAACAAACTAAAAATTGCTTCTTTTTATAACAACTTAAATATAACATTTATTTATAAATATACTCAGATTCAACTCTTGTAGATGTATATAGAAATTACAAATACACTCTGTTTCTGTCTCGATTTCCTTTCTTACACCTGTGATTTATATTAAGTTTTGTTATCGACACACCATCTCGTGATTTCATTAGAAACGCTTAATCCTGTACAAAAAAAAAACAAACTCAGCGTCATTTACAGTTTGTTAACACTCATACACTCCATAACAGAAATGAAGGTCTTGGATTCGGAAGTTGTAGTTTGCTTAAATTTTTTATTACGCTGTTGCTTGAATTATGTTGTTTTTTTTAATTTTTAAATAGATCGCAACGACTTTTTATTTGGTGGAAAGAACAGAAACTCACCCATCCCTCTTGCAACTTTCATGGAATTGAACAACTATTGTGTAATGTGTAGCTGAAGCAGACTTTTAAAGGCTGAACGCCTACGGAAATCAAGGAAACCCTTCTCCCAGATACCCCCTTCCCACACTGGAGCACACAATAGATTTTAGATTTGAACATAGAGAATGGACATGCTATGAGCAAAAAGATGTGTATTATAAAAGCATTTTGTCTTCAAAAAGCTGTATCTTATTTCGAGAAGGGAGTGTTGAACACCAGCAAATTTCCTACAAAATACGTCAATGAACTATGTTGTTTTCAAATAGCTTCGTTTCTTATAGATCTTTAAAAGACCTTAAGATTTTGTGACATCCATACTGTTAAGAATGTACGATTTTTGTTGTTGTTGTTGATTCCCACTAGATATGTTTTTTTAACGTACCAAGCAGTAATTTTTAGCATAATTGATATATGATTTACACTTTTTCATATGCAGTTTTATTATAGTGTATTTTCAACCCCATACCCCATTAATATGTTAATAACAACTTCTTTTTCAGACAAGAGCTATTGATTTTATGAAAGAAATAACTTTTGAGACGAACAAAAATGAATCTAGTGGGATATACATTAAAACTAGAAACATCACCGACGTCACACAGTTTGGATGTGTTCTAGAAATACGAGAACGTTTGAATAATGTAGAAATATTCAAGACAAGTCCATTAATTGAAAAACTGGGTAAGTTTTTACAATCTATAGAAATATCTTTATCTATCTCTTAAGCTAATAATTTGACTCGTATTGTTACATATATATATATATATATATAGCTCATTCTGTCTCGGAAGACAATTGGGATGAGCTCAGATGAGTGACTACTGATAACATTAAAAGTATGGCTGGATGTCATAGCGGACTGGCAGCAAGATTTATTAGAAAAAAATGTGAAGTCAAACAGAACCTCTGTGGCAAGGTGCTGAGTGGGGTACATGTGATGATGTGTTCAGCTATGTAAATTTTATAACATTTCAAGCGTTGAATTTTCTGAAAAAAAAAAATAAAGTCCGAAAATAAAGGCGTTTTATTTTGCAGAGCGCTGGTTAAGCAGAGGAAAGGTTCTAAAATATTTTGTTAATATGAGACATGAAACGGAAATATTTATGACGTAGAAATGAAAACAAGTGCCTCATGGTTGTGGAGCTTAGCTTTTTTTTTTAAAGTGACATCACATCATATCTAAATAAACTCAATAACAAACTACAAGCTACAAGAAAAACAAATTGATTTTGGATGTATAACCTGACATAAGCGCCTTCTAAACGAAATTGCAACTCATCATTCTCTCGAGACATAAAATGAAACCGATTTTTTTTTTGGTATCATTTCTGTTATGTAGCCCGCGGTACGAGTGTCAGAAATCAAAATAGCTCTTTGTCTGAGTAAGGATTGACATCAATGTTTTATCTAATAATTTTAATTAAACTTAAATGCATGTAAATAGCTTTTAGTATTACCTAATTTAATAATATTGAACCGAACTCGAACTTTAGACCCGACAGAACTGAACCTGAACTATAATCGTCGTCAAATCTGACCGAACCGAACCAAACCCGAACTTTAAAAAAAAGTGTTCGATTCCCATTATTAAAACCAATGATATACGAGATATATAGATGGACCCCAAAAAATAATGTGCTTTGCGGGGCTTGAACTGTCAGTATCACAATATAACTCGTGTAGATGTATGATTTAATGTGTGGGGTATAACTCATGGGTCGGCAACCTGCGGCTCGCGAGCCACATGCGGCTCTTTTGATGTTAATCTGCGGCTCTTTAGCTCCATACTCAAATATTATTTATTTTATCGAAAAAAAAAGAAATTTACTAAGATTAGGCATTGACTCTATCTCTCAGCCACTTGTACTTGTTTTTCACCGTACCCCTTCCCCATGTTTTCGACATGTAACATATTTGCAGGTGGGAGATATTGAATCTTCTTCTTCCTTATCAATAATATAGAAAAGTCATAAAAGACACGGCACAAGTTGGCTTTCTGTCAGGTATATGTCTTCCCAAGAATTGCTAGTGCTCTTGTGACAAACTAGAGGAGAAAATTTAGCGAATGCCGAGCAAAAATGTCTTGAAGACAATAAGATCTATTTAAATTAACTCGTTTCAACTGACGGAACCAGAAGTATGAAAGGAAAAAATAAAGGAGAATCTGCGATTCTCCACTTATTTGTTATACCAAGAAGCGCTTGTCAATAGCACTCTACCATCGTCAGTTTAAAGAATTCTTATGTGAAATGGATACACAGTATTCCGACCTTCTTCTTCCCAATTAAGTGCGATGGCTTTCTACTGGTATTGTGTTAAAACTTCCAGCTTTGTGCTCAAATGAAATAAATACATTCCTGAATGAGAAAGGTATTAACCACCCAGAATAAGAGAACGACAAATGGTTGCAATGATGTTACTTTATAATGGATAAATCAGCAAAAGTAAATGAGATGAATCTAAAACTACAAGAAAATGAAAACCCAGCCGATGTTTTGGTAGAAGATAAGAGCGGTGGCTGAGCAGTAAAGAGCTTGGCTTCAGAACCGGGGTGCCGAGTTAGAATCTTGGTGAAGACTGGGACGTTTTAATCGATGGATAATTTTTTGCGCTTCTAAATCCACCCAGCTCTAATGGGTACCTGACATTAGTTGGGGAAAGTAAAGGCGGTTGGTCGTTGTGCTGACCACATGACACCCTTGTTAACCGTGGGCCACAGAAGAGATGTTCTTTACATCCTCTGCCCTATAGATCACAAAGTCTGAAAGGGAAGCTTTATTTTACTTATGACTTTATTTTCACTTTCTAAAGCAATATCGCGGTAAAACTAGTGCAACTGTTGACAGGAATTACTTCAGCATAGTTATTTAAAAAATAATTACAGATACATTTAACACAAATAGTAACGAAATCCACATTGAGCCATTAGGAATTGATACTGGACTTTAAAAAGTAAAGCTTTCTGGAGTGAAGAATTTGCTAATTTGAAAAGCAAGTTTGACAAGTTGAAGGTCCAGAAATGTAAGTACAAAACGCAACAAAAGTGGACAGCTTTCAAAGAAATAACGTGAGATGAGGCATTTATATTCGATTCATGGATTTGTCTTCCAGATTGCTAAAGTGATTGGAGTGCTGACTATATTCGGATCGACATATTTATGCGAGCGCGAGTTCTCTTGCATGAATATAATTAAAAGTTAAGTAAGAAGCCAACTAACAAATGAAAATTTAGAGTCGTGTTTGAAACTAAAAAAAAACAAGTGTTAAGACAAATTTATCCAAATGTTCTAAAACCAAAGCCATCGCTCCCTATTGAATTTGTTTGCTCAATTGTTTTGTTTTATTGACGTACAAGTTAGCGTTGTATGTAAATGTTTAATTCTCATGGCTGATTTACTGACATATTAAGTAATTATCTAATAATGCCATATATGATATATATATTATCTAATTTGTTGTGAAAAATACTAGTCATATATAAATAAATAGATGTTTTTTCTTTTGAATAAATAGATTCATTTTTATTTATCAAAGAATTTTATTTGTGCTAGTAGGCCTACTATTTATAGTTGGCAAGAAAAAAACTTTGTGGCTCTTTAAAAACTTTGAAATTTTGTAAATTGTAATTTTTGGCTCTCCCGACTCAAAAGGTTGCCGACCCCTGGTATAACTTAATGAATGATTAAGATTTTACCGAACAATGTTCTTGAATTCTTCAACATTTCTCTTGTGATACTCTTTCGATTACTCTAAAGCTTTAATTTTATCAGTGTATTACTTCGGGGCGCTGCACAGCAGGCGACCTGTTTATACTGGACTCTTTTTTCTAATTTTTTTCTGTTAATATCTCGTAAAACTTGTTACTACTCCAATGTTTCAATGGATGTGCACTGTGTCTTTTGGATTCTAATGTTGGTCTGGATTTTAATTTGTGTGGAAACGTGTATTTCAGTAGAGTTTTGTGGTAAGACGCTTGACAGTATAGACAATACAACTGCCATCTTGGAACCTAATAACGAGCCTAAGCCTAAGGCTCTAACCGAACAAATCCCTAGCACAAAACGTAAGAAGAGAGGACGTAGAGGAGGAATACGAGTTAAGTGTAGAAGAAGAGGACAATGAGGCTTCCTCCCACCCATTGTAACAGGCAATGTAAGGTCTTTACAAAATAAGATGGAAGAATTAACAGGCTGCTGTGATTATCTGTATCAATTTAGGGAGTGTTCCTTAATGTGTTTCACTGAAACCTGGCTCAATGATACGATACCCGACTCTTCTGTTGATCTCGATACATTTTACGTTTTTAGAGCATCCAGAACAATTAATAGTGGGAAGTCAAAAGGAGGAGGAC
Organism: Biomphalaria glabrata; assembly: GCF_947242115.1. Classification (NCBI taxonomy): domain Eukaryota; kingdom Metazoa; phylum Mollusca; class Gastropoda; family Planorbidae; genus Biomphalaria; species Biomphalaria glabrata. Next base: position 6,451,858 of record NC_074728.1, on the reverse strand, counting down.
TCGCAATCTATATAAACAAGGAATACTGCAACGCCAAGAATTTGAACATCAGGAATAAAATTTGTGACCCTAACATTGAACTTATGTGCGTCACACTTAGGCCTTACTATTTGCCTAGAGAATTCACCCAGGTGTGTGTTATTGTTATGTACATACCACCGACGGCTGACACAGCGACTGCGTCGGAAATAATTTTTGATGTGCTTCACAATGTAGATTCAGAACACCCAGACTCTGTTTCTATCGTAACTGGAGGTTTTAACAACCTGAATATTGTCAAAATACTGTCAAACTATTGCCAGTACGTCTCCCTCCCCACAAGGCAGGGTAGAACGCTCGACAAATGTAAAAGTTTGTTCCCACAAGGAGAATCTGATTATATCGGAGTCCATCTTATACCAAATTACAAACCTACTCTTAAAACTAGAAAGAGAGTTATAAAAACGGTCAAGATGTGGTCTGAAGAGGCTATAAAAGAACTACAAGGATGCATTGAGAAAACAACTGGGAAATCTTCATTGAGAACTTTCCAGACATAAACGAACTAACAGAAACTGTTAACTCGTATCTATCATTCTGCGATGAGTTAACAATTCCAAAAAAAAACAATAGTCTACGGAAACAATAAGCCCTTGATGACCAAAAAAATCAAACACCTTATTATTGAAAAGAAAACAAAGTATAATGCTAGCAACGAAGAGTTTATAAATGCTAAAAATAAACTGAGAAAAGCAATAATTTAAGGAAAAAAAACACAAAGAAAAAAATTGAGAATTTCTTTGCAAATAACAACTCAAAAGCATTTTGGGAGGGATTAAAGAAAATAACAGGCTGCGCCTCATAACGAGAACGAATTTCAGTGGATGATGATGAGAAATTCGCCAACGAACTAAATGATTTTTATTCTCATTTTGACAAAGAAGATTTTGTTGATCTACACAAAGAATTTTCAACACTCTGTCCAAAGAAAAACAAGAGCTCTACGTCAATTTTGTAACTTAAGATGAGGTGACCTTGTTATTTAAAAGAGTGGACGTAACAAAAGCTTCTGGACCAGATAAAATAAGTGGCAATCTGATCCAGCTATGTGCCGAGCAAATCTCTTTTATCTTCTCTCACATCTTTAACTACTCGTTGCAAACGTGCGTGATTCCACACATCTGAAAAACTTCAGAGATCATACCAGTGCCAAAGAAACCAAAAATAGACTGCTTAAATGATTTCCGCCCAGAAGCACTAACATCTATTGTTATGAAATGTTTTGAAAAATATATGCTTAAACAACTTGTAGCAAAAGTCAATAACAGCCTAGACCCTCACCAATTTGCATATAAAGCAGCTAGAGGAACTGAGGATGCCATTCTATTTCTTTTGGACCAGCTTTATAAGCATCTCGATATACCCAAAACATATGCACGAGTCCTCTTCGTAGATTTCTCCTCGGCTTTCAATACCATACAGCCATATCTAATGATTAACAAACTGAGTAACTTAAATGTAAGCCCTTACGTACAAGCATGGGTTCTAAACTTTTTAACCCAACGCCCCCAGTATGTTTAAGTCAACAACACCAAATCGTCAACTCGAGTACTATGCTCCACAAGGTTGTGTACTTTCTCCAGTACTGTACACTCTTTACACTAATGACATAAGAAGCATCTATGACTCAGTTAAACTCATTAAATTCGCTGATGATACTGCCATAGTCGGTCTTACTTCAGGAGTCGAAACTCAGTATCGAAGCTCGATAGAAGAGTTTACAAACTGGTGCACCAACAACTTTCTAGAACTGAATGTCACAAAAACTAAAGAACTTATAATAGATTTTAGAAAGAAAAAACAAACTATACGTGAACTGCAAATAAACACTACATCTATAGAACAAGTAAAGGCATATAAATATCTAGACGTTATCATCAACAACAAGCTCTCATGGGAATACCACATTGCAACTCTTACAAATAAAACAGCCTAGCGACTCTTTTTTCTATACAAACTCAATAGCTTTAAACTAAACACGAAGATCCTTGATACTTTTTATGGCGGGACTATACAAAATCTGCTAACATACGGAATAACTTTTTGGCAAGGCAACGCCTCATCTAACCTGTTTCGACGTCTAGAAAACATCATTAAAAAAGCATCAAAAATTATACTCACAACATTACCACATTTAAAGGAAATTTTTGAACAAAAGTGCCTAAGAAAAATCGAAAAAATCATGAAAGACAACGGCCACCCGCTCCATCAGAACTACGTCAGGTCGTCGCGAAGTGGGCGACTGCTGTCGATCAAAACAAGAACGAAGCAGGACAAAAACTCGTTCGTACTTTACTCGGTCAGACTCTATCATCGCCACTCGTTGATCAGGGAACATGAAAAGCACCAAGACACCTGTGTGTAGTCGCTGAATGAACTCTTTATATTGTGTCTGTTGCATTTATTTGTATTTTTCTGTTGTGTTGTCTTTATATGAGAAAAGAGTCCTTGTAATCACAATAAATTTCTTTAAGGATCAATAAAGCAGTCTTAGTCTTAGTCTTAGTCTTAAAAGACTGCTGCTTGTTTTTCAAATCTTCAATGATGAGACCTTGAATTTAAAGTAAAAACATCCGTAAAATATATATATATATATATATATATATATATATATATATATAATTCTCTTCATGGCACAAGAGTTTGGACGAGAAGACGAAAAAGTAAAGAAAAGATCACTCTTTTATTTCTGCAAGTCGGACAAGAGGGGGTGGGGGAGAACAAGTAGTATTCAACCGTCACGAAATAGGAGGGCCGGACCGTTGTGGCCAAGAAAAATCACTTTTTTTTTTATTTCTGCGGACTAGAGTTAACCCCCCCTCCTCCCTAAAAAAAAAAGAGGGGAAAGAAAAATAGTATTCACCCGTCACTAAATAGCAGGACCGGACTCAACCGTTGTGGGGCCCTATGCGAAACGGATTTCGCGGGGCCATGTTTGGGTAGGGATACAGATAATAAGTGAAATTTAAGAGTTTGTATTAGAAAATAAATTTGTCTTTGCATTTTATTCATTCTTTACTATTTACAGAACTACTTTACGAGCCTTGCGTGTAGCGAAGTCATACAGTATATCATAAAAGCTTTATTTCCTACATAGATCACGGTCCATAGTAAGAATTACCAAATATTTCAATCTATCTACGAGAATTGTTGACCTCAAGTAATTCTTCATTAGTTTGAAGCGCGAGAAACTTCTTTAACCAGATTACACAATTACGGGTAATGCATAATGCTGTTTTTACTTATCGCGCGTAGGATCGGCGCTTTCCATATTGAATGACACCCCAAAATGAAAATTTTTGTCTATATATTTCATAAGATTTGTTTGAGTTTTCAAAAGATTTTTAATAATTTCCGGAGACTTTTATCACTTTTTCGTATATTTTCCAATCTCAGTAGATTTTCAGGAGCGATATAAAATAGTACAATGTGCATACATAATAAAGTCATATTGTAATGACAGGGAACGTGGTTGTGTAAACGCACATTCCTATAAAATGAAATAAGTATAGTAAAATATTTACACTCACCCTAAAGAAACCTCACAAAATAAACTTCCTAACAGAGGATACTGTATGAATTCTAGTGGGCCCAACCTAGAATGCTGTAGTCTCTATATATCTATATAGTTGGGGCATAATGTTTAACGGGTGTGGAAGAAATCTAGGTGATTTTCTCACATGTATCTATATACCGGAGATATTAGGCGTCATGTCAGATTTATGGTCTATATTCGTTGCCTGAGAGTAGGGACTTAAAAAGCCACTGTCCTGAACGAGCAATGCTATTCCTACGGCGGCCTGTATCCTACCGGGGGAGGGGGGGAAGAAGGTTTGAATAGTTATTAAGACGCTGTGTGTAGCGCTGGTGCAGCGACTATTGTTTGCTGGTCACATATACACCGGTCAGTAATTAAAACTTAGCCCTGGAGCAGGTAATTTAAGTTTTACGTGGAGTTTCGTTCCGTGAGAAGCAGTACTTTTGTCTTGGCGAGTTGAGATAAATCGTACAAGAATTTAACTATGGGTGGTCAAGAAAATAATTGATAGAGTTAAAATAAGAGTTTCACACGATTTCCTGGGAAAAACTCAAATGAACTTTTGAATGCAATTTTCGTATCCTCACAGACTTCAACAAGGCTTTCTTAACAGTCAGTCTCGATGTTTTATGGTGGATTTTAGCCAGGCTCGGATGCCCAATTAAGCTTTTATCCATTCTCAAACAGTTTCATATGGGATAAAATGGTCAGATTATAAGCAATGGTGACCTGTCTGATCACTTCCCAATAGAAAATGGCGTGAACCAGGGCTCGTACTCTGTTTGTTATCTTCTTTGGCGTAATGCTGGGTCAAATAAGGCAGCAATTCCACAAAGGCTCTACATCAAGTTTCGTTCAGAAGTTATGTTCCAGAAGACATCCAATAAAACCTAATCAGCCTCAAGATCTCCGTAAATGGACAGCCTCTTTACGTCGTACACCACGTCACATATCTAGGAAGCATAGTAGCAAATGACGCCTCGCTTTCAAGGGAAGTTTATAACCGTCTGGCCAGAGCTAGTAAAGCTTTTGGACGCCTCCGGTTGAGAGTTTGGTAGAATAAATCATTCTGCCTGGTCCGACAGTTACGCTGAGCATGGCACGTATCCCGAATGGAGGACGAACGTATGCCAAAAGCAGTCTATTTTTGGTAAGGTAAAAGGTCGACGTAACATAGGTGCCCCACCGAAACGCCTTTAAGACTTAGGCTTAAGACTTTAAGCTAAGGCGCCAACTTCTCTTAGCAGACATATAAGAGAGCACATGGTTGCATGCAACCTTAGAACGAGAAAGCTGGAGGTCACTCACAAAGGCCGCTGGATGCACCTTTGAGACCAAAAGGAAATCCGCTGCCGAAGACAGATGCAGACGGCGGAAAGAAAATCTTAATTGACCATTGGCGGACAAAGTTTATGCTTGCTTTGTTGTGGGAAAATATGTAGGTCACAGCTGGGGCTGTGTAGATACGGAAATAATGCACTCTTCATTAATCTTCGGACTCACTGACAAGCCGTATAATTATTATATTAGTATATTAGGTCTTGGTGTTGAAAAGTAGATCTATAACTAGAAGTATATTCAGTATAGTTCCATGGTTGATCTACTGCGTCTGATCTAGACTAGCTATATAATTTTTCTACATCTAGATATAGACTCTATATAGAATAATCTAGATAGTAGATGTAGGCATATCCTAATTTATAGACGTTAGCTAGATCTAGACGTGACAATCTAGTCTCAAGATAGTATCTAGATTTCTAATCTAGATTCGATCTACAATGTAGATCTAGACATCCCTTGTAACTGTTGTCAACCAAGATGGCGTAAGATTAAACAGCTGATTTGGTGTCTTATAAGTTTATACTATTGTCTATATATATATATATATATATATATATATATATATATATATATATATATATACAGGACTGCCAACTGTGCGCACCACGCCTATATTATTCAATTAAATAAGTCCCGTACACTTCCGGTGAATTAGTTTACTATATAAAGAAACCATCACTAAAGATAAACACTACGTTCAAATTATTTCTTAGTCATAGGCCTAATTTTGGTAACAGTGCTATAGACATAGCCAGATTTTTATAAGAACAAAATCTGTTTACCAACTTAAAAAAAGAGTATTTACATAGATAGTGTTCTAACTAGTTGATATATATAATTAAAAACCTATTAAGCCATTTTTTTTCCAAAAACAAATTATAGTAGTGTGTATGGTCGTATATGTAGAAATAGTTTATAGCCATAGGTCATTAAGGCTGGGTCAAAGTTTACATGTTTACTACGTGCACAATTATTTTTTATTGAAGTAGGAACAATGATTCTAGAATTCTATTAGGTGAAGACAAATTTGGAACAATCAATTTTTTATGGCTTTTAGAATAATTGGATGTTATTAAGGATTTAATTAGTTTAAAAAATTAATAACTTGCAGAGCTGAACGTTTTATGCATACTTTTCAATTAGTCATAAATACACTATTGCTTGTAATTTTTAATGGCCTCATTCTCCATTAATATATATATATATATATATATATATATTAATAGGATAAAATGTAAAAGAAATTGTCAAATGTGATGAAAAGAGAAATATATTATCCAAGCTGGCATTATCATTCAAACATCGTGAATGTCATAAAATAAGTTTATACCTCATCTCACATTTTGGAGATGAACGAAACTTATGCTTAGTTACCCTTAGTGTTGGCAGTCCTGTATATACATATAGTCTGTGGTTTATACCTAGAGTTTTGTTATTATTTGTTCATGTTAATAAACATATATAGAGTTTACTAAATGACTATGTCATTGATTCCAAAGATTAATGATGAGTGCATTTATTTATTTGAATCACATACACACACACACACATATACATATTTATATATATATATATATATATATATATATATATATATATATATATATATATATATATATATTTATTTATATATTTATTTATTTATTTATTTATTTATTTATTTATTTATATATATATATACCTTTATATGCCCATGTGGTGATATGATTACGCCTACGGTATACGCAGAACCGTGAATGGCGTGAATGTAATACGCAGAGCCTATTGCGAGTTTTATAAGTTTGTCTGCTGTACTGTACAAGATGCCAAAACAAATATGCAGATTTTAAAATTCTAGAACAATAGATCTATTCCACTTAATTTATTAATTTAAATCTACTAATCGCATTTATAATATGTATCTCTAGATCTACTATATTACCAACGCATTCATACAGATTTTAATATATAGATTTAATTATACTAATAAAGAGATGTAACTTAGATCTATACGGTGTTAGCAAATAGCGTTACACAAAAAACGAACCTGGGATTTTCTCAATTCTGTTAGTTGGTGTTTAATAGTAAAACAGCACCTACCTAAATAAATCGTAAATAGAGAGCTAAAATCTATATTCCTTGAAGTATATATAGGTCTGAGGTTTTATATTATGTAATTTTCGTAACTTTTATTATAGAGAAATGACTTTTGTAATTTCTTTTACTGAAAATTTGAGCTATTCGCGTCTAATACATATATTATTTTTATGTGCAGATACATAGCCCATTGTTGATTGTAACTAGATTTAACTAACACAATAAATTTATTTTAATGTATACTTTTACCAGAATCGCAATGTAACACTACCTTCTATCAAGTAGCAGAAAAAAATTCAAGTAAGATTTATTTTTATTTTACACTTGTAATGTCATATGGCTTCATAGATAGATAGATAGATAAATAGACAGATAGATAGATAGATAGATAGATAGATAGATAGATAGACACACAGAAAGACAGGCAGACACAGATAGATAGATAGATAGATAGATAGATAGATAGATAGATAGATAGATAGATAGATAGATAGATAGATAGATAGATAGATAGATAGATAGATAGATAGATAGATAGATAGATAGATAGAGATATTGATATTGATATTGATAAATAGAAAAAAAATTAAGTAAGAGTATTGTTTTTCATTTTACACTTGTGATGGCGTATGGCTTGATAGATAGATAGATAGATAGATAGATAGATAGATAGATAGATAGATAGATAGATAGATAGATAAATAGATAGATAGATAGATAGATAGATAGATAGATAGATAGATAGATAGATAGATAGATAGATAGATAGATAGATAGAGCTACAGTTATAGATATAGATACAGTTATAGATAGATAGATAGATTTTAAAAATAATAAAAAAATTAAGTGCAAGATAAAAAAAAACAGCTCCAGATTACACTATTCTGAAACGCGACAGAAATTTGATATTCGTATTCGTAATGGAATGAGTAAATTGTAAAAGTACTTACTAAAAACATATTTAGATCTCCCTTAGATAGCTAAGAAGAGAATGCATATATTATTTACAATAAATGTTATTGTATTTATTAAAGGTATTTACATTGTAGCTGGTGCAGTGACTTCTGTAGTTCTTATTGGAATTATTATAACTGTGATTTCTGTAATTTACTACAAGAGAACCAGAAATGGTAAGATTCTTTTTAAGCATGAATTCATATTGTCTAATGAGTTTTGTAAAAACAAATAAAAATGAAAGACGTCAACATTATTCAGTGGCGTAGATAGGAATTTGCCATCATTTGAAAGCCAGGGATTTGACCTCTTTGGGGGCCCCTGCATTTTGCGTAATATTTAATACTTTATGTAAAAGAACACTCATATGGGACCCCCTCAAGTGGGGGGGGGGGGGGATTTTCAAATTCTCCTCCTCCCTCCCCCATCCTGGCTACGCCTCTGACATTATTTGAGTTTTAAAATATTGTTTTAACATTAACTTTAAATGTATGTATTTTTGTTTTACAAAAATCTTTTATTCTAATTAACTATCCTTTTTTATATTGACGCACACGACACATTTTGCTTCATTAGAGGTAGCAAATAAGTAGGTCATATGTTGGGTTTGGGTAGTCAGTAGATGCACAGCACTGCACACATCGTCTTATTATTATTATCATTATTAATTTCCAAGATGGTTTTCTTCATTTGCATGCGTGTTTTACGTTCATCTACCTTATTATTTAGGAGTAAAAAAAACAAACTTGGTTTTCTTGTCTACTGTTAAAAAAAAAGGTAATAAACGGGGGTTTTAAAACTTTCAAATTTAAAGAAATATAAAACTAAATCACAAATTATGTGTGGTCTATAAGGGCAGATGATATAAAGGTCTGTTTCTGTGACCTATGGTTAACGAGGTTGTCAATTTGCAAAGCACAACGACAACCTTCCTTACTTTTTCCCCCAAAAATGTCAGGTACAGATTAGAGCTGGGTGGACTTATAGACGCCCAAAGATTCCGAAATTAAAAATCCCAGTCTTCATCAGGACTCAAAACTGATTAGTTTGGCGTTGCTTAAGGAATAGCGCACACATGGAAATTAGCTATGTTGATCAGTTTAGGATGAATCGATGAGTTCCGCTCACAATCATAATTGCTTATGGTCTTGATCCGTTTTTTGTTAGGGGGGGGGAGAAATGAAACATTTAATGAGATGGACTCTAATTATTTCTACAATAAACGTGTCAAAAAAAAACGGTTTATCAAAAATATGATTTACCTATATGTGTCAATCATGCGTTTAGATGAAATACTGAAAATAAAATAAAATATATTTTTTATTATGCTATTTATTATAAGTGATTAATACTCAACACATTCAATTTTGATGTTTTCTCAGGGTCTTGCAACCACTGGTAAGTACAAAATTTTAAACATTTAAGTTATCAATTAAGATTTAAAATTACAAACTTAGACACTATATACCGTTGGCGTAATTCTTCAGAGATAATTCGTATGGGATATTATGTTATGACTTCATGCTTTTCTTTTAATGAGGCTTGTTTAGGACACACATATTAGTTGTTCCGCCCAACTTGACCTTTCAGTGCGTTACCCATGATACCTTGTCATGTACAAGGTTAAGAGTGTAAAGGTAGACTTTTCTTAACCATAACCTTTATTCGTACGTATCCTTAAATATGTTACTAACTTTATTGTTGTGGTACCCTACTACTTAATTTAGCAAGACCTTCCGAAAGTAAAATATTCGCTATTGTGATTTGGTATTTCATACATGTTCAAAAGAAATGGGATGTAGCCCAATAGTGTAGCTCCATGCACATCATCGTTCAGATGCACCACACAAAAAGAAAGCTAACACAAATCACTCATTTCGGTATACTACGTGACGAACTAAACACTTCATTGAATTAGGCACACAAAACTAAAGCATACAACTAATGAACCATTGTTTCAGTTATACTACTTGCAAAAACTAACATTAAGAATCAATGAATAACTGGATCTATATACACCACCAGAAAAAAAAAACAAATCATCGATCTAAATCAAGAGTGAGCAACCATTTCGTGTCGAGGGCCGCATTAAGAAAAGTTTGGGAATGGCGGGCCGCATTAATATATATATATATATATATATATATATATATATATATATATATATATATATAAAAGATACGTTAACTAACTGTGTTGAATGTCTTTAAATTCATATTTACACAGTATTATATTCGCAATTCACATTGAAAAATTTCAACAAGAGTTAGCAATATTTGAAACCAATTTTACGATTTTTAAATCACTGTTGTCTTTTTATATCACAATATCCCCACAAATATACAGTTGTACTTAATGTGCAGTATTATACTTTTTACACTCGTGTATATTGTTCCGGAACTGTGAAACTATCTTACTAGTTGTTACCCCTGTGACTGCTGTCAAATTACAGTCAGTCAACATTGACCCCTGTGACTGCTGTCAAATTACAGTCAGTCAACATTGACCAGTGATTATACTTTTTTAGTTTCCACCCAAAAGTTTTCGCTCACTGAATGAGACAATTTATATGTTCCGGAAGTTAAATGTCAATACGAGCGAAACCTGCCCTTGTGGAGCATCACCAGAAAATGCTGACCATGTCCTTCAATGGTGCATACTAAATCAAGAGACCCGAACAAGACTCTCCAAAGACTATTCGGAGAACTGCTTGATCTGGAAGCCACTGCGCGGTTCATCTCAGATATAGGATTACTGATCTGAAACCTGCAACATGTAAAAGGAGAACGAAGAAGAACAGATGTATGTGTACCCAGATAGTATGAACAGCAGCAAGGTTTCCTTAAGTGTGGAAATGCAGCTTCTGGCACCCATGAGACTCATGTGGATGCACTGACTGGAACTTCTCTTTGCTTGGAGTTATGTCTTCTGGAGCTGAATCAGCTTTTGCGATAAAGGGTGAGCTGATGGTATTGAAAACTGGCTCTTGACGTCTTAAAATTTGCTTTTATAAATTGCACAATTAAGGAATTTTAATAAGTGTTGTACTTTTAAACATTTCACCAAAAATAGTTTCACCTTTCAGCAAAGGAAAATAACAAAAACTATTTTCTTTTGCTTGCCTGTAGAAAAGGGAAAGCCTTGTTTGACAAGATTTAACATACATTTACATTTTATGTGTAAACAACAATTGCAATAGCAATTATAAAAATTACGAAATCTGTCTTCCACTTTCCATTAGAAATATTGCTGACAAAGTCGCAATGTCCTTCAAGTACCAAAAACAGTTTCTTCCTTGAGATTTTATATTCTTCTCCTTTGCCTTGCCCATGCTAAGCTAGCAAATACATTGGATCACTTTCTTCATATATTGGAAATACCTGTGGTGGGGACCCCTAGCTCTAATAAGCTTTATTGTTGTCATATGTACTAAAACAATGTCGATTTTTTGCAGCTTTGTGCAAACTTTCCTGTTTAGAGATCATGGTTGGAATATTTTTTAAATAAAAAAAAAACAAAAAAAAGTATTTTTCTCAGTCAAAGATCGAGCTCCATCAGTTGCTACACTTGCCATTTTGTTCCAAGCCTACCCAACATAGAGAGATTGTGTCTTGAATTGAGTGTATTGATGTATAGGCAATAAGCATAATCTTCGTTTACTTAAAACTTTTTATAATGAGACAGTTACAATAATTTATATAGATTATATTTTTAATATTTGCATTTTTATATACTGTGAGCACACCTGATTTCTGTAGGTGTCGGCGGGCCGCATAAGGCACTTCGGCGGGCCGCATGTGGCCCGCGGGACGTAATTTGCCCACCCCTGATCTAAATACATCGCATGAATACCTAACAAGGTCTAGATATACTTAGATACTACATTAAGAACTAGCAAATCATTAATCTACATAATTAATTAATATTCACCTCGTGAAGAACTGACTAATCATTCAATTTATACACTACATTAAGAACTAACATATCATTATATTTTACATTAATTGAATAGCCTCATACACAAAATATTAAAACTGAGATTATCCTTTAACAAACTTTTGTAATTTGTATACACCTTGAAAGTGTTCCAGTTTCCGGTAGACCTCCTGCTAGTTTGTTGTTTTTTTTCTTATTTCTAACTGTAGTGAGTTGGGTTGAAAATGTAAAAGAAGTAATATTTTTAGATCTATACCTATTTATTAACAAAATAATCTCTTCCAATGACTGGCCCTTCAATTCTTGTATGACGTCACGCCATCGGTTTCTCTGTCTGATTCTTCTTCTTCATTTTTTATGCAGGATGGTCTTTCCAAGGTCTGAAGACATTGTGATATGACCACAAAGTTTAAGCTTGAGTTTTTTTTTGACAGAAGTGAGCAGATCAACATGGGGTCAAATCGCTGTACTAGATGTGTCTCCAATCTCATTGTTTGGGATGCGGTCTTTGTATGTGATGTGATGAGATCTTCTGTAGCGTCTCAATTCCGTTGCTAGGATACTTCTCTTTAGTTCTGTAGACAGCTTCCAATATTCGCTAGCATATATGAATGTAGCATGACCCGGGAGCGTCTCAGTCTGGTTATATTTTCGAGGGCTATGCATTTGTCTTTCTTTATTGTTTGACGCTATGCAAATGCTGCTGTATGCTGTGTATTTCTGTAGTTCAGGTTTGGTTCCTTCATCTGGGACATTAGCTCCGAGATATTTAAAACTATTGACATTTATCAGCTTTTCACTGATATCCTTTTTAAAGCACTGTTGGCTATTAGTCATACTTTGTGTGTTTTCGGCAATGATTTGCATACTGTATGCTAAGTAAGTCTTGCCTATTCGCATCTCCAAGTCAGCTAGTTCTTCTTATATCTCTTCCAAACCATCTATGTCGTCAACAAAGCGCTAGTCAGTAATTCTTCCTCTTCCAATGCTTACAGTAACTTCATAGCCCTCGAGAGCATCTTACATTATCCTTTCAAGGAAGATATTAAAAAGAATTGGTGAGAGTAGGCAACCTTTTCTCTCTCCAACACCCCAAGAAGAACTAACAAATCACTGATCTAAATAAACCAAAATAGGAACTAACAAATCACTGATCTATCTTTACCACACAAGGAACTAGCAAAATTTATTGACCTAGATATATTACATTGTCAACAAATTATTGATCTAAACACGACATGAAAATTTAGGAAAATATTGATCGTACAATAAATATTTTAGAATTTATTCCACTTCAATACAACTTTAAAACAAATTACAAAGGTCTTTTTTTTATTGTTGACGCTAAGCAAGATAAGGTAATATATATTATATATGAAATTTATATATATGAAATTTAACTACTTATATGCACAGATATACTAACGCTGTTAAAATTTCTCTATTCTAATTATGAGCAACATCTAAATTTTTGCGTCACTTAATAATCACTCACTATATGACATTTCTATGTATCTTTTGTTATTGTTGTTTTTTTATATTTTTAACAATTTACTTTAATAACTTATAAAAATTTTCGAATATTAAACAAAATATTTTTTTTCTATCTTGATTTAGTTACCACAGCAATGAGACTCATATTGAGCCTATATATGCATCCATCCCAGCTAGAGTTGGAAGGGTAAGTAATAATTTTATATTTGTTGGTGTTCTTATAAATATATTGATTTGGTTAAGGACCTAAAAGCTGAGCCTATAAATTTGAACACAACAATTTAAGATTCTTTTCCCATCATTATGAATATTGTGTTACCATGTTTGAACTGGAGCATAATGATCATAATACTATCATAGCCGTAGCCAGAAATTTGTTTCGAGGTGGGCGGGGGTTATCCCACACATACACCATATATATATATATACATGGCACTTCTTAAAGCCAAAACGAAAAGGCGTCGTATCTTGATAAGGAAGCTGCTGTTTGCCGATGACGCGGCACTCGTATCTCACTCACAAGGAGGTCTACAGAAGCTAGTGAACGCCTTAGCAGCTGCTTGTCAAGAGTTTAGCCTTACTATAAGTCTCTCCAAGACCGAAATCCTGGCACAAGACGTCGTAGAAATACCTATAATACAAATTGGGAACCACACCCTTTCAGTGGTGCAGGAATTTACCTATTTGGGTTCAACAATTGTCAGTAACCTAGACTTAGACATCGAGCTGACAAAAAGGATAGGAAAAGCTATCACAGCATTGGCAAAACTCTCCAAGCGCGTCTGGGAAATTGGTAAATTGACCACAGCGAACATCCTAGTCTACATTGCCTGTGTTGTGAGCACTCTCCTTTATGGCAGTGAAAGCTGGTCAACATACATGTACCAAGAGCACAGATTGAATAGTTTCCACTTGCACTGCCTGAGACGCATAATGGGCATCTCTTGGAGGGACCATGTCTCCAATCAGGAAGTTTTGAGATTGGCCAATATGAACAGCATGTATGCTCTCCTGACACAAAGAAGATTACGCTGGCTTGGACATGTCACCCGCATGCCAGATGGTAGAATCCCGAAAGATATCTTATATGCTGAGCTTGTGGAAGGAGTCAGACCCAAGGGCCGCCCAAGACTAACATATAGAGATGTCTGCAAGCGAACATGAGAGCCACAGGCATCAATGAAAGTATGTGGGAAAACATAGCCAAAGACCGGAGTGCATGGAGACAGACTGTGCGTGCTGGGACAACCCTTGCTGAGAACAAAAGAATTGAAGCGGCCTTAATCAAGAGGGAAAAAAAGAAAGCTGCCCTGTCCGCTAACCCTAAATCAGAGGCATACACATGTACGAATTGTGGCAAAGTCTGCCGTTCTAGAATTGGCTTGATTAGCCACACCAGATTCTGCCCGTCTCAAGATTAAGCCAAAACCAGTGACTTATTTGGGCGCATTCATTGCCTTTCGAGACAAAAGGAGCCATATATAATTGTTATAACTCTGCAATGCGCAACGCCATCTAAGCTGAAAGTTGCGCACTGTGGTAAACTAGACTGAGAAGGATGTCAACATTAGGAAAAGGGAGAACGATTTCCGCCCAAGTTGAGAGCCGAAGTGAAAAGACTGTGCCTAAGATAGATGTTGTTTTGTGTACCTGTGATGTCGTGTAAATAAACATATATGTGCCTCGTTGAGTTGCCTCACTTAAGTTATTTAATTATCCTTTACATATTGTTCCCCTGGCAATCAAATCATTAAAAAAGAACAATCTGATATAAACCTTGTCACATGTAAATTATGAGTGCGTCTGGTGTGAATGAACACTTTGGTTTCTTATAGTTATAATGTTTTTTGTTTGGTGTAATGCACAAATTGTAAGACAAATTTCCATATGGACAATAAAGATTATTATATATTATATATATTTATTTATATATATATGTACAAACATTACACTCGGACTAAACTACAAACAACCAACCATCAAAACACATGTACTAAATAACACCTTATCAAAAGAATCAAACCCACTGGAGCTCAAAGTAGGCACGCTTGAAACAATCGAAAGCTATCAAAAAACAGCTATCCATATTTATACAGACGGATCGGCTTTCAAAGCTACCATCAATGCTGGTCTTGGTGCCTTCCTGGTCTTCCCTAAAAATAAACACTTTGAGATAAGCGCACCCTGTGGTGATTACTGCTCAAACTTCCAAGCCGAAATTGAGGCAATTACCATAGCACTCCAGACAGTGGAAAACAATTATATGAAGGAGTGCAACCACCATCAGATATTGTTGTCTTTACAGACTCCCAATCTGCTCTGCAAGCACTTAACAGCAGCACCTCAAACAGCCCAAGAGAGTTGACAACACTCATTGTGATAATCCACCAGATGATATCAAAATTAAATATCAATTTTACACTACAGTGGATCCCTGGACACATTGGCATCATGGGAAATGAAAAGCTATCAAAGGCAGGTTCATCTATGGAACAACCAGATAGACCTGTTAACTACCTCACCCTAAGGTCAATGTTAGTCAACAATCACAAAGAGGAGTGGCTCAACCAATGGGCATCAGGAAACACAGGCAGAGCCATGTACAGAGAAATGACTACGCCTAACAAACTGGACAGTATTAGCTTCCTCCCCCGCAAAGAACAATCTACAATCTTCCAACTAAGAACAGGACACACACTACTATTAAATTACCACCTGAACAAAATAAACTCCACACAACTACCCCTTTGCAAACACTGCACCCACCCCTTTGAAACCGTAAACCATATCCTCTTTGAATGCCCCTCCCTAACCCACCTTAGGCAGACCCTACTTCCACTACAGCCCAACATAACCAACACCCTGTATGGCAGTGCTGAACAACTGAAGAAAACAGCATACTTTTTTTCCTTGGCACAGTCTGCAAAAGAGCTCACAGCTCAGCAGCAATAAAGCTGGCTAGAAGAAGAAGAAGAAGAAGAATATATATATATATATATATATATATATATATATATATATATATATATATATATATATATATATATATATATATATACTTGTGTGTATGTGTGTACGTAACTAATCTTTAATACATTTTGACATTACTCGAAAGTAGGGGAGAGGCAGTCCGTCAAAGCCTTAAAATATATATATATATTGTTATGACTTTGCCATGCGCACCGCCATCCAAGATAGTCCAGAAAGAAGGTGCGCACTATCAGTAACCAGACAAGTCGGATGTTGACATTAGGAGACTAACGATTTCCGCCCAAGAAGAGAGCCAATATGGAAATGCTGTACTCAAGGCAGATGCCCTTTATGTTAGTCATGTCTCTATGTAAATAAACGTCTATGTCCTCGTTGAGTTGCCTCGCTTAAGTTTATACAATTGGTCTCAGAAGTGGAATTTATAGGCAACTCAACGAGAGCAGGTAGGATTAGATCTCTATGGCATCGCTGAAGCTATTACATCAGCTCTTAATTAAAAAGCTAAGACAAGAACTTCGAGACGGAGGTTTAAAACCTGTCGGTGGCAGGGAAACGCTCACGGCTCGTCTGCGGCAAGCTCTGATCGATGAAGAAGAAGATCCGGAGACCTACAAATTGAAATTGAACTTGGGATTGTTGAGTTCATTGGCAAGATACAGGAAGAAATTGATGCAATGTGTGAACAAATTAACAGTATGGGGAACAAGGTAGATAAAATGGTGTCTCAAGTGAAAGAAGTAGACTCGTTGGTAAAGGAGCAGTTGCCTGTAGACTCGTTGGTAAAGAAGTTGCGTGGTCAAGACTGTGGCTGCACAAACAGTGGTGACGGAGACGCTGGGGATTGGAGCACCGTCTGTGTCTGTGTTGTGGGCAAGTCTTGTGGTTGTGACTTTCAAGACGAGAAACGTGACAACGATTGCTGTGATGATCTCAACGAGACGTACCGAATCGAACGGAAAGAGACAAATGAAGAAACTGAAGACTGTTACGTGCCTGAAGCGTTTGTTCCTGTTGTACCTGTTACCAGTACCTTAACTGAAGTCTGTTATGTGCCTGAAGCGGATGTTCCTGTTGTACCTGTTACCAGTACCTCAATGACAACGTTGGGACTGCGTTCAAGCCTGTTGCTATGGACCTTAAAGACCTCTGCCTATCTGTCGGTGCTCACGAGGGAAATTCGAAGCTTGACAACTACATCCAGAAGTTTAGCATGAACTGTACGTGCGGCGCATCACACATAGAATTTAGATGCCAAGAAAACCACCAACAGGGCATATGTACTTCTACCATCATCATCGACATTGGCATAGATGAATGTCAATCAAACCACTTTAAATCTGAGCTGTCAAGAGGAAGACATTTTCCACTTGAACCTGAAGAGACCTATCTTCTAGACGTAAGACTGTTGTCTGAGGATGACTGCGGTGCATTGGACTTTGCTTGCAACGTGGCTGCAAGCGAACCTGCAGCTCCCTTGAGAGGCGTCTGTCGGGAAGGTCTGCTGAGATAGCGTGTCCGATCAACGGCCGTGCTGAAGAAAACAGTGCTCGACCCTATCTCTTTGTGTGGCAAACAACCACGTCATTATCGCAACAACAACCTGGTCAACTGGAGAAAGATAAAGCGGCACTGGAAGAAAACAATGCGGATGGCCTCGTGGGGAACACGCTCCCTGTCGCCCGTGGCTCCCACTGATCGACCTCCACCTGAACTGTCAAACTTCAGCTGCAGTGTTTCTTTTCGGGACAAAAAGTGCTAAGACGGGGGCAATGTTTTGACTTTGCCATGCGCACCGCCATCCAAGATAGTGCAGAAAGAAGGTGCGCACTATCAGTGACCAGACAAGTCGGATGTTGACATAAGAGACTAACGATTTCCACCCAAGTCTAGAGCCAATATGGAGATGCTGTGCTCAAGGCAGATGTCCTTTGTGTTTGTCATGTCTCCGTGTAAATAAATGTCAATAATATATATTGCATAAAGTGGAATGAAATGGTGAAAAGTTATGTTAGGGGCAACTAAATATGGGCATTATACACACCACGTCAATGTTTGAAACATGATTTTTAGGCAGTTTTACTTGGTAGTTTTACTTCGTAGTTTATGTTACTTGGTAATTTGTGTTACTTGGCAGTTTTTATAACTTGGTAGTTTAGTTTTACTTGGTAGTTTATGCTAATTTGCCTATCTCTACGCCAACGTTCATTTGAATGAGACAGTTTGAGAGCTGTCACAAAGTGTGCGGGACACGCATTTGAGACCTAGGGGAAATTATTTGTAGACATGCGCAGAAGACCTATAGAAAACTTAGACCACGGCGGACAACAGCTTTGTAAGAACAAAATACCAAAATAAATTTAGGGGAACACGAATGTGGCATTTAATTGAAACCTTTCGGAAAATACATTTTGTTTCTTAAGCCTGAAACTGATTGTATGAAGGAATGTATGCGCTGTTTAATACTGTACATTGCTTGCTTTATTATTGAAAAAAAAAAACAAAAAAAAACCTCCAAAAACGAAGTCCGACATTAAGCCACCAGGTCTAAGTCCGAAAGACCGCCCTTCAGGACATATCTATAACGTTCTGGGTTTGTTAACCTTGAGTTTGTTGTAACTGTTATTACGAATTGAAACTGACTGCTTTAGAACCCCCCCACACACACATACACATACAAACACTTCTGGTCAGCGAAATCGAACAACACTTTTCTCCACCCCCCCCCCCTTTTCCTAAAACCCACTCTCTCACACACACACGTACTGTAGTCCTACGTAGTTCTTTGTCAATTCTTCCGTTTCTCATTTCAATACCGAAATGTTTGATCGGTTCTGCTGCTAAATGACAGTAGGCCAGTAGTCCACTATCCTTTGTACCCTGACCATCGCACTACTTAGACTTTTGACGCATGATTTTTATTTAAAGTTTTCTCTCCAGTTTTGAAAGGGACACCACTGCAATTTCATTATTTACAAATGACCCTTACAAACGACCCTTTTATTTATTTTCTTTTGTATTTCGTAAAAAAAAAAACAGATCTAGACATTACAGCCAGCCTTTATTTAGTAGCGCACATTATATACAGATAAATATATTTTCCAGGTATACATAAAAAATAATTACATCTCACATATATAATAAAAAAAGACTCCCGTGGGGTGACTAAGGGGGTGCGAAAGCATCCCCATTGCACTGTAAAAGAGCCCCCACATGCTTGTCATAATCTAGGCGCCGTTCCTCAAGAGGCCTTTACATAAATGGTTAGCCTGGTATAGAAAAGGAAAATAGCGAGGTTTCCCGGTACGCAGCTTTGGCCGCGTCTCTAGTCCGCGAGTACTGAGTAACCATGTCACAGGAAACAGCCGAGTCAAAATAAACACGAGAATAAACCCAAATATGACACCCCCCCCCCCTTGCCAGAGGAAAAGACTGTTAAGTACAGGCCGGTGAGAGGGAGCTCTTGTTCGCTTTTGCTGGCCAACTCTACCTGACAGTTTCAAACCTCATTCACCAATCGTAAACTAACATTTTGCCACGTGGTTCTCTATATCTTCAATACAAATTACGCAATCCATAAAGCGCTTCGTTTCATAATATCAGATGAAGGTTTGTGTATATGGTTTCATATGGTCTTAAAAAGTCTCTTAGACAACCGCTTTCTTGACAAGGAACTAAATAATTAACGCTGTAAAATCAAGATTTCTTTTTTGTTAAACATTGGTTACATGAAGACAAAATTAGCTATTTAGATTAGTATTGAAATTAAATACAACTATTTTACTTTTGAATAAAGGAATAAATATACACCATATACACTGAAGCATTATTTGAGACGATGCCACCCTGATAAAAAGATAAAAGTGAAAAAAAAATTCAAAAACTCAAAGATAAAGTTCAGAATAGACCCATAAAATCTTTCTTCAACATCATATAGGCCTAGAAAAGATGGTGGTTTGTGAGCGTCTTAGAAGATCTCTTTACCTAAATCCAAATACGAAAACAAACACTATAGATATAACATTGATTTTACCAGCCCTTGAAGTAGTTTTAAAAACTGTTTTACACAAACCTTCATCTGATATTATGAAACGAATTTCTTTGAGTAACACTACAGTTCAAGGGCACATCGGTGGGATGAGCATTAAAGCTGCAAACTGCCTAATGGTCTTCAGCTCCATATTTTTCCCCAGGGCTGACCCACGAAACCTTTCCCATGTTTGGGTATATAGCAGCAAAGTAGCAGAGGTTTGAATTCTATTTTCTTGCGGCTATGTGGGCTACAAGCATATATATGTATATATAACTAAGGTACAAATCATTTATTAGTGTTTGAAATAGTTACATTAATGGTGTGTGAAAATTAAAGTCATAGACCCCCATGGACATTTCATAGACCCCCAATTTACTTTTTCACTTTCGTAGACCCCTTGGAAGTCTTCGTAGACCCCTGGGGGTCTATATAGACCACTTTGGGAATCACTGCCGTAAACCATATCCTCTTTGAATGCCCCTCCCTAATCCACCTTAGGCAGACCCTACTTCCACTACAGCCCAACTTAACCAACACCCTGTACGGCAGTGCTGAACAACTGAAGAAAACAGCGCACTTTTTTTTCTTGGCACAGTCTGCAAAAGAGCTCACAGCTCAGCAGCATAAAGCTGGCTAGAAGAAGAAGAAGTATAACGAACACGTTTTTTTCCTGGGCATAGTATTAGAGAGGCATCAGGTTCCCTCTCCACCCAGCAAGGTAGTCGTCTGGAGAAGCGTTCAAAGTTTCATACTTGCGTCTTCAACGCATTTTTCTTCCCGTACTAAAAGGAGCCCATGTCAATGTTAAAGTATAACAGAATGGGACGTACGATAATGAAGTATTTCCTTGTAATCTGGGCGCAATACATTCATTGCAGTGAACAAAAGTCGCTCAAATTTAACTCTAATACAGAGGAAGGCAGCATTGGCCGATAGTATTATGTAAGAGGTGTTCGAGGTACATGTAGCGCACGTATGTCGTAAGACAAGCTAAGATAATCTTCGTGATAAGTAACAGTAATAAGCGTTTCCGCAAATTAATAATTTTTTTTTTTGTCACGCAAAGTTTGTCCACTAAATATGTTAAACACTTAAGAGAATTTTTGGCCATTCTTATTGTTACAAATGACCAGTGACAGGAAGAGGTTAACGTGTGACCCCGACGAGATAACACAGCAGCGGGTGTTCCCTGGAATGTACGTGTATAAACAGAGACAGGATGTGACGTGTCCTTACATGTTATTCCAAAAGGTACTAGCAATGTCCAGTGACAGATAGAGGTCACAACTTGTGACCCCGGCAAGATGACACTGTAGCCGATGTTTTCTGGAATCTACATGTATAAACAAAGACAGGATGTGACGTTTCCTCACGTGTTATTCCAGAGAATACTAGCCGTGTTTGTGCAACTTTGGACAAGCGATTAGGGACTCTATATAAGCCAGAGAGTTAATGTGAAAGTCAGTCGTATGGAGTCGTGAGTGAGCCGTTACAGTCGATACAGACGATGTAAGACGTCTGCGGCTCTGTGGAAGAGAAATGTGTACGACTCGATGCAAGTTAACTAGGGTAGAGTTAACTGGAGTGAACTACTGTCGTTAAAGTCTATACAGCGAACTACAGTGGACTTGAGCCGTTACAGTCGATACAGTCGATGTAAGGCGTGTGCGGCTCTGATTCGGTAGACTTGAGTACGTTTTGGTTCAGCTTTGGGAGACCTGGAGCGACACTGGGAAGTGTGTCGTTGGTTTGTTCTGTGGAATACGGCTCGATGCAAGTTGAGAAGAAATGAATTGCAACGAAGTGAAGAGATGAATTACAACGAAGTATAGCTAACTGTAAACTGACAGATATTGTACAGTCTTCTACGCTACATGTTACAGTAACAAATTGTTAGAGTTAATAGTCATTAAAGTTATATGAAACTGAAAGTTTAGTCGTCAAGTTCTTTGCAGTGTTTTTATTTGTGTGCCTACTAATACATTTAGCCAGAAGATTCAGAAATACGTAACATTATAATTCGAGAAGAATAATTTAAGCCCAGAAAATTTAAGATTTCTTCTTCAAAAAAGTTAACGCCACTCATGAAAACGGTCCTTATTACAATAGTTTAACTATCAAAACACTAAAAAAAAGGAATTTTACTGGGTTAATATTCTGTGGCATTTTATGTCTCAAAAGATACCTTTTCTCTTTTGCAACTTCTTATGTGACTAAAGAGGCCAATCCTTGATACACAGCTGCGGTCAAAGGTTGGGATCTGTAATCACGAGGCGCCGTTTCATTTTCACCTATCTTTCTAATACTCTTGTGTATGGCATCTGCAATCCGGGACCGTTCCTTTATGCCCGCCTCCATTTGGATCAATCCAGTGCCACTTTTTCCCAGCTTTTAATATTCAAACGTAATTGGTAGGTAAAATGAAAATAGGAGGCTCAGTGGCTGAGCTGTAAAGAGCTAGGTTTCCGAACCGTGGGTCCCGAGTTCAAATCCTGGTGAAGACTGATTTTTAATTCACCCAGCTCTAATGGGTACCTGACATTAGTTGCGGAAAAGTAAAGGTGGTTAGTCGTTATGCTAGCCACATGACACCCTTTTTAATCGTAGGCCACTGAAACATATGCCCTATAGACCACAAGGTATGAAAGGGGAACTTTACATTTTTTTTACTTTTTTTACAATGAAAATACGCCTTTTTTTTTACTTTACGCTTGTACGATAATTTCAACGGCTTCGCCCACTCCCCATTGCTCAGGACATCGCGCTCCCTATGAGATCGTGTCTCCACCTCCCACAGATTATAAGAAAAGTTGCAGTTGCAGATTTTTAGCTGATACCGAAAGGGGAAGGACGCTATTAGTTTTGTGCGAAATGCTGTCCGTCTGTCCGTCCGTCCCGTTTAGATCTCGTAAAGTAGAAAAGATAGTTAAAATCCGACTTCACAATATTTTAGAGCTAGACCATTTAAAGTTCTGATGCAACGGCTACTTATGTCTTTTCTGAAAATTTTTAAATCACTTATGCAAGCATTTTTTTCATAAAAATACACCCCTTTTACAAGTATTAACTATTAAACACTCAAACACTTGAGGCTCTTTATTAAAGGAGAAAACCGTTTACCATATTTTTTTATTTGTATTGTTAAGTTATGTAAGTTCTGTCATACTAAGTACTACATTTACACACGAAGACATGTTTACTATTTTTTAAAGAGAGAAAAAATCTATTTAGTATGCATTATAAATTAGACTTAATTTAAAACAAATATTAAATATTCTTGTCCTTTTCTTACATATGCCCTACAATTTTCCATACATATTCTTGAGGATTTGTATAAGATATTGAGCCCTTACATAACAATTAGATCAATTATAAGATATCTATTGGGCAGGTTGACATCTAACTTTACATTCATTTTCACCTATCCTTTGATCTGCTGGACCGCTGGGGCACTACACAAGATCTTTCAACCTTCTTTCTCCATTCTTATCTGTCATTTGTCTTTGATATAATTGCATTCTGGTGTTATTTCTGAAAATATTGAAGCCTGCCTGGGTGGACCACTTTGGGGGCTGATTTAGAGTTTGTGTTTCCACACAAACTGTCTTTGTAACCTTGTTTAAGTTTGTAATGAGCTTGTTGTCCTAAGATCATCTTCGTCTTTATCACAACGTCTTGTGGCGAGTATGTTGTGTTCACACAAAAAAAAACGGCAATAGTAAGATGGTGTGTTTGTCGGGAGAGATTACTTCGTTCTTCATCAAAAGACTATAGAATTGCGTTGGGGAAGAGGCATTAAATTGTTTTAGTTTAAAATTTAGTTTAAAATTTAAAACAATCTTTCGAATTGATCGTGCTGCTAAGGTAACACTTAGAAAATGAAACGTCGTCCTTTACATGATTAATTAATGTTTTTATTTGGTAATAATGACGTTTTTTACCTGATTAATACTAAAATATAAAATAACTACAATGATAATACAACTGAAATTTTAAACAGAAAGACCAACTTTGCATCCCCCTTCTAACTATGTGGATATTTGTACCAACACAAAAAAGAATAATAAGACTTAAAATAAAATATTTAGATATAGAGTAATACAGTAGATATGCTTAGGCATGTTTGGGTATATATTTGAACAAATTTTTCCTATTTGTCTGCTTTTACCGAGATATAATTTTTCCCACTTGGGTTTCACCCCTAAATGGGTATCCCCCCCCAATGCGCACTGCACCCACCGCAACACTTAGTGACGCCACTGTTACTAAGTAAAGTTTTGTTTCTAGTATACAAGCTACCTACGATTGGGATGACATCTTTATTTTCGTTTTAATTTTGGGGGATTATGCATTAGCCGTAATTGTGTAATCTGGTCAAAGAAGCTTTTGCGCCTAAAACTATTGAAGAATTATTTGAGGTCAACAATTCTCAAACATAGATTGAAACATTTGGTAATTCTTTCTATTGAGCGTGATCTATGTACGAAACAGAATTATTATGATATACTGTATGACTTTGCTACACGCAAGGCTCGTAAAGTAATGCTGTACGTAGTAAAGAATGAATAAAATGCATAGACGAATTTATTTTCTAATACAAACTCTTAAATTTCACTTATTTTTCGTATCCCTACCTAAACTTGGCCCCCGCGAAATCCGTTTCGCATAGGGCTCCACAATGGTTAAGTCCAGCCCTGTTATTTAGTGACAATTGAATATACATAGTACATTACTTGTTCTTTTTCCATGACTTCTTGGTCACAATGGTTAAGTCCGGCGCTGCTATTTAGTGTTTGTAAAATGTTTTACATGTTTCGGATGTTCCTTCAGAGTTGAAGATAGTTTACTTCCTAGTCCAAACCTCCCGCAGGACGAAGGGGGATGGGAGCGGGCAGGTTTGAACCCGGGACTATCAATAAATCCAAATGCTTTCATAGAGCTAGTCAACTTTTTTTTTGAGGGTCTTAAGTTTGTTATAGGGCTACAATACATACACTACGGTCTAAGTTGGTACCCAAGAAACATTTTTGCCAAGTTTTATTAAGATTGGTGAAATGGTTTTGATTTCTATGCGGGGACATACATACATACATACGCCTTACTTTCTGCTTTATATATTAGATTAGAAACAATTAAAGAAAATAATAATGTTATAAGTAAAGCGAATGCATGGATTCATGAATAAAATAATATAATGAATGGAGCTAAAAATATAATATAAATTTATATTAAATTATATATATATATATATATATATATATATATATATATATATATATATATATATATATATATATATATATATATATATATATATATATATATATATATATATGCATCTTATCTTTTCAAATAAGGCTTTCCTATTTTTCCAGACAAGCAAGTGAAAACAGGTTTTGTCATTTTTCTTTTCCGAAAGGTGAAGCTATTTCTAGTGAAATAGTTAAAAGTAAAGTAAAACTATTACCTGAAAGAAAAGTTCCAGTCAGTACTTCCACGGGAGTTTAATGGCTGCAAGAAGCTGTATTTCCACACTTAAAGAAAAAAACTATTTTGCTAAGCTTTAAGTGTAATCACAGGTCCATGCTGACTGACTGTAATTTGACAGCAGTCACAAGGATAACAACTAGTAAGCTAGTTCCACAATTCCAGTACATTATGCACTAGTGTAAGCTAAATACTTCACATTAACTTAAATACTTCCCATTGAGTACAACTGTACATTTGGGGTGAAATGTTGTGATGCAAAAAGAAAATATTATTTATTTTTTTTAAATCGTAAGATTGGTTTAAGAAATTGCTTATTCTTGTTGTAATTCCTTAATTGGGAGTGTGAAAAATTGAAAAGTGAATGTATAATACAGTATAAATATGAATTAAAAGACATTATACTGTTAGCTAGCGTATTTTTCTAAGTTGTAAGTACATATACATATATATGTAAGGTATATATGTATGTATATATAAATGCGCCCCCCCCCCTCGATATAAAAAGAATGCCCACCCCTGCTCTTAGGGAAGTCGCCCCAATCAAAGTTTAGAAATAATGCAAACTCTTTAGAATGGGTTATTAATCCCAGAACTATATATTCACGCAAATATATGAAACACAGCCATTTCCTGTTAGTTTCCATTGAGTTTTAAAAATCATACATTGAAATAATTCATGCCTGTTGATTTTAATCATCTTATGTACATTTTAATATATTGATTACCTAGAACTTTCTAGATTATGTATCTAAAAATTGCAAAATAATAATTACGAGACGAGATGATGATGTTCAATAACTAGATCAAGATCTAAAAATTAAATTATATGTTACATAGGTTAGGATTGAAAAAAACAACAGCGACAAATAACTTTACTTCTTTTAAGTACTCTACAAAACAACGCCTTGTTTCAACTTTAAAAAAAAAAGCTTTCACGACATTTTTTGTAGTTGTTAAAAATGTCCAGTTTAGATATAATGTATATATATATATATATATATATAAATATATATATATATAATTATAAATATATATATATATATATATATATATATATATATATATATATATATATATATATATATATTCTGTGATGTTGCTAGTTCAGGCTGTCTTGAAGTCAACCAATTACTCTGCAATCGTTTGGGTGTAATTGTTCGGGTGTATTACGTGTAGTTGACCAACAACACAAACAAGAACTGGCACATCAATTGTAACAGG
Source organism: Biomphalaria glabrata (assembly GCF_947242115.1). NCBI lineage: Eukaryota > Metazoa > Mollusca > Gastropoda > Planorbidae > Biomphalaria > Biomphalaria glabrata. The sequence goes on along the minus strand of NC_074728.1, from coordinate 6,424,748 downwards.
TGAAGAGATGTAGTCAACGATGATGAACAAGTTAATATATATTTATTATGATAAAAGGCCACAGTAGAAGTCTCTGTCACTAAACACGTCGTTACCCTGGAGTGTTCTAACGCTAACTGATTTTCCGGTCTCTAACCCAACATATCCCAAACGTCACTAGTCCCGTTCAATATGCGTCTACTATGGTGCGTCGCTAAATAACTAAAATAACTAACCTATATAAATAAGGTGTCTAACAGATTCCTCCCCCCCTTGAAAAAAAAATATGTCAATATTTTTCCACTACTGTCAAGTCTTACAAGGGCATTTTCAATTTAAGGGGAAGACAACAAACATAAAATCTTGACATCTTCATCTTGACTTCTTCATCTTGACATTTTCATCTTGACTTGACAGTTCTTCATATTCAATGTCAATGTTCATAACAGTTCATAACATTCCAGAATCATCCTCCTTAGTACACAGTTCATCATAGAGGAAAATGTGGCATCCTATGGGCATGTCCTACACATCTCAAATGTTCTTCACTGGCAGTAATCTGATAAAATACAATATTTCAAAAAACAATTACAAACTTTATTTACACATTCAATACATTTTTTCTTACCACCCTTTTATACGCTTTTGTCCATTTTTCTTTTATACTCACCCTTTTCCATAGAACTAACTTTCGTCAATGATATATGAAATGATTCACACAAAAAAAAATATCCATACTTACTTTTAAATGCTTAACATCAAATTTACTTATCTCCCTTTTCCATAACATATAAATGGTGTCAATATATTAATATATATTACATACTCAATATAATCATAGTTTATTTACAAAATTGTTTCACTTCAATGTCATTCTAGACAATAAATCAGCTACAATATTCACAGATCCACTAATAGCTTTCACTTCAAATTTATACTCCTGTAGTGCTAAGAACCATCTATAAACACGACTGTTTTTCATGCTCTTTTGCTGTATATATTGAATAGGTTTATGATCAGTTAATAATATGAATTTCCTTCCTATTAGATAACTCTCTAGCTTAGTAATTACCCATATTACAGCTAAGGCTTCTCTTTCAATGACACTATATTTTTTCTCTGCCTCTGACAATTTTCTACTTACATATAATATAGGATGTAAGTTATCATAGTTCTGCATTAAACAACCACCAATAGCATTACCAGATGCATCAGTTGTGACATAAAATATTTTGTCTTTATCAGGTAGTCTTAATATTAGTTCATGACTAAAAACATCTTTAATTCTGTCAATAGCTTTCACACATTCCTCATTACAAACTACTTTTTGAGGTTTTCCTTTTTTAAGTAAGTCATTTAGTGGATTCACTATTTCTGCTAAGTTTTTTATAAACTTTCTGTAATAATTTACTATTCCTAATATGCTTTTAATTTGTCTTTTTGTTGTAGGTATTTCAATATTAAGTACTTTCTTTATGTTATCTTCAATAGGGCTAATCATGTTGTTATTTACTTTATGTCCTAAGAAAATTATTTCCTCCAATCCTATTTCTACTTTTTCTGCTTGAATTGTAAGTCCACTTTCTTTTATTATTTTGAATACTTCTTTTACATCTACCAAATGTTCCTCCCAACTATTATTAAAAATACATATGTCATCCAAATAGCAAATAACATTTTCTTTGTTTCCAATTATCATGTTCATCATTCTATTAAATGTGGCAGGTGCATTTACTAATCCAAAACTCATATAATTCCATTGAAAAATACCATATGGTGTTACAAATGCTGTGTAAGGTTTTGCATTTTCTGTTAAAGGTATTTGCCAATAACCTTTAGTTAAATCTAATTTAGTAAAAAATTTTGCTCCATTTAATTTATGTAAAATATCCTCTATATTTGGCATTGGATATGGGTCAAATTCTGTGATGTTGTTAAGTTTCCTATAATCAATACATAACCTTATATCTCCATTCTTCTTTTTGGCTATCACAATTGGTGAAGCATAAGGAGATGTTGATGGCTCAATTATACCTGATTCTAGTAAATTGTCTATTTCTCTCTTTACTTTGTCTTGTAAATGTAGCGGTATTCTATATGGCTTAAGCTTGATAGGTTTTGGATCTGTTACTTTAATGTCATGTTTAATAATATTAGTTTTTCCTGGTATACTGGAAAAAATTTCTTTGTATTCCTGTATTATTTTAGTTATATCTTTTGACATTTCCTTAGTTAAATTATTAAGATTAATCTTTTGCCAAGTTTGATTCTCTTTTGTTTCTATTACAGGTATTTCCTTAATATCATTTTCATTATGATTTTCATTTGTTATTATCATCAAGCATTCTTCTCTTTCTGAAAATTTATTTTCTATTTCCTCCTGAATGTTTTGTATCAACTCATCTTCTCTATCATGATACAGTTTCAAATTATTTATGTGATATGTTTTAATTTTCCCATTTATTTCAATTTGATAATTCACATCACTAATTTGTTTTATCACCTTAAATGGACCTTTCCATTGTTTACCAATTTTATTTTTCAGGTCATTTATCAATATTAATACATTGTTTCCTACTTCTAGTGTTATCAATTGTCTTTTCTTATTTATATTCTCATGAGCACTTTGTTTGTACTTCTTATTGTTGTTATATGCTTGAGTCCATATTTCTTTCAATTCTGTTGTGATTGTTGTTTCACTGTCATTATTTAATTTATTCTCATTGCCTATTAGATTTTCTTTAAAAACATCTAATTCATCTCTGGGTTTTCTTCCATGTATTATTTCATATGGTGAAAATTGTGTTGCTTCATGGATGTTGTTTCTATGAGCAAATAGTACATAGTTAATGTAATGATCCCACTTGTTCTGATTATTCTGAATTATTTTTGTTAGTGATCTTTTTAATGATCCACCATATCGTTCACATAAACCGTTACTCTCCGGGTGGTAAACCGAAGAGTATATGTGTTGTATATTGTATTGTTTAGTCCATTTCTTAAATTGTTCTGACTTAAACTGAGATCCCTGATCACTCAATATAATTTTAGGTATACCATGTCTTGTAATTACTTTTTGAGTTATGGCATTAATGATATTTTCTGCACTTGTATTTGATAATGGGATTGCCTCTGGGTATCTACTAAACATGTCTATTACTGTTAGAATGTATTTGTTATTATTTTCAGTTTGAATTAAAGGACCTATTAAATCAATAGATACTTTCTGAAATGGTGCTGTAGGTTCATCCATTTCTTGAATAGGTGCTTTATTCACTAGGCTTTTGTTAGATCTCTTTTGACATATGTCACATGAGTTTATGTATTTGTTGATTGTTGCTTTCATTTTGGGCCAAAATACTTGTTTTGACAAATTCCTATAACATTTCTTTACTCCCCTATGTGCTGCTAAATTATTATCATGTGTCATGATTAAAACATCTTTCCAATATTTTTGTGGTAAGACAAGTTGTTTTATTTTCTTGTTATCATTACTTGTTTGTCTAAATAATATTTTATTCTCTATACAAAATTTCTCCATTGGATTATTATTGTTTTTATCTAGTATTCTTGAATATATTTTCCCAATAATATTGTCATTCATTTGTTCTAATGCAAATGTGGGTGTTGTTTCTTTTTCACTTTGAGATATTTGTGTTTCAAGACTATTTTGTGTTTCATTTTCTATCTCTCTTTCCTTAACATCTGTATTTTCTATTTGTATTACATTACTGGTTTCTTCTTCTTTATCATTACTTATTACATTTATTGTATTTTCCTGTTTCTCATCTTGTTTATTCATTGATCTTGTTATTACCATACTTGTTATATTTTGTGTTTCTATGTTTTCATGATTTTGTCTTATGTTTTTGTATTTGTTTTGCCAGTCTTCTAATTCTTTTCTTGAACATTCTTTAACTCCTTTTATGTTTCCTACTAACATATCATATCTCATTTCTGGTATTGCAATGCCATCACAATAACCAGTGAAAAATGGAGTTTCAATGTACACCCTTATAGCTTTAAATTCCCTTACGGTGCCATCTGCTAATTCTACTTTCCTAGTAAACCCTTTATACCAATGAGGTTTGACAAATTTAGTTTTTACTGCCAAAGTGTTACAACCTGAATCCCTGATTAATTCCACTGGAATTCTATCTACAAACCCTGGGTACACTGCAAAATTGTTCCTATTTCCTTCCATGAAATATATCCTATCTGTACCTTTATTTTTGTATTCCCTACTGTAACTCCTATTTCTATAATTTCCCCTGTCATTCCTATCTCTACTCCTATATCTACTGTTATTTTGTTCATTGTATCTATTTCTACTTCCAGACCTACTATTCCCTCTTCTACAGTTAGCTGCTATATGACCTTTTCCTTGACATTTAAAACAGGTTATTTCACTATATTTTCTATTTCCACTATTTGATCTGTTTCTATTTCTACTTCTATCAACATTTTCTTTGGTGTATCCTATTAAATCTACTTTGCTCTTATCCCTATCAGAAAATGGTTTATTTGGATAGGCATTTTTGTATACTCTCATTATTTCTGTTATTTCATCTATAGTTTTTGGGTTTCTTTCTCTAATAAAAGATTGTAACTGAGGATCACATTTATTTACAAAGTTGTCCACTAGAATAAAATTTTTTAATCCTTCATAAGAGTTATTCACTTTTTCTAATTTTACCCACTTATTGAAGAAATCCTTTTCCATATTAATGGTAGTTTGGGGTTCTATTTCTAATGATGGTATATTGTCAAAGTATTTCTTTCTAAAAGTTGTAGCATTATGACCATATGCATTTAATAACTCTCTTTTTAAAACCTGATAGCTATCATCAATATGATGGTCATGATTTTGGCATATTGTTAGAGCTTGACCATGAACAAAGTCTATCAGTATTTCAGACCATTCTTCTTCAGGCATATTAAATGTAGACATTTTTGCCTCATATCTTTTCAGGAAATCACCAATGTCATCCTTCTGTTCATCAAAACTTTGTATCTTTCTCTTTAGCCATGTCTGTGAATTAGGGTTGTCTCTTTGAGTGGTATAATTATTTGAGTTATTTGTGTTATTTCTTTGTTCAGTTTGGGCTCTGGCTTGTGCTGTGTCCAATCTCATCTTCTCCATTTTAGCTTCATGCTCTCTCTGCCTTTCTTGGTCTTCTTTTTGCTTTTCATATTCTTCCTTTCTGATCCTTTCTTGCCTCTCTATCTCTTGTCTTTGATGTTCTTCTTGTCTTTCTATCTCTTCTTTTTCCCTTCTTATTTTATCTTGACGTTCCATTTCTTCCCTCACAACTTGCTGTACATAAGCGGCTAAATCCTTTCCTTTTAACTCCATGGCCTTTCCATCCTGCATAGCGGTTTCCTTAACCTCCTTAAGGTCCACATATGATGATGTAGCCATTGTGTTTTATATTTTATATATATTTTTACTTAGCCTATATTGGTTATGGCTATACTTTAAAAGTTTTTACACACTTTTATACAAGTTTTAAGTGTTATGTCTCTATCTATAGATTTAGTAAATGTGTAAATCTAGTCTGAGTTATTATGGTTATATTCAGATCTGTATATTAGGTCCAGTATTACACACAAATTTAAATCTAGTATATTATAGTATGTATAATATTACCATTTAGATCTAGTTATCAAGAGCACTATGACTATTAGATCTAGTATGACCAACTATGATCGATTTTAAAATCTGGTATGACTGAAATGTCTAGAGTAAATTCAAAGACTGTCTAGAGTCCAGATCTAGAGTATATTATGGTTCTATTTCACCATACGAAACAAATATGTGTATACAGTGTCAAATATATCTTCAACAAGATATATATATCTAGAATGTACTACCTTCATTCATCTTCAACTTAATAATATTTCAAAGTAGAGTCTAGATAATCAAATTGTACCAAAGAGATGTACAACAATTTGCAGATCTAAATTTAGCCAGACGATAGTGTTTGACTACATAGCCAGTTTCGGCATTATTCTCATGGCAAAATCATATTTGATTTTAACCGCTCAAACTAAAATTATTTTAGTCTGATTCACAGTAAAAGAATCCTACCCGCACTTTCTATCATTAAGTGAAAAAAAAATACAGATCTAATTAAATTAATAAAAATAAATAATTTAAAATAATATAAACAAATGAAATAATTAAAATGAGACTATCGCTATGGGTTGGGATGTGACAATATGGCACACAATGATAACGTCACGAAGTAACCAGGCAACAACGGATATGACGTTTATACAAACAAAACAAATTACAATCCTAAACGTATAATATAGCTTTTCATCTAAATTACGTCTTCTACCCCGACGGGTTTTAAGGCGCACCACCTGATTTTACTCAGGCTAACGTACCAAATTTAGACAAAATCTATTTCTAAGGGCAATCTAAACATACACTAATAAGAAAAATGGCACTTAGCTTTTGATAAGAAAGATCCCTTTGTTCGGACTCCCGAATATGCTAGATCACAACAAATTCCACTGCCTCTCTTCCAGTTCTGACTCTGCTCTCCGGTGCTACCAGTATCCCACGTAATGCCACAGATGTCCTGATATGCCACAGCAAAATGTTCTAGTTTCTTCGACGACTGTTGATGACCGTATGTGTAGTTCCGACGACTTTGTGTACACAGTTACTGACGAATAGGTTAACGGTTCTTCTGGCGATGACTTGACTTGTGTAGACGACTACTGACAAATAACAGTCTCTTGACGGCAACTTGATCTGGACGACTGACGAATAACGAATTTCTTGACGATGACTTGATCTGGGCTGACGAATAACGGCTTTCTTGACGATGACTTGATCTGGGCTGACGAATAACGACTTTCTCGACGATGACTTGATCTGGGCTGACGAATAACGGTTCTCTAAAATAGTTCACTGCTTCTGCTGCTACTCTGGTAGTACGACGAAGTTTGCTGTTGTACTCTGCTTCACTAGACCAAACTGTCCAATGTAGACTAGGTGAGACCAAGGTCACCTCCGACGACGTTCCGTTATACGACTAACGGTTTTCAACGAAATTAAGTGGATGTAGCTGTTTCCACAACTTCACTGCTAACAAGTCTAGGTATGGTCTAGACCGACGAATACTAGATAGATCAATGTTCAGTACTGATAAAGATTACTTCACTAACCTTCCAAAGGTTAAACACAGTGACCGTTATAAACGTGGCAAGCAACCGGTTCAATGAGCAAACTGCTCCACAAGAATCTCTCCAAGGGTAAGACGACAGAGCGATTTCGATTTAGTTAGCTACCAAACTTGTAGTACTCACAATACTTCTGACAGCGGGCAAACTGTCCTTCTCGAAACTGACGAGGTAAAACTTGATACTCAATGTGGCTCCTATGACGAAGAAAAAATATGTCCAACAGGTTCACTAACGATCCCTCACTCGTTATGAATGAACGGTTTCTCTGGTTGTAGGTCGATTCAGCATATGAAGATCAGGCTTTGATAATATACTGGTTAAGCAGACCAGACGTTGCGATGATTACGGTCCTGACGAAGGTCACCCTGAGTTAACGGCTCGTTGAACGTGCGATCAAACAGGCGACGACTGTATGTAGATCCAGAACAAAGTCACTCTGCGATGCTGCTGTGTTCAGCCGTACTCCGATGAAATCTTATAACTTCGAGTGCACGACCCTCACCTGAGTAAACGTTCTGCTTCGAGGTCCGGTTCGATGTTCGTCGGGCTTCGAGGTTCGGGCTTCGGGCGTCGGGGGTCGCCACTGTGATGTTGCTAGTTCAGGCTGTCTTGAAGTCAACCAATTACTCTGCAATCGTTTGGGTGTAATTGTTCGGGTGTATTACGTGTAGTTGACCAACAACACAAACAAGAACTGGCACATCAATTGTAACAGGTGAAGAGATGTAGTCAACGATGATGAACAAGTTAATATATATTTATTATGATAAAAGGCCACAGTAGAAGTCTCTGTCACTAAACACGTCGTTACCCTGGAGTGTTCTAACGCTAACTGATTTTCCGGTCTCTAACCCAACATATCCCAAACGTCACTAGTCCCGTTCAATATGCGTCTACTATGGTGCGTCGCTAAATAACTAAAATAACTAACCTATATAAATAAGGTGTCTAACAGATTCCTCACAGTTGCTAGTTCAGGCTGTCTTGAAGTCAACCAATTACTCTGCAATCGTTTGGGTGTAATTGTCCGGGTGTATTACGTGTAGTTGACCAACAACACAAACAAGAACCATACAACACCTGTTTTAACAAGTGTAGAGATGTAGTCGAACGATGATGAACTATTCAACATGTATTTATTATGATAAAGGGCCACAGTAGAAGTCTCTGTCACTAAACACGTCGTTACCCTGGAATATTCTATCGCTAACTGATTTTCCGGTCTCTAACCCAACATATCCCAAACGTCACTAGTCCCGTTCAATATGCGTCTACTATGGTGCGTCGCTAAATAACTAAAATATACGTCTATGATCTACATCTATTCGCTATAAAATAGTTTGTCGCATAAAAAAATCTAATGCTGCATAAGTATTTCATATTGTAGTGATCTTTTGAACACACATACATTTTAACAAACACTTACCCTAATACGATATCTTAGGGGGGAAGTTCCGAAAACAAAACGGTTTTCTAGAGAAAGTGTACTTTAAGTTTCATGCAAATCCGTTAGCCAGTTTCAAATAATTCTGGCCATATGTTTAAATTACGCTATAAACTGAAAGAGGAATTAGATCTATACTTCTCGTGTTTGTTTAGAGATACTACATTCGCAATAATGTCTCGATTAGTTCATATTTATAAATTATTTTTCTAAAATACTATTTTATTACTCTAATGAATCATTGTTTGTTTGTTTTTTTGGGAATTTCATTGTATACAATGTAGATCAATTTTTCATAATTATGATCCATGTTGTTTTTTGTTTTGTTCAATAGGGAAGTTCAGGCGAAAAAGAAACTATAACAATGGTGGACTTAGCTGCTCCCCCTGTGCCTCCCAAGCAATTTGCAGATGAAGAAATTAAAGAGAAAAAGCCTGAATATGAGGAGACAATTATTAAAATGGCCAACCATCCTATACCTACAAGAAGGAAATCAATCCCACCTCCAAAGCCGAAAAGAACTTTCACCTACAAGTTAGGTGAGGATTGAAAGTAACGGTTTTTATTTGGTGGTGATACCAACGCAATCATACTGCAATTCGTCATTTCGGCTTACCCATTCAGTGATCTCATTAACATCATCAGATTCTATTTTTTATCAGGAAGTCATGTTCAGCCTTGTCTTTCAATAAAAGTGGTTTTTCTTTTACAGAACATTATGATTCCTTCAGTATTATTTTTTCATCTTCAAGATCGCCTGTTGCTAATTGATTTACCTTGTTATTTTCATTTCGTCAAATTGTGACTTGTTCTTTGATAAACTCATGAGCTCTGTAAATAATTCATTCTCTTACTTTCCTTCTGCAGACTTGTTCTTTGATAAACTCATGAGCTCTGTAAGTAATTCTCATACTTTCCTTCTGCAGACTTGTTCTTTGATAAACTCATGAGCTCTGTAAATAATTCATTCTCATACTTTCCTTCTGCAGACTTGTTCTTTGATAAACTCATGAGCTCTGTAAATAATTCATTCCCATACTTTCCTTCTGCAGACTTGTTCTTTGATAAACTCATGAGCTCAGTAAGTAATTCTCTTACTTTCCTTCTGCAGACTTCTTCTTTGATAAACTCATGAGCTCTGTAAGTATATCTCATACTTTTCGTCTGCAGACTTGTTCTTTGATAAACTCATGAGCTCTGTAAGTAATTCATTCTCTTACTTTCCTTCTGCAGACTTCTTCTATAACTGCAGCTGTTTCTGCTTTCCTCACATTTCATACTGCTTGCAGATATCAATTCACAAGGTTTTAGTTATCTAGCAGAAGAATTCCTTCTCTGGTTTTCTCTGTAACACCAATATCTGCGCTGTCCCTGATTAGGCTGTCTTCCAGATGTTTTAACCTGAAGCTTTTTATCATTTTTATTTATTGCTGTTACATTTGTGTTGATCTTATCTTTTTAAATGCAGACTTTACTTCTAAAAAAGAGGATGATTACGTCCTACTTGTTATGTATCTAGTCATGCATGTTAACCAATGACTTAACTTCTGCCAAGTCATTGGTTTTCCTGGCTGGCTCAGGCAACCCATTCCATGCTCTAATAGCACTAGATAAGATAGAGCATTTTATTTGTACAAATTTGTTCTAGCGTACGGAAGGAGGATTGTGCCTTTATCTTGGTGTCTATCTAAGTATTTTATTAGATCTTCATTTCACTTTGGTTTCTTGTATTTCACATATTTCTTTCATAGATCAAAAGCCTCTTTTGTTTTTCCATAACATAGTTGTTGAATTCCTTTTATGTTATTTTGTCTATTTGCCTTTTTCTTCTTTTTTTTTAACTTGAATTTCTTATTAATATCATTAGCCTGACTCTTGACTACCTTTGACCTCATCATACAAATGTGTAGAAAGAGCTTGGTTTACTCGGTTTCTTTTGAACCCTAGTCAATTTATTACCTTGCGGCCTTCCATTATCAAGTGCCTTTGACCAGACTAACAAGCTTACAGTACTTTTGTGTTTGTTGTAAGCTTCCGTTTTTGTTTAATTAATGGAACTAATTTTTTTTAATGAAGTAAACAAGTACTTATTCATTCACCCGCTTGGCCTAGGTGTATCTAGTATGTAAGGCTCTTCATAAGATTGAATTAATCTAAAATAGAGATATCACATAATTTGATTACAAGGAAAAAAGGGATTTGCACCCTTCGCCTTCACCTATCCCTTAGTTTGTTGTACTATTGGGGCACCACACAATATCTATTGACCGTCCTTCTCCATTCCTCTTTGTCTTTTGCTTTGGATAGAATCTCTTTCATTGGCAGACCCATTTTTTATGTTGACGTCAAATCGCTTTCTCTTTCCTGGTACTGTTCCCGGAATCTTTGCAAGCCCTGTGGACATTTTAATAGAGCCATAGAGTTTTAGTTTGCGTTATATGAAAGTGGCGAGTCATCGTGGGGTCCAATAGGTGTGCCGATCCTGTTTTCAGTCTAATCGTTAGTGATACCGTATTTGTATATTTAAGGATTAAAATTGTAGTTGCTATGTTATGGACATGGTCAGGAACACAAATAGACACACACCAAAGCCTTAACACTTTTGACGAGAAATGATTTTGTATATTTGCATACACATTTTTTTATTTTTTTTTAACTCGCAATACAAATATGAAATTTGTTATCACTGAGAAATAATTGTGTATGCAATTTTTTTTATCCAATAGTGCCGTATATTGTTAATGTTAATAGGGCCTACTCCATTTTTTTCCTCAGGGCCCAAACTGCCCCAAACTACATAATCTCCCTTTTTTTGACCTTTCAGTTCTTGCTTTTCTTTCGCCTTTTTTTTTTTTTTTTTTTGCTGTTTTGTTTAGTAATTAATTATTAAAGCCTTTAGCACTCATTGATTGCAAAAGGAGGCAGGGGCGGGGATAACAAATTAAGGATTAGTGTAAGAGTCGGAAGTCTTTGTTACTAGGTTGCTGTTATTATTTCTTTTTTTTTTTGTTAAAAATAAAGGGTTGGATTCTACAGATAAGTAGCTGGGTTTCCTTTTTTGTGTGAAGGTATTTAAGGTTGGGGACATTTCGCTCTTAGAAATAAAGCAATTGAATGGTCAATGTAGGTTAAGGGAGATCGAACCTTCTTTATTTCTAGCTTTCTCAACATTTCGCTCTTAGAAATAAAGCAATTGAAAGGTCAATTAGGTAAAGGGAGATCAAACATTCTTTGTTTCTAGCTTTCTCAACATTTCGTTCTTAGAAATAAAGCAATTAAAAGGTCAATATAGGTTAAGGGAGATCACACCTTCTTTGTTTCTTGCTTTCTCAACATTTCGTTCTTAGAAATAAAGATATTGAAAGGTCAATATATGCTAAGGGCGATCAAACCTTCTTTGTTTCTAGGTTTCTCAACATTTCGCTCTAAGAAATAAAGCAATGGAGAGGTCAATATAGGTTAAGGGAGATCACACCTTCTTTGTTTCTTGTTTCTCAAAATTTCGCCATAAGAAATAAAGAAATTGAAAGGTCAAAATAGGTTAAGGGAGATGACACTTTCTTTGTTTTTAGGTTTCTCAACATTTCGCTCTAAGAAATAAAGATATTGAAAGGTCAATATAGGTTAAGGGAGATCAAACCTTTTTTTGTTTCTAGCTTTCTCAACATTTCGTTCTTAGAAATAAAGCAATTAAAAGGTCAATATAGGTTAAGGGAGATCACACCTTCTTTGTTTCTAGCTTTCTCAACATTTCGTTCTTAGAAATAAAGTAATTGAAAGGTCAATATTGGTTAAGGGAGATCACACCTTCTTTGTTTCTTGCTTTCTCAACATTTCGCTCTAAGAAATAAAGCAATGGAGAGGTCAATATAGGTTAAGGGAGATCATACCTTCTTTGTTTCTAGCTTTCTCAACATTTCGCTCTTAGAAATAAAGCAATTGAAAGGTCAATTAGGTAAAGGGAGATCACACCTTCTTTGTTTCTTGCTTTCTCAACATTTCGTTCTTAGAAATAAAGCAATTAAAAGGTCAATATAGGTTAAGGGAGATCAAACCTTCTATGTTTCTTGTTTCTCAAAATTTCGCCATAAGAAATAAAGAAATTGAAAGGTCAAAATAGGTTAAGGGAGATGACACATTCTTTGTTTTTAGGTTTCTCAACATTTCGCTCTTAGAAATAAAGCAATTGAAAGGTCAATTAGGTAAAGGGAGATCAAACCTTCTTTGTTTCTAGCTTTCTCAACATTTCGTTCCTAGAAATATAGCAATTAAAAGGTCAATATAGGTTAAGGGAGATCACACCTTCTTTGTTTCTTGCTTTCTCAACATTTCGCTCTTAGAAATAAAGATATTGAAAGGTCAATATATGCCATGGGCGAGCAAACCTTCTTTGTTTCTAGGTTTCTCAACATTTCGCTCTAAGAAATAAAGCAATGGAGAGGTCAATATAGGTTAAGGGAGATCACACCTTCTTTGTTTCTTGTTTCTCAAAATTTCGCCATAAGAAATAAAGAAATTGAAAGGTCAAAATAGGTTAAGGGAGATGACACATTCTTTGTTTTTAGGTTTCTCAACATTTCGCTCTAAGAAATAAAGATATTGAAAGGTCAATATAGGTTTAAGGGAGATCAAATCTTCTTTGTTTCTAGCTTTCTCAAGATTTCGTTCTTAGAAATAAAGCAATTAAAAGGTCAATAAAAGTTAAGGGAGATCACACCTTCTTTGTTTCTAGCTTTCTCAACATTTCGTTCTTAGAAATAAAGATATTGAAAGGTCAATATATGCTAAGGGCGATCAAACCTTCTTTGTTTCTAGGTTTCTCAACATTTCGCTCTAAGAAATAAAGCAATGGAGAGGTAATATAGGTTAAGGGAGATCACACCTTCTTTGTTTCTTGTTTCTCAAAATTTTGCCATAAGAAATAAAGAAATTGAAATGTCAAGATAGGTTAAGGGAGATGACACTTTCTTTGTTTTTAGGTTTCTCAACATTTCGCTCTAAGAAATAAAGATATTGAAAGGTCAATATAGGTTAAGGGAGATCAAACCTTCTTTGTTTCTAGCTTTCTCAACATTTCGTTCTTAGAAATAAAGCAATTAAAAGGTCAATATAGGTTAAGGGAGATCACACCTTCTTTGTTTCTAGCTTTCTCAACATTTCGTTCTTAGAAATAAAGTAATTGAAAGGTCAATATTGGTTAAGGGAGATCACACCTTCTTTGTTTCTTGCTTTCTCAACATTTCGCTCTAAGAAATAAAGCAATGGAGATGTCAATATAGGTTAACGGAGATCATACCTTCTTTGTTTCTAGCTTTCTCAACATTTTGCTCTTAGAAATAAAGCAATTGAAAGGTCAATTAGGTAAAGGGAGATCAAACCTTCTTTGTTTCTAGCTTTCTCAACATTTCGTTCTTAGAAATAAAGCAATTAAAAGGTCAATATAGGTTAAGGGAGATCAAACCTTCTTTGTTTCTTGTTTCTCAAAATTTCGCCATAAGAAATAAAGAAATTGAAAGGTCAAAATAGGTTAAGGGAGATGACACATTCTTTGTTTCTTGCTTTCTCAACATTTCGTTCTTAGAAATAAAGCAATTAAAAGGTCAATATAGGTTAAGGGAGATCAAACCTTCTTTGTTTCTTTTTTCTCAAAATTTCGCCATAAGAAATAAAGAAATTGAAAGGTCAAAATAGGTTAAGGGAGATGACACATTCTTTGTTTTTAGGTTTCTCAACATTTTGCTCTTAGAAATAAAGCAATTGAAAGGTCAATTAGGTAAAGGGAGATCAAACCTTCTTTGTTTCTAGCTTTCTCAACATTTCGTTCTTAGAAATAAAGCAATTAAAAGGTCAATATAGGTTAAGGGAGATCACACCTTCTTTGTTTTTTGCTTTCTCAACATTTCGTTCTTAGAAATAAAGCAATTAAAAGGACAATATAGGTTAAGGGAGATCAACCTTCTTTGTTTCTTGTTTCTTAAAATTTTGCCATAAGAAATAAAGAAATTGAAAGGTCAAAATTGGTTAAGGGAGATCACACCTTCTTTGTTTCTTGCTTTCTCAACATTTCGCTCTAAGAAATAAAGATATTGAAAGGTCAATATAGGTTAAGGGAGATCAAACCTTCTTTGTTTCTAGTTTTCTCAACATTTCGCTCTTAGAAATAAAGCAATTGAAAGGGCAATATAGGTAAAGGGAGATCACACCTTCTTTGTTTCTAGCTTTTTCAACATTTCGTTCTTAGAAATAAAGCAATTAAAAGGTCAATATTGGTTAAGGGAGATCACACCTTCTTTGTTTCTTGCTTTCTCAACATTTCGCTCTTAGAAATAAAGATATTGAAAGGTCAATATAGGTTAAGGGCGATCAAACCTTATTTGTTTCTTGCTTTCTCAACATTTCGCTCTAAGAAATAAAGAAATTGAAAGGTCAATATAGGTAAAAGGAGATCATACCTTCTTTGTTTCTAGCTTTTCTCAACATTTCGTTCGGCTCATTTATCTGAACGTGTAAAAAAATTGACGTGTTCATTCAATTCCTTCAATACTTATCACTGGCCCTCCCCTTTAAAGCTGCTTCTTCCCTAGTGCTATTAGAGCATGGAATGGGTTGCCTGAGCTGGCCAGGAAAACCAGTGACTTAGCAGAATTTAAGTAATTGGTTAACATCATGACTGAATGCATGACGCGTTGGACGTAATCATCTTTTTTTTTTTTTTGAAGTAACGTCTGTATTATATAAGATAGGCTGTACGAAAATCTCTGGGAATATAACCTTTTAATACTTACTTTGTTCCTAGAGCAATAGTTTCAAGATTGAAATTGCGGAGGTTACATTTCTAATATCACAGATAGTTGTACCACAATCAGTTTTTTATAAAGCCAACATATGAATGAGTAATAGCGAAACATTTTACATTTCACTAAAGCAGTTATAATTGTTGGTGCTTAGCTCGCCAAGGTAGACACTTCTTTAAAAAAAAATACTCCGATGGATCTGTCCTGAAAATGAATATTGTATATTTTGACCAGTTAATGCTCCCCCTGTTTTTCATTTCCAATATAACGGCCAAAACCTCCTTGAAATGTTAATGGTTATAACATGATTTGAAATGGGTTGACATGTTTCGGACATTAATTTAAAACTGAGTTGGAAATGTCTTTCTTGAATTCACAACATGTATCTTAACATTAAACTTGCCAGTTAATGTCATAGTTTTATTTAGAATTATACATTTTAATGTCATTTAGGTCAGTTTCTCCCAGTGATTACTCATGACTAGTATATCTGTCCTTAGTTACATTTAGATCTCAAAAGATTTAGAAAAGCTACTGAGAATCGGATGTCCCCATACTATGTGACTTGCTAAATTTTGGGGAAACAGCATTTTTTGGTATTCTGAAAATAAATCATTTTATTTTAAATTAATTAATGCAAGCCACTTGTCTGTTTGAAAAAATAAAATTAAGAAAAGCTCGTGTATGTAAGTGAATTAGCAATGTATTTTTTATGTGTCTTTCTTTCATTTTTACATTAAATTTGTTTAATAGTCAAATTATTTTTTAATGTTAGTAAAAGTGTATAAATTAGGTAGTAAAATTGTACAAATGCGTATATATATAATCCATGTAATTAATGCTGTGCTATAGATAGCTTCTTTGAAGCATTCCCAGCTTTTATCTACATTTGATTCCGCTATAGGGGTGGACTTGAGGCAGTTCTCTATCGCATCTGCAAGCGACTTTTCAGTTTTGTCATCTGCTAAGCTGGCCGTGTTGAATATATATACATGATGTAAAATGGTTTGTAAATGTATAATATGTCTATGTACTGTTTGTATATACATATGGATAAATGTAAAGGAATTTGTGTCATCATTTCTGATTAAATATTTATAATTTTTAGCTATGCGAATTTTTATCTTCTATGCTTATATACAAGAGAGCCATCATACCTGAAGAATTCAGCACTAATAATATTAAAAAGTATTGAAAACTAATTATTGTCCTATTTTATCATGACCTGATGTAGTTTATGTATAATTTATTAAAGTTTCAACTTTAGATAGTATTATTAAAAAGTATTGAAAACTAATCATTGTCTTATTACACCATGACATGATGTAGTATATATAATAGGCCTATTCATTAAAGTGAATGTTCTCAAATCATTTATATCTATTTGTTGTCGTTTTTTTTTCACACGCAGGTTAACTTAAGCTACTAGGTAGATGCTAATTTCAATTTTAGTTTTGCTGCCCTGTAGGTGGGAGGGGCCAGTGGTAAGGTCACTGCTCTCTGACAAAACTCCTGCATTCACACGTGACCTCCGTGACACCAGGCGAAAGTGCCGATTCACATGACCTCAGTGCCATCGAGCTATCAAGCGTTGTTCATTGACAGTCTCGTCCGTGTTGTCTTCCCATCGCTTTTCGTATGGAAGAGAGGCCAGTGTTGACGTGTTGTCAGCCTGGGCTGGATTTAAGGGAGGGCAGGCGGGGCTTCTCGGCACCTTCGACATCGGGTCACGGAGGTCATGGGCTACTTCCCCGAGGGCTCCTCGAGAGAGAGGGGGGTGTCCGCAATAGAGGTTTTAAAAATATTGTTACGTATTTCTGAATCTTCTGGCTAAATGTATTAGTAGGCACACAAATAAAAACACTGCAAAGAACTTGACGACTCAACTTTCAGCTTCATATAACTTTATTGACTATTAACTCTAACAATTCGTCACTGTAACATGTAGCGTAGAAGACTGTACAATATCTGTCAGTTTACATTTAGCTATACTTCGTTGCAATTGATCTCTTTTCAACTTGCATCGAACCGTATTCCACAGAACAGACCAACGACACACTTCCCAGTGTCGCTCCAGGTCTCCCAAAGCTGAACCAAGTCGTACTCAAGTCTACCGAATCAAAGCCGTACACGTCTTACATCGACTGTATCGATTGTAACGGCTCAAGTCCACTGTAGTTCGCTGTATAGACTTTAACGACAGTAGTCTACTCCAATTAACTCTACCCTAGTTAACTTGCATCGAGTCGTACACATTTCTCTACCACTGTCTCGCACAGTAGACAACAGTAACGAAGACTGTACCGACGATTCTACCTACGACTCCATACGACTCACTCACGACTGTCTTTCACATTAACTCTCTGGCTTATATAGAGTCCCTAATCGCTCCTCCAAAGTGGCACAAACACTGCTAGTACCTTCTGGAACAACACGTGAGGAAACGCCACATCCTGTCTTTATTTATACATGTAGATTCCAGAAAACACCCGATGCAGTTTCATCAAGCCGGGGTCACACGTAGTGACCTCTATCTGTCACTGTTCATTAGTAACTGCCCCCTTCTTAGGTCTGTTCGCCCCCTGGAACACCACGTGAAGACACGTCACATCCTGTCTTTGTTTATACATGTAACACTCGCTGCAGTGTCATCTCGCCGGGGTCATACGTTGACCTCTACCTATCACTGTTCAGTTGTAACAATATCCTAAGCATGAGAAGTTGCAAAATGAAAAGGCTATTTCCAGAAACGAAAAATGCTACATAGAGAGAGAGAGAGAGAGAGAGAGAGAGAGAGAGAGAATTTTATTTATAGCGGTTTTTTTTTTTATTTACTCAGTCATATAAGACTATTGTCGAGGTTGGCTACCTTGAATGATCTATGTTCTCTTTGAGCGCGTAAAGGCAATGTATGATTATAATCCTTGAATAAGTATATTTTTATAAGGTGGTTACAAAAATGTAGGTTAAGCATCCCCGGTCAATAATTAGACTACGTAGCTACTGACATACTATTTCTTTGTTCTCTCAATCTAAATCACGATCACTTCCTTCACTATCGTTTGGTGTGTTGAACCGTTGGGTCACCACACATGATGTGTTAACCATTTTTATCCATTCCTCTCTGTCTTTAGCCTTGGGTAGAGCCTCTTTCAATGGCAGACCTCGTCCATTCTTTTATGTTGTCTTCCTTCTTCGTTTTCCCCAGTCTGTAAACGTAGTTACTTTCAGTGGCGTAGCTAGGGTGGGGAAGAATTCGAAAATCCCTCCGGGCCCACACTTGAGGAGGGCCTCCAAATTAGTGTTTGTTTTTTTTTTCGATTAAATATTAAATATTACGCAAAATGCCTCCCGGGTCCCCAAATGATGGAAAACTCCTAGCTACGCCCCTGGTTACTTTAACAGATCTCTAAGATCTCTAGGTATCAACTGGTGGAGATCGATTTCCCCAAGGTTCGACTGGACTATCAAATTCAGCATACAACTGAAATCCGCTTGAGTTCAACTACAACGTTGCATAGCTCGATAAGGGATTAAAGCATGGGTCTCAATCACAGCTTGAAGACGGAAGGAGGATAATCCTTGTCATATTTTCTTATAAAAGTGTTAATGCACGGTCCTTGGGTTGAAGCTACGAAGAGCTAGGTAAACTAAACCGTTGCAAACTTCTTTTTAAACAAAAATGAAAAAACATTTTTATGGACAAATATACACAGATTCAAATATACAGCAGGGCGTCATATGGCCAGCACAAGAACAAACCGCTTTTACTTTTTCCAACTAAAGTTAGGTACCCATTAGAGTTGGGAGGACTCATGGGCGCCATAAAAATCCTGAAATTCAAAATCCCATCCTTCACCGAGATTCGAAGCCATGACCCCAGGTAGTAACCACTCAGTCACCACGCCCCCGTCACTACATCTAACGTCTCTATATATGTCGTATTTCCTGTTTCTAAATATGTCGTATTTCCCGTGTCTGAATATGTCGTATTTCCCGTCGAATTCTATCTACTCTTTTAGGTCTCGAGATTACGACACACATTTCTATAAAATATGAATCCAAACAATACATGGGTCGTTGTGCTGGTTACATGACCCTGCTTGTTAATCATTGGGCAAAGAAACATACGACTTAATATCATCTGTCCTGTAGATCGCAAATACTGAAAGAGGAACTTTATTTTAATTAGTTCGATTTTTGAATATATTTTTAGCAGCTTTTTGTCAATAAGGAAAATTAGAGAAGTTGTGTCAGAATTATATTGACCGATGGAAACCATCAGTTAGCTCTTCAGAAAACTTTGTCCCAATTTTAACAAAATTATGACAAATTGAAAAGTACAATATAAATAAAAACACAATGAATCTCTACAAGAAGGCCACTAGTGCACTTGAACAATAACACTGGGGACTGGTTGGTTGTAAAATGGTTGACATGTTTCGGGTGTTTCTTAAGAGTTGAATATAATTTACTTCCTAGTGTAAACCTCCCGCAGGACAACGGGAAATGGGAGCCGGCAGGACTTGAACCCGGAACCATCGATAAGTCCGCGCAAACCACACGATCAGGCGTCAACTCTTTTCAATATCCTTCTTGAAAGGATAATGGAAGATGCTCTCGATGGCTATGAAAGTACAGTAAGCATAGGAGGATGAGGGAAGGCAAACTCGCGCTTCGCGGATGACATTGATGACCTAGCAGAGACAGAAGAAGCAGCTGACTTGGTGATGCGCATAGACTAGACTTCGCAGCATAGGGTTTTGCAAAACAATGCTGAAAAAGAAAACAAATTAAGACCGAAAACCAACAGGGCTTTAAAAGGTGCATCAGCATTGGAGGTGAAATGTTGACAAGTGTCAGTAGTTTTAAATGCCTCGGAGTTATCGTCTCAGATGAGGGATCCAAACTAAAACTACTGCCCCGAATTTCATAATCCACAGCAGCCCTTGCAAAACTCAATACAATGTGGAATGACAAATTCATAGCCCTCGACACAAAAATCAGACTGATGCGCTGCCTGGTCATGGCCAAATACTTATATGCTTGCGAGTCTTGGACGCTGACAGCAGAAGAGAGGATCCTAGCAATGGAATTGAGATGCTACAGAAGGATCCTAGGTATCACATTTAATGACCGCATCCAAAAACGAAGAGAGACTGCAACGATAGGACATCACGATGATCTGCTATTGTAAATAAAATTGCAAACTATGGCCATAACACAAGGTCTTCGGGGCTCGCAAAGACCTTCCTACAGGAAACAGTACCAGGAAAAAGAAGAAGAGGCAGGCAGAGAAAGCGATGTGAGGACAACATAAAGAATAGATAGGCCTTGCATTTCAAGAGGTTTTATACAAGGCAAAAGACAAAGAGGAATGGAGAAAGACAGTCGACAAATTTAGTGAGGTGCCCCAACAGTCCAAAAGAATAAGTGAAGGTGATGACAAATCATTATAAAAACAATCTAATCGTCAAACATCACATTTTTTTAAATTTCATTTCCTGACTTACAATATAATTAATTAATTAACAATTTTTTATTGATTCTTGAGTTTCAGGTAAAATAAATAATTGTGCCAAATTTCAGCTTGATCTGATATTTAGTGTGGGAGAAATAACGTGTACAAACTTTTTACCATACTGACAGAGTGAGCTTTGTAAAAAATAAGGAAATTGTTCCACTAAATACTTAGTATAACGTTCAAAGTTCGCATCACAAACCAAGAGATTAGAGACAGGGTTACTGCAGCGATTGGAACCCTATGATGACCTGCTAACTATAGTGAAAAAAACGCAAGCCAAAAATCTATGGCCACATTACAAAATCTTCGGGGCTCGCAAAGACCTTCCATCTGGGAACAGTACCGGGAAAAAGAAGGAGAGGTAGACAGAGAAAGCGATGGGAGGACAACATAAAAGAATAAACGGGCCTGCCATTGAAAGAGGTTATAAACAAGGCAAAAGACAGGGAGGAATGAAGAAAGACGGTCGACGAGTCTTGCTTGGTGCCCCAACGGTCCAACAGACTAAGGAATAGGTAAACGTAAAAAAAATACTTAAAATGTGCGAAGTGTTCCGTTCAGGAAAAAAGTTTGAGAAACGTCGCGCTTCACAATTTGAGAAACGCTGCTTCAGTGGGATCATACGCTATTGCGCTGTTATGTCACATGACTCGAAGTTTTAACAAGTTTTGGTGTCTGAACGGTGACTTTGACTCTTCAGTGATAATGACACTAAAGAATTCGCTATTGTGTGTTGTCTGTCTTGTCTTGTCTGACGGAGACCTACTGTCTGTATTGTCTTCACTGACGGAGACCTACTGTCTGTATTGTCTGCACTGACGGAGACCTACTGTCTGTCTTGTCTTCACTGACGGAGACCTACTGTCTGTCTTGTCTTCACTGACGGAGACCTACAGTCTGTATTGTCTGCACTGACGGAAACCTGCTGTTTGTCTTGCTTGTACTAAGAGGAAACTCTTTCATTATTTTTTCTTGAAACAGGTTTTCTTACATTTGAATTAAGTTTTGAATAATAATACTAAACAATTGTTCAAGTTATTTAATAGTGGCAAACTGCCATGCGACCTTCTTACAATTACAGTCGTGTCCCTTTAGACCCATTGCGTAAGGGAGGAATTTCTTCTAGAGAGGCCAGAATGTTTGCCTGGTCGTGCGGTATGCGATCTGAACTATGTCTCGATGGTCACGGGTTTGAACCGTGCACGCTGCCATCCCTCGTCGTCCTGCGGCAGGTTTGAGCTAGGATTTAATTAACGACCGAAACATGTATAACAAACAGGAAAGAAAGGCATGTATAACAAACAGGAAAGAGAGACATGTATAACAAACAGGAAAGAGAGACATGTATAACAAACAGGAAAGAGAGACATGTATAACAAACAGGAAAGAGAGACATGTATAACAAACAGGAAAGAGAGACATATAACAAGCAGGAAAGAGAGACACATATAACAAACAGGAAGTGTCTTGACCAACTACAACAATATCCATCTGTTTTGCGTACTCAAGGGCGGGAAACTCTCTTTTTTTTTTTTACATAGCTAAATGTAACATCTCACTCTGTCTTTCTAGTACACATTCTTTATTCCACACTCCTTATCGGATGAAGTTGAAATGTACACAATTATAAATCAATTTAAACACAAAACAAAAACAAAAACGAATCATTCAATTAAAAACGGATAACTAAATCATTTCTTTGATACCAACAAGGAAATTAATACTTCCGTATTAAGAGATATAGCTAAAAATGTAGGGTCTTGTCCCTAAGATAATGCATATGTTTTTCTCGGATCAAGTTGAAACTTTGCACAATTATTTATTGTACGTATCAAATTATGAATCACTTAGCGAATTAATTTTTTTTTTTTGATATCAGAAAAGTAAAATAAGTTCTACATTAATGATAAATATAGTTGTGAATGTGGAGTTCTTCTAATTAGATTTTTTTTTTTTGCTTGTTATTATTTTTTTTACTTTTTGCTTGTTACTAGGTCCTGTAATAACTGGATCTTAGTATCACCATTATTAAACTTTCACTACAGCCCTTCCACGACTTGTCACGTGTTAAAATTCGTGTCACATAACAAGAATGCATGTATTAATAACTTTGTAATTTTTACATTATACACATGTATAATAACCACGTGGCCCAGTAACAGTAAGGATAGCTGTCAAGTATGGAAAATTTAAGAAAAAAATGTAGCATCAGCAGGGAAAGGGCACTTGCCATCGTAGCGAGGTCGTGACTCCAATGTCCCCATTAACAACAATAATCTAATACAAATGCAATGTATAAGCATCATTAAAAAAAAAACCCTGAAGTGATGACTAAACATCTCAATTGACATCGCTGTCTCTCCCATACAATAGCTTGCGTTACAGTCTAGTGATGAGGTCGTTAACTGCGTGGTTAATGTCCATTACAAAAAAAATAATATTGCTGCTTCTATACATTGACATAGCGTAGAAGTCTACTTTAGCTGCTTAACAAGTCTACCCAGCGTTTCTCAATTTAAAGTCAACGGAAGCGTTTCTCGAACTAAGTCTACACGGCGTTACTGTAACTAAAGTCTACGCAACATGTCTTAAACTAAAGTCTATCCTGCGTTTCTTAAACTAAAGTCTACACGGCGTTTCTCAAACTAAAGTCTACACGGCGTTTCTCAAACTAAAGTCTACACGGCGTTTCTTAAACTAAAGTCTACCCTGCGTTTCTCAAACTAAAGTCTACACGGCGTTTCTCAAACTAAAGTCTACACGGCGTTTCTCAAACTAAAGTCTACCCAGCGTTTCTCAAACTAAAGTCTACACGGCGTTTCTCAAACTAAAGTCTACACGGCGTTTCTCAAACTAAAGTCTACACGGCGTTTCTCAAACTAAAGTCTACCCTACGTTTCTCAAACTAAAGTCTCCCCTGCGTTTCTCAAACTAAAGTCTACCCTGCGTTTCTCAAACTAAAGTCTACACGGCGTTTCTTAAACTAAAGTCTACACGGCGTTTCTCAAACTAAAGTCTACCCAGCGTTTCTCAAACTAAAGTCTACCCTGCGTTTCTCAAACTAAAGTCTACCCAGCGTTTCTCAAACTAAAGTCTACACGGCGTTTCTTAAACTAAAGTCTACCCTGCGTTTCTCAAACTAAAGTCTACCCAGCGTTTCTCAAACTAAAGTCTACACGGCGTTTCTTAAACTAAAGTCTACACGGCGTTTCTTAAACTAAAGTCTACCCTGCGTTTCTCAAACTAAAGTCTACACGGCGTTTCTTAAACTAAAGTCTACCCTGCGTTTCTCAAACTAAAGTCTACACGGCATTTCTCAAACTAAAGTCTACACGGCGTTTCTTAAACTAAAGTCTACCCTGCGTTTCTCAAACTAAAGTCTACACGGCGTTTCTCAAACTAAAGTCTACCCAGCGTTTCTCAAACTAAAGTCTACCCTGCGTTTCTTAAACTAAAGTCTACCCAGCGTTTCTCAAACTAAAGTCTACACGGCGTTTCTTAAACTAAAGTCTACCCAGCGTTTCTCAAACTAAAGTCTACACGGCGTTTCTCAAACTAAAGTCTACACGGCGTTTCTCAAACTAAAGTCTACCCTGCGTTTCTCAAACTAAATTCTACCCTGCGTTTCTCAAACTAAAGTCTACCCAGCGTTTCTCAAACTAAAGTCTACACGGCGTTTCTTAAACTAAAGTCTACCCTGCGTTTCTCAAACTAAAGTCTACCCAGCGTTTCTCAAACTAAAGTCTACACGGCGTTTCTTAAACTAAAGTCTACACGGCGTTTCTTAAACTAAAGTCTACCCTGCGTTTCTCAAACTAAAGTCTACACGGCGTTTCTTAAACTAAAGTCTACCCTGCGTTTCTCAAACTAAAGTCTACACGGCATTTCTCAAACTAAAGTCTAAACGGCGTTTCTTAAACTAAAGTCTACCCTGCGTTTCTCAAACTGAAGTCTACACGGCGTTTCTCAAACTAAAGTCTACCCTGCGTTTCTTAAACTAAAGTCTACCCAGCGTTTCTCAAACTAAAGTCTACACGGCGTTTCTTAAACTAAAGTCTACCCAGCGTTTCTCAAACTAAAGTCTACACGGCGTTTCTCAAACTAAAGTCTACACGGCGTTTCTCAAACTTAAGTCTACGAACCGTTTATCAAACCTAAGTCTACCCAGCGTTTCTCAAACTAATGTCTACACGGCGTTTCTCAAACTAAAGTCTACCCAGCGTTTCTCAAACTAAAGTCTACCCAGGGTTTCTCAAACTAATGTCTACACGGCGTTTCTCAAACTAAAGTCTACACAGCGTTTCTTAAACTAAAGTCTACCCAGGGTTTCTCAAACTAAAGTCTACCCAGGGTTTCTCAAACTAATGTCTACACGGCGTTTCTCAAACTAAAGTCTACACGGCGTTTCTTAAACTAAAGTCTACCCAGGGTTTCTCAAACTAAAGTCTACACGGCGTTTCTCAAACTAGAGTCTACACAACGTTTCTCAAACTAAAGTCTACCGGTACACAGAGTTTCTCAGACTAAAGGGCGGGTCACCACGTCTGACCCCGCTGAGGTAGCTTACAGCTATCTTTCAGACACCTTTGCTGTACAGGAGGAAGGACTTTCTGCATCTCAAAAACTTAGTATACCATAAAAAATATACACGAAACACTATTTCCGTAAACAAAATTTACATTGGAATTCTGAATCTATAGTAAATAAGTTTTGGAAAACTTTTCATTATTAATACCCAGACTCAATACAGCGATCTCACGTGTAATTATCTGGCTAAGGGGGGCGCAAACTAATTTCTTTTTTTTTTTTTATTGTTTAATAGGAGGGAAAGCATTTGTAAAGGTTTGAGAACCACTGTAGAACACTAAAACTTAAAAAAATATCCACGAAACACTACAGCGCTCCATCAGACCCATGGCTCTTTTAAAATTGTGTGAGGTTGGGGGGGGGGGGGGGAAGCGCTACTAGTAGACGTTTGAGAACAACTGATCTTACGAAAGCCTACCATCCCGCTGTGTCCAACTAACATAGATAATAGCACTCAACGGACTGGAATATGCCCACTTAGATAAACAATGCTGGCTAGTTGACGTCTCAATGGATAATCATTGAAAGTGTCAGAAATGCTTAGGCTACTTGAACTTGACAGTACCTTAAGTAATCCACTAACGGTTCAAACCAGGATACGAAAACAACGCGAGGCTGTGGGTCATCTTGACTAATGGTCAGGAATTTTTAACATCAGTTACTGTTAGCTTTTTAACTACCACGAGACTTCACCATCGATGCTAGTCTATGTATTTGTCATATTTGTTATATATTATATAGTCATTTATTTATGTTTTTGAAAAGATTTGTAGACTTTAAGCTGGAACGTAATCTACTTTACTTATCTTAGACTCGAAGACAAGCCTTATTATAAATTATAGACGGTTATTTTTCAGCAAAAAAAATTAGTAAATCAGAGGTTGTAAAAGTAGGTTCAGTAAATCAGAGGTTGTAAAAGTAGGTTCAGTAAATCATAGGTTATAAAAGTAGGTTCAGTAAATCAGAGGTTGTAGGTTCTGTAAATCAGAGGTTATAAAAGTAGATTCAATAAATCAGAGGTTATAAAAGAGGGATCAGTAAATCATAGGTTGTAAAAGTAGGTTCAGTAAATCAGAGGTTGTAGGTTCAGTAAATCAGAGGTTATAAAAGTAGATTCAGTAAATCAGAGGTTATAAAAGAGGGATCAGTAAATCAGAGGTTGTAAAAGTAGATTCAGTAAATCAGAGGTTATAAAAGAGGGATCAGTAAATCAGAGGTTGTAAAAGTAGGTTCAGTAAATCAGAGGTTATAAAAGTAGATTCAGTAAATCAGAGGTTATAAAAGTAGATTCAGTAAATCAGAGGTTATAAAAGTAGATTCAGTAAATCAGAGGTTATAAAAGAGGGATCAGTAAATCAGAGGTTATAAAAGTAGATTCAGTAAATCAGAGGTTATAAAAGTAGATTCAGTAAATCAGAGGTTATAAAAGTGGGATCAGTAAATCAGAGGTTGTAAAAGTAGATTCAGTAAATCAGAGGTTATAAAAGTGGGATCAGTAAATCAGAGGTTGTAAAAGTAGGTTCAGTAAATCAGAGGTTATAAAAATAGTATGTCAAATCAAATAAACATTAAAGACAGGATGTCATTTTGTTACATATTTTTTTTTAAATGACTAATCTGTCGCTAAATGAACACACTTATAAATGAAGTGCATGAAATTTCAAACTTAACTATTTACTTTGCACTTTGGTCCTACCCTATTGTGACTTGAAGCGTTTGCAATAAAATTAGATTATACAATGAATGCCCTATAATCATAGTTGCTAGCAAAAAAAAAATTCACTAGTCAAAATAAAAGCTCATTACCAGTGACATTACTTATAGAGATAGGGTCATGGGAAATTGTCTACTTAATGACCTATAACCTCAAGGACTATATTGAGAAGGCATCCACTATTTATACACTATTGCGACTCAGAGATTTATTTTTTTTTAAGTAGTCCACATCAGATTCAAACTCATGCCCACTTTCAGTTAGGTAGAAATCAGTCTATGCAACTCAGCCACATAGAGTGTTAGGAATAATAAATCTGTAATACTGTGAGTGAAAACAAAACTGAGGTGTTTATTTGATTATCAAAAATTTATAATTCAGCAAGAATTCTTTATACAGTGTTCATCGAGCATACAGTTGACACTCTCAAAAACTGATCTCTAGTTATCTCCCTTGTCGAAACAAAAACCCAAACACCAGGCATCATTCAAACAGGCAAAAGTCTAATACAGCTATTTGAAACACAGGATGTAGCGTTGGAGGTAACAATTTCTATCCTTAACTAGAGAGTCCAAATGTAGTTACTTGTTAGGAATGCAATTACAAGTATATAAACCACTACATTTCTTCTTCTACAAAACAATTAATTAAATTTTGTATTAAAGATAATGTCCATAATTGCAAGTGACAAAGTCATTTTTTTTCTTCTAAAAGAGAGTAATTAAAATCCATTTTTTTTCTTAGAAAAGATTAGTTTTGTAAGTTAAAGTTTGAGGCTCAATGGGGCAAGCATAAATTGATTTAGGCCACAGCAGAGGTGAGTCCGGACACACCATCAAGAGATGTACCAACAGACTTCAAGGGTTCTAAAAGTGAAACCTTCAGTTCTAACATAGCCAAAGAAGATTCAAAAGATTGCTCAGATAAGATAAGACAAGAAAAACAAAAGGTTAGAGATACACATTATAAGAATGTTATATGGAGACGATATGTCCTAAAAGGGACCCTAGGGAGACATAATTATAATAACCTTTCACTCCTTAATGTGAAAAATACAATAAAACGAAACAATTGAATAATTTTACTCTACACTTTGGTCACAGAAACAGATGTTCTTTACATCTTCTGTACTATAGATCACAAGGTCTGAAAGGGGAACTTTAGTTTTTTTTTTTAACTTTACATTTCACTTTAAGCCATTTTTGGGCTAAATTTATGTCGATGTAAATTATCTATTTGAGGGGCGGCAGCTGAATGGTAAAGCGCTTGGCTTCCAAACTGGAAGTCCCAGATTCAAATCCTGTTGAAGACTGGGCTTTTTAATTTTGGGATCTTTGAACACTCTGGAACACCCAGCTCTAATGGGTACCTGACATTGGTTGGGGAAAATAACGGTGGTTGGTCGTTGTGCTGGCCACATGACACCCTCGTTAACCATAGACCAAAGAAACAGATGACCTTTACATCATCGCCCCTATAGATCGCAACTTCTGAAAAGGGGAATTTTAAAAAAATATTAGTCCCTTTGTAATGAATCATTAACATTTCTTCTCATAATAAAAATAAATATGAGTTGAAGCTGAAGGCTATGGAGGTCTAGCTTTGACATTTGTTTTTTATTTTAAAAAGCCATGTAATGACAACAAATATAGTAAAATATTTAAAAATATCGTAGCTCTCAATGGATAAATTAGTCTTGCTAGCGCAAACATAAGCAGGCTTATTTCCTGGGCACTAGTTGACAATACAATGATATATGCTATGCTATTTTTACTTTGGATAAACAAAGCTGAATAGTTAAATACAAAACTAAAACTTCCAATGCAACAATTAGCAAAAAAGAAAAGCTTGTCTCTAACAAAAGAAAAAAACACATTTAAACTATACCAATAGTTTTTACAAAAATATAAGATTTCAATATTTTAAGAACAGAAAAAAATTCTTATACTTTGTGGTAGATATATATATAAACATATATTTGCTAGTAAAAAATGTTGTTGTTTTTTTAATATAAGAGCTTTATACTATAAACTCATCCAATTTTCACTGACTAACAAAGTTTAAAATTGTTCTAATACAAAAGTTAAAAAAAAAAAAACTTGATGGTAACTATTTATCTCATTGTATTGGCATTATATCACAACAAGAGTGTTAATTATTCATTATGAGAAATTAAGGATAGTGAAGCCATTACAACCAGAGTCATAATCCAAAAGTAAAAAAAAGTTTGTTTGTTTGTTTCGGATGTTCCTTCAGAGTTGAAGATAATTTACTTCCTAGTCCAAACCTCCCGCAGGACGACGGGGATGGGAGCAGGCAGGGTTTGAACCCTCGACCGTCGATAAATCCGAACGACAGTCCAGCGCGCAAACCGCACGACCAGGGAGCCAAAAGTATAGTAGGATGGAGCAGCATTTCTTTTGAAGAACCAGAATGAGAATGGGAATATTGTAGATGAAATATAAGAGTTCCTTTTTTTTTCTGCATAAATTATCAACAATATTCTACTTTTTAAACCAATCTTTTCAGTTTCACCTTACAAAAATAGATAAGATGACCAAAGCATTTTCAGCTTTTTTCTGGTCATACTTCAGAATAGGTAAACGTATACCCACATACATTGCAGGAGCCCAGATTTTTTTTATTAAATCCCTCAAAGGGCAGCAGTGCAGAGCACATCTTTGAATAAATTTCATCCATACTATTAATATTACCATC
The DNA here is from genome assembly GCF_947242115.1 of Biomphalaria glabrata. NCBI lineage: Eukaryota > Metazoa > Mollusca > Gastropoda > Planorbidae > Biomphalaria > Biomphalaria glabrata. Next base: position 6,394,788 of record NC_074728.1, on the reverse strand, counting down.
TTAACATAGAAAGCCTGAAACGTGGATCATTCGTTATTCTAAACCTTAATTGCTACTAATTCATAATGGGATAAAAATAATTTTGAAAATCAAAAGCAAAAAAAAAAAAAATCTTAATATTTCATTATGAAACATATTTGAACCAAAATGCATAAAATAAAAAAAAATGTTAAGTTTTCTTATCAGAGCTAAATACTAAATATAACTTACTATAACATATCACATGTATAAACTACCGATGCAATTTTTAATATGTACAAAATAAAGATATTTTAATAATAAAAAAACAAAAAGTACCTTATAATAAGTTGTTGACAAAGGTTAACACAAAATTTATAAAAAAACAAAAAACCTGCAACCAAGACAGGTATTGTATATATATTTATGTGTCATCATTATATATATAAAGGCTGTTTTACTCGTCTATAGCAATTCCCTGACGATGATAATTGTTTCCAAAATGAGTTAAAAGTGACGAGACAAAATGATATTTAGTGTTAACTATCCTTATTTGGCACTCTGTGGAATCTGCGGCAATCCAAACTCATCAACAGGCACATCTCCCTAAAAACAGACAGCAAACAAAAAATAAATGATTTAACCAGCAGTTTTGAAAGAGTGGCAGTTTTGAAAGGCTCGATTTTCTTTGGATTGATGTTGAAGATAATAAAAAGTCATTGGTTAACACGCCTGACTAGATGCATGATGCGTAGGAGGTAATCATCATTTTTTTTTTTTTGAAGAGATGTCTGTGTTATATAAGATAAAAGATAATGAGGTCAAGACAATCATTTTATGTGTTTTTAAATGTGTCATACAAAACGTGGTGGACCACTTCACATATCTAAAAAGCATAGTATGAAATGACACATCGCTTTCATGGAAAGTCGATAAGCGTCAGCAGTGCTTTTGGATGCCTCCAGGTGTATATTTGGCAAAATAATTCACTCCACCTTCCTACAAAAATCAATGTGCAGCTGTCATCTCAACCCTCCTATATGGATCTGAGACATGGGTATTATACAGAAAGGAACTAAGACTACTTGAATGCTTTCACCAAAGATGCCTGTGCTCCATCATGGACATACGCACTACAAATAGTGATGTCCTTGCAAACGCGGGTATGGACAGTACAGAGAGACTTCTTATGGTCAGACAGTTACGCTAGGCAGGGCATGTATCCCATATGGGGAACGTATGCCAAAAGCAGTCTTTTTTCGGTGGTTGACATAACAGAGGTGCGCCACGGAAATGCTTTATAGACCAGTTAAGGGGCAAACTTGCTTTAATTGACATAGAAGGGAGTGTCGTGCGCATCTGGAGTTGCTTCTTGTAGGATATTTCTCTTTTATGCACAATAATGGTTTGGGTTTTAGTTTCTAAGGACTCTGTTGGAGTCAAGCCTGATTGTATGGTTTGGTTCTTGCATTCATGGTATGGTAAATGATTGTGTGTGGGCTTCGCGAGTACAGATCTAATTGGGGGCCAGCTTAAGGTGTGCTATATTTCATTTGCACAATATGTCTAGCTTGTATTTGCTCTGTAAATACTATTGATCTTCGTTCATCATTCATGTCATAATATTCATACATTCATTAAATTGTTAAATGTATACTCTTGTTGTTAACTCATGTAAGTTAACTTATCGTTGTTATTAATATTGTTCATGTTGAATTATTGTCATTCAGTTGAATGACATGTATTCGATGTTCAGTAAGCCATAGTTCTATACGCTATTACTCTTTGCTTTGGTTTATACTGTCAAGGTAGGGGAACCTGGAATTCAAGGAACATATGTCTAGTCTACCCCTAAATCAACGAGCTGAAAGCCCACCCGACAGAGAGCACCTGGTTGCATGCGGTTTCAGAACGAGAAAGTTGGAGGTCACTTAAAAAGGCTGCGAGATACACGTTTGAGACCACAAGAAAATCTAAATGGACCACTGGTGGACAATGTAAATGCCTGCGCTGAATGTGGCAAAATATATAGGTCACAGCTGAGGCAGCATAGCCATGAGAAATACTGCATTCCTCATTAATCTTTGGACTCAAATACAAACCTTTTTATTATTATTTATTATATAAAGTTTTGTGAAAATATGAATAAATATAGAAATATAGTTTTTTATTTTGGATGAGAATATGTTTCATGGATCTGGTCTAGAGCTAGAGACTTGTGAACAGTTGATCAGCTTTCATTTCAAATATACATTAATTTTTGGTTTTATAAATTTTTATTGGTTTAATAAAAGAAGCATGCATTCTCCTTTAATTCTATAACTAAATTAAATATTTTCTGATATTAAACAAAAAAGTTATATAACTTTAATTGGACACTGCCTAAGCAGTTCGAAAAGGTGAAAAAAAAACCACCCAAATGTAAAAAAATAATTTCGGAGAGAAAGAATTTGCGTTCAGAAACAAGAGCCGGCCGATCTCCCTTTTCTAAATTAACCTTTTATTTACTTTTTTTTTTGCAGCAAAAAGTTCTTACAATACTGTCAGATTATATGTTTCATGTCTATTATGTTATGTTATTTTATGTCTATTATTCACTTTCAAGTAAAAAGACTGTAGACTCAAAACTCTCCCTAATTTCCTTAATGAATAAAGAAAAAAAAACACAGCATAAGTTGTTAAGTACGGAATGGTCAAACAAGTCAGATTATCAAGCGTTTGTCCCTTTAAAAAATGGTGCGTTTCCAATATTATACAGTAATTCAACATTAAATAAACAAAAGTTAAAAGGAGTTACTAAGTTAATCTTGTCAAAGCTAAATTAAAAAATGACATTCTTGTAACGTACATAAGAATTCTCACATTTTTAAGGACATAGTATTTCATCTATATCGTAATGTAACCAAATAACAACAAAACTAATTGAAAATTTCAGTGATCAAGTACAATAAGTGGTGTAATGTTTGTTTTGTTTTTGTTTATTCATTATGAGAAAATAATATGAAGCCATTACAACCAGAGTCATAATCCAAAAGTAAAAAAAAGTTTGTTTGTTTGTTTCGGATGTTCCTTCAGAGTTGAAGATAGTTTACTTCCTAGTCCAAGACTCCCGAGGACGACAGGGGATGGGAGAGGGCAGGGTTTGAACCCTCGACCGTCGATAAATCCGAACGACAGTCCAGCGCGCAAACCGCATGACCAGGCAGCCATGCAGCAATGACAAACTCCAAATGATTGCTTGTTATCTTGTGTTAGAAATAAGACTGAACGTATGCGCAAAGAAACCCAGGGTGAATGTAGGAATAACAACACGAAGAGATGTCTAATTATCAAAGTGCTTTATCTAAATACTAGCCGGATATGACCTGCAGGTTGTGGTTGGAACATTAAACATACACTACTGTCTTTGCGATGATCTAAGGAATATTTATGACAATGTTTATCAAGATTGGTCAGATGGTTTTAATTTCTTTGCAGGGCATATGCATTACTTTGTGCTTTATATATTAGATATATCTTTCAATGTTGTAGTTCAGAACAAGAATTGGCTTGCCCGTACTCAGTAACATTTAACTACCAGTTCGCAGCTCAAAGCAAGCTAAATCACAACTGCAAAGATACTAAATGTCTAAAACAATTTTATTTTATAATTAACCAACTTAAATTGTTTTGTTATTACTTTCGCATTTTATATTTTAATTCTTATTGCCCACAATTTGTTAAAAATTCAATTTTAACAAATTAATAATATAATAAACGTTAAAAATACAAGAAAAGTAATAATTTTTTTCCTCACATTGAAAAAGGTGTCGGTACGCTGTACCGATGCGTACCGTCACAAAAAAAAAGAAGAAGAAGTTCAACGTAGAAACACTACTCACCCTACTACTTTCTCCCCCAGGTTCGCTTGTGGGCGCTGATGGAGCAGCGACAGCATCATCTAAATATGTTGTGTCTTCGTCCAGCAGCTCATCCCCGAGGGCGTCTAGCTCCGCCTCCAGCTCGTCATCGTCCAGCTCTGGCATGCCGTAGCTCCTGCTCATCACTTCCTGGATCTCACTGCTCTGTTCCATCAAGTCTTCCAGGTCATCCTGCATGTTCTTTAAAGGCCACAACAGAAGTACATTTTAATTTGTGGTATACAAACATCTTACTCTAATTTTTTTACTTTGGATAAGAGGCCAATGCACTAGCGGATCAAGAACCTTGGAGTGGGGGGGGGGGGGGGGGGGTCCAAACCCTAACCCTATGCATAAACACATGTATATGCATACATATATATATATATATGAGAATAAAAAAGCATTGTTTGTCAACCTTTGGTGAAAAAAAAATCCAGTCATGTAGAGGCCTTTCTCTTGACATCTAAGGGGTAAGGGGGAGCGCTGTAAGCTCCCCCATTGGGGATCTGCCAGTGGTCTAATGGCTTGAAATGAAAATGAAGCATGTTTAAGGTTTTGTTTTTTTTGCTTCAGACATTCTAGCAGAAATGGAGAGGAACTAAGATTCCTGCAGCAACAGCCCAATGAAAAAGATATCATTCAGAGGTTTAGATGATTTATAGGCCATACCCTTCATAAGCTTGCATTCAGCTTCACAAGTCAAGCCTTTACCAGGAACCCCAAAGGAAGGAGGAAGGGTGACAGCCCAGAAATACTTGGCACTAAGATAAGGAAGCAGATACCAAGCAGATGGGCAAGGTGTGGGACAGTTGGAGAAACTAGCCAAGTGATACTATGGTGCATATATGAGATTTATATGACAGATTCAATGCTCAAATCTATTTTTAAACTAGGGTTGCACTTGACAGTAACCCTAGTTTGTGATTAACTTTAGTACAACCACATCTTTATTTTTAACGTAAACTTACTTGCATTAAAATTATTTAAATTTAGTTTAGTTATTTAAATTTTTAAAATTTAGTTTAGTTCCATCACTAATGAAATAAAATAATATACTTGTAGTTTGTGTAAGAACACATCGCACACGCTGGTAGAGTAGTGTACTCCAGCCTCTTAATTGAGATTTTTCTCTTAGTAAGCAAACTCACTTTTCTCATAAGATATGACTTCTAAGCAGTCATAACATGGTCGACTGTTTATATTATAAACTCAATGAGATGGGTGAAACAAATGAGGGAAAGGGAGGGGGATAGACCCACACCGCTACACAGGTAGATACTACAGTGTAGTTTTTACTATCTGGCCAACTAGCCTGCAGTGATATCAGGCCGGAGCTGAATAAAGCCGGATAGTGAAAAATGGCTTGATATTCGACTGGAGCCGGAATGAATATCCGGTGCAACCATATTTTAAACATAAAAAAAAAAACATGTAAGATTAGGGAATACAGCAAGATGCAAGATTCCAACTACCCATAAGCTTTGCGGTTGTCTTCCATGCTTTTGACCCATGATTTGTTAAAGATGAGAAAGTCTAAACGGAAGTTTGGATAAGGCTATCGTCATTCAATTTACAAGATATTATGTTGGTTATTGAAAAATGAATTTTTTTTCGCCCAGGAAGAAAAATATTGTAAATAATAGGAATTCTAACCTTTTGTTTAGGACATTAGGAGGCGTTTTGTAGCTTCTCTTATACATATATATATATTCTGAAACTAACATGCTAAATATGGATAATGGGATTTTAAAAAATAAGTCTGAAGTTGATATAAAAAAACAACTAATCACAGTATTATGGATGCCTATTACATTATTAGGATCTTCTGGAAAGTGTCCAGATATTTCTCTTAACCCTAGGAGTTGATTGGAATATTAGGTTTCTAGCCAATATAAGAAATTTGATTCTGCTGATATCAGAAAGAGAGTCTCCAGAGTTTGTTAACTGTTGATTAAAAATTGTTTACTGTGATTACCTCTATCTGATCAATGTTGACGTGTTTGTACGCTTTTTTGAAATCTTTGACTCCAATTTTCATGGCATCTACCTGGAAAATTACGAAAAAATAGAGATCACAACAGAATTTAAAAGATTATTATCATTGTTTTTTAATAGAGCCTTTTCCTTGTACCAATAGAATGCTGAGTGAGCTATGGTTCCAAACTTTTTGAAATGGCAAGAAGAGGTATCTATCTAGTAGGTTTTCATGTTGCTTTTAGGCGCTCAGCAATCACAGATTGAGTCAAATATTGACTTAGGTCTACATAGTATGAGGGTTGGATATTGAGCCATCCCCATTGGTTTAAGCTAATAGACACTATTTACAGTTTGGAAAGCCATCTGCTAAATACTAAGCAAGGAGAGGCAACTCTAAATTAAGGGGAAATAGTCAATAAAATAAATAAAATAAAAAATATACAACTTTAAAATATAGAAAAATATGCCTAGTTCTAAATAGTTTTATAATATTAGATTTCCCGGGTAGGCCTTATACACTGCTGTACCAGAACATTCGAAAAAAAAAAAACACACACATTAAATTGTCCCTAAAAAGAGCCACCATGCTTGAGTTTCCTATTCAGAATGAGACATGAAATATAAAAGTTTTAGAAAATGCCATAAACTTAAATCGCACCCTACCATATTAGATGAAAAATGTAAAAAGAAAAAAAAATGCATTCTTTGGTAAAAGACACTATTGCTTATACCCACACAGCCAATTAGTTTAACTGTTGCTTGTTCTATGCAGTATTAGTTTATCTAAATAAATCATCATAATGCAGATTTTCATTGTGTGCAATCATACTTTACTATGTAAAAAGGTTTATAAGATAGCCCTAGTGGCTATGAACAGAACAGAAAAATACTAAATGTATTACAAAATGGCATTCACAACAATAGGTACTGTTTTTGAAATCCCACCTTTAATCTTGTTAATTGAAAACCATTATCTTTCTATAATAAACTAGCTAGGTGTCATATAAAAAAAAAATGACTGCATTATGAGGCCACCAAGTAACTTACTGTAGTTTTTGTGTCTTTTAAACTCTGTATGGCATAGTTCTGTTGCTCTAGGTTGAATGACTGCTGACCTAATTGGTCTCTTTGATTTTCGTACCTGTTTAACAAGCAAAAAAAAAAAATGTTAGCAGAAGAATTATTATCATTACAACCAGCTCTCTAGTAAGATGTCAGGGATAAACAACGCCTAGATTTGAAAACAGTTTATTGCTTCAGGCAATAACATATCCAGAGTTAAAAATCATATCAACAGCTAAATAGCCAATAAGATTTATTTAAGCTTTTGAAATTAGGGGTAAAAATGAGGGCATTATAATTTTCATTACATCCATCATTCATACTGCAGATAATAATAAAATATATATTCCTGATGTATAGTTTAAAATACCTTTGCTGTCTAGTACAAGTTTAATCAACAAAATACAGTGTACCCTCACTTAAGGATGGTGTTGCATTCCAGGTCCGCCCACAGTAGTTATGCATTGTTTTAATTCTTTATTAAGTTTTCCTTTCAGACCTTGTAATCTATAGGGCAGATGATGTAAAGGTCATCTGTTTCTGTGGCCTGCGGTTAACGAAGGTGTCATGTGGCCAGCACAATGACCAACCGTCTATACTTTTCCCCATCTAGTGTAAGGTACCCATTAGAGCTGGGTGGACTCAGAGGTGCCCAAAGACCTAATAATTAAAAATCCCAATCTTCACCAGGATTTAAACCCAGGATCTCCAGTTCAGAAGCAAAGCATGTTAAGCCTCCAATTTTCATCCATCCTATAGACCACCCTTAATAACAGTTATTTAATTTTTAAGACACAGTGTACCACTAAAACCCATGAAGCAGCAAAAAATACAGCGCTCCTTTATTTTACTTGATACTTTTTAAAAACTTCCCCAAAACAAGAAGTCTGCTATAAATAAATCAGGAAACACAGTGTCCTCATACACTTACATTCTCTTCTGCTTTAAAACTCGTAATGCCTTTTGCTTCACTTGATTCTGTTAAAAAATAAATTTTTGTTCTAATCAGGTCTTATTAAACATAACAATGAATAAATTAAGTAAATTTGTTAGGAATAAAAAAAATAAAAAAATTAATAGCAAAGTCTGAAAGGCTAGGCTCACATTTCAGTTTCTCAAGTTCTAACTTTGTGGTGAGCACAATTCTTTTCCTGGTATGTAGAAGAAGATGGCTTTGGAGTCTGATCATCACTCTTAATTATATTCAGGAAGGTTGTTTCTACAGCCCTGTCTTCTTTTCTTTGATGTCTGCTATCATTTTTGCCTCATAGCCTGTTCTTCTCAGTCAGAGTTAATTTCACATTCTTGAAGTAGCCTAATAACATTCTATTGCACAATTCACCACAAATAACTAGAAAGTCAACTATTAGACATCTGGACAAGTCCAACCTCTCACAATGGAGACCTTTTGTGTGATATAAATATTGTCCATCTTAGACACATAAAATCTGATAAAGCGCTTATGCTAATTCATTCAGGATTGTCTAAAGGTTTGATTGCTTGGCGCTGCGTTACAGCTAGGCAGAGTTGTTGAATTACAAGGTACTTGGTGTGGTCAGTGCTGTCCCCTATTTTGCTATATTTAATTCACAGTTTCGTCTGATTAAAAAATGTGTCCCTAGTGCTGCCTTTACATGTGTAATATGTAAGCATTATTCATTGTTTCAGCGCTTAGCTTCAAAGATGTATTTTCATGCCTATTCACCTGGTAGTGTAAATTTTGTACGCAACATGTATATGGAAAGAATCTAACCATTTAATGTGAACGAAGTATGTAATACTCAGAGACTTATAATAAATATTGCAGGTTATATGATTCTATTTACCTGAAGACTGTAGAATACTTAGATTGTCAGATGTTATTATATCCAATACAGAAATAAAAATCAAAATTATGTAAAATTAACAGAAAAAAAAAAAAAAAGAATTACTTTAGCAGGTCCTTCCCTCATCTTCTTCATTTGGTCTTTGTATTTTTTTAAATCTGCATCTAGTCTGCCAATTTTCTTATCAAGAGATTCTCCTCTGCTGTCAATCTGAAATTCAAAAATATAGATTTTATTTTGTTGAGCTAATTCAAACAAAAAATAAATGTATTCATCAATGAGTAGACAAATACATATCATACAGTATACTTTCAACCACTTGCAGTTCAATGTTCACCACCTCATCACAAATTTCACTCAGTTTTTTATCAGAATTTCATGAATTTCTTAAGCAACTTTTTTCTTTGGCTGAAAAATGATCACATTCAACCCAACCTGGGAAATAGCTTTAAAACAACAAAGTCAGTTAAATTTAAAATAAAACAAAAATACCAATAAGAGATGATGCAGCATAACATGAAAATAGCTTAAAAATAAAAGTGTTGATTGGAGGTGTGGGGTCCCAGGTTCGAATCCTAATGAAGACTGTGACTTTTATATCATCTGCCCTATAGACCACAAGGAAAGGCGAACTTTTTTTACAGTGTTAATGCTATCGATTCATGTCCAAATAAGAAATCACCACAATGAAAAAGCAACAAAGACAGCCAATGTTTCCAATGAAGATAAGTAACAAAACACCTGAAAAAATACTACAATGTAGTAACTTCAGTGGCGGACCGAAAGGGTTAATGTATGTGCGGCCTACTGATACACATGACTTAGGCCAATCACACAGGTAGGGACAGTACTGCTAGTTCACGCAAATATGACCCATGTTGTGGTCATGTGACCGAAAGCCTTCAAGGAAGAGACACAGTTTGTAACAATAGCCAGTTCAGTCCAGGACAGCAAGGCATAAGGACTGTGTCATGGTACCTTGTGAGTCCTTGAAAATGTAGCTGTACGATCTAGAGAGACTTTGTAGTGTAAGTTAGGCAGTTCTGTTAAGTACAAGAAAGCATTTCAAGTTAGTGTAGCCAATTGTGTTTATTGGCTGTTGATGTATTTGTCATTAAATTGCCACTTTATTACTTGACGCTCTTGTTGTCAAGTTGATGTTTTAGATGTGTTGTGTTGTTGGGCAGTGTTTGCAGAAGGCCTGGTAGAGAAGATTGTAACAATAATAAAGCCTCCTGATAAATTTGTCATATTAGGTTTATGTACATTGAAATAAATAATACATTACGGTATGTTTGTAAAATATTTTACTTGTTTCAGATGTTCCTCCATAGTGGAGGATAACCTACATCATAGTCCAAACTTCCCGCATGACGACGGGGAATGGCAGTGGACAGGTATGAGCTCGAGGAGAAACACTTACATGGCTATTCGGGCATGTACAGCTATCCTTACTAGTTACACAGATAAAATGTTTCTTAGCACTTTTATTTCTTTGTTACTTATTCTTGATCTAACTAACTGCATCTATATAGACTTTGATCAATATCTATTTCTTTTAGGATATTTCAAACTTAACCATTTTTACAGTAAGTCAATAGAATTTTTTTAAAGCTTTTAAACAAATGGGAAAAAATAAATTATATGTCATGTGTGTGTGTGTGTCACCCGATATATTTAGTTTTTGCCATGGCAAAAGACAGAGAGGAATGGAGAAAGACAGCCGATAAGTGTTGTGCTGAGCACCAACAGTCCTGCAGACTAAGGGATAGGTGAAGGTGAGGTGATAGTTAGTTTACCCCCATCTCTTTTTATTATATGTTATGATATTATATGTTTGTATAGTCCATAGATATATGGTGAGGAAGAGTAGTATAGTAGATACTAGTCTGTATTACTGAGACCTAAGTCTACATCAGCAATTATGCATATCTACTCAGAGCATTAGAAAAACCAACTCTAAGGAAAAAAGATTGCATTTCTATCCACATCTCTCCCTGCCCAAAAAGTAAATAGGCTACCAGTCTGACTGATGTTAACAATCTGGTAAGATATATTTAGTGAATTTTGACATCACACAGACACCTGTTGAAAATCTGACTGTTTTGGATGCGCAGAACAATATTCAATTAGTAAGTTATTATTGAAAATAAAAGAATGAATGTATTAATCATTTGTAAATGAAAGCACTGTATATAGAAAAAATACTCTGGATTACAGATCTAGAGTAAAGTTTGAAGGTCAAACAAATTAAGCCCGCTGGCAGCCATTTTCAGGTTTGAATTTTCATAGGTCCATAACAGTCAGACTTTGTGAAAAAAATGATGGTATTTATGAATTCCTGATACTTTTGTCCATAAAAATAGATATGATTAAATGTATCACTATGCTTAGTAAAGTTTAAATTAAATATGACATCAAGAGATGTAGAGTGGGCATCGTCAGATGTACTTCTCTCGATGGAATTCCTCCCCCCCTCACACACTGGTTAGTAAGTTCGATCAGGCTAATGGAAGGCTCAAGCAGATCAAAGAAAATATATCTAAAGTCATTTTCTTTTTACTCCAGCGCAAGAACACCAGCCATTGCCACCTTTCCCATGCTCTTCAGCTTCATTCATGTCTTGTAACTGACATCACACATATAGGTCAACTCAGACACAACAGTGTTATGTGTAGATCTAGCTGGTTAGGCTAGAAATACATAATGCACTTTATTAAGGGGAGGGAGTGAAGGAGGAGTGATAGGTGATTTTGATACCTGTTCCCACTCAGAGTAACTCCACTCTTCTAACATGTTCAGTGGACAAGGAGAAAAGGGAGGGCCTATGCTCTCTTCTGATTACAACATTCTTTGAGATCATAGTGCAGGCCCTCTCTTCTAACAGGCTCAGTGAAAGAGATGTAACCAGCTTGACACCACTCCCCTAAGACACAACAGGCTCTACCATACCTGGTATTTTTACACATTAGTACCACTCCCCTAAGACACAACAGTCTTTATAAGTCTACTATTAGCTCTTCCATCTTGAACATCTCAGTGAGTAGAATTGTCACACATTTTTTTTTTGTTGTATAGTACTTCTCAACCAATTATTGTTTTTCTACTGTTCTTATCTAGAAAACTAGCCCTAACCTTATGAACCATCTCCTTCAGTACGGGAATGTAAAGAAGAAATAAAAAAAATTCCACACCTCTTGATTTTGATTTCACCATGAACTTAGCCTTTACAATGAAAAGGAAATAAAATGTGTCGGAAGTGAAGAAAAAAAGGTCCATGCGCAGAAACAATATAGATCTAGCAGCCCTTTTGTAAACATTCAAATAAAGTTCAGTAATAAAGACAATTTTATAAAGAAGTTTTAGTAATTAAAAGTGAGCTGATCAATCCTCTCAACAAATCAGGACTGCTTAAACTTCACACTTAACTATACTTCTAGATCTACAGATTTCTATAAATCTAGAACTGTAAACGTAAACCAAAATTTAGTGTAAAATCTGATCTGAAATATTACCACTAATAGTACTAATACTAGTAATACTAATACCACTGTAAGTGACTGTACGATTCAAATAAATTGATGATAGCAAATTACAATTCGATCTAGATTTATTAGATGTAGTAGTACTAGTAGTATCATGACTATCATGTAGTATCATGTACTACGTATGATTGGTTGCTATGATAAGGACAAGCACACATAAAAAATTTATTTTCTTTCAACCAGGAATCATACAGACATAATTCATATAAATTTAGAAGGCTCATTCAAATCTACAACATATCTGACAATAAGATTCTTAAAATAATTTTTCTGAAAAAAATTGTAACATCCCTACTACGTTACTTAGTACGTAGCGTCGTAGATCTATTTTAGACCTACTCAGCCTACCCTACTCTATTGTAGACCTAGAGCGTCTAGAGAATCTAGATCTAATTTCTAAGACAAGAAATGAAGAGGATATTAATTATATAGATCTATAAATTAAAGTAAACAAATAAAGTGATACACTGAAATCTGATAGGATTATCATTATCATGATACACTACACAGCTCAGTCACACACTGTCACTGAGCGTCACGGTGGTGACGCTGACGATACTCACATTACTTATACAATCATTTAAATTTGGTGGTGGTTCCTTAGGTTTTCCTCTGCCAAACAGACGATTCATTTTAAAGCAAAAAAGAGATTAAAACAGAGATTATATATCTAGATTTAAATCTAATATCTAAGGGTTTTAGATCTAGATCTAAATCAGTCCTAAATCGAGTCCACAGCTAGAATCTGTCTTTGTTTACAACTGTAAGCGATTTCCGGATTTGAGGAGTGTTTATTGAGTTCCTTGTAACAGAATATTTAACGCTAAGCCATAGTAAAATTAAATTAAACTGAAGCTAGCGAATTTAAAAATAATAAAGTTAATATTATTAAAAATAATGTGTATATGCATCGCAAATTATTTTTTTTAATAAATATACCTCAATCTAATTATTAAATGCATTTAGTGACAGATCCCTTATAATTTATTACGCATTTGTCAGAAGTCATATGACCATTCGCATTTGCATTGCTATTAGATCTATAAATAAATTCATTACATTTCCATTTCTATTTTAGAGACGAATTGCAGTCACGGTTTACCATTCTAATACAGGATATGATTTAGACTTAATAATAAGGCCCTAGCTTTTTTAGATATGGGGCTCCTTCTAATCAACATAAGGCAATTTTGTCATTAGCTCTTTGTTCAAAATGATTGAAACTATCCCTGAAACAATATATAGGCCTATTGGAAGTTATAGCTAATGCTGCCTACAAGGAAATGCAGCACTGTTCAATTATATTGTCATTTTAAGTGAAACAACAGAAACAAACAAAAAATGAATAATAGGTTGGATTTAAAAAGAGACAACTGGCAATATATATGCAACTCGGCGTCTACCGTATATAATAATTGAATTACAAAATAATATAATGCAAGTATTAGGCCCTAAATTATGGCAATGATCAGGGCCGCCGCGAGGGTTGTGGCCGCCTGAGTGCAAAGTTAAAAAATGCCCCCCACCCCTTTTTTTTTTATTTTAGAAAAAAATAATTCATTAAGACTGAGCTGGACACTGTATCTAAAGCGCTCTTTGATTTAAATCCATTCTTTGTACCATTCCTTTTTCTTTTTATATTCGCATCGTTGTCGTATCCCCATTCCCTCTAAGATGTTTTATTTTCAATTTTAACTTAGCATTTTTTTTGTGTAAATAATGTAATGAAAAAGAAAGGACGTTTTAATTATAACACACTTTTTAGGTTTTATTTTTCATTTATATTTTGAACACTATGTATAGAATCCAAATTTAGGTAATGAAATTTCACAAAAATGAGTCAGTTTCACAAACCTATATATAAAATGTCTATGGTCAGTTTTTTTCCGGAATAGTGTTGCCTACATAAATTGTAAGCGTTGTAAAAGTTTCTTCATGGAGATAGAATTGAAGATGCGGCAGGTTTTCGCTCGGCAAAGTCGGCAAATGGTTTAATTCCGGATGGGACTCGGCGCTAAGCGTCTTCTGGCCTTTTTGTCTTAGTAAGAAGAGAGAATTTTTAATAGGCTAATATTAATGTGTTTTCTTTCAGAACGCACTATTCATCCTAATAAAAAAAAAGTCGAGGGCCATATTAAATCTAATAATAAAGAGGCAGCGCTGGCCAATAGTATTATGCGAGGGACATTCTAGGTAGGCCTACAATATTGCGTACGTTCGTTTGTAATGGGCGTGAGTTTTTTAACAATATTCTTCGTGTTATGTACGACGTCTCTGTCGCGGAGGTTTTTTGTCACACAAAAGTCGTCACTATTATAAAGTGCAATAGGCGGAAGAAATTCGACTATTCCGAGAAAAAAAAATCCAGAAGAATCGCAATAGCGGAGACATTTTAAAATATTTTCTTGAAAACGTTTTGACCCATATTGTTGCACAAGCGCCTCGCAAAAAGCGGTCTACATTTAAAACGATCTTATTAGAAGATAAAACGCCGTCTCCTACTTAAGAGATTTTAATTTTCGAACATGTAATTTTACTAATATTGAAATTAATTACACTGAAAACAAAATATTTTTTCGCCTCCCCCTCTCCTTGTTGTTTGATGGCCGTTGATTTACCGCTTACAAACAGCTAGTACAACTGAACCAATGAAGGCGTTTTAAATTTTTACTACATAAGCTTTAAAAAACTTCAACAAACTTCTTATGTGAACAAAAAAAACAATATAATTGTTATTACAATTTTCACAGATTTAATTTGAGATAGAGATCAATATTAATGAAATTTACTGATATGTAAACGAAATCTAGCTCATCACAAAATAACGTCTATATTCTTTCATGTCTCAAGATAGTCTGACGTTTTACATTTGCATTATGCAAATTTCATCATCTTAAATGCATAACCACCAATCAATCGCTTAACCTCTTCTTAACGCCGCCTAGGAAACACACACACTTTATAACACCTCTTTTTGTCAGGACGTTGCGCCCCCCCCCCCCCAATTTTGACATAGGCTACAATGTGACAATGTTTTAAAATTGACATTCTAATTACTAGATCTACTTACAGGGCGGGCTATTCGACTCGAAACAAATATTACAAACAACCCGAGAAAATTCAAGGTCAGGAAAGAGTCGGCGCTTATGGAAAAACCCGTGGGAAACCTCGTTGTCGCTTTGTTTTTCTTCTTAAGTTTCCAAAATAACTTCTTATTGTACAAATATCGTCTCTTCCCCCCCACCCCTCCCTCCAGTTTTCAAAGGATAATGGAATCAGTAGAATTGAAATAATTTTTTTTTTTTTATAAATTATTAAACCAAAAATTTAAAGAAAAATGATTCTTGAAAATGATTTGGCCGCCCCTTATATTCGGCCGCCTGCGTGCAATGCACACGTTGCACAATAGGTAGTGGCGGCCCTGGTACTAATAATGACATATTCTCCTCACGCGCAGGGGAGGGGGTGTGATCGTTGTATTGCTTTACTTTTTTCTTATATCGGAGTAGAGTTAAGAGTTTAGACTTTAGACCGTTCTCACAAGAAGGTTTTGAGTTTAAATTGATTTAGATATGTTTAGAAATAAACTATCGAAAAAAAACTGGAACAAAAGAAATTACCTAAGAAGTGTGAATAAGCCCAAGTGATTAAGAGAAACTTTAATACAAAAACATATTGGGTGAAACTGTAAATAAATATATATATATAATAAACTTGTATGTCTGTCCGTAAATTAGCCTTTTGTCTTTCTTTCAAAGAGCGTCAGTGTATAAGCAAAGTCAGAAGTCACAGTATAAAAATAAACCCTTTACATTTAGCGTCAGAAGTGAACAACTTTACCAATATTATTCACATATTATTCTGTAAAAAAAAAAAGATTTATTTTTTTGAAAAAGTGTTAATCAATAATGTGGATTGATGTGATTTGAATTTTTTTTTTTTTATTTTTCAGTTATAATTTCAGGCCTAGGCTGATCACTTTGTGGGATGAAGTTGACAATAAATCTGGATAACATTACCTTTCTTTAAAAGGTGGAACACACTGAATACAATTTTACGCTAACAAGATTACAAAGAGGAGTTTGTGTTAAACACAAACTCGGATGCGGCACACGAAAGGTCCACACGTAAAACAAGAAAAGCATAAAAAATACTTTTCAAAAAAAAAAAAGCTTATATACGAAGTGTAATTGTATCAATTAGTTTGGATCAGTCAAGTAATGAAATGTGCAATAGATGTAGACCAACAATAGAATTTTAAAATTATTTTTGCAATGCTTATATCAACTCGCTCTGTGTCTGTCTGTATGGTAAAAAGCTAGAACATATTTTTTTTCCCATTTCCTGTTCTCTGATCAAGTTATTATTTGAACCTGACAAGACATGAATCAATTAAAAAAAAAAACAGTTTATTAATTGTAGGTGGATAATTATTTTGTTTGATTTCAAAATAAGGAGAATAAATGCTTTTAAATGAGAGATGTAGATAGTTGTAGATAAGTTGAAATTGTGCAAAATTATTCATAGTCGATAACAATACACGAATCAATCCAAAATTAATCAGTTAGTTAATCATTTAGTACTAATTAATTAATTTAATTTTATATAACAAAAAGGGAGCTAAACACTGTAATTTTAAGATAAATGGCAGTAATTAGCGGCTATTTTCCCTTAGATAAGCTTTGTACTATAGTTTACTAGGAACAGACAACTAAAAAGGGATTATTTATTTATTTTTTTTTTAAATAAGAGATTGGCCGTTTACAAAACAATTAGATCAATTAGATAATCATTCAATAGCATTAGTTAGACCAGGTTCATATTTAGCTTCACCTTCATCTATCCCTTAGTCTGTTGGACCATTTGGGCACCACACAAGATCTGTTCACCGTCTTTCTGCATTCCTCTAAGTCCTTCGCCTTCGATACATTTTCATTCACTAACAGCCCTTGTATTTTGTCTCCCCTTCGCTTTTTTGTGTCTTCTTCTTCTTCCTGGTACTGTTCCCTGAAGGAAGGTCCAGAAGACCTTGTGATGTGGTCATAGAGTTTACGTTTTTTGACTGACTGTGGTTAACAGGCAGCGGCGGACTGGGTGTCAAACTCGGACCGGGCATTTTTATAGAGTGCGGCCATAAATTGTATGCCATGATGGGCATCCAATCATATCGGTCCCCAAAAGCATTGTGTAAAATTTAATAATGTATCGAAATTATTTTACTATATAAATAATTTATTAGATGATTTTGAAACTATCTGATCAGCACTATTACTAAATGAGTAAAGTATAACACTTGGAATGGTGAATCTCTTATTATGAAAATTTCTGCGACCTTATACATTAACGTATACATGTACTTGCATTCAATATCAAGCCTTTAAAGCTGGTTCTGTCATACTGTTTGACACGACTCGCTGTCTAAATCCTCTATAATAATGGTACAAAAGTAATAAAATTACAAAGAAAAGCTAAATGATCAATACAAACACTGAACCTACCTTTGTCTTGATCTCTGCCAAGGAAAGATTCTATTTGGGAAGAGTGAAGAAATTTTGTTACGATAACCTCTAAGGGTCAGATGGTGAAAAAAAAAGGTAAGCACATTATATTGCAATATTTAGTTACTTATTAATTAAAAATAGGAATAAAAAATTTAATGTTGGATGGTGGGATGTGAACTTTTGTGTGTGATTGTTTTGTTGGATGGTGGGATGTGAACTTTTGTGTGTAATTGTTTTGTTGGATGGTGGGATGTGAACTTTTGTGTGTAATTGTTTTGTTGGATGGTGGGATGTGAACTTTTGTGTGTAATTGTTTTGTTGGATGGAGGGATGTGAACTTTTGTGTGTAATTGTTTTGTTGGATGGAGGGATGTGAACTTTTGTGTGTAATTGTTTTGTTGGATGGTGGGATGTGAACTTTTGTGTGTAATTGTTTTGTTGGATGGAGGGATGTGAACTTTTGTGTGTAATTGTTTTGTTGGATGGTGGGATGTGAACTTTTGTGTGTGATTGTTTTGTTGGATGGTGGGATGTGAACTTTTGTGTGTGATTGTTCAAAAGAGTCAACGATGCAAAGTCCACACTCACACATTTTGTTCTGAAGTTGACCGGAAAGTGATGGGCAGAATGGATCGTAGGGGATTGCCTTTTGAGATAAATGAAGAGATTGGAACAAACTTGCGTACTTTGACACGACTCGCTGTCTAAATCCTCTATAATAATGGTACAAAAGTAATAAAATTACAAAGAAAAGCTAAATGATCAATACAAACACTGAACCTACCTTTGTCTTGATCTCTGCCAAGGAAAGATTCTATTTGGGAAGAGTGAAGAAATTTTGTTACGATAACCTCTAAGGGTCAAATGGTGAAAAAAAAAAGGTAAGCACATTATATTGCAATATTTAGTTACTTATTAATTAAAAATAGGAATAAAAAATTTAATGTTGGATGGTGGGATGTGAACTTTTGTGTGTGATTGTTTTGTTGGATGGTGGGATGTGAACTTTTGTGTGTAATTGTTTTGTTGGATGGTGGGATGTGAACTTTTGTGTGTAATTGTTTTGTTGGATGGTGGGATGTGAACTTTTGTGTGTAATTGTTTTGTTGGATGGTGGGATGTGAACTTTTGTGTGTAATTGTTTTGTTGGATGGTGGGATGTGAACTTTTGTGTGTAATTGTTTTGTTGGATGGTGGGATGTGAACTTTTGTGTGTAATTGTTTTGTTGGATGGTGGGATGTGAACTTTTGTGTGTAATTGTTTTGTTGGATGGAGGGATGTGAACTTTCTGTGCTCGTGTTTTGTTGGATGCTGGGATGTGAACTTTTGGTGCTCGTGTTTTGTTGGATGGAGGGATGTGAACTTTTGTGTGTGATTGTTTTGTTGGATGGTGGGATGTGAACTTTCTGTGCTCGTGTTTTGTTGGATGCTGGGATGTGAACTTTTGGTGCTCGTGTTTTGTTGGATGCTGGGATGTGAATTTTTTGTGCTCGTGTTTTGTTGGATGCTGGGATGTGAACCTTCTGTGCTCGTGTCTTGTTGGATGCTGGGATGTGAACTTTCTGTGCTCGTGTCTTGTTGTATGCTGGGATGTGAACTTTTGGTGCTCGTGTCTTGTTGTATGCTGGGATGTGAACTTTTGGTGCTCGTGTTTTGTTGGATGCTGGGATGTGAACTTTCTGTGCTCGTGTCTTGTTGGATGCTGGGATGTGAACTTTTGGTGCTCGTGTTTTGTTGGATGCTGGGATGTGAACTTTTGGTGTTCGTGTTTTGTTGGATGCTGGGATGTGAACTTTTGTGTGTGATTGTTCAAAAGAGTCAACGATGCAAAGTCCACACTCACACATTTTGTTCTGAAGTTGACCGGAAAGTGATGGGCAGAATGGATCGTAGGGGATTGCCTTTTGAGATAAATGAAGAGATTGGAACAAACTTGCGTACTTAAATTTGGATTCGCTGGATTTCTCGATGTTGATTTCAGGGTTGTAGCTCAATATTGTAGGGGGAGGCAGGAAGCGATCAGGGACAACATTCCAAGAATTTTACCCGTGGTGAACAACAGCATTTCTTGTCAAAACATGTTGATATTTGCAGCATACATACAGCATTGAAAACATATAGGAACAATAATGTAATATTACTAACGTTAATAAATCTCAGTATCCTGTGGTATCAGGTCGTTAGTCGAACTAACAATATAATAGCGTCGGCAACATCTTCGACACGAGCACATCTGTTCTTCTCATAACAACGTAGACAGGGCTGTAGTTGTTGATAGTTTGTAGTTCATTGTATCTAATATTTCTTTTGTAGTTGATGATAGTTTGTAGTTCATTGTATCTAATATTTCTTTTGTAGTTGTTGATAGTTTGTTGTTCATTGTATTATTGAGACCATTGAGACCAGGCGAACCACAGTCCAGTGCGCATACCACACGACCAGGCAGCCTTGGTATAGATCTTATCTGTGATAGTGTGTTTGTTTTAAGTGTTTTGGATGGCTGCCTGGTCGTGCGGCTTGCGCGCCGGAATGTCGTCCAGGGTTCAAACCCTGCCCGCTCCAATCTTCCGTCGTCCTGAGGGAAGTTTGGACTAGGAGGTAAATTATCTTCAACTCTGAAGGAACATTCGAAGCATGTCAAACAAACATTTTGAAGTGATGGGTAGACAGCATGTGCTGATAGAGACGGAATGTTGATAGTGTTACGGCACGATTAGGAATTTGGCGGGAAAAGTTATTTGTTTCAGAAATAGGGGAAGTTTTGACTTAGAGACGATGACGCGACAAATTAAAAAGCAAGAATAGGATTTCAGGAGGAATTACGAAATGTAAACAGAATACTTCTGAAGGCAGTTTTTATGGACGTAGAAATTTAGCTTGACGACATTCGACAGTTCCCTTCTTTATGATTAAACTTCTTGTTCGACATTCCCTATCAGCGTTGGCGGACTTCTAGTGTTGGCCTTTCGCCTGTGTTATTTGATTTCGTTATTTGAGAGTTATCTTCGCTTAACTTGATCTGTATAAGACACAGTGTGGAAGCGCCTAAAAACAGTCTAATGACCCTTTCTTAATAGCCCTTTTTTTAGTGTCTGCTAGATTTCTAGTACAAGTAAAGCAGTATATACATTCCTTGTAAGCTGTAAAGGCAGGTTTAAAATATTGACAACGTGCTGGCTAGGTCAATAGTACTTAGAGTTAGACCTTCTCTCATGGATGCGCAGTGGCTGAGTGCTAAAGCGCTTGGCCTCTGAACCGGAGGGACCCGGGTTCGAATCCTGGTGAAGACTGGGATTTTTTTTTCGGTATCTTTAATGCGCCTCTGAGTCCACCCAGCTTTAATTGGTACCTGACACTAGTTGGGTTAACAGCGGTTGGTCCAATTACCACTGGCTATATGGGCATTTGCCCGGTGGGCCGGTACCCCATTGGACCGGTAGGGCCACCGAAAGGGCCGCATGAATGCCAATAAATTGTTTCAATATATATTTTAGTCTCTTTATAAGCAACACTTTGAGCGTCAAGATACAAAAAAAATACTTTTTAAGTCTAATACTAATCTAAAAGCATTGTCATGAAAATTCTTCATCCGTAGGCCTATATAGTGCCTCTAGTAGGCGTCACTAAACGATAAAAAAAAGAGAAAGTTCTTTATTTCTTATAGAGACCGACGACAGTGTGAATAGATACGGATGTATCTATAAAGAGAACAACAACAATGTCCTATAGATGGCATGTCCAGTCACATACGAACTCTTAGTGGTTTGGTGGAGTTGTCGCATGATCTCGAGTTGGCACCGCTACAAAGTCCATCATAAATCACAATTATTATTTTGAACAGTGTAGAAATGTGTTATTTGGAATCAAAATGCAAAAGAATCGAAAAAGAAGCAGCAGAAAATAAGTCAGATAAAAAGCAACTATTGCTGTAAACCAATGCCAAAAAAAGAAGTAAAATTTAATTAATGTTTTCGAGCGAGCACTAGAGAGATTCGCCTATGTTATTGATGACAGCATTTACGAATGAACAGACTCAACGCCATTAGAAACACACTAATGCCAAGACGCAAAAGCTATTGACCTAAGTCGAAATATAAAGAAGCTTTATTAAAATATGAGATTATCTTGACAGTAATTGTTTTACTGAACGTAAGGATATGAAAAACAAGTGGACATGTTTTGCTGTGAGTGCGTGTGTAGCCATACTAGATGAAGTCAAACTAGATTTCCAAGTTAGTAGAAAGCAGTATAAGTGAGTAAAGTAAAGTTCTCTTTCAGACCTTGCGATCTTTTCTAGGCAATTGTTTACGAACAGGGAGTCATGTGGCCAGCACAACGAGCAACCGCCTTTACTTTCCTCAACTAAAGACAGCGGAGTCCTAAAAATCCAGAAATTCAAAATCATGGTCTTCACCGAGATTCGAACAAAGGACTTCAGGTTTGGAAGCGCTTAACCTCTCAGCCACCGCGCCCCCATGCCCGTGAGATGGGAGGTTAAATAATGGAGGATTACGATTTAAATTTGTAAATTGAAGTCCATATGCCTGAGAAAATGGCGAGGAGTGAAAGTGACTTATAGACAATGTGTTTGATAATGGAGGAGCTTCAGATGTCTCGAATGTAAACGTGAATTTTTCAAAATAAGAGATTCCCTATTCCAAAGGTATACTTTATTCAAGTCCGGTCTTAGGCCACTGCAACCTATGCGGCCGCAGTGGGCCCCGCACTTTCATAGGCCCGCGCGAATCCTGGGTGTAAATTATTAAATTAAATCATTTTAACTTTTTATTAAAGGGTTCGTAGAAAAACGGCATTGTCAGCTTTCATTTAATAAAAATGTAATATTAAGGCGTATTTTAACCAAAACAAGAAGTTCAAATACTTAATTTACTTTTATAGTCACTGGCATACAAATATAGATCTAAATCTATCTCGACCTTTTTAAAAAAAGACAAAAGCGATATTTTGCTAGTCAATAGTAAATCTAAAAGGCAGATCTAAATGTTTATCGGCTTTTTGTTTGAAAACTACTAGATCTATCTGTTGTACATAGCTCGTAAAGCTAATTTGTTAGTGATTTTGTACTTAGCAAAGTATGAATAAAATGCAAAGACGAATTTATTTTCTAATACAAAAACTTAATTTTCACTTATTATCCTTATTACAACCCAGAATGGGCCCCGCGCAGTCCGTTTCGCATAGGGCCCCGCAATCTGTAGGACCGGCCCTGACTTTATTCATCTAGTAATAGTGCTTATCAGACAGTTTCAAAATCATCTAATAAAGTAAATAAACTATTCCTTTGCTAACTTCTTTCGATACATTATTAATATTTACCCAATGCTTTTTAGGACAAGTATTGTTGGACGCCCATCAAGTGGCATATAATTTGTTGACTTGATTGTATAGAAATGCCCGGACCGATTTTGACACCCAGTCCGCCCCTGCATATTACCTTAACACGAACTTCCCTGAAAGGTTTGAAAGGAAAAACTTTCCTTTTTTTAACATTTCACACACCCCAAAAATTTTTTTTTTCATTGCAACTGTCATAAAATGAAGGACACAAGGCTAATCGAAATGACTAACGAATTCGCATTTACAAATGTTTCCTCTTTATTTTACAATTAAGCTCTTTTGTGAAATGTTTTTCTTTTAGTACAATTGAAGCTCTTTTGTGAAATGTTTTCCTTTCTAGTACAATTGAAGCTCTTTTGTGAAATGCTTTCCTTTGTAGTACAATTTAGCTCCATTGTTTGTTGTTCCTGATGCGGATCATTTCCCAATAAAAGGATTGAGTTTCAGAAGATCTCGTTTCTTCTTTTTGTATCTCTTTAAAGCATGTTACAGCGTAGGAAGCAATCATTTTTAATATCCCAAGTATGTAATAATTGTAAACTCATTCTGTCCGTCTGTCTGTCTGGCCAATAGTGTGTAAACGTTATTCCTCCCACACCCATTCTCGGATCAAGCTGAAACATCGCACAATTATTCATTGACATAGACAAGACATGAATCAATACAACAAAAGTAAGCAATTTGACAATTAATTACTGGTAATTCATTATTGTGTTTAAGAGCAAGAAGGGAAACTAAGACTTCAGTATTCACATATATGGCTAAATTTGTTGGGTTTAGTCCCTCTAAAAAACACACCATTTGTAACGCTATTTCTCCCTCACCCATTTTCCAATCAAGTTGGTACCTTAAACACTTATTTATTGTACCTAACAAAACAGTATCTTATCTTATCTTATATAATACAGACGTTACTTCAAAAAAGAAGATGATTACGTCCTACGCGTCATGCATTTAGTCATGCATATTAACCAATGACTTAAATTCTGCCAAGTCACTGGTTTTCCTGGCTAGCTCAGGCAACCCCATTCCGTGCTCTAATAGCACTAGGGAAGAAGGAGTAGTTGTACACATTTGTCCTAGCATATGGGACGAGGAATGTGCCTTTATCTTTGTGTCTTTCAGAGTATTTTATTAAATTTTGTTTTTGTATTTGAAGATTATGGTTCAGTGTTTTATGTATAATTGCTACTTTACTTTTGAGTCTTCTGTCCTGAAGGCTTTCTAAATTTAGTTATTTTACTAAAGGTGTTACTCTAGTCGAATGTGAATATTCGTTTGTTATGAATCTCACTGCTCTATTTTGTGTCTGTTGCAGTTTCTTAATGTTTTCTTGAGGGGTCCCAAACGGAGGATGCATATTCTATTATTGGCCTAACCAAGGTTAGGAATAAACAAGTATAGTCAGTTAATTAATTATTGGTAATTCATTATTTTGTTTGATATCGAATAAGGGAAACAACTTGTACATTAGTGGTAGATATAGTTTTAAGGACGGAGCTCTACCTGTTTATACAAGCTTAGTTTGTGGGATTTTTTTTTAAAGGATTTTTATATTTTGCTTTATTGTTTTTTTCTTTAGTTCCTTCTATTAGCTTACAATCTCTTCATGGGTTGAACAAACACTTCGGTTAAGTAGGCTTGATGGTCCTAGTGTCTACTTTTAATTGACTACAGATGAACAGCTAATGTAAGCTATGCTCTAAGACCTTCAAAACTATTAAATCTAAAAATACTGGACCAGATCTAGGCTATAGATTAACGATAATGTGAAACACACTGGAAGTACTCCTTGCAATCACGAAGCGTTACAAGAAATGAGTAGAATTAGAAATCATAGATCATTCAGCTTTCCAAAGTAGGAATCGATTTTATTTTATTATTAATTTTTTTTAGATCTGATGGTGACAGACGGAAGGACGCTCAGACAGAAAAACAAACTGTTTTATTTTCTTTCTATGCCGCACTCTAGGACACGAACAAAACAGCACAAACATATAACAATGACAGAAAAGTCTAACAAAAGGCTGATGACGCTGAAAAGAGGGAATTTGCATTAACATCTATTTCCTCACTTCACGCCATCTACAACATACCAGCAGCAACGTACGGGGCTACTCACAACATTGAACGCGAATTCGCATTTGTAGCTATTTACTCACTGTGCACACATACACGCAAATAATTAACATTTCGGTAGAAACACTAATTAGATGTTTTATCCAATATTCAGTGTGTACGCATGCTGACTTCGTGATGGCAAGTAGCACCATTTCTTGCGTGTCATTAGGTAATATTTTTTTGGTAATAATTGAATATATATATATATATTGAGATGAGATAATTATAATAAAAATAATAATCTTTATTATCCATAAAGAAATTTGTCTTATAATGTGTGCATTACACCAAACAAAACATGATAACTATAGAAAATCAAAATATACATTCACACCAGACTCGGTCAAAATTTAAATGTGAAATGTTTATCTCAGATAGTGGAATTTTATTTAATGATCTGATTGCCATATAAGAACAAAAGAGTGTTTGTGTCTGTTTGTCTTTGCTATCGGTGCCTTGTATCTCTTTTGTGATGGTAAAATCACGAAATTCTGACCCATAGGGGGAGGGTATTTTTATTTCTAAAAGTTTTTAGCTTTTTTATGAATTTATTTCTTAAACAGCTTCTGAAATAGGGTTTGTTTTTTGCCAATGACTTTACCAGCAGCATTAAGAACTTTTTAAAGTTTAATATTTATTTTTCATGTTCAGTTTGCCATACCAGGCAGTGATATTAAAACTTAAAATACTGCAGGCGTATTGAGGGTACATACATACATACATACATACATACATAGCATACATACATACATTGTCATACATACATACACACATACATCAAACATAGATATATAGATACATAGTTTCTGCTGTAAAGTATATATATATAGGCATAAGACAGTTCGAGACAGTGTTCGACTCCTTTTAACGAAAATATGATACGTTTATCTGGATAAGATATGTATTTTTTTCTCTCTATTGGGAAGAAGAAACCAAAGGTATTATTACACATTTTTAAAGAAATGACAACACTATTGTTGCCCAACCTTCTGTCCGGCCACATTCGTTTCTGACAGGCGTGTAACTTGTCACAGTAATAATAATAATAATAATAATAATAATCTTTATTGTCCGTATGGAAATTTGTCTTACAATTTGTGCATTACACCAAACAAAAAACATAACTATAAGAAACCAAAGTGTACATTCACACCAAACTCACTCATAATTTACATGTGACAAAGTTTATACCAGATTGTTCTTATTTAATGATTTGATTGCCAGGGGAACAAAAGAGTGTTTGTGTCTGTTTGTCTTTGCTATCGGTGTCTTGTATCTTTTTTGTGATGGTAAAATCACAAAATCCTGACACAAAGGGTGATTCTTTATTTCGAGGACCTTGTTAGCTTTTTTATAGATGTTTGTCTCAAACAACTGCCAAAATGGGGTTTGTTTTTTTGCCAATGATTTTACCAGCAGCATTTAGGATTCTATAAAGTTTATTTTTATTTTTAATGCTCAGATTGCCATACCAGGCATTGATATTGAAACTTAAAATATTGCAGATATGAGCGTGATAAAAGGCCTTTTCTCTAACATTAAACGAGGACAGTTTTCTTAGTAATCGTAATCTTTGCTGCCCTTTTTGCTGATATAATCAGTATTTGCAGTAAAATTTAGTTTATTGTCTAGGATAGTACCACCAAAACCTAGCATCTGCAAAGCACTGTTGACAGAAGTCTCGATGAGAACCGGATTGCATTGCATCATCGGCCCCCTTTATTGACTAGTTGGCACGTAGGTTGGCCATCTTCAAGAATTTGAATTGTTTTATATTCCGGAACTGGACGTATTTAAATTTTTATATTTTTTTATATTCCGCAACTTGGCGTATTAAAATTGTTTTAAATTTCGGAGCTTTTTTGTTGTGGCGGTATGCACCGATACGGCGTATCGGCAACTTTTTCATTGTGGGGAAAAAACTACTACTTTTCTTATATTTTAACTGAGTTCCGGCAACTATTTTTTTTTTACAAAAGAAGGACTGCGGAACTGGACGTATTTTCCGAAGTCGCTCTGGTAGCTTACAACTGAGGTTATGAATGACGTCTGCAGTTATCGTTTCCATTAGTCATTTTGGAATTGATGAAGATTTTTTGAAAAGAAAGTTCCGATTCAAGAGTTTTTGCGGATATTTTGTTGTTGGTTACCTACTGGATAGCCGTGGTCTAAGAGCATTTATATATTCCTGTTAGTGACTGGTCTGACCCCGTTAAAGGTGAGTAAAGTTATTTCTATTTCTGTTTTATTTTCGTATTGATTAGTTTAGATCTAGAGGCTCTGTTATTCATGTACTTCAAAAGCTTCTAGTTTAGAGGCTGGACGTTTTAGTGATAACAATATTCAAGAATATAGACATGACTTTTTTATTACAAAGCTTATATCAACTCATTCTGTCTGTCTGTGTGTCTGTCCGTCTGTCAGGCCAAAAGTTTGTACGCAACACCAGAATTAAATAAAAAAAAATTAATCAATAAGTTAATTGACTATTGGTAATAAATTACTTTGTTAGGTATCTCAAAGAAACGTATTTTTTAATGTTTTTCTTGTTAGTGTTGATGAAAATGTTCCAGAATAGAGGCTGGATGTTTAGGACAATGTTGTAGAATAGAGGCTGGATGTTTAGGACAATGTTGTAGAATAGAGGCTGAATGTTTAGGACAATGTTGTAGAATAGAGGCTGAATGTTTAAGACAATGTTGTAGAATAGAGGCTGGATGTTTAGGACAATGTTGTAGAATAGAGGCTGAATGTTTAAGACAATGTTGTAGAATAGAGGCTGGATGTTTAGGACAATGTTGTAGAATAGAGGCTGGATGTTTAGGACAATGTTGTAGAATAGAGGCTGAATGTTTAGGACAATGTTGTAGAATAGAGGCTGGATGTTTAAGACAATGTTGTAGAATAGAGGCTGAATGTTTAAGACAATGTTGTAGAATAGAGGCTGGATGTTTAGGACAATGTTGTAGAATAGAGGCTGGATGTTTAGGACAATGTTGTAGAATAGAGGCTGAATGTTTAGGACAATGTTGTAGAATAGAGGCTGGATGTTTAGGACAATGTTGTAGAATAGAGGCTGGATGTTTAGGACAATGTTGTAGAATAGAGGCTGAATGTTTAGGACAATGTTGTAGAATAGAGGCTGGATGTTTAGGACAATGTTGTAGAATAGAGGCTGGATGTTTAGGACAATGTTGTAGAATAGAGGCTGAATGTTTAGGACAATGTTGTAGAATAGAGGCTGGATGTTTAGGACAATGTTGTAGAATAGAGGCTGGATGTTTAGGACAATGTTGTAGAATAGAGGCTGAATGTTTAGGACAATGTTGTAGAATAGAGGCTGAATGTTTAGTGTTGATGAAAATGTTCCAGGATAGAGGCTGGATGTTTTAGTGTTGATAAAAATGTTCCAGGATAGAGGCTGGATGTTTTAGTGTTGATAAAAATATTCCAGAATAGAGGCTGGATGTTTTAGTGTTGATGAAAATGTTCCAGGATAGAGGCTGGATGTTTTAGCGTTGAGGACAATGTTCCAGTATATAGGGCGTCGTTCAAGTGTTAAAGCCAATGTTCTAGAATAGAAGCTGACATGCTAGTGTAGAGGCTTTCTAACACCGCAAAAGTTAATGCGTTAGATGGGTATTTACTATTATAGACTTTGAAGTACTTACGTAGAGACCAGTCTGGACTGAGTATCAAAATCGGCCCTAGTATTGCCATACGCCCCGGGTACATTTTGTTTTATTACAATGATGCATCTCCGTTCGTATTTGTTCTCTTAATAATTTTTTATAATGCATCTAAAACTGAACCCATGCATGCCTAAGTGTACGTACTGTACTGTATTTCTACATGTAGGTATGTGAACAATACAACTCAAAAGAAGCACGATAGACGGATAGATGCCCTTACATTATTACGGAAAATGAATTGGGCAGGTAGGCCAAATTGTAGATTTTGTTAAAAGATCTTTTATAAACGTTAATGTCAGAGCCGCCTCGACTGTCAGTGGGCCCCTTTTAGAAGAGAATATTGCAAAATCTTTTACAGCATGATGAGCCTTTCTGATATTCCTAGCGGCTTGTCGACGTAATGGCCAATGTAAGCTCCGGGCCAACAGGCATTAGCCCACATGCCCATATAGTCAGTATGTCCCTGGCAGAGACCAACTTGTTGTGTGTAGTCCACTTTTGATGGTATAATTAATAAATTAATAGATTCTACATACTCTAAAAGCACAAGTTAGGCTATTGTATGGAGATGGATATTGTTTAAAGACTTGGGAGAGACTTACTATTTATTAATATTTATAGATAGAAAAGTATTTATGATACTTTAAAGTGTAGATTATCATATAGATCGACTTGGGAGAATTACCATCTTCTACCAAGCGCGTTCCCAGGTGGCGGATAAGGAAAAATCCTTAGTTTTAAGGTTAGCTTTAAAAATGAAATAAACAACCGCGGGTCAACTGGATTGCAGTTATTTTGGATGAGGTAGGATATTCCAATATTTTGCACCTTTAAAAATATGGAAATAATTGCGAATAGCGAGTATCGGTAACTGTAACTGATAACTGAAGCTCGCTAGCTAGGGATAGTAATTTATCTAGGAGAGACAAGTCCGAAAATACACTATTGCCTTGCAGAGGATCTTCGATGGATAAAGGCTATTTTAGCAAACCCAGGAGTAAAATCATGCTGAAGTTAAGAGTTACGAGGCCCGAACAAGACTCTGGCCCCGAAATCCTCCTATAGAAGAAAAACTATACAGAGAACTACCTGATCTGGAAACCACTATATGAACCCTCCAAAATGTAAAATTAAAACAAAGAAGAAGAAGAAAAAAACTGGCGCATAACACATTGACACCCAACCTGCCAGGGACGTAGCTAGGAATTTTCCATCCTTTTGGGGCCCGGGGGGGGGGGGGCTTGACCTCTTTGGGAGCTCCTGCATTTTGAGTAATATTTAATTTTCAATGTAAAAAAAACCCCACTCATCTGGAGGCCCCCCTCAAGTGGGAGCTTGGGGGGATTTTTTAAATTCTTCCCCCTCCTCCCCCCACCCTAGCTACACCACTGCAACCTGCTCTGTAT
Organism: Biomphalaria glabrata; assembly: GCF_947242115.1. Classification (NCBI taxonomy): domain Eukaryota; kingdom Metazoa; phylum Mollusca; class Gastropoda; family Planorbidae; genus Biomphalaria; species Biomphalaria glabrata. The sequence continues at coordinate 6,364,439 of NC_074728.1, read as the reverse complement.
TTGGAGTTTATGAGAGTGAAGCTGACTGATCTATTTACTTCTCCTCACTTATCCTCCCTCTTGGGTTGGACGAAAAAAAAATGAAAATGTAAAATCTGTTATTACTTACTTTTAGCCTTGAACAGCTAGCACCTTTCACGATCGGAGCGGCAGGGGTTAAGCTAGCCCCAAACCATTTTTTATTCGCAGTTATGTCTCAGTATTTAATGTGTGTGAGAGAGAGAGAACGAAAGAGCAATAAACCGAGTCGTTTTAATTTATTGCAAAGGTAGCAAAAATTCAAGGGCTATAAGTATGGGTTTTTTTTTCTTTGTGGGAGGTAATAAAATGCTAGCCGTTTTATTGGAAGTGTAAAAAAAAAAAAATAAGGCTCCGGCTAAGGTAAACAATAACAACTAGCCGGTATCAATATTTATACAATCTCTTAAACTACTTAGTAAAATATACATTAGTCTACTTAAGGATGGATATTGACAACAATATATCTAGGTACAGTAAGCGCGAGCACGCTATACTCTGCCTCATCGTGGCACTAGTGTGGAAACGACCATTAGAGGAAGTGGTTAGGCTAAATGGGTAGCAAAACAAAACTCCCGTGGGGGTGACCACGGGTTAGCGAGAGCCAACCCATTGCACGGAGCGGAGTTGAAAGAGAGCCCTAACAAACCTATCGAAAATCCATGCGCCGTTCCTCAAAGGACCGTTACATTAATGGCGAGTTCCCCATGGTTAGCTTGGTATAACATAGGAAAATGGTGGATGCTCCCGGTGCTCTCGGCCTTCGTCCATGTCTAGCCCATGCGTCGGGGTGCCAAAGGCATTGGAAATAGCAAAGTTTTACATTGGCATTGACTCAGGTCTCTCCCAGACAGAACGGTCTGTTCAGACAGGTGTTTTTTTTACTGTTTGACGCTCATGCAGGTTTTTTTTTCAAACTTAGAGCTCGAAGAGCCTTCGGCTCAGCTCTTGGACAATCAAAACGGTACAGTACGTGTTAATGTTGTGCCTGCTTTCAAAGGAATCTTTATTTGCTCTAATGCTTTTTACCATCCGTATACGATTAATTGCATTTCATGAATAAATATAAGCTTAATAGCATAAGTACAGGCTCTGACGATGTGATTAACCGACTTATGCAAAATCCTATTTAAGCAATAAAGGATTCGCCTTTTATGTCATGCTATGAAGCGAATTATGGGCAGATATGCTGTATGCAATCTAGTGAAATCCATAGAACTATTTTTAGCGTCATTTGTGTTTCTGCTAAGCTTCTGATCAAATCCTACTAAAACATGTATGTTAATTCTTTGCATGAAAGTTTCTTCACAAATATCCAATAAAAATAAACATCCTTGCGGGGATTTCTTTCATTCGCTTTTAGATTACTTTTCGAGATTCTTCTATGTCTATCGCTTTTGTTCCCATTAATGTTAAGATGTTATATAAAACTGTAAATTGGAAGACTGCGCTCAGTAATGATAAGATCTTACAACTCAAAGTTCCACTCAATGTTCCACTAGCTCGTAAAGCGATGATAACCCTGTTATGTGCGGGTTGTGTTGTGTTCTTGTGTCTCTAGCAGAATATACTCTGTTCCTTCTTTCCCCTAACCTTTTCTAATTATTTTCAAATCGAGATACACAAAAATAAATTGTCAGATTGAGACTGAGAGCGAAAATGAGAGAGGAAAGATAACTAAAAATAGAGTAAGAGAGACTGACAGAGAAAGAAAGAAAATATAAACAAATCCTTTAAAAAAACTTATCTTATGAGAAGAACCCCGCACTTACACATCTCTCAATACGTTTTTTTTTAATTGATACATGATTTGGTAGGTACAATAATTGTTTAAAGTTTCAACTTGATACAAAAATGGATGTGGGAGAAATAATGTCTAAATTTATCTAAAGGGACCAAACCCTACATATTTAGTCATCTATGTGACTACCGAAGAATTACTTTCTCTTGTTGGCATCAAACACGATAATTAACCAGTAATTAATTGGCTAATTTGTCAATTGGGTCATGTATTGTTATGCCAATGAATAATTGTGGAAAGTTTGATCCGAATGGGTGTGGGAAAATAACGAGTACAAACCTTTTTACCAGACAGACAGATGGATAAATAGACAATATAAGTTGATATAAGCTTTGTAAAAATGCCTATTATTTCAGAAGCAATGTAAATATTAAAATATTAAGTTTATTATTTAAAGTAATTTTTATTTTACTGCAAATGAGAAACACTTTGTTGAGAAAAACTTTAAATGACACAACGCCATACACACACACACAACACATACACAAACAACACACACACACACATAGCACCTAATCACTGAGTACCGGCACCCATTTCTTTTTTACAAAAAAGCACTGTATATAATATATATATATATATATATATATATATATACATGCATATCACCTTCACTTATCCATTGATCTAATGGACCGTTGGGGAACCACATATGGTCAGTCGTTTTCTTTTCTCTCTAGTTGTTGGCCTCCTTCAGTCGTAACGACTATGATTCAATTCGTAGAACACTTTTTCATGTGACTGTGGAGCCTTACTTTTGGAGAGACATTCCCGTCCACATATATTGCAGGCTAAGATGGTTTGGGCTTTAGCCTTTTTTCGTTTGGCACTCTTTTTTTCCAGAGCTTAGGCCCATTTTTTTTTTTTACTGTCCATAGTTTTCTTAGTCACATAGTGCTGTTCAGGGCTATGCCTTCCAAATGGTCAGTATCATTGTTCACTGTTTTGAGGTCTTGTATGGAAGAAAGTGTAATTTTTTTATATGTCGATTGGTCATTGTGCTGGCTACATAACACCCTGCTCGTTAAACGTTGGCCATAGAAACAGATGAACTCAACATCATCTGCTCCGTAGATCGCAAGGTCTGAAAGGGGAAACTTACTTACTAAATAGTCCCGCATCTTGTGATTGCTCGTCTTGTTTTTAATTTTTTTTCTTTTTCCTTTTTTTTTTTTAGGATACCTCACCTTTTGAGCTTTTGACTTCAGTTGTCGAGCTGTTTACATCCTAGGAATCCTTGGGCCTTTACCTCTTTTATGTGCCTCTTTTTCTTTTTATATTGAATCACAAGTGGTATCTTTTTCTCAATGTTCCCTTTAGCCGTATGCCTGCATATTCCAATCAAGATAAATATTCTTCGTACGTCTTTGAATATTCCAATTTTAGACTTTATTTCCGCCACCTATTAAATTAAGTAACACATTTTTATTTCATTTCTATAGAATTGGATGAAAATAGTTGAAACAAAAGCAAATTTTTTTTTTGCTAATAAGTGACTAATTTATTCCAGTTAATAAGCCTCATATAGAACCATTCTTTCGACAACTAGCGTACTTTTCCTTTTGCTCTGGATAATTTCGTTCGTAAATCATGGGAAACAGACGCACGTCAACAAGAACTAACTCCTAAAATATTGACGTCTATATCATTCGACTGATTCATTTCTTGATCTTGGCTAGAGCCTCTTTTACAGTCAACTTCTGAAATTACATCATTGTCTTTAGAAATCTCAATTGCAGTTAGTTATTTTCCGTTTTTTTGCGGAATTTAGATTAATGGCACGTGATATTTTACAAATATTTCGTGCCTGAGGAATATCGTCGTTTGATAAACAGTGGTTATTGGTTGGCTTCCTTGTATACAGTAAAGTAAAGTTACCCTTTCTGACCTTGTGGTCTATAGGGCAGACGATGTAAAGGTCATCTGGTTCTGTGGCCTACGGTCAATGAGCTAGTAGCTACTACTTCAACGCACTGCCGGTAGGTGAGTGTGAGTAAATAAAATAAATTGGGCTGATATATATATATATATATATGGATAGGTGAAGGTGATATGCATGTGTATATAAATATATATATATATATATATATATATATACACTATACAGTGCTTTTAAAAAAAAATAGGTACCGGTACTCAGTGATTAGGTGCCGTTACTCAGTTATTAGGTGCCGGTACTCAGTGATTAGGTGCCGGTACTCAGTTATTAGGTGCCGGTACTCAGTGATGGATGGCCAAACTTTTAACTACTAATCAATTAATAATAAACGTTAAAATACAAGAAACGTAATAATTTTTGCCTCACATTCAAAAAGATGCCGGTACGCCGTACCGGTGCGTACCGTACGGCGTACCATCACCGTCACAAAAAAGTATATATATATATACTGAAATATACTGGAACGGTAATTTCTCTCTCTCTCTCTCTCTCGCTCTCTCTCTCTCTCTCTTTCTCTCTCTCCCGCTCTCTTTCTCCCTCTCTCTCTCTCCCTCTCTCTCTCCCTCTCTCACTCCCTCTCTCTCTCCCTCCCTCTTTCTCTCTCTCTCTCTCTCGCTCTCTCTCTCTCTCTTTCTCTCTCTCCCGCTCTCTTTCTCCCTCTCTCTCTCTCCCTCTCTCTCTCCCTCTCTCCCTCTCTCTCTCCCTCCCTCTTTCTCTCTCTCTCTCTCTCTCTCGCTCTCTCTCTCTCTCTTTCTCTCTCTCCCGCTCTCTTTCTCCCTCTCTCTCTCTCCCTCTCTCTCTCCCTCTCTCACTCCCTCTCTCTCTCTCCCTCCCTCTTTCTCTCTCTCTCTCTCACTCTCTATCTCATTCCTTTCCTCTTTCCAAACCTCCCCCCCCTTTCTTTTTTTTCACATATATATGATATAGATACATAGAAGATAGATAGATAGATAGATAGATAGATAGATAGATAGATAGATAGATAGATAGATAGATAGATAGATGGATAGATAGATAGATAGATAGATAGATAGATAGATAGATAGATAGATAGATAGATAGATAGATAGATGGTAAGATAGATGGATAGATAAATGGATAGATAGATAGATGGAAAAATAGATGGATAGATAAATGGATAGATAGATAGATAGATAGATAGATAGATAGATAGATAGATAGATATTTTTACGCACATTTTTTCATGATTCAGACATTTTCTGGTGTGTTTGTTTTTTTTTTCCTGTTTTTTTGTTTTTTTGTGTCAATGCGGGCAGTTCAGTCGATAAATTAACAAAGCACTAGATTAACTGGTCTATTTTTCACTCGGAAATAATAGGTCTGACACAACGGTCCACGTATTTCTACGCAGAGAAAGGGGGATAACCGTGAATGCTAGGACGATATGGTTTATTGCCCCTGCAACAACTCCTTTCTATTGGTCCGGTACTAAGTAACCAAACAGGATAAATACTAGACATTTTACTACACATTTTTATCATCACAAGCAGGGCCGGTCTTAGGCCGCTGTAACCTATGCGTCTGTGGTGAACCTCGCACTTTCATAGGCCCCGCGCTAATTCTAGGTGTAAATTATTTAATTAAACCATTATAATTTATAACCAGGTTCCAGGAGATGAAGAAAGTATCCTAAAATTATTAAATTCTCCAGAAAACGCATAGAAATCTCCTGAAAAATAGGAAAAAAAGTTGTCATTGTCATTCAAAATGTTTGTAAAATGTTTTACATATTTCGGATGTTCCTTCAGAGTTGAAGATAATTTACTTCCTAGTCCAAACCTCTCGCTGGACGACGGGGGATGGGAGCGGGCAGGGTTTGAACCCGGGAGCATCGATAAATCCGCACGACAGCCCAGCGCGCAAACCACACGACCAGGCAGACATTTATTTTCTACTATAAAATCTTAATTTTCAATTATTATCCTTATCCCCACCCAGACCGGGCCCCGTTTCGCGTGATTGTTAAGGCTGGCCCTGATCACAAGCATATAAGATGAAACCGTAATTGAACGATGTCAGTTATCAGAGGCGGCGCTAGAAATGCGCAATGACTGGGAACATGCTTGTGTTTGAGGCAAAAAAAAAAATCGACAGATTTACAACAGTGCAAAACTTTACAACCTCCGAGGGCTTCCGCCTTTAAGGAGGGCTCTACATTTTCCAAAATATAAAATTGAATACAAACTATGCATCTAGGAAAAAAAAACACACGAGATTATATTCGGTAATAATCTATTTCATTGTTAACAACTTTGAAATGCTTTAAGATATATTAACACTGAAGTAAAGATTGAAAAGTATAATAACCTCCACACAAAAAAAAAATCCTGACCTGGGCCTCTTCTGCTGAGATCCGGTCCTGGGTAGGCGTGTCAGTATCTCGATAAAAATATTTCAGATGAGGTGTGTGAGATTCTAAAATAGCTATAGGAGTACTCGTGAACTTGGCACGCCATATAAATGATATTATATTATATTAATAAGTTAATAGAGCCCAAAAGAGCGTCGTCAATGGACAGCCCCTTGACGTGGTAAACCAGTTCACATATCTAGGAAGCATAGTATCAAATGACGCATAGCTTTCAAGGAACGTTGATGACCCTTTGGCAAGGGCCAGCAGTGCTTTTGGACAAATTCAGATGAGAGCGGAATGGGTTGCCTGAGCTAGCCAGGAAAACCAGTGACTTGGCAGTATTTAGGTCATTGGTTAATATGCATGACTGAATGCATGACTAGTAGGATGTAATCATCTTTTTTTTTGAAGTAACGTCTGTATTGTATAAGATAAGATAAGAGGAGAGTTTGGTGGAATAAATCGCTCCGCCTGCCTTCAGAAGTTCTGTTAACTCTTCTATATTGATCTGAAATATGGGAATTATACAGAAGGCAATTAAAAATACTTGAACAGCCGTTGTGAGACATTCATCCATTAATAATGCTAAGCTTATAAATATTTTAAGTATCGGATGTGAATATATAAATGAACTTGTTTTAGATGAAGTCCATTAATTATGGTTGCTTTGAAAAATTGAGCTCACACATGCCATGGGCATTGTCATGATAGCCATAGATCTATAAAATGTAGTTATAATCTGTAATCTATATAATCAGAAATATTAAAGTTGAATTCGAATTGTAACTATAGAATCAGTATAGATCTACTTTTAGAATATATATATAGGTTATAAATATAGTAGGAATAGAATCTTAGATTATCAAAATGTACTTTAGGCTGCAAAACTAGGCAGTCTAGATCTAGAGTCTTAAACTTTAGGCTTAAACCTATATTATATACGTTACCTTTGTGGACCTCACCAAGGCTTTTGACATGGTCGATGGTTTATGGGGAATTAGGGCCAGGTTCGGATGCCCAACTACGCTCCTATCCATTCTCAAGCAGTTTCATGTGGGACAAAGAAGCCAGATCAGACACAATGGTGCCCTTTCTTATCACTTCCCAATAGAAAATGGCGTGAAGCAGGGCTGTGTACTTGATCCTACTCTATTCGCTATCTTTTTTGGCATGATGCTGGGTCAAGCGAAGCACGTAGAGATCTACATCAAGTTTCTTACAGACGGCAATGTGTTCAAACTTTGACGTCTACTATCCCATACAAAAACAAAAGAAATGGTCATAATAGAGCTTCTCTATGCCGATGATTGCGCACAATGAACATGATCTCCAGATCGCGGTCAACAAACTCGCATACGCTGCCGCCTCTTTCTGTTTATCTATAAACCTCGGAAAAACAGAAGTAATGTTCCAGATGTGACCCAATAAAACCTACTCAGCCCCAAAGATCACCGTAAATGGACATCCCATTAACGAGTTAGACCTCTTCACATATTTAGGAAGTATAGTATCGAATGGCACCTCGCTTTCAAGGAAGTTGATAACCGTCTGGCCAGTAGTGCTTTTGGACTCCTCCATGCTAGAGTTTGGCGGAACAGATCGCTCCGCCTGCCTACAAAAAAAATGTGTATACCAAGCAGTGGTTCTATAAACCTTCTATATGTATCTCAGAAAGATTTGGATCTCTTATATAGAAAGCAACTAAGACTACTTGCGCACTTTCACCAAAGATGCTTGAGCTCCATCATGGACATACGGTGACAAGACAGCACTACAAACAGCGATGTCCTTGCAAACGTCGATATGGACAGTATAGACTAGTATAGAGGGACTTCTTATGGTCCGACAGTTACGCTGGGCAGGGCACGTATTTCTATGAGGGACAAACGTATGACAAAAGCACATTTGAGACTAAAAAGGAAATCCGCTGCCGAGGACAGACGAGACGGCGAAAAGAAAATCTTAATCGACCACAGAAAGACAATGGTTATGCTTGCACTTGTGTGGGAAAATATGTAGGTCACAGCTGGGGCTGCGTATCCACAGGAAATATTGCATTCCTCAGTAACTCTTTCTCTCCTAACTGACTATAACAGCGTTGATTCCACCAGAATGTGGTAAATAATTACGGAGAGAAAGAGTTAATCTGCGTTGAAAAGTAGAACTATAAGTAGAAGTTTATCCAATATTGAATGCATAGTAATTCTGCTGAGTCTGGTCTACAATACCTACAGAATTTTTCTAGACCTAGATATAGACTCTATATAGAATAATCTAGATAGTAGATGTAGGTCTATCCTAATTAATTAACTTTAGTCAGGTAGACAGGGGCGGACTGGCTATATGGGCAAACGGGCAAATGCCCGGTGGGCTGGTACCAAATGGGCCGGTCTGGTCGCGACGAAAGAAAAAAAATTAAATGCAGACAACTTTAAAAAAAATTGACAGCAGCAAGACACAAAGGCCCGAACACGTTTTCTTATTGTTTTTTTTTTAAATTATTATTACAATTAATTTTGTTTGAAATTCAACAAGAATAAAATTTAAGAATTACACTATACACTGTACGTGTTATCATTTGTAAAACGTTAGACCGTACTTTCTGCTATGCACGATCGGCATGGCCTTCAACACTACTTTGATGTCTTCAAGACTGTGTTTGACCTGATCATTTTGCTGGTCGGCATGGGCCTTTGATGGCACTCCTATTTTTGTTATGCTCCTTCCCTCACCCGTCTTTTGATGGTTCCATTGAAAGTTAACGAAAAAGGGGGATGGGAGAAGTTAACTCTTTCTCTCTGTAATTATTTACCACATTCTGTTGGAATCAACGCTGGTATCGTCAGTTAGGAGAGAAAGAGTTATGTTAGAAAACATTGATATAACGCAGCAAAAGGGGAGACAATTAGCTCTTTAACAAAACTTAATAGAAGTTAACTTAAACACATACACACATCCGCGAAATTGCAAACCACCCAACTTATTCATTGCTGAACATGGATACAACCGTATAAAGTTCTAGTTTCTGCGATTTGAAAAGAAATAAGTAAGTTTCTTGTTGTTTATTTGTAATAACATAGATCTAAAAATACTACACTTAGGGTTTACAAAAAAAAAAATTTAATTAAAACATAAATCTAGATCGAAATCAATAATCTCTACAATATGATTAATGGTAAACTTATACTTAGTATGAAGTCATTAATAATGAAAATTATTACAATAATTACAATAATTTATATAGCGCTGTCACATCCGATGTTTAATGAAAGGAGATTTATATTTTAAATAATATTAAATAATATTATATTTTAAACAAATCGCGTTTTTGAGAATGTACTAGGACGAAGCAAGAGCTTTTCACATTTAGAAGTACCTCTCTAACCGTTCTGCTTTCTCTTATCTTTCAAAGGAATATATATAGTTCGTCCATCGTAGTTCGATTATGACCACTTTGTCATCCAAGGGGCTGAGGGCTTTGCACTGGGGTTTTATGTCTCCTCGTGTGGCTGGTGAGACCTATGTGAGCCCGGAATGTTCGGTCGCACACTAGGCAGGTTATTCCAGCTGGAGCTAGTGTCATTGGCCTTGCTTTTCTTCTCTGGCGTTTTTCTTCTGCCAGCTTTGTTCTCTTTTCCTCAGCAACCTGTGCGCCGGTTTTTACAGCGCGACGTCATGATGCTCTGTCATGTGCCTCTGTCTTCCAGGTGGCTGGGTCTATGCTAAACGCCTTCAGAGAAGCTTTGAGGGTGTCCCTGAAGCGCTTTCTTTGACAACCTTGCGAGCGCTTTCCTTCGCTTAGTTGGCCATACAAGAGTCGTTTAGGGATGCGATGGGCTTCCATTCTGCATACGTGTTCTGCCCATCGCAGCTGGGACTGCATCAGGATTGTGTGGATGCTTTGCAGACCAGCTCTTTGAAGGACTTCAGTATCTGGTATTTTGTCTTGCCATTTGACATTCAGTATTATTCACAGACATGTCTTGGTAATGATTCAGTTTCTTTGCATGTTAACTGTACACTATCCATGTTTCCTGCCATTTGACATTCAGTATTTTTCACAGACATGTCGTGGTAATGATTCAGTTTCTTTGCATGTTAACTGTACACTATCCATGTTTCTGAGTCATAGAGCAATGTAGGGAGGACGACGGCTCGATAGACCCCTAGTTTTGTATTTGTGGTGATACCACTTTAAAGGAATGGGTTGCCTGAGTCAGCCAGGAAAACCAATGACTTAGCATATTTTAAGTCACAGATCAACATGCATGACTAGATTGACACGTGAAATGCGTAGGACCTAATTATTTTATTTCTTGAAGAAACGTCTGTAATCTATAAGTAATACCAAAAAGTTTGAAACTCATTAAAGCTGCTATTGTAGTGTTTATAGTTTTCAGACTACATACATGTATAAATAGAATACATTATGTAAGCCTATGAAAGCATACATCCAGTTTTCGATGCATTATCAAACGTTATTTATTTTGAATAGAATTAGGCTTACACCTATGATAATACACATGGGCGTAGCCAAGAGGGGAGGAGTTCAAACCATCACCGGCCTCAGATCTCTTTGTCTGAAAGGGAAACTTTACTTACTGCCTAGTGCAGCCAAATTAAGCAAACTACAGTCACCAAATTTCATGAGCGTAGCCAAAAGGGGTTTAGTGGTTTCCCTCCCCCCCCCCCCACTCCACCTCCAATACAAAAATTAAAGCATTTTACATTTTTCTACCAGTCGCTGGACTCCATTGAATAGAAGATTTAGTTTTTGATTTTTTTTAGCGGAAGAGTAGCAGGCTAATTGCACTGTAGATACCTAAAAATATGCATTTTTTGAAGCTTAAAATAACGGAAATAATGCTTGGGTCCGGGGCGAACTGTTGAGCTTACAGCGCTCCCCCAGACTCCCTAGCTGTCCCTTGGCGGTGTATACTGCCTTTCACTAATTATAGGAAGAGAGTATTCTAGGGTAGAAAAAACGTTTGAAAGAATGAAAGATAAGATTGTAATGAAGATTAATTATATATGGACACACACTAATATATAAATTGCGGAGAGGTTTAAAATCCCACACACACACCGAAAATATATGACATGCCATTTGTGGGTTTATACGGTCGATTTTGATACCCAGTCCGCCCCTGCAGGTAGAGATATATCTAGACTAGTGACAATCTAGTCTCAAGATAGAATCTAGATTTCTGAACTAGATGTGATCTGAAATGTAGATCTAGCATGGGCGTAGCCAGGGGAGGGTTTTTGGGGTTCAACCCCCCCCTCCCGAAATCAAATCCCCCCCCCACCCCATTGGGGGGGGGGACTTTGTGACTGATTTTTTGCTTTGATTTTGTTTATTTTTGTTGAGATGTTTATATTAAACTATCACTTGTCCAGCACAGCCAAGGTTTTGAGCTTAAAATCCCATTCCAGGGGGTTTTGAAGTTTACCCCCCCCCTCTTCTATAAAACAAAAAAAAATGTATACGACAATTCTCAAATTCCAAAAGCATAGCCAAGGGGGATTCTGAGTTAAAACCCTCTCCGAAATTTTTGTTACGATAAAACCCCCTCTTTAATGTAAGACTAACGCATAGATCAGTCACTCCCAGATTTTTGTGGAGACAGCTTGCTTCCCAGTGCGCCGAATGGCGTGGGAGCATCTAAGTCTTAAGTAAGTAAGAAAAGCAGATTAGGTTTTTTAACTAAAAATTTTTCAATAGCAGTATAATGCAATGTAGATACCTCAGGGTATGCATTTTTTTAATACCGGAAATAGTGCCTGGCGGCGGGGCTCCGCCCCGAAACCCACTGCTAGAAAAGGCGGGGTGTCTACAGGAAGAACCTATTCTAGGGTACAATAAACTTTCGAAAGAATGTAAGGTCGTAATGTAATAAAGATTAATTATGTACACACACACTAATATAAATGGATGGGAGGGGGGAGAAGACCCATGAGAACTAAATATAGAGTCTACTTAATGACAATGTCAGTGATCCCGAAGATTAATCATGAGTCCAGTGTTTAATATTTATTTCTAATGTTTTACGAATCACATGTGCCCGTGTGGTGATATGACTAGGCCTACGGTATACGCAGAACCTATTGCAACTAGACGGCTTCTGTAAGTTGGTCTGCTCTGCTGTAAGAGATTTCAAAAGAAAATGTAGATTCTTAAATTCTAGAACAATAGATCTATTCCTTCCATTTAATTTATTAACATAAATCTACTAGTCTCATTTATTACAAACGCATTCATACAAATTTTAATATATAGATTTCCTTATAAAGAGCTGTAATTTAGATCTATGCATGTTACACAAAAAAAAAGAACCTGGTTTTTTTTTTCTAAAATCTGACACTTTATGTGTAATATTTAAAAAAAGTACCTACCTAAATAAATTGTAAATAGAGAGCAAATATATATATATATATATATATATATATATATACTTTGTAGTATATATATATAAGTCTGTTGTTTTATATTAGACAACTTTCGTAACTTCTATAGAGAAATGACTTTTGTAATTTCTTTAACTTAAAATTTGGGCTATTCGCGTCTGACACATATATAATTTGTATGTGCAGCAACAAAGCCCATGACATTTTTTTGGTATACTTTGGACATCGGACCATCAGTTTAATCTTCTGTTGGTGCTGGGACGTATTAGCCACACGATTCCATTGTTACAATATTACATTGTATTGTATTGTATGGTATTGTATTGTATTGTACTGTATTATTTTATTTTATTTTATTTTTTATTTTATTTTTTTTATTTTATGTAAAAAAAAATGTTATGTGTCCATGCGGGACGTATTATTCCATCGTCTATACCCTAAATAGGATTACGCTAAAAGTAGGCTAAGTGAGTTCGCGTGTGTAATTCTATCTGTGTGTGTGTTTGTGCACCGTGCAGGGCCGGCTTCAGATAATTGGAGGCCCTAGGCGAAGAGATTTAGGTGGCCCTTAAATGAAATATCTACTACTACTACTACTACTACTACTACTACTACTACTACTACTACTACTACTACTACTACTACTACTACTACTACTACTACTACTACTACTACTTCTAATACTAGATATCCTTCAGATATGCTGAAGATGGATAGGTCATACCCTTCGCAAGCCTGCATCCAACATAACAAGGCAAGCCCTAACCTGGAACCCCCAAGGAAAGAGGAAGAGGGACGGCCCAGGAATACATGGCGCTGCGATTTGGAAGCAGATGCCAAGCAGATGGGCAAGACATGGGGAAAGTTCGAGAGACTAGCCAAGAACCGAGATGCCTGGAGGAAGCTAGTTGGTAGCCTATGCCAAGAAGGGACCACGTGCATTTCTTCTCCAAAAAAGACATTAGAGTCCTGCCCGAGGCCCTCACCAATCGGAGTAATTTAGCTTTTACAATTCCTCTATTCATTTACAAATATCGTGGGTTCATAATTACATGGTCGGTTTGTGTGTAAGTATCATTTGGCGGGGAAATCCAGTGGGATACCAAATTTTCACATTTTAAAATCCAACATTAATTAGTTATTAAAGCAAAATAATCGCTCTATAATTTGTATAAGGGAGATATTGTCTATTTTATTTTAAATATATTTTATATATTTTTTCTTCATTTCCTCCTTCTGCAGGCTGTCTTTTATAATAAGGGTATATACATTCATACTGTTAAGATGAAATGACGTCGTCTTATAATATGGTTTTATATAAAAAAAAAAAAACAACAACAATGACAATAATTTATGAAGAACAACTGTCGTCCCTTAAAAAATAAATGTCTGCCCTCTTGTCAACACGTCGCTTCCTATTTTGTGAGACCCCCCCCCCTAACAGGTTTGGAAATGAAAATCCATCAATGCAGTAGATAAAACTAGTTTTGAAAGGAAGTTTAAATTCCACAACAGGTTGTCCACACTATTCATTTTTACCATTTTCTACTTGTATAGTCTTTTTGTTATCGTAGGCTATAAGCTCGCACCTTCCCAGGCTGCCCTCTTCACCATGACCGTAAAATAACAAACAAATTTATAATAGTAAAAAGAAAGGGGAAGGGATGGTGGCGAAGCAGAGGGCTACTCACAAAGAGAACGCGAATGGGCCTTATACAGCTGGGTTGTTTTTTTTTTTTTTTCACATCACACTCACATGTACAAACATTGCAATAACATTCACACATTCGAATCTTCATATGGTAATCAAGTATTTCCTTTGTGTTAATATTGTATTGAAAGTTTTCAATCATTACTTGGCCACTAGGTAATTTTCTTTTTTTTCTTTTATTTCTTTGGTTTTTTTTTTTAGTCGTTCTTTTAATTTAACCTATTTGAAAAAAAAAGTGAGCGATAATGCATAAAGTAGTTTGAATCGCAGTAAGCATCTTATACTGTACAGGTAGACATTTAGGTTTAACTTTGGGACTAGATTTTCCTGCTCTTTTAACTCTTTATTGTCTGAACTGAGATGGTGATTGGAAGCTATTATCATTAGAAGACACAAAGATAAAGGCACATTCCTCATCCCATATGCTAGGACAAATTTGTACAATAGCTCCTTCTTCCCTAGTGCTATAAGAGCATGGAATGCGTTGCCTGAGCTAGCCAGGAAAACCAGTGACTTGGCAGAATTTAGGTCATTGGTTAATATGCATGACTAAATGCATAACGCGTAGGACGTAATCATCTTCTTTATTGAAGTAACGTCTGTATTATATAAGAAGAAGAAGAAGTAATACTGAACTTAAAGTGTCTAAGCCGTTTAGATAAGAATTGAGGGATTTTGTTTTCCCGATTGTATGATTACAATAAAACTCTTCTTACAATACCTCCTTCATTAAGGGTGGAAGAATACCCCTCTAACGATTTCCCTAGAACTGTAACAGTTGATATAGCTGATGAGAAAAGAATAACTAGATCGTTGGCCACACGGGGAACACTGTAGTTTGACCGTAATTGTTTTTCAAAGCAAAAAAAAAGAAATAATAAATATATATATAAATTTGGTTGGAGACTATATCTTTGGCTAAATCTAACATGGCGTAGTCAGCCGTATTACCGTAACTATGCGATAACAGTAAATTTAAATTTGCTTCAATTTTCAATTTTATTGAATTTTTTTAGGTGGTTATATGTTTACGTAAATTTAATCTAGATTACATTTACATATCTACATTCTAGATCTAGAGCTTTAGGTCAAAAAAAGAGACCACTTTAAAAAAAAAAAAACATCTAAAATAACAACTGAAACATAGTGATATAAAGAAATAGATCTAGATATACCTATTTGAAAGCAATTTAACCTGTTTTTTTTTTATTTGATACAGATGAAGAAAACTAAAGAATCTCGGAAGTTGGATATTACCATAGCGGAAATTTTTGAGGATGCTGCAAACAGTGATTATTCGAAGGTGCAAATGTAAAAAAAAAAATATAACATTTTTTTAAAGCATTCAAATATTTGACAACTTAAAAAAATTATTACACTAAAGGTTTTTTTTTTTTTTGAGTCCATGGGCATGCCAGGTATACGCCAATATTGAGAGGTAACTAGGGATAACTAGTCCAAAGATCAATGAAGAGTACAATATTTCACACTTCTACTCAGTCCCATCGCTGACCTATATCTTTTGTCACTTCCAAAGCAGACATAACCGTTGTCCGCCAGTGGTAGATTTAGGTTTCGTCGTCTACGTCTGTTGTCGGAATTTGATTTTCGTTTGGTCTCAAATGTGCATACTGCAGCTATTTAATGACGCGACTGCTGTGTAAGAAAATACAAGTAACCGGAATAATTGCGTAAGGGGAAAGTCCTTTAGAAGAACTGGTTTGGCTATTTTTGCAAAATGTTATATGTTTAGAAGATTAACTCTTTCTCTCCGTACTTATTTTCCACGTTCCGGTGAAATTATTCATTTTGCTCTTTAATGTTTTACTACCCTGTTATGATTAAACTTCAAAAACGTTTTGTATTTTATCAGAAAATGTTATAATAGGCATAGAATTATATAATACTAATTTAAGTTTAAAAAACCAAAAATGTAATGAGGTCAAATCAACGTTGGTATCGTCACTGGGAGATAACGAATTAAATAATATACAGTTATTCCTTATGTAGGCCCTAATGAAGTGGCTTCTATTGTAGCATTTTAACTCTACATTATCGAGCTGGGTCCACACTTATCATCCCACATGGGGAACGATCGTATGCCAAACGCGATCTTCTTTGGCGTAACGGAGGTGCTCCCGCAAGAGCTATAAAGATCAACTCAAGAGTCGTGTCGCTCTCACTGGCATAGGGGAAAGTAACTGGCAGCAGAGGGCGTCTCAAAGAGACAGTTGGAGAGCTCTTACAAATTCACCGGGACATACATTAGAGACACTTGTTGAAGACAGGCGCAGAAGACGAAAAGAAAACTCAAAAAGACCCCTCCCCCCCAGCGGACAACGGCTTTGTCTGCTCCAGATGCGGGAAAATAAGCAAGTCGCAGTTGGGTTTGCATAGTCATTTGAAACATAGCACTATCCTTAACCTTCGGAATAAAAGACCTTGCCCAATTATTACATCATTCAACACATCAAGTATATATTTTTATTGTCATATAAACATTAAAGAAGTATAATAATCTTCATTGTATTTTTCTATTTCCAGATTTATTTTCGCGATCCTTCTATGTCTTTTGGTGCTGCTCAGCTCCTCGATTGTAAGAAACAATAGAAAGCTCATTCAAACGACACATCTACACATCCACCTGAAACCCAAGTTTCCTGAGTCCGCCTCTCCGGCAGTTCCACGATGCCAGCCAATCAAAAACGTCGTTTTCATCAAGACACACAAGACCGGAAGCTCCACGATAGCCAATATCATGTTCAGGTTTGGCCTGAGACACAACTTGAACTTTGCACTCCCCAACACAAAGCTTTATACTAAAGACTTTAATTACATGTCGAAGCCCGGGGAAGTGATGACAAGGGACTTTTTTTATCCCCTGCCCGACAACCAAGAGTACAACATACTTGCGCATCATTCTATCTACAACAGGACCTTCTATCATAAGGTCATGCCCAAAAACACGACCTATATATCAATATTGCGAGAGCCCTTCGCGCAGATGGTATCCACGTATGAATACTACAGATTTGAAAAGAAGTTCGTGTCCATGTCTCCTGAGCGCTTTAACGCTTCAAATCCTATCTCGTCTTTTTTGGAAAATCCTTATATGTATACTCAGAGCGGTACAAATTTTACCTACATGAGAAATAAGCAAGCACAAGATTTGGGTTTTATGCAGGAACATCTTGAGCCATCCAAATTTAAAGAATACATAGACATTTTAGACAAGGACTTCGATCTTATTATGATACTAGAATATTTTGACGAGAGTCTCCTGATCTTGAAGCATCAACTCTGTTGGGAACTAAAGGACATCTTGTATATTCCTGTCAACCAAAACATCAGAAAAAGAAAATGGCCCTCCACGGATGAGGACAGAGCAAATCATAAAAAGTTTAGCCCGATAGATTATACGTTATATAATCACTTCTTATCAAAATTTACAAACTCATTGTCGATTCAAAAGGACGAGTTTTTTCAAGAACTTAAATATTTTAGAACTGTTTTAAAAGAGGTTCGATTTAACTGCATGTTTGGAAGAACGTTCACTGTACAAGCAACGAAATGGCACGGGGTTTTTAACTTTACAAATCAGGATTGTGAACTGTCGAACATGCGTTTCCGTCAAGCCGTCGGACTTTTGTATAGTCGGTCAAACATCCCTAATTATAAAAATGCGCACAAACTTATTGAGAGAAAAGGCATATATAACATTTAACCTGAAGCCCTTAAAAAGAAATGGGCGCTAAGGTATAAATCACGAGACTCCACGACAATCATTTTCAAACTTTTTCTCAGGTTCTTGTCATTAAGTGTTCGAGCACTCTCCGATTTTTTGTGGCTCAGAGCAAAGTAAAAAAAAAAGTGAAATATTGTTTGTTACGATCAACAGACCTGGTAAACATTGAGTCATATTAAATACTAGCCGTAACTAGCCGGATATAACCCGCAGACCTTTGTTTCTGTATCACGGATCTAGCGCAATGTTCACTTACATAGCTAAGATAAAATAATGTGAAAATTGGTTTAGCCAATTTGTTAAAAAGTTTCGTTCTTCCATAAAGATAGGTTTAAATACTTTTTAAATTATTTTTAAGGCCTTCTCGTTGTGGGAGATCGGCCTCCTCCCTGATCCAAGTAACATTCATGCCAAATTTGATTAAGATTGGTCAAACGGTTTTGATTTCTATTCGAGACATACTTACATATATACTCCTTACTTGCTTTATATACTAGATGACTTATATTTACACCTAGCCGGACATGACCCGCGGCCTGCAGGCCTTAGTTTAGGTATTACTGATCTAGTGGACTGGAGTTGGATCTATTTTGAACATGTCCAATGTTCCCTTATCAATTATTCTTTTATTTCGCCACTAAAATGAAGCAGAGTATTAAAATGGGTATACTAGTTTAGACGAAATATTGATACCAAATATAAAATAAAAATACTGTGAAAACGGGATGAAAACAGGTTTGTTAAAAACTTTCGTCCTTTAATAGAGATATATTTTAGGTATTTTTTTTATTATTTATAGGGTCTTCCGGTTGTGAGTGGGGCATTAAACATACACTACGGTCTCCATCATAATCTAAGGAACTGTTATGTCAAATTTTATCAAGATTGGTCAAACGCTTTTGATTTCTATGCGGGACATACATGCATCTCAAATAGTTTTATCTAGTCCAAATCTAGTTCTTCTCTCAAAGTAAACTTTTTAAGTGACCGAGTCAACATCGCGATCAAAACTCTTGTCAGGTAGATAGGCGGCTTATACCATTCAGCCAAACATCGATGAATACTTAGATTTAAATATTGTTTCGTGTGAAATATCTACTAGTTCATGTTTTACACGCAGATATTCATGAAGTTTGACCTCGTCATTAGACCACGTGATGGGACCTAGTTGAAGTGTCCAAAAAGGGATCGAGATAAATCCCTTTTGTGAACCTTTGACCCGAGAAATGATTCTAAGACTTAAGACTAAGACTTGCTTTATTGATCCTTACGGAAATTTGTTGTGATTACAAGGACTCGTTTCTCATATAAAGACAACACAACAGAAAAATACACATAAATACAACAGACAACATAAAGAGTTCATTCAGCGACTACACACAGGTATCTTTCGTGTTCCCTGATCAATGAGTGGCGGTGATAGAGTCTGACCGAGTGAGGTACGAGACTTGAGACATTATCTCGTGGCCAGCATGAAGGGTGTGCTTGTCATCGACCCTTCTGTCTGGAGACCCACATCAATTAGATGCTCATCTAATCACGTTCGACTGTTCATGGGTCACTGTCCCTTGAGCCAATACAATGGGCTCCTCCGTCCCATGCGAGGAAAGAGGCCTAGCTCACGAGAGGACAAAAACTCAATATTCCTATTACGTACATCGCGTTCCGGAGAGGAAACATCACCGCTCGTATGGTCTCGGCTGGTGAATGGTTCGAGGAATCGGACAGGGTTAGCAAGTCTTCTTCCATCCTCACCACGTTCAGGTTTGCTCGCTAGAGCATAACTGTGGTAGCCTACAGGGGTTACAGGAGGTTATGTTCACTCTCGTTCTTAGCCTATCCGGTTCCAGGGCGGACATTTCCACAATGCTCTATTGACTATTGGAGGCGCGGTGGCTGAGCGGTAAAGAGCTTGGCTTCCGAACCGGAGACCGGGATTTTGATTCCTGGTGAAGACTGTGATTTTTAATTTCGGATCTTCGGGCGCCTCTTAGTCCACCCAGCCCTAATGGGTACCTGACATTAGTTGAGAATAGTAAAGGCGCTTGGTCGTTGTGCTGGCCACATGACACCCTTGTTAACCGTAGGCCACAGAACCAGATGACCTTTACATCGTCTGCCCTATAGACCACAAGGTCTGAAAGGGGAACTTTACTTTTGTTTTTTTACTATTGACTATTGCATAACGCGTAAAGAAAAAAAAACACAGGGTGGTCTTCAGGGGCGGGCTGGGTGTCTAACCCGGCCCGGGCATTTCTTTACAATCCTGCCCACAAATTGTATATCATATGATGGACCTCCATTTCTAGGTCTACCTGTCCTCAAAATCATTCTGTTAAGTTAGATAATGTATCGATAACTGAACGCATGCATACAATGAACTCTGTATTTTTTTAAGAAATATAGTAGGCCTTATGTGGCTTTTTAATAGCTAAAATTGGGGCCCTAAAAGGATGAATTCTAATAGTAGCACTATCGACGGATGTACACTATTACATTATTTCGAAAAATGTGTTAGATTAAATGGCCCTCATTCACCAACCATAAACAAACAACATTTAGCCACGTGGTGCTCTATCTTTTCTATAGGCCCTATAATTTGCGATCTCATGTTTAATTCATGATGGTTGTCACGTGACAGTTTTTTTTCGTTGTTTTATCAATAAGATCACGTGACTAAATGTTGATTGTTTACGATTGGTGAATGAGGCCCATTAGCATTACGCTGTAGTGTAGAGTCTGTAAAAGATTGATTTTTTTTTAACACGGCGCTCAGATGGCCTCTTTTACAAGAGAATATTATTAAACCTTTAAGAATTTAATACGTTCTAACTTCTATAGTGGCATTCATGAGGCCTTTTAGGTGGCCCTACCAGCCCTTTTGGGTACCGACCCATTTGCCCGAATGCCCATATAGCCAGTCCCCCATAGTAGGCTTGTCATCATACAGTACACGAGCCCTACACGTGTACATCAAACTGACTAGTTCATACCAGAAAGTCGGACAAAGAGTCTGCTTACTTATGGGCAAGAATTGTGTGTAACTATTTTAGTGTAAAATTCTTGTATCCTTGTGTATATTCTTGTCTAAGTTGACCAATGTGTTATTTTCTTGTCTGACCACTCAACATACAAAAACCACTATTGCATAATGCACAAGGGAAAAAAAACGCAGTTGTCATCAAGGACTATACACAGCGGTACACTACGCCTACACGCTTAGGTCATTCTGACCAGGTTGTTGAACTCAGCCGGGCAGTCTATTAGTGGTATAATTTTGTTTTTATAGAGTTATCCTAATGCTCTTATCTACATAGGGCCAACTGAAGATTTAGACCTAGATCTCAATAATATTATTATGCTATTATATGCTTCGGCTTCATCTACGTTTTAAGCTATAAAAAGGGTGTACTTTATGTTCCTGCAGTAAATAAATATTGTTTACCGCAAAGGAATTGATTAAAATCACTGAATATTGACCTAACACGCTTATTACATTTCCACTATAAACGAACAGAAATTAAACACCACCACGTGACTGAACAACCCCATTCATAATATTGCTGCTCCGTTCACGTACATATATATTGGCTCCATAACTTCTACCACCATCTTACTTTAATAATCCCTCTTCAAATGCAGACTGTGACTCAATAGTTGTTAATTGCATAATTGTTGATATCGTGTACATGATCAGTGAAGAGGGATGTGCGTTTCAACCGCTACCACATGTTGAAAAGTTTTACACATTTTAATTGAACTTTTTAGTTTGTAACTAAACAAAAAATCAATTAAACTATAATTTTAACTAATTTTTCGAAATAAGCTTCGGCCTTAATTAATTTTTTTTCCAGTTAAGCTATAAGTTTCTAACTTTTTAGTTTACTCTGGCCCAACTCTAATCCTAGCAATGGGACTAGCGCAGCTTGCCGAGGATGACAATTGGCTCTAATCGCACGTATCTTCAGCAGTAAAACGCTTTTTTGGAATCGAAATATCACTAGTTTTAGTCTGAAACCAGCGGCTTAGCAACAATGGCGCGACGGGGCTCATTGCGCCGGGGCCCGTGTCTCATATAGGCCCAAAGGGGTCATTGTAATATGGTCGTTTATAATTTGGTAAAATAAAGTTGGGTCAATGAATGACACGACACTGTCACTTGTAAAATGTGGTACATCAGTGATGCCCAAAATACGGCCCGCGGTCCAGATCCGGCTCGCGAAGTGGTTCTATCCGGCCCGCCGAAACGTCAATACAAAGTTTAGACAAATCCCCCCCCCCAAAAGGTTGAAAAATGAAGCTTTACCTACGTTAGGGTTCTCATTTTCTAATGCATTGGTACCACCACATTGAACACTTTAATGGGAAATGTACCAGGAAAAGTGAACGGATCTTTACTTTTTGTGGAACATGATAATAAGCCAACATATTTGTTTTTATAAAGAACGTGTGGCTGTTTAAACACACAAACACATATGAACAGCATTATGAAACAAATATGGCGGCAAGACAAGAAAATGAGTCGGTGGTAAGACTTGCTAACATGTTGCTCATATTTGAAGTAGAGAAATGAAGTCATTTTCCGAAACCTCAAAAAAAAAAAAAAAAACATTCCAATATCCCATTAATTAATGTAATTACTACATCCATGGGTTTCTCATAAAATTAGTTAAAAGTCAATTACATTTTGTTTAGTTCATTTATTTTTTTTACCTTTTCGGTCATGTGGCCCGCGACACGAGTGTCGGAAATTAAAATGGCCCGCTGGTCGAATTAGGTTGGGCATCACTGTGGTACATCATTAAAATTGTCTTTTTTTTAAATTGTGCTTCATAATTATATCTATATATTTATATAATTATCTTATTCACTCAAGAGTTTGGACGAGAAAAAGAAGTAAAAGAAAGATCACTCTCTTAATTCTGCAAGTAGGACGAACTAGAGTTACGCCACGGATAATAAGTGAAATTTAAGAGATTGTATTAGAAAATAAATTCGTCTTTGCATTTTATTCATTCTTTACTACGTGCAGAACTACTTTACGAGCCTTGCGTCTAGCGAAGTCATACAACCCCCTCCCCCTCCCTTTAAACCCAACCACTGGGTTCAACTCACTCAAACACTATACGAAATAAAACAAAAAAAAAATCTATTTAGTCTGAATTTCGATTGAAAAAAAAATAGGATCAAGTTTCTTAAAGAAATATCTTATTTGTTAAGTGAATACATAAATGTATGACTATGTAGTCTACAAATTTTACATGTATATTAATGGTTTCTATTGTTTCTGAAGAAAAAAGAACAGAGAAAGGATATATTTATTCAACTATTTTGTCCATGTTTTATATAGCCTATGCTTTCAACATAAGTTATAACTTAGCTTTGTTTTTCTTGAAGAATGTACATTTATTCTCCTTATTATATCTATATCTATATTAATACTGGTTCTATTGGTGCTTAAAAAAAAAACAACGAAAGATATATTTATTCATCTAATTGTCCAGGTTTTAAAAGATAAATCCTATACAGACACACATTTTCGATAAAAGTAAACATCGTTGTTTTCTTTAATTATAATGTACATGCAACGTGCTAGATATTTGAAAGGCTTTTACAGTACAATGTCGTTTATGCGGATTTCAAATATCCGAACCGTCTTTTTTTTTTTTTGTTTACAGTAATAGGAGGCGCGGTGGCTGAGCGGTAAAGCGCTTGGCTTCTGAACCTGGGACCGGGGTTCGAATCCTGGTGAAGACTAGGATTTTTAATTTCGGGATCTTCGGGCGCCTCTGAGTCCGACCAGCTCTAATGGGTACCTGACATCAGTTAGGAAAAGTAAAGGCGGTTGGTCGTTGTGCTGGCCACATGACACCCACAGAAATAGATGACCTTTACATCATCTGCCCTATAGACCACAAGGTCTGAAAGTGGAACTTTTTTTTTTTTTACGGTATCTAAGTAGTCTTGATGGTATGCAGTGAAAGATCAGCAATTTTATTTCTAACCCTAAAAGTAGGCTACTACGTGTAACGCTTTGTTTCCTCCTGTATATTTCTACTTGAATTTAATGTTTACGCGCTGTGCTATATCCCCATACATTGTTAGTGAAATGGACCGTTTAACTCTTTCTCTCCTAACTGACGATACCAGCGTTGATTCCACCAGAATTTGGTAAATAATTACGGAGAGAAAGAGTTAATATTCCGAATTCAGTTATATGGACCACCGATTATCTGAATTGTTAAAGTACATTACACTATACTTTTGGCGGGAAAAAGGAAGATGCTACAGATCACGGAGTAGGGACACTGTACCAGACAGTAATAGTGATATCGGTGATATAAGCTCGGTGTCAAATAGAGTAAAGGACAAAATTCATAATCTGGTAAATTAAACTAAAAAAGAAATGTATAATTATGTAAACTGTATATATATATATATATATATATATATTGGTCCTATATATAAATTAACCAAAAACATTTAGTCTCGGAACGAGGCCCTTACCTCTGAGTATTTAAACACCCCCCCCCCCCCGCCGCTCTCCATAAAAGAAAAACAAATCTGCTACTAGTTGTGTGTGGTCTGTCCTCCTTACATGTCGAGATCTAAAAAAAAAAAAAAACTATTGAAAATCATGTTTTACCTTATTTCGTAGCTTGGCGTCTTTAGTAATGTCGTGTCATAGCTATTCCAGTAATGGATTAGAGATTACTATGCATTATTCTAACTAATGACGTCATGGCTATTCAAGTAGAGGCTTAGAGATTACTATACATTACTCTAACCAACCAATGTCACCATAGCAACTCAAACAGAGAATTATATATTTCTATACATTAAGTAATGATTTTCTCTATAGAAAGGGTACACATTTAGACATTTTTTTTCTGCTATTCATGTCTTTTCTGGCTAATTTTTTTAATCATGCTAAATTGTTTCATTATTGCAACTATGGTAATTATGTTTTGTTGTTATTATTGATGTTATTGTTATTTCCAAGATACAAAATAAAAAGAATGCAAATCATTTTGAACTTTCTTGTCATTAATCTTTGTTTACTATTATTTAAGGTTACTAGAAGTCCGACAAATTGAGGATATGTCCTCTTTTTGATGTCTCGTCCTCCGTCCGGAAGGACTTGGCCTAAATTGTGAAAATGTATGTGTTGTTTACTGCAATAACATAACAGTAATGTCAGCAACCAGATTCAGTCCTTCATATCACTTGGTTTAAGTTAATTGTAAAAAAAATAAATGAGAAATGGACGAGCTCTCATCCAAATCACAAGAAAGATGACGCTTACTATAAGCTATCCCGACAAGACCAACGTCTAATCTTTCGACTCAGGACCGGATACAACAGAATGCGACAACACATGTACCGGAAGCTGAAAATTGGAACCAGTGAAATCTGCCCATGTGGAGTATCACCAGAAAATGCCGACCACGTCCTCCAAAACTGCTCTCTCTACCAAGAGGCCCGTATAAGACATTGGCCCCAAATCACCCCGATAGAAAGAAAACTATATGGAGAGCTCCCTGGTTTGGAAACCACTGCGCAGTTCATCTCATGTATTGGTCTAGTCATCTGAAATCTCCAACATAACAATGAGAACGAAGAAGAAGAAGAAGACTTGGTTTAAGTACATACACTCACCCTCAGAAGAAGTTAAAAAGTAAAGTTTCCCTTTCAGACCTTGAGATCTATATCTATCTAGAACAGCGCTTCTCAACCTTTTAAGCTCGGCGACCCCTTTTTAGAATCCTCCACTCTGCCGCGACCCATCCCCCATACACAGCAATAGAAAAATAGACAAAAACAATCCTTATTTTTGATTGTCTTAGGCGACCCCTGGCAAATCGTCAATCCACCCACAAGGGGGTCGCGACAACAGGTTGAGAACCCCTGATCTAGAAGACGTACCGTAATGCATTCAGTATCTAAACGAAAGCGGTACTGATGTAACAGACATTTAGATCTTCTTGTTTGACTAGTAGGCCCCAAGAAATTTGAGATCAATTGTCGAACAGATGGATGAAACTTTTTTTTTAGAAAGCTTAGATTTATATAAATTCATTTTGTTTGTCTAGTACAAAGTTTCAACATGTTATTTTTCCCATTTCCCATTTTCGGTTGAAGTTTAAATTTTTGTTTTTCTTGCCTTTCGTTGATTACAAAAGAAACGTTTTATGGATCGATTTATTGAAAGTAATTAGTTAATTAAAGAGTGGCGATTTAGTAATTTAGTTCAATATCGAAAAGGGAAATAAACCTTTGAGTATTTAGATGTATGGTTGTCAATGTGGATTTCTTCCCCTTAGATAAGGTTTCCTTTTTTTTTTATAACTACGTTATTATATTTTGTTTATGTTCTCTTTGCGATGTGAGTTGGTAGGTAATAAAAAGGAAATGTGGAGTTCTACCCCTTAGATAAGCTTTGGATTTGTCTTTTTTTTTAATAGTGTTTTATTTTTTTTTTTTTTTTTTTGTCTTGACAATCTTCTTGAACAAAGGTTTCTGTATATAGTATTTACTACAGGTCATTACCCAACAGGCTGTTTAATTGAAACCAGTCAATCAGATTTATACGATTGTAAACTAAAAACAAGCAAGGTATAAAAAAATACATTTGATCGTAAGATTTTTCTTTATATCGTATGATTTGCACCAAGTGACAATGAACTAGGGAGCAGCTTCGGGGGGGGGGGGGGGCGCGGTGTCCGATTTTATTTTTTTTTTGGGGGGGGGGCGATTTTTTTTTTAAATTAACCAAACCTCATGAACATAATAATAGCAAGAGTGTACATTATTAATATATATATATATATATATATATATGTGTGTGTGTGTGTGCTTCTTAACATTTTACTATTTACGAAATACGAAATCATGCAAGCAATGTCGACATAGTTGACATTGACATTTGACCGCCCCCCACACACTCAAACGGATCAGGGATCACATGGCTACTATTAGAGAGGGGGGTGGCTGCTGAGTAAAATCGCTCAGTCAGGTGCTAATAAATTATATACATTATTCAAATTACTAAATAATTAGTTACACTAATTGAGAAAATTGCTTCTGTGTGAGAGCATTATGATGCACATGAAAAAAGGAAGGGGAGAGTTAGGAAGAGAGAATGAGAGCAAAGAAGAGAGAGAGAGAGAGAGAGAGAGAGAGACGATAATGGACGGAGAGAAAAGGAGAAAGAGTGAGATAGAGAGGAGAGAGAGAGGGAGTAAGAGAGGGAGTGAAGGAGAAGGGGATACAGCGAAGAGACAACATGAGACAGTCAGAGAGACACAGAAAGAGAATACGGCCCGTTCCTATTCAATGTAACATATGCTAAACATTTTTTTTTATTTAATCAGTGGAGCGTTAAATGCGGGCCGTTTCCATTGTTTGTTTGTATTTAAATGGGATGGGTAGTTTCCGTCCAAAGTAAACAATATATAGCTTGGGAACTAATCAAGTGGCCGGTGGGTAATGCTAGTACATTTTAAAAGCAAACGAATTATACAAGCGTTTCTCAAGCTGGTACTTGCCCACCAGCTAGGGGCGCAACATCCTCTCAAAGGAAAGCGACGTCCTGATAAAAAAAAGAAAAGGAAAGGGGGCGAAGCCGGTCAATTTAGTCTTCAAAGGCAAAAAAAAAAAATTCATTTAAAATATCAACCCATGTTTAAATAATAGCCAAGTAAAACAAGAATAAAAAAGAATATAGTTCAAAAAATGTTTGTTTCATCTTCTAATAAAGACCTATTAAAATCTACACCCTTTTCGCGAAAGGCGTCTGCAAAAAAAAAAAAAATTCGACTTAATACTCAATGAAGACTTTTCCAAACGTTTCTGTTAACAAAATTCTTCGCAAATGTATTGCGTCAGAATGGTCGAAATTCTTACAAACAAATTGACATTGTTATGTTGAAGATTTTTTGTGAAATAAATTCCGAAAGAAGACATCTAACGTAACACCAGGATTATCTTAAGACGAGCACGCTTATTGCAGACGTACGTGCGATACATTAGTGCGATAACCTCAAAAGCACAGTGGCTGAGCGGTAAAACGTAAAGCACTTGGCTTCCCAGTGAAGACTGGGATTTAAAATTTAAAAAATCCAACAAAGCAATAGGATTTATTAAAAGAAATTTCTATAAATCAAATAAGAACATAAAACTAAAATGTTACTTAACCTTGGTTAGGCCAATAATAGAATATGCATCCTCCGTATGGGACCCCTCAACTCAAGAAAACATTAAGAAACTGGAACAGACACAAAATAGAGTAATGAGATTCATAACAAACGAATATTCTCATTTGACTAGAGTAACGCCTTAAGTAAAATCACTAAATTTAGAAAGCCTAAATTGCAAATATATCAAAGCCTTTTTTTAGTGAAAATTTTAGATAAATCCGAGTTTTAAAAAATTCAAACAAACACACCCCGCAGTCCCAAAAAAACCCAAATGACATAAAGAAAACTTAAATGAACAACAGCTTTGTCTGCTTTAGTTGCGCCAAATATAGAGGTCGCGATTGAGTTTGCGTAGTCTTGTGAAACACTTCGGAATCAAAGATTGTAATGTGTAATACACAATTGTATGACACATTTACAGACGAATAAAAAAAGATTATTATTATTGAACTGATTCATATTTTCATTCCATCATGGCACTTGCCAGGGTCGAACTTCGTTATAGGGAAAAATAATTCTTTGAAATCCGTTTAACAGTGTCCACTGGGAAATTTTCTGATCACGTGAGAGGTCATCTACTACTGCCCTTTCATTATAGCTTTTAGACAGCGCTACTTTCATGCTTATAGCATGCTCAGAGCTCAGAGCGCTGTGGTCCAAGCTCATTTATGGACCAGTGGGGGAGGGGGTATCTGGGAGAAGGCGCTCAGTAAACACAACTCTGCTCGACTCGGGCCCCCTTCGTAGCCAAGCCAAGTTCAACCTCTCGACCACGCTTCCCTTTGACAGGTAATAGGGATCATTTTAGGGATGCATACTGCTACGAATGTTTTTTGCGAGGTCAGTCGTCATTATCCCCCCCCCTCTGAGAAACTTTTGCCCATTCGAGGCCATGCTACCTTCTACCTCGAGCGGCTCGGGTACAGGTAGGACATTTCTGGCCGCCTTTGTACTTGATGTCTACTTATTACCGCAAAAAAAAATTACATCTTTATCCACCGATTAATAATTATTGTGATACGGCCTTGCCTTGTAGTTGTTGATGCCTGTATGACTTCGACAGATTACCCTGGAAATGTCTGAGTTTCTAGTAGGGGTGTATTCAATGTAACTAAATAACACGGGGGAGACGCGGTGGCTGAGTGGTAAAGCGCTTGGCCTCTGAACCGGGGTCCCGGGTTCGAATCTTGGTGAAGACTGGGATTTTTAATTTCGGGATCTTTGGGCTACCAGGTCTAATGGGTACCTGACATTAGTTGGGGAAAAGTAAAAAAACTTTGGGCTAGTTCTTACTATAGACAAATGGCTCGATGTACTAAGGGTATGATTCTATGAAGGGCGTAAATTAATGCCCCAACTGTAGATCCTTACAAGAATACTAATATTATAAAAGTACACTTAACGAAGGATGTAGAAATTAGTATTTACTTACAGCAAAAAATGGGTACACATATAATATGGATTACAGCATCATCCGTACTAACTGTGCCCAAATTAAATACTTCCGGAGCGTCTAGATTAGATGCAGTAATAGCTTATATAAGGGTATCATGAAACAACATAGCGTTATCCCATATATTCAGTACATAATAATATAACGTCTCCTTACGCTTGGCATAATAACTGATACACAATCAAAAGCACCCTACTCAGACCAGGTCAGCTCTCCAACTGCCCACAGGAAACCTTACTGTCCCCCCTTGAAAACCCTGTGCCAAAACAGTTCACCCACTCAACTACTAAAATAAACAAACACACACACACAATCTCACCTCTTACACACCCCCGCTCTTGACATTGGTCCTTGTGCTGGCCACATGACACCCTCGTTAACCGTAGGCCAAAGAATCAAATGACCTTGACATCATCTGCCCTCCAGAGCACAAGGTCTGAAAGGGAAACTTGACTAGCTAACACGGGACAAAGCTCACACAATTAACAAATAAAAAAAACTAAGTCCAAACCGTTTTTTTTAATACTGAAAAGACCACAGGCGAGTCTCTCTGTCTACAAAATACGTAATCCCTATGAAGTCTTAACACCAACCGACTATGTTTACATAAATAATCGCTAACCCAGTTAAGTTGTGACGTCACTAAAGTCGCGTTCAATGTCTGTCAACTATGGTGCGCCTCTATACAAACTTTATAATACTAACTAAGTGTCTCACATAATATATCGCTGCCACAATTTTAAATAAAACATTGGCTCACAGGTCAACAATAAACAAACATCAGCTACCACTGACATCAAGGTGGAAAACAACCTTTTTTATTATCTTGAACGAGTGCACCTATGTGCACCATATCAACAGAAATCGAAGCTGTTAAATTTGCCAAACAAGCAAAATACAAAAAAAAAAAACTTTAAAAAAGAAGCTTATATTAAGTGTATCAATAAGTTTTCATCAGTAATGTAATTAAATTTGTAATAAGCTTCACACGACAAACTATAAAGGGGAATAATTCAGCTAATTGACTTCAGTCAAGTACTATTTCTTTCCCTTGGAAAGTGGACTTATTCAGCTTATACTACGCTTCAGTCAAGTACTATTTCTTTTCCTTGTTTGAGATACCAAACAAATTAATTTATTACCAATAGCTTTTTTTTTTTAAATTAATAATTGGCTAATTTTCATCGGCCCCCGAAAGGGAAAAAGACACTATTAGTTTTGTGTGGAAGGTCTGTCCGTCCGACCGTCCGTCCCGTTTAGATCTCGTAAACTAAAAAAGATAGTGAAAATCCGACATAATAATATTTTAGGCCATTCAAAGTTCTGATGCAACTGTCTTTGTAACCATGTTTTTAAATTGATTTTTGTTTTGTTTTTTTTTTAAGTAAAAAAAATAATTTTGCAAAAAAAATTCAGCTATAATTGACATTGGCTGTCGGAAAAAATAACGTGTACAAAATTTTCGCCAGACAGACAGACACACAGACAAACAGAGCGAGTTGATATAAGCTTTGTAAAAATAATTTGCTTTTACCATTCGCTTATAGTCTTGATTTTTTTAAGTGAATCAATAACTGGATCAATAACTGGATCAATAACTGGATCAATAACTGGATCAATAACTGGATCAATAACCATTATAGGCTCAATAAAAGGACAGCCATCCCTACTGTTTTAACAAGCATCAATGTAATGTCAATTATAAACTAATTTTTCACACACATTGTGTAGTTGCTCATGCATTTCTCCTATGCCTCTGTTCCGCTAGCAGTGGCGCAACTAGGAATTTGCAATCATTTTGGGGCATGACCTCTTTGGAGGCCCCTGTATTTTAAGTAATTTTTTTTTATATTTAATGTAAAAAAAAATGTCGAACACTCATTTGGGAGCGCCCCCTCACGTGGGGGCATAAGGGGATTTTTTTTATTCTTCCCCCCCTCTCCCCCCCTCCTCCCCCCCCAAGCTACGCCACTGTCCGTCAGTGAACCAAATAGACAATTAAATTACCAGGTGTTGCCACAGCTTTAAAAAAAAACAACAAAAATTAAAAAAAAAACTTTCATGAATTATATACAATTCGCTGACACTATCATAATTATTACATTACCATTAAATGGTAATTATTACCATTGTACAGCTAGGTCATAGTTAAAAGGTCATAGCAACATGAGCTCAATACGTTGAGGAGGCTAAAACAATATTGAGGTAGATATTATGTAAAGAATAATTGGATATCACCAAAATCAGAAACACAACATCAATTTGTTGTTTATCTAATACTTTCAATTAATGTTTATAGGTGTATACTTCCAAATATAATCAGATAATTTATGTGTTTAGGCTGGTAATATCTGTGCTTAAAGTTGAAAAGTATTGTCCTTAAACAATAAATCCCGAACACAAAGGCGATTAAAAATTTAAAAAAATATTCAAAAATTTGTATGGACGACTTAGAAATACGAGATGAGTTTTATTCGCTTATTTTATTATATATTTACTAAACTTTGGAAACCAAACGGACGACGAAATATCGGTAAGTTCGCTATTTAATTAAACAAAAAAAAAATACTATCTGAAAAATGTAAGAAATAATCAATACACATTGGAGATTTTCTTCATGGTGGATTACTATACATAGCTAGCCTTTTAGTTTATCCGATGGACAAAATATAGAAAAGTTTTATTTCAGAGATTTGAAGTGTATTCTAGATTTCACTATAAACTAAAAATTTGTTTTTAAAAAGTCTCCCCTTTCAGATCTTGCGATCTATGGGGCAGATGATGTAAAAGTCTTCAGTTTCTGTGGCCCACGGTTAACGAGTGTGTCATGTGGTCAGCACAACGACCAACCGCCTTTACTTTTCCCCAACTCATGTCAGGTACCCATTAGAACTGGGTGGACTCAGAGGCACCGAAAGATCCGGAAAATTAAAAATCCCAGTCTTCACCAGGATTCGAACCCGGGACCCCCCTGTTCGGAAGCCAAGCGCCTTACCACCGGGCCTCTTTTTTGTTTTTTTTAAACAAAGTTAGGGACATTAAAATGAAGTTTTGCTAACTGAATAACAAGAAGAACAAAAAAAAATTATTTACAAAAAAAAAACAAAGCTTATATTAAGTGTAATCGTATCCATTAGTTTGGATCAGTCATGAAATTATATGTATGATTGATCTATAATAATAAATCTGCGCGATCAGACATATTTTTACCAATTGTTTGTTGTTTAGTATTTAGCTTTCTTAATGCGCTATGATCCTATCACTTGTCTGGACTAGTGGTAAAAGGGGAAGGGAAGAAGGGGGTATCTTGGAGAATGTGTATATGATCCTTTCTTCTTTAATCTCTGCTTAATCAGAGATTGGGTGTGGGAGAAATAATGTGTGCAAACTTTTTTTACCATAAATACAGACAGACAGTCATGTTCGAATCCTGGTGAAGATTCGAATTTGTAATTTCATGATCTTTATGGCGCCTCTGAGTCCGCCATACTAATATGGGTATCTGACGTTAGTTGGGGAAAAGTAATGGCGGTTGGTCGTTGTACTGGCTACATGACACCCTCCTTAACAGTGAGCCAAGAGACAACATGACCTTTACATCAACTAGACCGAGTCGTCTGAATGAGGAACTTTACTTTTTTTTTCTAGAAGAAGAAATAGATTTACAATAATAGCTTTAAAATCTATCGGTGTATGCCAGTGACGACGTACCTATGGCCGTGGACCATATCCGGTCCTCAAAAAGTCTGCCCTCATTGCAAAGTCTCAGAGGCCCTTTTCCATTGGACTACACCAGACGATTTTTTGCGGTAAGGGAAGCTTCTATGTCCCTCGAGACGATAAAGGTTGTTTACTGCTGATCTGTGTGCTAGGTCAATGTACCACTCAGTTTTTCTTTATTTTTTGCCAACTTTTTGCAAGGATGTAGTGTGGGCAACACAATGACCTTACGGGTAGAAGGACTTGACCTGAGGACCATTGATCATGTTTAGATCCTTAAATACTTTTTTTTTGGAGACCGTTATCTTTTTTTAAATAATTTTCTGTAACTTAATTGATTTCTTACTTGACATTTGTTTTCCAGTGGAAACTATGGCCGCAACAGTAGGACTACTTCGCCATTGTTCTGGGCTATTCCCCTATGATGGGTCATTGCCAATCCTGGCATCTTTTCTTCTTGGTCTTCCCATCTTCTCCATGTTTTTTTTTCGACTCCTAGCCTTTCTCTTCCCACTGTGGGTTCCTGTCCAGAGCCTGCCATGCTAATCCAGCCTCATTTCTGTCTTTGTTTTCTCTCTTTGTTGGTGTTTGATGGATGGGGGGGGGGGGGGGGTCCAACATACTTCGAAACATCTAACCGCCATTACATGTCGCAATGAGTAGAGATTTTGTTGGGCCATCTATCAGCCATTAAATGTCGCAATGAAAAGTGAATATTTTGCTTGGCCAAATGATAGCCATTAAATGTTGCAATGGATAGGGAATTTTACGTGGCCATCTAACAGCCATTAAATGTTGCAATGGATAGGGAATTTTACGTGGCCATCTAACAGCCATTAATGTCGCAATGGATAGGGAATTTTACGTGGCCATCTAACAGCCATTAATGTCGCAATTGATAGGGAATTTTACGTGGCAATCTAACAGCCATTAATGTCGCAATGGATAGGGAATTTTACGTGGCCATCTAACAGCCATTAAATGTTGCAATGGATAGGGAATTTTACGTGGCCATTTAACAGCCATTAATGTCGCAATGGATAGGGAATTTTACGTGGCCATCTAACAGCCATTAATGTCGCAATGGATAGGGAATTTTACGTGGCCATCTAACAGCCATTAATGTCGCAATGGATAGGGAATTTTACGTGGCCATCTAACAGCCATTAAATGTTGCAATGGACAGGGAATTTTACGTGGCCATCTAACAGCCATTAATGTCGCAATGGATAGGGAATTTTACGTGGCCATCTAACAGCTATTAAATGTTGCAATGGACAGGGAATTTTACGTGGCCATCTAACAGCCATTAATGTCGCAATGGATAGGGAATTTTACGTGGCCATCTAACAGCCATTAATGTCGCAATGGATAGGGAATTTTACTTGGCCATCTAACAGCTATTAAATGTTGCAATGGATAGGGAATTTTACGTGGCTATCTAACAGCCATTAATGTCGCAATGGATAG
This sequence comes from Biomphalaria glabrata, assembly GCF_947242115.1. Classification (NCBI taxonomy): domain Eukaryota; kingdom Metazoa; phylum Mollusca; class Gastropoda; family Planorbidae; genus Biomphalaria; species Biomphalaria glabrata. The sequence goes on along the minus strand of NC_074728.1, from coordinate 6,329,601 downwards.
GGAATTTTACGTGGCCATCTAACAGCCATTAATGTTGCAATGGATAGGGAATTTTACGTGGCCATCTAACAGCCATTAATGTCGCAATGGATAGGGAATTTTACGTGGCTATCTAACAGCCATTAAATGTCGCAATGGATAGGGAATTTTACGTGGCCATCTAACAGCCATTAATGTCGCAATGGATAGGGAATTTTACGTGGCCATCTAACAGCCATTAATGTTGCAATGGACAGGGAATTTTACGTGGCCATCTAACAGCCATTAATGTTGCAATGGATAGGGAATTTTACGTGGCTATCTAACAGCCATTAAATGTTGCAATGGACAGGGAATTTTACGTGGCCATCTAACAGCCATTAATGTCGCAATGGATAGGGAATTTTACGTGGCCATCTAACAGCCATTAATGTTGCAATGGATAGGGAATTTTACGTGGCTTTCTAACAGCCATTAAATGTTGCAATGGATAAAGATAATGATTGGGCATAAAACAGCCATTAAATGTTGCAATGGATAGACATTTTACTTCGCTATTTAACAGCCATTAAATATCATAGTGGAAGTGAAATGACATCAAAATAAACATCTTTTTTTTTTCAAAGGTAAACAAAAGGAAATGTTGCTTGAGATAGAAAAAGACAGTCGAGATCTGCGAAGTTGTCTACTGAGGACATCATGTCGGAGGTATCATTATGGTTTTATTTATTTATTTTTTTTTTGTCTTAGATATTTTAAACTCTGTTTTGGTTTTGTTGATTTTAGAAGTGCTTTGAGCTCACAAAATGTTTATTAACACTTCAATATTTCAGTGAAAAAAAAAACATTATTTATTTTTGTAGAAAGATATTCGATCTTAAATGCAGGGCTCGGATTTCATCCTATTGACTTAAACAAAAAGACGACCTTAAAAAGATTCTATATACCAATGGTCAGGGTTTCTCAAACTATTACTTCTGCCACCCCCAGCGATGACCGATAAAAAAATTAAAGTTTTTTATTATTAACTATTAGAAAGCGAAGGACACTGGCGGAGCCCCCAGCTTCAGATATTTTCCAACATTCTGCTCTCCATAAATGCATTCTACTGACGTGTACATCGAAATATTTATTCTAGTCAAAGCAAGTCAAATTAAGTTACATTGAGAATACAATCGAACGAGCAGAAACTAAATTGTTCGAAAAGCTGCAATGAAGTGAAGTACCTTTGTATTTGATCTTATTTATTGAAAGATCCATCTTAATCAACGAAAGATCCATCTTAATCAACGAAAGATCCATCTTAATCATCGAAAGATCCATCTTAATCATCGAAAGATCCATCTTAATCAACGAAAGATCCATCTTAGTCGTCAAAAGATCGATCTTTATCGTCTAAAGAGCAATCATTGTCTTCGAAAGATATAGGAAAACGTCTTGTAGCGGGCCTATTTATCCTTACATACGTCAACAAGACAATGGTACAGCAAGAGAGATTCGACTTGTCTAACGCGAAAACTGACAATGGTACTCAAAATCGGCCCCTGAAGTGGTCCATCCAGGCTTGTAAAAAGGCAGGTTTCAATATTTTCAGAAAGAACATCAAAACGAAATTCTATTAAAGACAAATGACAGAGAAGAATGGAGAAATAAGGTTGACGGATCTTGTGTTGTGCCCCAACGGTCCACAGACCAAATGATAGGTGAAAGTGAATGTGAAGTTAGATGTCAACCTGGCCTAACTAGTATCTTATAATGAATATATAATTGCTCTATTTGTTTTGTAATTGGACAATGTCTTATTCCTTGAAAAAAAAATAATAATAAATATTATTTATGGTACTGTGTGATTGTACTAAACAATTCTCGAGATATGAGAAACTACTTATTAATTTTTTGTTTTAAATTATGTCCAACTTATATGCATACTAAATAGATTTATTTCTCTTTAAAGTAAAAAGTAAAAATCTTTATGTATAAACGTAGTAAACAATATAACAGAACCTACATAGCTTAACAATACAAATGTAAAACAAATGAATTTTTGACAAAAAATCGAAAACCATTTGCATAAATTTGTTGAAAATATGCTACGTTATCATTTCCAATACTAAAGAGCCTTCTGTGTTTGTTACTTTTTAAATAGTGACTAGTTGTAAAAGTGGTGTATGTTTATTAAAAAACTGCTTGCATAAGTGATTTGAAAAATTAGATTTTTAAATATCAGAAAAGAGAAATAGCCGTTGCATCAAAATTTTGAATGGTCTAAAATACTATAATGTCGGATTTTTACTATCTTTTCTAGTTTACGAGATCTAAACGGGACGTACGGACAGCGAACAGACGGACGGACAGACATTCCACACAAAACTAATAGCGTCTTTTCCCCTTTCGGGTCCGCTAAAAATGTAATTGACGAGTTAAAAGTTTAGAAAGTTTTTGATGAATATCAAAGATATGTATAATTAAAAGCTTTTTTTCTATAGTGCCAAATTGTTTAGATGTCAAAAGATGTATTGATAAATACAATAGAAAAAAATACTCTGACTAATAATAAAATAATATTTTGTTTTATTTTTATTTCAGGACTCTTCTGGTCGTTCTGGCATTGTCAAGCTTAGCTATATCTGTAGCAATCCTAAAAAGCCAACTCCAAGTGCACGCTTTTAGAATTACCCCATTTGAAACGCTTAAAGTTTCTACTCCCCTGAGACAAAAGCCTTCTCCAAGGGCAAGCACATGCCCTCCCGCCAAGAACGTAGTCTTCATCAAGACTCACAAAACGGGAAGTTCCACAGTAGCGAACATCATATTTAGATACGGACTTGTCCGCAAATTAAACTTTGCTCTGCCAAACCGAGCCATATTTCAGAGACTTTTGAACCACATTTCAATTCCAGGCGAGGTGATGACTGAAGATTGTATTTACCCTATACCGGACGGGCAAGAATATAACATCGTGACACACCATGCTGTCTACAACCGGACATTCTTCCAACAGATCATGCCGAAGAACAGCACTTACATTACAATCTTGCGAGAACCGTTTTCGCATTTGAAGTCCGCTTACGAGTACTACAAGATCGAGAAATATTTTGTGGCCAAGGCGCCGGGTACGTTTGACCCGTCCAATCCGATTTCTTCGTTTTTGAAAGACCCTTACTTCTACAGCAGTAATGGTACTAACTTTACGATCATCAGGAATTCTCAATCCGCAGATTTAGGGATCAGGGAGGAGCATCTGGAGACGACAAGGTTTCAAGAATATTTAGAGACTTTGGATAAAGACTTCTCTCTCGTCATGATCCTTGAATACTTTGACGAGAGTCTCTTGATGTTGAAACGCCTCCTGTGCTGGGAATTGAAAGACATCTTGTATATCCCGATGAACGAAAATTCCCGAAAGAGAATATTGCCTTACACTGAGGAAGATAGAATGCTCTATAAAGAATTCAGTCCGTTGGATCACGCTCTGTATTCGTTCTTCAGGTCAAAGTTTGCCTCAATGCTAAAGAGTCAAAATAAAGAGTTCTTTGATGAGCTTAACCATTTTAAAAGCCTACTAAAAGAAGTTAGATTTAATTGCATGTTTGGGAACACGCTAGTCGTTAAGGCCACCCAGTGGCATAGCGAATTTGAGTTCACTGGTGAAGATTGTAGACTGGCCAACATGAATCTCAGAGATGCAGTCGGAATGTTGTACGGTCAATCTTTTACACATCAATATAAGAACGAGAGTAAAATTGTGTTTCGAAGCGAAGGATACGTTATTTAGGATTGAAAGTTCATTTCCTGCTTCGCTGTATCTATTGACTTTCTAAAAGCGCTATCACGATTTAAAACATCGATACTAACTTCCACTATTGACTATCTTTTGTTATTTATTTATCCGCCGATCTATCAATATGATGAGACACTTCAGGACAAAAAAAAAAAGAGAGATTCGACTAGTCTAGATCAAGAACAAGACAATGGTACAGCAAAAGAGATTCGACTAGGCTAACGCAAGAACAATGTAAAGTAGCAAACCAGAACTTAAAATAAAAATAAAAATATTCAGACCCCGACCAAAATTTTTCCTAGTGCCTTTTAGGCTTGGAACGTGTTGCCAGAATCAGACAGGTATACGTGTCCTGCTAGAAGTAGAAGCCTGTAATTAACATGCACGACTACACATGGAATCACGTATGACACAATTATCTTCTCATTTTTTGAAGCAACGTCTGTAATTTATAAGATAACATGAAACCGGTTTTGAGCCTATAGCTTTAGAGGAGGGCACCTGGTTGCAGGCGGCTTGAGAACGAGACAGCTGGAGTCAAAGTCCGCGGGATACTTATTTGAGACCCAAAAGAAAATCTAAATCGACCACCAGCGGAAAATGGTTCTGCCTGCGTTGGATGTGGCAAAATATGTAGGTCGCAGCTGGGGTTGCGTATCCACAGAAAAAACTGCATTCCTCATTACTCTTCGGACTTTTACTAACAAAATTAAAAGGGAAATATTGAAGCCCAACGCAAGGCGTATGTCCACTAGGAGCCTGAGACACGGTGTCACGTGAAGATGAATTCTTGGTATCATGCCCAATGCATACAGATTTATATCATGTCCTAGACGTATAACTTTTGGTCATGTCTAAGGTTTATGGCTGATTCGACCACCTCGGGCAAAAATTATTTCTAATTATAGATGTGGCAAAATATGTGGTCGCAGCTCTGGGACTGCGTAACCACATGTGATGCTGTACTCTTATATTGTATTATTGCTCGATACTATTGTGAATTTTAGGTGACCCCCACTAATTAGCATTTTAGTATACACTTCACTCTGTTGGTCTAGCCACGTGACGATGTGTGGCGTGTTCTAATTTTAAGCATTTTTTTCTTTGCTTGTTTGGTATGTGCTTTATTAGCGGCCTCTGAAAGGTGAAAAGACGCTATTAGTTTTGTGTGAAATGTCTGTCCGTCTGTCTGTCCGTTCCGTTTAAATCTCTTAAACTAGAAAAGATAGTGAAAATCCGACATCACAATATTTTAGACCAGTCAAAGTTCTGATGCAACGGCTACTTTTTTTTTTCCTGAAAGCGAAAAAACTAATTTTTAAAATCCCTTATACAAGCAGTTTTTTTTCATAAAAATACACCACTTTTACAACTATTAACTATTAAACACTGGAACATTTCAGTCTTTTTATTAGGGGAGACCACCGTTTTAAATTTTTTTAACACATTTATGCAAACGGTTGTAGATTTTTTGTCAAAACGTTTTGTTTTTATATTTTTATTGTTAGGTTCTGTAGTTCTGTTTTACTAAAGTACTATATTTACACGCAAACAAATGTTTACTATTTAAAAAAAAATCTTATTAGTATGCATTATAAGTTAAACATAATTTAAGTTAAATGTAAAACTTGGAAACAGCATTTCCTTGCCAAGGCACAAAACACCCAACCACTACTCACATATCAGAGCTGGCAGTCCATGTAATAAATAGTGTATTCTATCTAGCAGTGCATATATCTAATTTGTTGTGAAAAACACTACTTATATATGATTTAAATTATATATAGTTGTATTTTTTTTAATAAAAAAATTGTGTGCGTATTATTTATTTTTGGTAAGGAAAAAATGTTGTGGCTCTTTAAAATTTTGTAAATTATAATTTTGGCTTTTCCAACTCAAAAGGTTGCCGACCCATGAACTATCTCTTATTACAGGGTTGGGCAACCCTATTGTATCGAGGGCCGCATTAAAACAATTTTGGGAATGGGGGGGGGGTGCATATATGTATTCATGTATACATATACATGTAACCTCAACTTGAAAAATACCCTAGCTAACTGTATAATCTCTTGTAATTGATATTTATACTGTATTATATTGTTATAACTCTGCAATGCGCACCGCCATCCAGGCTTGTGCTAGAAGGTGCGCACTGTGGTAGACTAGACCTAAAAGGATGTCAACATAAGAAAGAAGAACGATTTCCGCCCAAGGACAGAGCCAATATGGAGAGACTGTGCTAAGAGAAGATGTTGTTTTGTGTAACTGATTTCCTGTAAATAAACACCTATATCTCGTTGAGTTGCCTCACTTAAGTTATTACAATATATTCACTTTTCATTTTTTCACACTCCCAATTGAGAATTGCAACAAGAGTTAGCCATTTCTAAAAATCAATTTTATGGTTTAAAAAAAAATTGCTAATGTCTTTTTACGTGTCAACATTTCACCACAAATGTAAAATGTGAAGTATTGAACTGTTGACACTCGTGCGTAATGTTCCGGAACTGTGAAACTAGCTTACTAATTGTTATCCTTGTGACTACTGTCAAATTACAGTGGAAGTATTGACTGGAGCTTCTCTTAATAATAATAATAATAATCTTTATTATCCGTAAGGAAATTTGTCTTACAATTTGTGCATTACACCAAACAAAAAACATTATAACTATAAGAAACCAAAGTGTACATTCACACCAGACTCACTCATTATTTACATGTAACAAAGTTTATACCAGATTGTTCTTATTTAATGATTTGATTGCCAGGGGAACAAAAGAGTGTTTGTGTCTGTTTGTCTTTGCTATCGGTGTCTTGTATCTCTTTTGTGATGGTAAAATCACAAAATCCTGACACAAAGGGTGATTCTTTATTTCGAGGATCTTGTTAGCTTTTTTATAGATGTCATAATGTGCATGGAGCTATGTTCTCTGGAGCTGAATCAGTTTCTGAGCTAAATGGTGAGATGATGGTATTGAAAACTGGTTCTTGACGTCTTTAAATTTGCTTTTATACATGCCACACTTAGGGAATCTAAATAAGTCTTGTCCTATTAACCATTTCACTACAAGTAGTTTCAAATTTGAGCAAAGGGAAAATCACAAAGCTTGTTTGCACTTGCTTGCTTGAAGAAACTGGAAAGCCATGTATGAAAATATTTAAAATGCACTTATATTTAATATGCAGACGACTCATGAGAAACATGAAATCTGGTCTTCCACTCTTCATTAGAAATATTAATAACAAAGTCACTCTCAATGAACTTCAAGGAACATATAAATTTCTTTCTTGAGATTTAAATTCTTCTCAGTACCTTGCCAATGCTAAACCAGCGGATACATCGGAAAATTTAACTTGCGTATTGCTGATGTAGTCACTGATATAGTGCATTAGAAACAATTAAAGAAAATAATAAAGTTATAAGTAAAGCGAATGCATGAATTTATGAATAAAAAAATATTATGAATGAGCTAAAAATAGCTAATTGACCTAAATTCAATTTTTTATGAAAACATTGGCGATCGAATGTAAATCTATGTAAAAGTGCTTTAGAAAAACAAATTTGAATGTTAATTTGATTAAATATTAAATGAATGGACTATAATTAATATGTTAATGTGTTGAATTATAAAACTATCTTTGCGAAGAGAAGTTCTATCATCTTAGAGTTAAAATAGAGTTTTAGTAACATTTCGCGTAATGTCTATTGAAAGAATGTTCGTCAGGATTTCTAAATTCGCAGACATAAGGAACGAATTTATGTAAAAAAAAAAAGCATTTGAAACACACATTTGAAGGTTAATTTTATTAAATAATGAAATCAATAGACTATATTTTGTATTTTCATGTCTCAAAGTAAAAAACTATCTGCCAAATGGTAGTTTCTAAAATTAGATCTAGATCTAGATCCTTTCGATCTTTTCATGTAAATATGGTAAACATAGCCTAGTTCGATGAAGTTATAATGCTTTCTTGAGCGCTTCCACCAAAGATGCTTGCGCTCCATCATGGACATAAGGTGGCAAGACCGCACAAACAGCGATGTCCTTGCGAATGCAGGTATGGACAGTACAGAGGGACTTATTATGGTTCGACAGTTACGCTGGGTAGGGCACGTATCCCGTTTGGGAGACAAACGTATGCCAAAGGCAGTCTTTTATGGTGAGCTAAAAGGTGGTCGACGTAACAGAGGCGCGGTAACGATTCAAAGACCAGCTTAGGCGTCAACTTTCCTTGATTGACATAGAAGAGAGAATCTGGTTGCATTCAGCCTCAGAACGAGACAGCTGGAGGTCACTCACGAAGGCCGCGGGATACACATTTGAGACCAAAAGAAAATCCGCTGCCGAGGACAGACGCAGACGTCGAAAAGAAAATCTAAATCGACCACCTGCGGACATTGTTTATTCTTGCCCTGGATGTGGCAAAAATATGTAGGTCACAGCTGGGACTGCGCTGCCACGGGAAATACTGCATACCTCACTGATCTTCGGACTCGAAGACTAGCCTTATATAATGCTTTCATAGAGTTGGAAGCCTTTTTTTTTTTGAAGGGTCTTAAGTTTGTTTTAGGTCTACAATACATACACTACGGTCTAATTTAGCAACCAAGGAACATTTCTGCCAAGTTTTATCAAGATTGGTCAAACGGTTTTGATTTCTATTCATAACATACATACATACATACGCCTTACTTTCTACTTTATAATATAGATATTTATAAATATATAAATTAAATACGCTAAGCGTAATACAGCCCCAGATGTATTGCCCAAGTGTTCAGGGAAATAAGAATTTGAGCACCTGTCTATAAGCAGGGCTGGCCATAGGTATTTGGAGGCCCTAGGTGAAGCGAATAGGGAGGCCTTAGACAAGCTGTATAGGGTGGCCCCAAGCGAAACAGAAAAACAAAAAAATAAGACTGAAAAATATGCAAAAAATTATAAGCTGTCTTGTATCTATAACTAAAACAACAAATTAAATTCATATCACCCATTGAATAGTGATCCAATACTATCGACAATTCAGGATCACCAGACTAGAATTAACGTTTTGACATTTTAACAAATGGAAGAAGCAATTTTCTTCTAACATATGTAGTCTAACAAGCAGATCTAAACATTTGTGAATATACCTTGAATCATAGTAGAGATTTAGAGATAGACTAGTAGACATATAGTAGTAGACATATAAATGATAGAGCTTTTTTTTTTGGGGGGGGAGGGTCTATATTTCAGATGTGATCCATGTGCAAGCCCCTCCACAAACAGAGGCATTAGGCGGCTGCCTGAGGCGAGTTGGCTTGGCAGTAAAGCGCCTGGCTTCCGACGTTCCGGGGTTCGAACCCTGGTGAAGACTGGGATTTTTAACTTCGGGATATTTGGGCGCCTCTGAGTCCACCCAGCTCCAATGGGTACCTGACATGAGGAAAAGTCGGTTGGTCGTTGTGCTGGACACATGAAACCCTCGTTAAACGTGGACAACAGAGACCATGACCTTTACATCATCTGCCCTATAGATCGCAAGGTCTGAAAGGGGGACTTTACATTGCTTTAGGCGGATGCCTAGGTTTCCTTTACCTAAGGCCGGCCCTGCGATGAGAGTAGGAGAAAGGGTTCAACTGAATGCACCTGCCCTATTCAAAATAATAATAAAAAAAAAAGGGACCGCATGTGGGAGTTGCTTTCAGATTACCCGTCAGCCAGTGCGACAGTCTCCTCGCGGATTTTTGGGTGGCCGCTCAGTTTGAACATGCACGATTTACAGTTTCAGTTTCAGGAAAACGAAAAGCTTGTGTCATTTTTATAGACACACACAGACAATGACAATACACACACATACATATTGGTATACATATATATACACATACTTACAATCGTATGTACATTTATACACACATGCATATATGCGCTCTAGTCTTGGGTTTGAACCATACTAGCCTCAATCCCCCGTCGCTCGAATGGACGTTTTTGGCTGAGATGTTATAATCTTCACTTGTGAGGGAACATTCGGAACATACAAAAAGATAAATCATAATAAATATGTCAAATAAACAAATAAATAAACAAATAAATAAACAAATAAATAAATATAGATAGATAGATACATATATATACATATATAGGCCTACGTACATACATACGTATTTACCTATTAAACAGGTATCAATTGAAAAATTAAGCAAGTGGTTTATAAATTAGTACTAATTAATTAATTTTAGTTTATGGAGCAGAATGGGAGCTAATCCCTGTCGTTTTCAGATAAATTGAAGTAATTAGCGGCTCTCTCCCTTGGAAAATTTTATAATGTTATCATATTTTATTTTTTTTTGCTTGTTTTAATCAAATGAAAAAAAAATGCATTTAAAAATGGGTAACCAACTTATTAAATTTTAAATGTTAACATTAGTTTACAAAGTGGTGCCTATCTCCGGGGTCGGCAACCTGCGGCTCGCGAGCCACATGCGGCTCTTTGAATGTGAAGCTGCGGCTCTTTAGTTCCATACGCAAATATTATTTATTTTATGGAAACATCATTTTAAAAAAAAATAGTTCTGAATCATTTAACAGGGATTAGGCACCGATTCGATCTCTCAGCCACTTGTACTCGCTTTTCCCCACACCCCTCCCCCATTATACGCGTCGTCACTGTTGTCAGTCCGTCAGAAGCTCTCGAATGACGCCGTCGTCAAATGGTTTTAATTCGTTTCGACGCAAGACGAATTGGCATCTTAACCACATGCTTTGGCTGTGACGTATAGTTTGTTGTTTGAAGTAAATGAGTTAGAAGTGAATGATCTCCTCAAATGTATAAACAATCTACAAGTAATACTAATCCGGCAAAGTTTGCGGTACCACTAGAAACTGCACAAAAACGCATACCATCTACAGATGATGAGTATGTCAAAGATTGCTTCCTACGTGCATCTGAAGAAATGTTTCGTGATTTCAAAATCATTTATCACTTGCTATAGATTATTCTTGCAACATAAAGACACGGCACAAGTTGCCCATTTTGTCAGATATATGTCTTCCCAAAGTCCAAAAGAAGAACTTCTAGGATTTCTACCGCTCTCATGACAAACTAGAGGGGACGATAGAGCGAAAGTTAAGCGAAAATACCTTGAAGACAATAAGATCGATTTAGATAAAATCATTTAAATAGCAACTGATAGAGCCAGAAGTATGACAGGAAAAAAGGGCCAACAACGATTCGTCGGAGCAAAATAAACCAAGAAATTCTTACGTTTCACTGAATAATGCACCAAGAAGTACAGTGAGCCCAAACAATTCCGACCGAATTAGGTGAAGTCATGAATTTGGTAATAAAGATTGTTAACAGCATCTTGTGAAAAGCACTCTACCACTTAAACGAAATGGAGACTCAGTATTCCGACCTCTTCTTCCCAAAAAAGTGCAATGACTTTCCAAAGGTAGGGTGACGAAACGTTTAGCTTTGTGCTTGAATGAAATAAATACATTTTTGGTATAAGAATTGGTTTGTTTTGAAGGACAATTAATTCTTTTTGCCGAAGATAATCAGAGCGGTCAATTATTTCATTTTTGAACGTCTAAAGCAGCATTGCGATAAAATCGGCGCCACTTTCGACACAAATTACTTCAGCACGGTTATAACAAAAAAATCAAAAATGAATTTCTTGATAAATTTGAGCAGCTCAAAACCTACAAAACTATTCTAGTATTCCTAGTACACCTTCTCAACACAAATAGTAACGAAATCCACATTGATCCATTTGGAACTGATATTGGATCTCTAGAAATGCAATTGATCGATTTAAAAAGTAAAGCTTTGTGGGGTGGAAAATTTACAGAGTTGAAAAGCAAGTTGGAAGTGTTGGAGGTCCAGAAATGTATGTATGTAACGCAACAAAAGTGGACAGCTTTCTAAGGAATGCCACGAGTTAATTCGGCACATGGAATAATCTTCCAGATTGCTATAGTGAGGTGAAAAAGTTGGCATTTGGAGTGCTGACTATCTTCAGATTGACATATTCGTGCAAGCCTTTGTTCTCTTGCATGACTATAATTAAAAGTAAAGTAAGAAGCCCACTAACAAAAGAAAATTTAGAGTCGTGTTTGAAACTAAAAGCAACAAGTTATGAGCCAAAATGTATCCAAACTTTCTAAAACCTAATCCATCGCTCTCATTGAATTTGTTTCCTCAATTGTTTGTTATTGGAGTACATGTTAGTGTTGCAAGTAAATGTCTTACTTATTTAGTTGTTACCGAATTAAAAAATAATTATATAATAATACCATATATATCTTATCTAATTTGTTGTGATAAACACTACTTACATGAATTAGTTTTTTTTTTGTTTTTTTCATTTTAAAAAATTCATTGTGTGAGATTTATAGCTGGCAAGAAAAAACTTTGTGGCTCTTTAAAAACTTCAAAATTGTGTAAATTGTCATTTTTGGCTCTTCCAACTCAAAAGGTTGCCGACCCCTGGCCTATCTATCAGTCAATGACTGAGTTGTTTTTTAAATAAGGAAAAAAAAGTTGTACAGAGTGTCTGTTTGTTTATTATACACTGTCTATCTTAAAAACACATTACATTAACTGAATTGATTTGAATTTACTTTCTCAATTTTGCATAATCGATCAACAGACCATCTATATACCCAACAATACATACCCAAGCAAAGGAAAAAATGCTTAAAATTAGAACACACCACACGTCGTCATGTGGCCAGACCAACAGAATGAAGTGTATACTAAAATGCTAATTAGTGGGGGTCACTTCAAATTCACAACAGTATTGAGCAATAATACAGTACAAGAGTGCAGCATTTCACGCGGTTACGCAGTCCAAGAGCTGCGGCCCACATATTTTGTCACATCCATAATTAGAAATAACTGTTTACCGGCGGCGGTCAAATCAGCCATAAGCCTTAGACATGACCAAAGGTTATAAATCTGTATGCATTGGGCATGATACCAAGAATTCATCTTAGCGTGTCTCGGAGGTCACCTAAAATTCATTCACAATAGTATCGAGCAATAATACAATATAAGAGTACAGCATCACATGTGGTTACGCAGTCCCAGAGCTGCGACCACATATTTTGCCACATCTATAATTAGAAATAATTTTTGCCCGAGGTGGTCGAATCAGCCATAAACCTTAGACATGACCAAAAGTTATACGTCTAGGACATGATATAAATCTGTATGCATTGGGCATGATACCAAGAATTCATCTTCACGTGACACCGTGTCTCAGGCTCCTAGTGGACATACGCCTTGCGTTGGGCTTCAATATTTCCCTTTTAATTTTGTTAGTAAAAGTCAGAAGATTAATGAGGAAGGCAGTATTTTCTGTGGATACGCACCCCAGCTGCGACCTACATATTTTGCCACATCCAACGCAGGCAGAACCATTTTCCGCTGGTGGTCGATTTAGATTTTCTTTTGGCCTCAAATGTGTATCCGCGGCCTTTGACCTCCAGCTGCCTCGTTCTGAAGCCGACTGCAACCAGGTGCCCTCTTCTAAAGCTATAGGCTCCAAAACCGGTTTCATGTTATCTTATAAATTACAGACGTTGCTTCAAAAAATGAGAAGATAATTGTGTCATACGTGATTCCATGTGTAGTCGTGCATGTTAATTACAGGCTTCTACTTCTAGCAGGACACGTATACCTGTCTGATTCTGGCAACACGTTCCAAGCCTAAAAGGCACTAGGAAAAATATTGGTCTGTGTCTGAATATTTTTTTTTTATTTTTATTTTAAGTTCTGGTTTGCTACTTTACATTGTTCTTTCGTTAGCCTAGTCGAATCTCTTTTGCTGTACCATTGTCTTGTTCTTGATCTAGACTAGTCGAATCTCTCTTTTTTTTTTTGTCCTGAAGTGTCTCATCATATTGATAGATCGGCGGATAAATAAATAAAAAAAGATAGTCAATAGTGGAAGTTAGTTTCGTTGTTTTAAGCGTGATAGCGCTGTTAGAAAGTCAATAGATATAGTGAAGCAGGAAATGAGCTTTCACTCCTAAATAACGTATTCTTCGCTTCGAAACACAATTTTACTTTCGGTTATATGTTGATGTGTAAAAGATTGACCGTACAACATTCCGACTGCATCTCTGAGCCTCATGTTGGCCAGTCTACAATCTTCACCAGTGAACTCAAATTCGCTATGCCACTGGGTGGCCTTAACGACTAGCGTGTTCCCAAACATGCAATTAAATCTAACTTCTTTTAGTAGGCTTTTAAAATGGCTAAGCTCATCAAAGAACTCTTTATTTTGACTCTTTAGCATTGAGGCAAACTTTGACCTGAAGAACGAATACAGAGCGTGATCCAACGGACTGAATTCTTTATAGAGCATTCTGTCTTCCTCCGTGTAAGGCAATATTCTCTTTCGGGAATTTTCGTTCATCGGGATATAGAAGATGTCTTTCAATTCCCAGCACAGGAGGCGTTTCAACATCAAGAGACTCTCGTCAAAGTATTCAAGGATCATGACGAGAGAGAAGTCTTTATCCAAAGTCTCTAAATATTCTTGAAACCTTGTCGTCTCCAGATGCTCCTCCCTGAACCCTAAATCTGCGGATTGAGAATTCCTGATGATCGTAAAGTTAGTACCATTACTGCTGTAGAAGTAAGGGTCTTTCAAAAACGAAGAAATCGGATTGGACGGGTCAAACGTACCCGGTGCCTTGGCCACAAAATATTTCTCAATCTTGTAGTACTCGTAAGCGGACTTCAAATGCGAAAACGGTTCTCGCAAGATTGTAATGTAAGTGCTGTTCTTCGGCATGATCTGTTGGAAGAATGTCCGGTTGTAGACAGCGTGGTGTGTCACGATGTTATATTCTTGCCCGTCCGGTATAGGGTAAATACAATCTTCAGTCATTACCTCGCCTGGCATTGAAATGTGGTTCAAATGCCTCTGAAATATGGCTCGGTTTGGAAGAGCAAAATTTAATTTGCGGACAAGTCCGTATCTAGAGATGATGTTCGCTACAGTGGAACTTCCCGTTTTGTGAGTCTTGATGAAGACTACGTTCTTGGCGGGAGGGCATTTGCTTGCCCTTGGAGGAGGCTCTTGTCTAAGGGGAGTAAAAACTTTAAATGTTTCAAATGCGGTAATTCTAAAAGCATGCACTTGGAGTTGGCTTTTTAGGATTGCTACAGATATAGCTAAGCTTGACAATGCCAGAACGACCAGAAGAGTCCTGAAATAAAAACAAAACAAAATTTTATTTTATTATTAGTCAGAGTAATTTTTTTCTATTGTATCTATCAATACAATGCTGTACTATTGTCTGTTCTCGCGTTAGACAAGTCGAATCTCTCTTGCTGTACTATTGTCTGTTCTCGCGTTAGACAAGTCGAATCTCTCTTGATGTACTATTGTCTGTTCTCGCGTTAGATAAGTCGAATCTCTCTTGATGTACTATTGTCTGTTCTCGCGTTAGACAAGTCGAATCTCTCTTGATGTACTATTGTCTGTTCTCGCGTTAGAAGGTCAAATCTCTCTTGCTGTACTATTGTCTGTTTTCGCGTTAGACAAGTCGAATCTCTCTTGATGTACTATTGTCTGTTCTCGCGTTAGACAAGTCGAATCTCTCTTGATGTACTATTGTCTGTTCTCGCGTTAGATAAGTCGAATCTCTCTTGATGTACTATTGTCTGTTCTCGCGTTAGACAAGTCGAATCTCTCTTGATGTACTATTGTCTGTTCTCGCGTTAGATAAGTCGAATCTCTCTTGATGTACTATTGTCTGTTCTCGCGTTAGACAAGTCGAATCTCTCTTGATGTACTATTGTCTTGTTGACGTATGTAAGGATACATAGGCCCGCTACAAGACGTTTTCCTATATTTTTCAAAGATAAAGATTGCTCTTTAGACTATGAAGATCGATCTTTTGACGACTAAGATGGATCTTTCGTTGATTAAGATGGATGTTCCGTTGATTAAGATGGATCTTTCGATGATTAAGATGGATCTTTTGATGATTAAGATGGATCTTTCGTTGATTAAGATGGATCTTTCAATGAATAAAATCAAATACAAAGGTACTTCACTTCATTGCAGCTTTTCGAACAATTTAGTTTCTGCTCGTTTGATTTTATTCTCAATGTAACTTAATTTGACTTGCTTTGACTAGTATGAATATTGCGATGGACACGCCAGTAGAATACATTTATGGAGAGCAGAATGTTGGAAAATATCTGAAGCTGGGGGCTCCACCCTTCGCTTTCTAATAGTTAATAATAAAAAACTTTAACTTTTTTTTTGGGTCAGCGCTGGGAGTGGCAGAAGTAATAGTTTGAGAAACCCTGACCATTGGTTTATAGAATCTTTTTAAGGTCGTCTTTTTGTTTAAGTCAATAGGATGAAATCCAAGCCCTGCATTTAAGAACGAATATCTTTCTACAAAAATCAATAATGTTTTTTTTTCAATGAAATATTGAAGTGTCAATAAACATTTTGTGAGCTCAAAGCACTTCTAAAATCAACAAAACCAAAACAGAGTTTAAATTATCTAAGACAAAAAAAAATAAAAATAAATAAAACCATAATGATACCTTCTACATGATGTCCTCAGTAGACAACTTCGCAGATCTCGGTGGTCTTTTTCTATCTCAAGCAACATTTCCTTTTGTTTACCTTTGAACAAAAAGATGTTTATTTTGATGTCATTTCATTTCCACTATGATATTTAATGGCTGTTAAATAGCGAAGTAAAATGTCTATCCGGTGCGACATTTAATGGCTTTTAGATAGCCAAGCTAAATTCCCTATCCATTGCGACATTTAATGCCTGTTAGATGGCCAAGCTAAATTCCCTATCCATTGCGACATTTAATGCCTGTTAGATGGCCAAGCTAAATTCCCTATCCATTGCGACATTTAATGCCTGTTAGATGGCCAAGCTAAATTCCCTATCCATTGCGACATTTAATGCCTGTTAGATGGCCAAGCTAAATTCCCTATCCATTGCGACATTTAGTGCCTGTTAGATGACCAAGCTAAATTCCCTATCCATTGCGACATTTAATGCCTGTTAGATGGCCAAGCTAAATTCCCTATCCATTGCGACATTTAATGCCTGTTAGATGGCCAAGCTAAATTCCCTATCCATTGCGACATTTAATGCCTGTTAGATGACCAAGCTAAATTCCCTATCCATTGCGACATTTAATGCCTGTTAGATGGCCAAGCAAAATATTCACAATTCATTGCAACATAAATTGGCTATTTTATGGCAAAACAAAATCTCTTTCGATTGCGACATTTAATGACTGTTAGATGGGCAAACAGCAGTACCCAACCTTTATCGTCTCGAGGGACATGGAAGCTTCCCTCATCGCAAAAAAAAAATCGTCTGGTGTAGTCCAGTGGAAAAGGGCCTTTGAAACTTTGCAGTGAGGGCAGACTTTTTGAGGAGGACCGGATATGGTCTACGGCCATAGGTACGCCAGAACAACGACCAACCGCCATTACTTTTCCCCAACTAACGTCAGATACCCATTTTAGTATGGTGGACTCAGGGGCGCCCTAAAGATCATGGAATTAAAAATTCGAATCTTCACCTGGATTCGAACCAGACTGTCTGTCTGTCTGTCTTTATGGTAAAAAAGTCTGTGTAGTGACCTAATAAAATACTACAGGAAGACATGTCATGATGCTAGGCTTTATTGAACAAGAATGACAAAACAGTTCACAATAACACAGTACACACACACACAAGCTGACCTGGACACCATGACATTTTGACACACTAGAACAGATCAGTTCACAACACACAACAGGAAACATAAATACACAACATTCACCCCCCCCCCCCCGTTTAGTTTCTTTTCGCTCTACTTCTGAGATTATACGAGTGCTGTAAGGGCGTTTCTCTGGCAGGTGAATTTTGTCCATTTTCAATAATGTTTTCTTCTGCTCTTAAAGCAGGTGGAACCATGTTTTCTGCAGATGTATCTGTGTCACCCCTAGAAGCCACTGAGTGTTGGGAGACACCCGGAGAAGTCTCAGTGTTACCAGGAGCCAGTGATGTAGAAAGACCTTAGAAGATGTCTCAAAGTCTTTCGGAGCGAAATCATGTACTACGGTCTCTGAAGATGATTCGCCTCTCGGAGCCAAATGGTGTAGAGATACAGTTTCTTCCCGTCCATTTGGAAGACGTATGTGGGCCTAGTTCTGTCTGATTAGCTTCAATAAGCTCCACTTCATCTACCAGCTGTTCATATTTGCTTTGCCTCGCATGTCTTCTCATCAGGACAGGCCCTGGAACAGATAGCCAGGTCGGCAAAGAGACACCACAGGCGGACCTTCTTTTGTAGGGAAATAGTCTTTCATGAGGCGTCATGTTTGTAGCAGTGCATAGTAGAGATCTAATTGAATGGAGAGCGTCGTTTAGGGCTAGCTCCCATTGTGTATTAGGTAGTCCTCTTGACCTGATGACAAGAAGAATTGACTTTCAGAGAGTCGAGTTCAGTTTTTCTACTTGCCTGTTCTCTTTGGCATTGTATGCTGTGGTTTTGCTTGTTACTATGCCTTTACCTCTGAGGAAAGATCGTAACTCTTCAGACATGAAGGCTGATCCCCGGTCGGAATGTAAATACGAGGGTGTGCCGAAAATGCTGAATAGGTTTGTGAAGCATCTAATTACTGTTTGAGTAGACATGTCAGGACATGCATATGCAAAATGAAACCTTGAGTACTCATCAATAATTGTCAATAAATATTTATTTTTAGTGGTAGAAGGGAGTGGTCCCTTAAAGTCAACATTAAGTCTCTCGAATGGTAATGTGGCTTTTACTAAGCTATCGGCAGATGGTTGATAAAAACGAGGTTTTATCTCTGCACAGATGGGGCAATTGTTTACCACAGTTCTTATTTCTTCAACTGATTACGAAAGATTCTTTGACCGGACAAAATGGAGCATTCGCACTATGCCAGGGTGACAAAGAGTGTTGTGAAGTTCTTTCAAAGACCTAGAATGGTTGTACTTGCACAGAATCCACGAGAAAGAGCATCGGCCATATTTTTTTATAGCCCCAAGAAATGTATGCAGATTTTTATCATGCTCTTCTCTGTCCTTACCACAAAAGGTGATGTTATCAATATAAGCATATGTACCCTCCAGTGACTCTTGTTCTATGATCTTGTCGATTGTCCGTTGAAAACAGGCTACCCCGTTAGTTACTCCAAAGGGTATCCTAGAGAATTGGTATAATTTCCCTCCAGCTTCAAAGGCAGTATAAGGGCGATCAGTCTTCCTTAGAGGGATCTGATGGTATGCGTTGTGAAGATCAAGGGTGCTAAATATTTCATATTTAGCTATTTGAGAGACCATATCATCAATTCGGGGTAAGGGATAAGCATCCCGAAGTGTGAACCGATTAACAGTTTGGCTGTAGTCCACTACCATTCTTCATTGTGTCGTTCGTTAGTTCTTATTAACAGTTTGGCTGTAGTCCACTACCATTCTTCGTTGTGTCGTTCGTTAGTTGTTATTAACAGTTTGGCTGTAGTCCACTACCATTCTTCGTTTGTGTTGTTCGTTAGTTGTTATTAACAGTTTGGCTGTAGTCCACTACCATTCTTCATTGTGTCGTTCGTTAGTTCTTATTAACAGTTTGGCTGTAGTCCACTACCATTCTTCGTTGTGTCGTTCGTTAGTTGTTATTAACAGTTTGGCTGTAGTCCACTACCATTCTTCATTGTGTCGTTCGTTAGTTCTTATTAACAGTTTGGCTGTAGTCCACTACCATTCTTCGTTGTGTCGTTCGTTAGTTGTTATTAACAGTTTGGCTGTAGTCCACTACCATTCTTCGTTTGTGTTGTTCGTTAGTTGTTATTAACAGTTTGGCTGTAGTCCACTACCATTCTTCGTTGTGTCGTTCGTTAGTTGTTATTAACAGTTTGGCTGTAGTCCACTACCATTCTTCGTTGTGTCGTTCGTTAGTTGTTATTAACAGTTTGGCTGTAGTCCACTACCATTCTTCGTTTGTGTTGTTCGTTAGTTTTTATTAGACTTGAACCCGCCATGCAGACGACCAGGGCTCAATGATGCCATCTTTTAAGAGTCTCTCAACTTCTGAATTGATGAATAGAGTGTCGTTTGCAGAATAACGTCTGGATTTTGTGGCGATAGGTCGACACTCTTGAAGCATATTTTGGAAAAGAAGAGCGGGTTCGACATTAGCAGCTTTCATTCCATTAAAGACCATTGATGGTTTAGGCCCCTGAAAAGTGATCTGTATACTCTCATGTTGTTCAAGGAAGTCATGGCCTAAAATAACATCTCAAACAATCTGTAGCTTGAAGTCTTTATAAGTGGAACCTTTACTCTTAATGTCAGCATTAACATGGCCTCGAGTAAAACCAGTTAGGTTCGTGTTGGCCATAGTTTTGATGAGTGAAAAGTTTTGAATATATACTTTCTGACAGCCGATGCAGAAATGTAACTGTCCGAACTACCTGTATCGATGAGGACATCAAAGGTTGTTAACTTGTATTTTCATTACAGCACGAGATAGAGAAAACGAAGAGGCGGCTGTTATTGTATACGCCGCTGAATCAGAGTTATGTCTGTAAACTGTAGTAAGTTTTGATTTGCATGCCTTTTTGTAGTGTCCCTTTTTACCGCATTTATTGCAGATTGCATCTTTAGCGGGGCATTTGTTACGAGAGTGGATAGCACCTCCACAAAAGTAGCACTTGCCTTGAGCTGCAGCTATGGTACCGGGTGTCGAATCCATCGTGTCTTCTACAGCAGAGCAAAGCGGCAATTCCGACGTAGTGGATTGTTGTGCTTGTGGTCTTTGAAAAAGTAGTGGCTTGTTGCGAGTTATATGTCACAGAATGTGTCTGTGCCATCTCAAGAGATCTAGCTACCTCCAATGACTTTGCGAGGTCCAGAGATGAGTACTCTAAAAGTCTCTGCCTAATCTCTGGTGATGACATGCCACTAATGAATGCGTCTCTGATGGCCTCGTTCTGGTTTTCGAGGGCAGTCACTGCTCTGAAATGGCAGTCTTTAGCTAGCAATCTCAATTTTTGAATATACCTGTCAACACTCTGTCCTGTTTCCTCTTTACAATTGGATAGGAGATAGCGAGCATAAACCTCATTGGTTTGTTTGACATAGTCCATTTAGTGTGTTTACAGCAGTTTCAAAGTAAGCACAGTCAGATATCAAATCATACACAGCATGTGAGATAAAGTTACATAGCAGATCGAACTTCTCACCTTCTGATACAGCTAGTTTTAATGCGAATTTTTTGAATGTGTGAAGCCAGTGCGTCCAGAACCTTTGTGCGTCCGGATCATTAGGATCCACCACCAATCTTTCAGGTTTTAGAAGACGATCCAGAATTAAAGTTCGAAGCACAATTAATCCACAAGATTCTTGATCAATAAATTGTAGTGACCTAATAAAATACTACAGGAAGACATGTCTTGATGCTAGGCCTTATTGAACAAGAATGACAAAACAGTTCACAATAACACAGTAGGCCTACACACACACAAGCATGACATTTTGACACACTAGAACAGATCAGTTCACAACACACAACAGGAAACATAAATACACAACACACACATTATTTCTCCCACACCCAATCTCTGATTAAGCAGAGATTAAAGAAGAAAGGATTATATACACATTCTCCAAGATACCCATTCTTCCCTTCCCCTTTCACCACTAGTCCAGACAAGTGATAGGATCATAGCGCATTAAGAAAGCTAAATACTAAACAACAAACAATTGGTAAAAATATGTCTAATCGCACATCTATATTATAAAGTAGAATGTGAGGGGTATGTATGTATGTTACTTATAGACATCAAAACCGCTTGACCAATCTTGATAAAACTTGGCAGGAATGTTTCTTGGGTACCAACTTAGACCATAGTGTATGTATTGTAGCCCTAAAACAAACGTAAGACCCTAAAAAAAAATAATGTTGTCCGACTCTATTACAGCTATAGTATTTTATGGATCTAGGCCATGTCTACAATGTTGACATTAGAAAAGATAGAAAGGATTTAGACCTAGATTTAATTTTAAGAAATACACTTTGCGCAGATAGTTTTTTACTTTGACACATGAAAAGACAAAAGAAGATCCATTGATTTCATTATATAATAAAATTAACCTTCAATTTTGTGTTTCAAAAGCATTTTTTACATTAATTAGTTCCTTATATCTGTGATTACAGATTTCCTGACGAACATTCTTTCATTAGACAATTCCGTAATGAATCGCGTACTAAATATTAATTCGTTTAATTGTTTACTTTATAATCCCATCCCTAGATCTAAAACTCTAATTCAACTCTAAGATGATAAAACTTCTCTTCGCACAGATAGTTTTATACTTTAACACATAAACATATTAATTAAAGTCCATTCATTTCATATTTTGATCAAATAAACATTCAAATTTGGTTTTCTAAAGCTACATTCGCCTACGAAAGCTGCGAAGCCGAGTTGAGATAGGCCTAGATCTATATTCATTCATGAATCGCGTACTAAATATAATTTCGTTTAATTGTTCACTTTATAATCCCATTCATTTAACAAAGCTATCGCTCTTTTCGTTTTTAAAGGGAAACTCCGATAGTTTTTCAAATTTTAGTTATTGACATATTTAAATTCTGCGTAAAAAGTTGTAATAGTAAACATTATATCATTTTTTATTTAAATGCTCGGAAAATTTTATATTTAATAAATTAGACAGAAAATTCTCCACGCCCCCCAAAAAACGGGGTTCTGCGAGATGTTTTTAGTTTTTAAAAACGTGACGTCACGAAGGTGCTGGCTAAATATAGATCTAGACCATATAACCAATAAACTCTCTAGTCTAGATCTAGACCTATCGGATCGCATTTATTGTTACGCTTCACAGCTAGATCTAGTCTCCACGTTGATTTATAATCGGTCATTGTTTATAAACCTCTATTTCTACTTGAAGAAAATTAAATACTGTTCTTCAGCTTGTTGCAGTAGTTCCAATCACAAAGATAAAATCAGCAAGTATGCTGATACAGAAATTAGTGTCTCTTTTCATTTGTTTCCAAGAGATGAAGTTTTAAAGGGAAAATTTATTCGCCTGAAGAGCAAATATTTTACAAAGGCATTAGCTAATTCCTGTTTGTGCTCAAACCATTTTGAGAGAAGCTGTTTCAGCAACTTTATTGCTGTGGAAATGGCATTTAAAAAAAAATTGAAGTTAATACCAGGTGCAGTACCAACAATACATTGGATTTCCAGGCCAAAGAATTCAATTAATGATACTACTGAGACATTTTAAACAACTGAAGTTCATAAATATAAATGAAATCAGATTTGTGAGCTAGAAATTTACTACGAATACTAGATCTACTATTAAATTTCTTATTTAATAAGTAGATCTATCGTCTACGAAACTCAATTCCAACTTTTTAACTATTGACCTTGGGGGTGTGTCTCGCCGGCTGAGCCAGCGTCAAGCTCTCTCATCACTTTTTCCATGTCAACCAATGTTAGGTCGAAACAGCACAAAAAAATCATAATTTTATTACGGTCAAACATACAGTCATAATTTATACACCATTAGAAATTTCTTTTAAAGTATTTTAATGATGTAATAACGAAAATTTTTTTTTTATCAAAGATAATTTCTTTTTCGCCTCCCTATCAATGAGTATCAATAGGATTTGAGTGCACCGTCGTGACGTCACACAGAAATTCAGTGAAAATCTGACTGTTTTGGATGCGCAGAAAAATTATGTCACAAAAACATCAATTACTAAGTTATTCTTGCAAATAAAAAAAAAAGAATAATATATTCATTATCTATAAATCAAAACACATATTATATCAAAAATTGTCAAAACCATCGGAGTTACCCTTTAATAGATAAGAATGTATCGACTTCGGGTAAACCCATTTTCGCAAACCTAATTTTATTTTCGTAGCGAAAGAGAAATAACGTGAAAGGATCATTAGCTAAGTTTAACATACATATAAATCCAATCCACTAGATTATTCAAAAGCATTTTTTACATAAATTAGTTCCTGATATCTACAGATTTCCTGGCGAACATTCTTTCATTAGACATTACCAAATGGTTACACATTAACACATCTCTCTTCTGAGGTCTGAGTCTATTCCTAGGCCTAGGTCTAAAACTCTTACTGAACTCTAAGATGATAAAACTTCTTTTCGCAAAGATAGTTTTATGCTTTAACACATAAACATACTAATTATTGTCCATTCATTTGATATTTTAATCAAATTAACATTCAAATTTGTTTTTCTAAAGCATTTTTAATACATTCGTTCGCTGTTCGCTAAAGCTGCGTAGCCGTGTTGAGATAGGCCTATATTCATTCATGAAAAAAGGTCACGCATGCGCAGCACAGAACTCTAGATTAGTGTAGATTTAGATCTACGTCTACCTCAAGATCTACTTTATACTTTATACACATGAACATACAAAATTTAGTCTATTCATCTCAAATTTTAATCAAATATATGTAGGCCTACAAGCAAATGTTTTAATTTGAAAAAAAAAATGGATTTAATTAAGCCTATTAGATCTAGCTATTTTGATTTGATAGATTCATTCACACTATTTTTACATTGACACATTCGCTTTACTTATTACATTATTATTTCGTTTAATTGTTTACAAAACACTCTCAGTGACTATATCGAAAGTAATGCGCAAATAAAGACCCGCGGGTCGGGGGTAACATATGTCTAGTCTATATTATAAAGTAGAATGTGAGATGTATGTATGGATGTATGTTACTTATAGACATCAAAACCGCTTGACCAATCTTGATAAAACTAGGCAGGAATGTTTCTTGAGTACTGTTAATTATGATCTAGGTTCACAGTCAGCAATAAACAAACAACAACCATTAGTGTCATGGCGGAGAATGATACTTTATTATATTGAACGCGTGCACCTTTGCGCACCATATCAACATCCCCTTTTCTTTAAAAAAAAAATAAAAAAAAATAAAACATTTCGGGGAGTATCATAGAAAAAAAATAAAACAACAACAACATAAACAACTAAACGTAACATACATGTATACGCTTCAATCAATATGAAACATATCACATTTAAAAATCAACATTCAATAGTTCATTAAGACACATAGTCATTGAATCTTGTCGGTTTCTTCAACTGATCCCTTGGTCGCAGGGAATGATGAGTTGATGAGTGGCGAACGTGTTGATCCTGAGTTCTATTGTCCTGTATGTTGTTATCAGTATCGGGAAATATATCTTCTTCTGTTTCTCTGTTCGGGTTAATATGCACTCTGTTTCTTTGGTACACTGCACCATTGTCACCTCGAATAATGTAAGCTCTCTGATTGACTTGAGACTGGATTCTTCCACGTCTCCATGTAGGGTCATTAGGAGATTGGAAATAGACCATCTGTCCAGTTTTCAGCTGACTTAAATTTCTTGACCTCTTATCATAAGATGTTTTTACACTCATCTGACCTTTTTCTTTCCTTCTCATAATGTTCTCTTGACATGTAGAAATCTTAATGTTACTCCTTTTGTTTGGTATCAGTGTTCGAGTCATCCGACCAAAAAACATCTGAACTGGGCTTAGATTTGTGTCTTGCCTTGGAGTATTTCTAGATTCCAGAAGTGCTTCATAAGCATCTGACTTTGATTCTCGAGATTTCTTCATTATGTTCTTCAAAATTTTAACTGCTGACTCAGCTTTTCCATTGGATTGATGGTGTCCTGGAGAAGATTTCAAATGAGTCACTCCCCATTCCATCATAAATTTGGAAAAATATTCCGATGTGAACTGAGGTCCGCTATCAGATATACAAACTTTGGGCACCCCATATCTTGCAAATAAAACTTTCAGTTTCTTTATAATTGCGTGTGTTGTTGTCAACTGCATGTTTTCTACCTCTATGAAATTTGAATAATAGTCCACTATGGCTAGATATTGTTGGTCACACATTTGAAATAAATCAATTCCAATCTTGTCCCACGGATTAGAACCTATTTCGTGATGTATTAATTCTTCTCTCTGGTTTGCTGGTTTATTTTTCTTACAAATGTAGCATGAGTTGGCTATTTCCTGTATTCGAGCTGATAATCCAGGCCAGAAAACTGTTTCTTTTGCTTTTCTTTTCATTGAGTCTACTCCCAGATGTGCTGCATGGAGTTTTTCTTCTATTTCCTTGCGAAGTGATATCGGTATGATTATTTGTTCTCCTTTCAACAGGAGTCCGTCTTCGTATGTTAACATGTCTCTTAGTGAAAAATATTGTTTGAGTTCAGGTAAACTATTATGTTTGTCTGGCCATCCATTTAGGATATACTGAATAAGTGTTTGCATTGTTCTATCTTTCTCTGTCTCGATTCTGACTTTCTCCAGCACTGCATCTGGTATTGCCAGTCCGACTGTATTGACACAAACATCAGGGATATCACTCTTTTCCTCTGATGGGTCTCTACTCAAAGTATCAGCTATGAACAAATTTTTGCCTTTGACATATTGAAACTGGATATCGTAACGATAAAGACGCATCATTAGACTTTGTAGCCTTCTCGGAGCAGAACTGAGTGGTTTTTGAAGGATGTTTTCCAGTGGTTTATGGTCATTCTGAACTATAACTGTCCTGCCATACGTATACTGGTCAAAACGTTCCAAACCAACAACCACTGCTAACAATTCTTTTTCAATCTGTGCCCATCTTTTCTGAGTATCAGTTAATGATCTAGAAGCATATGCTATTGGACTGCCATCTTGTAATAACGCTGCTCCTAACCCATTTTGGCTACTATCTGCTTGTAATGTAAGCTCTTTGTTAGGGTCAAAATATATCAATGTGCCATGAGTCGATATTTTCTGTTTTATCTTGTTGAAAGCTCGTGTGCATTGATCAGACCAAACAAATGGTGTGTTCTTTCTGATCAACTCTGTTATGGGCTGTAAATCTGTCGACAAATCTGGAACAAATCTTGCAAGATATTGAACCATGCCACAGAATCTTCGGACTGATGAAATATCTTTTGGAGCATTCAAACTCAAAATCACAGATACTTTGTTCGGGTCTGGTTTTATTCCTGCTTCTGTAATAATATGACCCAAAAAATTAATCTCAGCTGTTCTAAAAACAGACTTTTCATGGTTCAGTTTAATCTTCTTTTCTTGACATCTCTTCATCAGTTCTCTTAGGTTAATATCATGATTTCTGAGTGCTTCTTCTTTCGTTCTTCCTCTTCCTACCACTATAATATCATCAACGTAATTGAAACAGCCTTTCAGTCCTTCTAGTGCTAGATTTAATCGTCTCTGAAAAATTTCTGAACTCACTTTCAGTCCAAATGGTAATCGTTTCCATTTGTATCTACCAAAAGGGGTTATCATTGCTGTCAAATTAGATGACGCTGTGTCTAGTCTGACATGCCAGAAAGCTTCTTGCACATCCAATTTGCTGAATATTTTGGCATCGTTCAAATCTGCCAATATGTCATCTAAAGTAGCAAGATTATAGAATTCCCTTAGTAAAACTTTATTCAGGGCTTGTGGATCTATGCAGATCCTAATTTTTCCATTAGCTTTTTCCACAATTGCCATCTGACTCACCCACTCTGTAGGCTCTATCACTGGTTCTATGATTCCTCTCTGCACTAGGGTCTTTAACTCCTCCTTAACTCTTTCTTGTAAAGCAATAGGGATCTTTCTACACGGCAGAACCTTGGGCTTAATGCTGCTATCAATCTTTAAAGACACTTCTCCTAAGTCACCCAAATCACCAGTAAACTTTGGACTATAGTCTTCTTCTTGGTTATTCACTACTGATGCTATGAACCTATCTTTATTGACTTTGATTAACTTCATTCTTGTTAAAGTTTCATGACCTAGAAGGCATGCTAGATTATTTGGTACAACTATATATTCCACCTCAAATGTTTCGTTAGTTTTCTCATTTCTCGTCGTTAGAGTGGCATTCCCTATGGGTCTCATTTCAGTCTTATTCCACATTAGTAATCTTTGCGTTGCCTTTTCTATCTGATTCTTATTTACGTATTTTTCCTGGATGGTATTTACATCAGCTCCACTATCCATTTGAAACCTTACACGGTGACCATTTACTGTCATAACTGCTGTCATCCTTTTCGTTTTGTGGTTCTCCAAAGACATCACCCATTCATTTTTTACCATCATGACATCATCTCTTGTGTCCGACTGTAGCTGTCTTTCATCGTTAGACATATCATCTGACACCTGCTGAATTTTCTTTTTGCACATCACAGCAAAATGATGTCTCCCCTTGCATGCTAGGCACATTTTACCCCATGCAGGGCACTTTTCTTTAATGTATTCGTGAATCCTTCCACAATACCTGCATTTACCTTTCTGAATGTTTGTTCTTGAAGGTGTTGATACTTTCTCAATGATTGGAGGGTCGGCTTGTATTTGTCTCAACTGTTTGTTGGCGGTCTCGTATGCTCTGCAAATATCTCTGCACCTTTCCAATGTGAGACTACTATCTTGTAGCAATTTCATTTTGAGGCATTCATGTCTAATACCAAGAACTACTCTGTCTCTAATCAAGCTATTTTCCAGGCGTTCAAAACTACACGTTTTTGCTAGTCTTCTCAGATTTGTTATGTACTTTTCAATGTCCTCGCCTTCTTGCTGTTCACGCGTATTGAACACATAGCGCTCATAAGTTTCATTCGTTTTTCCAATACAAAAACTTTCAAATTTGTTCACTATTTCTTCCATCTTTCTTTCTTTTCCCTTCTCAATTTCAAGACCATCATATATGTCCATCGCTTTTGTTCCTATAATTGTTAGAAAGGTGGCCACTCTGACCTCCTCTGATTCTTCCGACAATTTAATAGCTAACTCATAGTTTCGCCAGCTCCGGTGAAACTTTTGCCAATTAGCGGCCATGTTTCCTTCTACCTCGAGCGGCTCGGGTACAGGAAGGAAATTTCTAGCTGCCATTGCACGGCGTAGCCTTGAATTGTTGTCTATTTATTATTGCAAACAATTAACCTTTATATACTGATTAATGATTACCTCTGATCATTAATACACCGCTGCCACCATGTTAATTATGATCTAGGTTCACAGTCAGCAATAAACAAACAACAACCATTAGTGTCATGGCGGAGAATGATACTTTATTATATTGAACGCGTGCACCTTTGCGCACCATATCAACAGGTACTAACTTAGACCGTAGTGTATGTATTGTAGCCCTAAAACAAACTTAAGACCCTTAAAAAAAAAATAAAGTTGTCCGACTCTATTACAGCTATAGTATTTTATGGATCTAGGCCATGTCTACAATGTTGACATGAGAAAAGATAGAAAGGATTTAGACCTAGATCTAATTTTAAGAAATACACTTTGCGCAGATAGTTTTTTACTTTGACACATGAAAATACAAAAGAAAATTCATTGATTTCATTATATAATAAAATTAACCTTCAATTTTGTGTTTCAAAATCATTTTTTACATAAATTAGTTCCTTATATCTGTGACTACAGATTTCCTGACGAACATTCTTTCATTAGACAATACCGTAATGAATCGCGTACTAAATATTAATTCGTTTAATTGTTTACTTTATAATCCCATCCCTAGATCTAAAACTCTAATTCAACTCTAAGATGATAAAACTTCTCTTCGCACTGATAGTTTTATACTTTAACACATAAACATATTAATTAAAGTCCATTCATTTCATATTTTGATCAAATAAATATTCAAATTTGGTTTTCTAAAGCTACATTCAACTACGAAAGCTGCGAAGCCGAGTTGAGATAGGCCTAGATCTATATTCATTCATGAATCGTGTACTAAAAATTATTTCGTTTAATTGTTCACTTTATAATCCCATTCATTTAACAAAGCTATCGCTCTTTTCGTTTTTTATAGATATGAATGTATCCACTTCGGGTAAACCCATTTTCTCAAAATAATTTTATTTTCGTAGCGAAAGAGAAATAACGTGAAAGGATCATCATCTAAATCCAATCCACTAGATTAGTAAACACAAACTTAGACCTGCAGGCCGCGGGTAATGTCAGGCTAGTTTTATTATAAACCAATCATACATATAATTTCATGACTGATCCAAACTAATGAATACGATTACACTTAATATAAGCTTTGTTTTTTTTTTCTAAATTTTTTTTGTTCTTGTTATTCAGTTAGCTAAACTACATTAATGTCCCTAACTTTGTTTAAAAATAAAGAGGCCCGTGGTAAGGCGCTTCGCTTCCGAACCTGGGGATCAAGGGTTCGAATCCTGCTGAAGACTGGCTACATGACACCCTCGTTAACCTGGGCAACAGAAACAGATGACCTTTACATCATCTGCCTCACAGATCGCAAGGTCTGAAAGGGGAGACTTTTTTAAATAATTTTATTTAGTTTATAGTGAAATCTAGAATACACTTCAAATCTCTGAAATAAAAATGTCCTATATTTTGTCCATCGGATAAACTAAAAGGCTAGCTATGTATAGTAATCCACCATGAAGAAAATCTCCAATGTGTATTGATTATTTCTTACATTTTTCAGATAGTATTTTTTTTTTGTTTAATTAAATAGCGAACTTACCGATATTTCGTCGTCCGTTTGGTTTCCAAAGTTTAGTAAATATATAATAAAATAAGCGAATAAAACTCATCTCGTATTTCTAAGTCGTCCATACAAATTTTTGAATATTTTTTTTATCGACTTTGTGTACGTGATTTATTGATAAAGAGTAACACTTTCAACTTATAAGCACAGATATTACCAGCTCTAACACATAAAATAGCTTACTCACTCTATGGATTGCATCTAGTCATTGGGAAAGGTAGGTATTAAATAAACAACAAACTAATGTTGTTATTCTGGTTTTGGTGATATCCCATGTATTCTTTGCATTAATATCTACCTCAATATTGTTTCAGCCTCCTCAGCGTATTGAGCTCATGGTGCAATGACCTTTTAACAATGACCTAGCTGTACAATGGAATTAATGCCCAGACTATGGACGAGAATACGTGCACGAGGGGAAAAGGGGAGAGGGGGAAAGAAGTGGGTCGTGAAGGAAACAATGGCCATAGTTTAGACCGTAATGTTTTGTATTCATTCAAATTTCTACATGAGCTCAACGGTTAAACATAAAGAGAGGTCTAAGCATTGTAAGGCTCAGTAAAAGAATAACAATATTAATACCCGTTTCTCAACGGGCCTATTTTGAACCACTTTGCTCTAGAATAGGTTGTATTAATCCCTCTGTGACACCGTAATAATTACCATTTCATGGTAATGTAATAATTATGATAGCGTCAGCGAATTGTGTGTAATTCATTGAACGGTGTTTACTGTGGCAACATCTGGTAATTTCAGTGTCTATATGGTTCACTGGCGGACAGTGGCGTAGCTAGGGTGGGGGGAGGAAGGAAGTTAAAAAATCCCACTTGAGAGGGCGCCCCCATATGAGTGTTCATCATTTTTTTTTTACATTAAATATTAGATATAACTCAAAACACAGGGGGCCTCCAAAGAGGTCAAGTTCCCGCCCCCATGGGCCCCAAAATGATTGCAAATTCGTAGCCACGCCACTGCTGGCGGAGCAGGGGAGTAGGGGATGGCTGAGCTATGGATGTTGTAGTATGAGCAACTACACAATGTGTGTGGATAGTTAGTTTATAATTGCTATTACATCGATGCTTGTTAAAACATTTCAATTTTTTTTTATGGTATTTTCTTTCGGCTTCTACTGTTGCTGGACCAGGTGCAAGCAAGATAAAAAGAGAATCATTTGTAAAGTAGGGAACGCTCACTGAATGGTCGTCTCCTTATTGAGCCTATAACGATTATTGATCTACTTTAAAAAAAATTAAGATTATAAACGAACGTATAAGCAAATTACTTTTACAAAATTATATCAACTCGCTCTGTCTGTCAGTGTGTCTGTCTGTCTGGCCACAATTTTGTACACGTTATTTTTCCTAAAGCCAATGTCAATTAAAGTTTTCTTTGGCACAATTATTTTTTTACTTGACAACACAAAAATCAATTTAGAAACAAGGTTACAAAGACAGTTTGTGTGGAGACACAAACTCAAAAACGGCCCCTGAAGTGGTCCACCCAGGCAGGTTAAGAGGCAGGTTTCAATATTTTCAGAAAGAACATCAGAATGAAATTCTATCAAAGACAAATGACAAAGAAGAATGGGAAAAGAAGTTTGGCGGATCTTGTGTGGTGCCCCAGCGGCCCACAGACCAAAGGATAGGTGAAAGTGAATGTGAAGTTAGATGTGAACCTGACCTAACTAGTGTCTTGTTTTGTAAAGGGACAATCTCTTATTCCTCAAGAAATAAAAACATTTTCAAAAAAAAAAAAATTACCACCGTTATGTTGTATGTGTGAAACAGTTTACACGATTTGAAAATCTGCTTATTAATTGTTGTTTTAAATGATGTCCAACTTATATGCATACTGCTGTTCTGTTTTATTGTTTTATTGCACAATACTGTTGTGAATTTGAAGTGACCCCCCACTAATTAGCATTTCAGTATACACTTAATTCTGTTGGACTGGCCACGTGACGATGTGTGGCGTGTTCTAATTTTATTTATTTTATGTATTTTTTTCCTTTGCTTGTTTTGTATGTATTGTTGTGTATACAAATTAATCTGTTGATCTATTACGTCAAATTGAGAACGCAAATTTATCTTTATTGATCTTCCCTTGTCCTTACAGCAGTTATATGTATTGCTCATGCGTTTTATAAGATCGACTTTTCAATCAATGAATTATATTTTACTTTTTTCTTTCCTTCATAAAAGAACTACTCTGTCATTGACTGATAGGCACCACTTTGTAAACTAATATTGACATTAAAAATTTAATAAGCTGCTTCCCATTTTTAAATGTATTTTTTTTTTCTTTTGCTTAAAACAAGCAAAAGGGGAAAAAAATGTTTTTTAACAAACTTATCTAAGGGAGAGAGCCGCTAATTATTTCAATTTATATAAAATCGGCAGGGATTAGCTCCCTTTCTAATCCATAAACCAAAATTAATTAATTAGTGCTTTTTGTAAACCAATTGCTTAATTTTTCAATTGATATAGGTTTCATAAGAAAATAAGTATGTATGTACCTAGGCCTATATATATATGTATCTATCTATCTATATTTATTTATTTGTTTATTTATTTGTTTATTTATTATATATATTTATTATGATTGACCTTTTTGCATGATCCGAATGTTCCTTCAGAAGTGAAGATTATAACATCTCAGCCAAAAACGTCCATTCGAGCGACGGGGGATTGAGGCTGGTATGGTTCAAACCCAAGACTAGAGCGCATATATGCATGTGTGTATGAATGTACATACGATTGTAAGTATGTGTATATATATGTATACCAATATGTATGTGTGTGTATTGTCATTGTCTGTGTGTGTCTATAAAAATGACACAAGCTTTTCGTTTTCCTGAAACTGAAACTGTAAATCGTGCATGTTCAAACTAAGCGGCCACCCAAAAATCCGCGAGGAGACTGTCGCACTGGCTGACGGGTAATCTGAAAGCAACTCCCACATGCGGTCCCTTTTTTTTTATTATTATTTTGAATAGGGCAGGTGCATTCAGTTGAATCCTTTCTCCTACTCTCATCGCAGGGCCGGCCTTAGGCAAAGGAAACCTAGTCAGCCGCCTAAAGCAATGTAAAGTTCCCCTTTCAGACCTTGCGATCTATAGGGCAGATGATGTAAAGCTCATTGTCTCTGTTGTCCACGTTTAACGAGGGTGTTATGTGGCCAGCACAACGACCAACCGACTTGACTTTTCCCCATGTCAGGTACCCGTTAGGGTTAGGGTTAGGTGGACTCAAATGCGCCCTAATATCCTGAAGTTAGAAATCCCAGTCTTCACCAGGATTCGAACCCGAGATCCCCCGTTTGGGAAGCAAGCTCCTTACCACTTAGCCTCTTTGAGAGTGATCGAATACAAGAAAACCCCCCATGCTTATATTACTACTACAGTATACTTCGAGTACAATGGAGGTCTTGTCATGTGGTATATCACTGCCCATTTACCTCCCCAGCCGTTCTGTGGGAATATCCAAAACGTATAAAATATCAAGAACATTGAAAAAATACTTTTTAAAAAATAAAGCAAATACTAACCGTAGTTGTACTAATTAGTTTGGACCAGTCATGTAATTAAATTTGTAATAGATCTAATCTAATAATAATAAATCTGTGCGATTACAAATATTTTTACCGATTGTTTTTTTTTTTTTTTTTTTGCGCTATTTTATGCTTTCTGACTACGTTATGATCCTATGACATGCCTGGACAAGTTGAGAAAAAGAAAAAATTGTGCGAAATTTCAGCTTCATGCGAGTTTGAGTTTCGGAGAAATTACGTGTACAGACGTTTTACCAGAGAGACAGACTGTTGATATGGTGCGCAAAGGTGCACGCGTTCAATATAATAAAGTATCATTCTCCGCCATGACACTAATGGTTGTTGTTTGTTTATTGCTGACTGTGAACCTAGATCATAATTAACATGGTGGCAGCGGTGTATTAAGGATCAGAGGTAATCATTAATCAGTATATAAAGGTTTATTGTTTGCAATAATAAATAGGCAACAATTCAAGGCTACGCCGTGCAATGGCAAGGACAAGTTGAGAAAAAGAAGAAATTGTTCAAAATTTCAGCTTCATGGGAGTTTAGGTGTCGGATAAATTACGTGTACAGACTTTTTACCAGAGAGACAGATGGAATGATTTGATAAAAGCTTTTTAAAAAGGAAGCATTCTCTTAAAGTACAAGCAGGCTTCAGTGTAGTTCTAAGCACTGTTGAATACATATTTCACATCAGATTTATATGACAGTAGGCATTCAATACCTGAAGAAACTGGAACTGAGATACTACAGAAGGATCCTAGGTATCACGTTTAAAGACTGCATCACAAACGAACAGATTACAGATAGAGTTACTACAGCGACTGGACCCCACGATGACCTGCTAACTATGGTAAAAAAAAAAAAAAGGAACTTGCAAAAACCCTTCTTCAAGGAACAGTACCAGGAAAAGGAAGAAAAGGCAGACAGAGACAGCGATTGGAAGACAACGTAAAAGAATGGACGGGCATAACATTGAAGGAGAAAGGAATGGAAAAGACTATTGACAAATATTGTGTGGTGCCCCTATGGTCCAACGGACTATAGGATAGGTGATAGATAGACTTATGTAACCAACTTTTTCAACCACAGCGCATTGATCCGATGTGATGGCGCGGTAGATAAAAATATTTTGAAAAGAATTTATAACTAAAATGTGTGTTTTTAAATAAGTTTTTATTAGACATATACACTCTGAGAACATATGTTCAGACTATGTAAATGATTAGATGAGTGTTCTAATGTCTACAAATGCGCCATTACATATTGCACAGTAACTATAAACAATAATAAGCAGTGCTTTTCCGGTATTCAGTGATCGATTGCTTAACTTTTAACTACTAATAAATTAATAATAAACATTAAAATACAAGAAAAGTAATAATTTTTTCCCTACATTGAAAAAGGTGCCGCTACGCCGTACCGGTGCGTACCGTTACGACAGTGCACTAATAATAAGACTCCGAAATATAAAATACTCATTCCTCTTCTAGAAAAAAAAGACTATGGGGTGGGTGGGGTGAAGTACAGTACCCACGACGACCCACGTACGTAGGCGGTGACAGCCAAGGAAGCGACTCTGTTTACGGTAATCCAAAAATAGGTAGTGTTTCAACTACTGTTTTTAATATTTACAAAAGAATATAAAACATAAAATATAAAACATAAAATATAAACGACACGTCATAGTGAACAAACAAATGAAATTAGATAAATTTAGATGAATGTTGATAAAGTAAAGAAATGAATATCTTAATAATAATATTTGATGAGTTTACTTACTCCCTTTCAACAATAGTAGTGTTACTATTAATAGCTTCCTCCCTATCTATCCTTGGAACTGACTGGTATTTGGTTTATGAAACCTCTATCAGGCAATCAATGTATGTCACGTAGCAGACTAGCTGCATCTAAGTACCGGCAGTAACCTTAGTTCTAACAGAAATGCTATGACGTCATTGGGGGGAACGTGGTTATGCCGGGGAGCCTTGTAGCTGAGCGCGTTTTATTTGTATATTTTGTACATTGTGAGTGATTCCTAGTTCCTGAATGAAAGTTTTGTATTTTGAAGTAAAGGATTTTCATTATTTGAATCTCTAAAGATATTTGGATCTAGATTCTATATCTACCTAAGAATCCCCCGGGCATCGCAAGAAGTTCTTTGAGTGTTTGAACAAAGATCAGAAATAAAAGTCTTCACTAGATCAAGTGCTAAAAGAGCTTTGCGTGGTCGACACAGCATCATAGTAGGCTCAAGTCATCTTTAAATTTCAACACTTCTAATTAGAACACAGTGACATATTGACACTTCAAGATCTCCCCGTGACAGTTGGTTTTTTCACTTCAATAATTCCTCGCGCGATCAGGTATTCCCAGCATCTTTACAGCCCTCAGACAACGCCGTTTGCGCTGGCTTGGACATGTTCGCCGGATGGAGTACAAGCGTATCCCGAAAGTCATCGTCTATGGACAACCCGCGACTGGCACAAGAAAAACTGGTCGCCCCCACCTTAGTTACATAGATGTAATAAAACGTGACCTCAAATCAGTGAACATCAATACTGACAATTGGGAAGACAAAGCTCTAGACAGCAACAGATGGAGAGAGACAGTGACCAAGAAAGCTATGGACAGTGAAAGTACATGGGTCTCAGCTCAGGAAGAAAAACGTACAATCCAAAAAACGGCCATCTCCTCTACCACCGAAGCAAAAGCCACCTTAACCTGCGCTATCTGTGGACAGGAGTGTCTCTCCATAATAGGGCTCCACAGACACATGAGGAAGTGTGCTCTGAGATGAACCATAGTCGTTCTACGACTGGAGGAGGCCAATGAGTTCACTTAAGTTTTTTTGTGTCTTACTATAAAAAAAAATATCTCTTGTCTTTTGTTCATTATAATAAATCTTATAACCTTGACAGCAGAGAGTGGCGTAATGCATCATCTAGTCCCCATTGCCTGACAGTCATTATGTTATCTTCTGGCACGTTGTTGATCCACTGTGGTGGAATGCGATTTGTATTTGCTCTTGAGGTTAGAATCATGATTCGATTCGGGTTTTCAGGAGTCGTACAATGAACGGCCAGCTTGGCGGAAATCATGAACCAAGGGTCACAAGTGAAACCATTGCCAAAGACAAGAAGCACCCTCCAGCTGGCCTGGATGGCCCTCAGCATGTCCGTTGCTCTTTCTTGTCCTGCCAGTCCTACCTCTGCCTCAACTAATGTGTTAATCGATTTTCTAAGAAAAGGCTGAAGAAATCCCCTTGAAAATGCCACCAGATCGTCCTGACAGCAGATGAAGACGCCGTTTTCATAGTCTGACGCAGATTTTAGTTTCAATCCTGTCAGCCTTTGGAGAAGGATTGATTTGATGACAATGATATGTTTAGTGACAATGAAGAACGAAAGGAAACCAACAATTAGGACACACAAAAGAGATACAGAAATGTAAAAATAATACACTCCACGGCAATCCCGCCAAAATCCTTCCAAATCTTTGAACGCTGCCGTGCTTGACACCCTGAGATCTTCGTCCACGCATGTTATGTTACCGTTGTCATCGAACTTGATTAGGCTATTTTGAATCCACTGGAGGAACTCGATGCTCTGACAAACACAAGAAATAAGGTTATCAGAAATTAAAAGTTCTAGATTCCCATTTTCGATTACCATATCGTCAAATAAGTCTCGTAATTCTTTATCAATGTTCAACAAGGTGTTTTTCCTCATATCCAAGTAAATTAAATTTGGCGTGTTTTTCAAATCAAACGGAATGGAGTTAAAATTATTTGCAGACAAGGTTAAGTGAGTCAACTTATCATTTTTGGCAAACGTGTTTTTTGAAAGCATGTTGAAAGAGTTTTGGGACATATCTAAAGACGTTAAATTGGTGAGGGTTTGAAACATTCTCTCACTATAATCAGACATAAAAAGAGGGTCAATAGAGGTGTCTGCCAACTCCAAGCGTTCAACAGACGGAAACGAGTCAAAAAACGTGACACTCATGTCGCGAAAGTAATTATGTGATAAAAGCAATGCTGTCACCGATTCTAAGCCTATCACTGGACCGTGCACGTTTCTCACTCCGCTCTCAGATAGGTCTAAATATTTCAGATGCTGACCATTTCCAAAGCTGATTGGGTCCGGCAAAGCGAAGAAATGAAGAAATCCAGCTAGGTCCAAGTAGCGAACAGAAGGTGGAAAAAACAAAGTCAGATTTGCACTGTTTGTGTTATTGATAGGAGTGTACACGGATAGACGGTCATCTCTAGTTGTGTTTACAGGAACTTCTACGTCTGAAAATGTAAATTTTGCTTTTCCTTTTTGGAACAGCTGTTCTTGGATATCGACTCGAAAGTTCCCATGATCCGTTGGCGTATAGCGAATGACGTCGTTGTCATGGATACCCAAAACACACGAGTTTAGATTAACAAACATGTGAAAGCTATATAAAGCTAGCTGCCTTCCTAAAATACCATTCCCTGAAAGATCCAAGCTCTGCAGACATTCCCGCCAGATGGTACTGTTTAGGGCGTTGGTCTCGATGACGTAAATGCTGTTGTCTACTAGGGCGACATGCTTGACGCAGATGGTCGTCAAGTACTTGGCCATTTCGCCGCTCAGAGTCTCTTCTCCGGCTTTAAAAACGTAGGATTCGTCGTCTTTGTACTGAATGACGTTTTTGAAACTGATTGACGTCATGTTTGTGTTGGCCAGTGGTCCCAGAATCTTCAAAGAGTGTCTGAGGCCGATGTTAACGGAATCTAAACTGAAACTATCCAGTGAATTAAATTTGGACAAGGCCAGTTCATCAAAAGACTTCATTGAACTCGCATGACTGAAAGTAAAAAAGTGAACATTGTTCACATTCTCAAAGCTTGTCTCGTTGACTGACTCGACGTCGCCTCGAATTCCCAGATGGGTTAATTTAGTTAGGTTTTGAAAACTTTTGTCAAAATATAGATTTTCGTCCCAAGTATCCAAAGTAAGAATGGTTAGATTTAACAAACAGTAAAAATTGTTTCTACGGTATTTAAAGTTTCCTATATGCTTGCGGATGTTGTCTTTATCCGAACTATGTCCTTGTATAATACGTAGCTCCAACAAAGAAACCAGAGAGCAAAAAAGCTTCTGATATAGAAGAGAGATATCTAGTTTGTTGAACTCTAAATAAAGCCTCTCCAATCTAGTCAAATCTGCGAATGCTTTCGGTTCAATTCTATCTATTTTATTGTAAGACAAATCCAATATCCTAAGCTTGGACAAGTTTCTGAATGTATCATTCTCTATGGCTGCTAATTCGTTGTTGTTCAGTAGTATCACTATCGCGTTCGAGGGAAACCAACTGTTATCCACAAGGGACAGAGATCGTCTGCTGCAATTCACAACAGTTTCTTGCGATGGGAAATATTTGCTAGAGCACGGAGAGTCGTTGCTTTCATCCAGTGAAATACTCGCCATTGTCTTTTTGGTCTTGGTTGGCACGTTGGGGAGTACGAACAAAGCAGAGACGGTACAACCTAAAACCA
Organism: Biomphalaria glabrata; assembly: GCF_947242115.1. NCBI lineage: Eukaryota > Metazoa > Mollusca > Gastropoda > Planorbidae > Biomphalaria > Biomphalaria glabrata. The sequence continues at coordinate 6,290,121 of NC_074728.1, read as the reverse complement.
CGACCAGGCACATTTTTACTTTTTGATGCCACATTTTAATTTTTCTGAATGATTTAATCGCCTTGTTTTACGCCATCAGACGTGCAGAAATTGGGATTTTCGTCCTTACACACACCTCCTTCAGGAAGGCGGGCGATGGCCGTAGCTCGGGGTTTAAACTCTGGGCAGTTGTGATGATTGTACGAAGTGAACACTTCACCGGTTGCTTTAATGTTTTCATAAACACTGTCTGATGGGTAGTGTCTTCTTCAAAAGCCTGTTCGTAAGTCTGGGGAAGAAAAGTAGAGCATTTAGAGCTTAAAATATAACACCATGTTGAATATATGTGAAATTAGGAGGACAATCGAAGTCTTTGAGTAGAACTTAATATATATGTGAATTTATCTTATATACAAAAAAAAAACGAGTTAGCTTGATATCACTTGTAGCGAATTTCACTTAACATAATTTCGCTTTAAAAATATGTTACATGTCCCTTCAGAAAGGAAGATTATAATATACCTGGGAGCCCAAACCTCCCAGAGGACGAAGGAGGGTGGCAGCAGGCAGGATATGACCATGGCAACATCGAGACGAGCGAACGACAGTCCAGCGCACATGCCCGCACGACCAGGTAGTCAATTGAAAATCACACGCCAGGCAAAAATATGAGGGGAGAAAACTGAACAAATCAAAGTCAATCAGGTTAATCTTTCAAAATGAGTTGTGCCCCCTCAAGACAAAATCGGATTCTATATTTAATTACTTTGTCCTTGCATTGTACCTGAACATATGATCAGAATAAGCTTCGTGTTGGTACTGAATGGGTATTTTTTACATGTCTCTTAGGAGAAGAAGTAGGTAACATCTGCATAGTAGATGTAGTAGGTCACATCTGCATGGAAAAAGTAGTAGGTCACATTTGCATAGAAAAAGAAGTAGGTCACATCTGTATAGAAAAAGAAGTAAGTCACATCTGTATAGAAAAAGAAGTAGGTCACATCTGTATAGAAAAAGAAGTAGGTCACATCTGTATAGAAAAAGTAGTAGGTCACATCTGCATAGAAAAAGAAGTAGGTCACATCTGTATAGAAAAAGAAGTAAGTCACATCTGTATAGAAAAAGTAGTAGGTCACATCTGTATAGAAAAAGAAGTAGGTCACATCTGTATAGAAAAAGAAGTAGGTCACATCTGTATAGAAAAAGAAGTAGGTCACATCTGTATAGAAAAAGTAGTAGGTCACATCTGTATAGAAAAAGAAGTAAGTCACATCTGTATAGAAAAAGAAGTAGGTCACATCTGTATAGAAAAAGAAGTAAGTCACATCTGCATAGAAAAAGAAGTAGGTCACATCTGCATAGAAAAAGAAGTAGGTCACATATGTGTAGAAAAAGAAGTAGGTCACATCTGCATAGAAAACGTAGTATGTCACATCTGCATAGGAAAAGATGTAGGTTGAGCATTTCTTGCTTATCGTGGTGTCACTAACCTTAAATAAATACATAGACTTGTTATATCGTTTTGGGCTAGGGTTACTATAAATCAATTCTTCAAGAGTAAACGCACCAGGCGTTTGCAATCAACCTCATACGGGCCCGACCTTAGATAATTGGAGGGGCGTTGGGCGAAGTGTATTTGGTGGCCCCCAAATGAAATAGAAAAAAAAAAGAAATAATAATAAACATAGAAAAATTGAATGGACCTCATTCACCAACCGTAAACAAACAACATTTAGCCACTCGGTGCTTTATCTCTTCTATATAATTTACGATCTCATGTTTAATTCATGATGGTTGTCACGTGACAGTTTTTTTTTTTCATTGTTTTATCGATAAGATCACGTGACTAAATGTTGTTTGTTTACGATTGGTGAATGAGGTCCATTAACGCAATTTTTTTACAACCTAGTATACTGTAACAATAACATTGGTCACAAGTCTCACTATTACTGCTCTAAACTAATCGCCGTGAGTTCTTTGCGAGGCTCCCTACTTTGCCTACTTTGCCTATGCCTAAAGTCGTCCCTTGCCCCATAATTTACACAACAACCCTTAATGTTATTAGAGAACGGCAACGTCACTAAGTTTTTGAAGCGCTATGTTATGTATCTAGGCACCAATGGTAGTCAGGTGAGATCTGAATTATGAACAATAACTTCATTGCACCGTCACCGACGAAAGTTCACGGTTCACAGAGTTCATGCCCTTAGCTCTCCTGCACCCAACACATGTCAAGCAAGAGAAGTCCTCTCAATTAATCAAGTTATCGAACGTAGTCGCCATGTGTGACTATGCCCATACCGTGCATTCTATGTATAGAATGTACAGAGGTTCTTAGGTTTAGGTCAGTGATTCCCAAAGTGGTCTATATAGACCCCCAGGGGTCTACGAAGACTTCCAGGGGGTCTACGAAAGTGAAAAAATAAATTGGGGGTCTATGAGATGTCCACGGGGGTCTACGGTAATAGATTTCATTTAAGCAGATCGTGACTTTAATTTTTACATTCATTTAATGTAATTATTTTGTAGACTAATATATGATGTGTACCTTGGTAAATCCTTTAAATATTTATCCTGCTAATCAAACCAAAGAATTGTAGTATTTAGTCTCAATACGTATTTAAAAAGCTTCATTTTGTCTACATGTAACAAATGTTTAACAAAAAGAAATGTACACTGTCCAGTGTTGGTTATTTAAAACTGGTATTCATTCATTCCTTGTCAAACAAGCGGTTGCCTAAGTGACTTTTTTTAAAAAAGATACGAAACTATTACGCTGTAGGTTCATCTGAGACAATGTCACCCTGACAAAATAGATAAAGATTTGAAAAATTTTCTAACCCTCAAAGATAAAGTTCTGAATAGACCCACACAATCTCTCTTCAACATCATATAGAGAAGATGTTGGTTTGTGAGTGTCTTACAAAATCTCTTAACTTATAGCAAAATACGGAAAACACTATTGGTAAAACATGGATTTTACCAGCCGTTGTAGTTGTGAAAACTGTTTTACACACACCTACATCTGATATTATTAAAATAATTTCTTTAAGCAACAGTTCTATGGCACATCGGTGGCATGAGTTATCAAATTAAAAGCTTCTTGTGTGATTCTTTGCAAAGGAAATATATATAGGTTGGGATCAGTGGCGTCACAGGCTGTGACAGGGTGTAGCGCTGTGTGCTGCAAACTGCCTAAGGGTCGCCAGCTCCTTATTTTTCCTCAGGTTAACCCACGTACTGGATTCTCATAGACAATAGACCAAGTAGAAAATTTTATATACCTTGGGAGTGTAATCAGTATATGAGGTGGAACAGATGAAGACATTAAACGCCGTATAAATCTAGCGCGTCAGACATTTACACAGCTAAAACCAACCTGGAAATCTCCTCACATCTCAAACAAGACTAAACTAAGAATCCTTTACTCTAATGTCAAGGCTGTCCTACTGTATGGTTCTGAAACATGGAGAATTACGGAGGGAACAATAAAAAAGTACAGACATTCATCAACAGATTCCTGAAAAATATCCTAAAAATACACTGGTATGACAAAGTAGAAAACACCAAACTGTGGGAGATGAGTGGACAGAAAAATATAGAAGTGCAGATCTTAGAGAGGAAGTGGAGATGGATTGGTCACACCCTTAGAAAAGATACCAGCAACAGAGCTAGGCAGGCCTTTGAGTGGAACCCCCAGGGAACAAGACGCAGAGGAAGACCAAAAAGAACATGGTGACGCAGTGTATTAGAAGTAGCCGAGAGGACTGGAAAGAGCTGGGAAACCATAAAAAAAACTAGCAAGAGACCGTGGAGAGTGGCGTGTTTTTGTCAAGGCCCTATGTTCCATGAGGAACCCAAAGGAATGATGATGACGATGAACCCACGACAGCTTTCCCATGTTTGGGTATAGTTGCAAGGCAGCAGCGTTTTGAATTCATTTTTCCTTCTGCTATGTGGCTAATGAGCCCTTCCTGCTTGAAGCCTACTGGCTAAGGCGCCAGTTACTCACCTTCACCCTTCTCCTTTAGTGAAAAAGGTTACGCGGACACGTGAAAGATCAAGAAATACACGAGAAACTCTTTGCGAAAACTTTTACACTGATTCTTAATACAAATAAATGAATTAATATTTAATGTTGGAATGTCTTCTTCATAGAATGTATGAAACATGACATCCGTAGGAACAGATGATAAGCCTGGGTAAAGAAACATTTCCAGTGTGTTTGATGACTCCAGCAATACATATTAATTGCTAATTTAATTGGTTTACATTTCATTTGAATTTAATCAATAAAAAATAGTTATTATTTAATACTTAATTTGTAGCTTTAAATTGCATTTTCACTCTTCAACTCACTAAAATTAGAAATTAGTTTTTAAAAAAATTGCAAAAAAAATGCAATATAAGTTAAGAAGGGGGTCTACCGAAAAGCAGAAAACATGGCAAGGGGTCTACGAGACAAAAAAGTTTGGGAACCACTGGTTTAGGTGATCCGTTCTTCAGTCTGTCTGGGTCCGTTCGACTGGTTCGTTTGCATCTCAAAGCCTAGACAAGCTACTAAGAGATTTCTACAAATCAAATAAGAACATAAAACTAAAATGTTATTTATATAATACAGACGTTACTTCAAAAAAGAAGATGATTACGTCCTACGCGTCATGCATTTAGTCATGCATAATAACCAATGACTTAAATTTAGCTCACCAAAAAGGACTGCTTTTGGCATACTTCGTCCCCCCATACGGGATACGAAATTGTATATAGATCTGATCAATTACACTATTCATTGTAATATACCCGCCGCAGCTCATCTATTACAATATAGCCGCCTTTACTAGTATCAGGTAGCCATTAGAGCTAGGTGGATTCATTGGCAATTGTGATCTTAAAAATCACAGTCAGGATTCGAACCAGGAACCCCATTTTACCATTCAGTCACCACGCCTTCTCATAGATATATATATGTACTAGTATAATTGAAGGCACTTACATGTGAAACCTTGAAAGAACAATAGAATTATTTTGTCGATCGCAGTATAAGCTTCCAAGCCAGTAGCCACTGTTAGAAACTACCAACTCTTGAAACGCTAGAGGTGCACTTGGGAAATGCCAAGTTTTCTATTTCTTTTAAGCTGTCGGCATGGTAAACACGGAAGTGAAAATGTGAAACAATAATTAGTCTAATGAGTCAACTATTTTAACCAATGAATTCACATCAAAGACCTTGCAGACACATTGAAATATATAGACTGGTTAACTAGAAGATTTTTTATTCGCTCAGTTTATCATTCTATCAGTCAATAAATCGATATATCTATTGGGAAAAAATTATGGCGTCACATTTCTGAACAGTGCGCTTCAATGACATTCCTCTTGCACAGACCGTCACACAGCACTGAACAGACTAAGAAGTAGGCCTACTAACTGTCAGGTAATTTATTTTTTTTTACCTTTGCAAGCCTAAGTAGTTCACTAAAGCAGTGGTTCTCAAACTGTGGTACGCGACGAGAGAAGGGGGTCCGCTGAAAAAATGAAAATTGTATACAATTAAAATAACGTCTTTGATAAACGCCAGCTTGTCCGATCGGATAATTTGAATAATCAACTCGCCCCTTACATGCCTAATTTTAATTTAATATGTTTGACATGTGTATTTAATTGGTCTTTTACGTACTATTCTAAACTAAAGATTTGAAGACATCCTTCACTTGGATACTCTAGACTGGGTATTTCATCCATGAACAAATTCAGATTCCAATCACAGATTCTTCTTCATTCTCATAGAAATATTGGAAGGTTCAGATAAGAAGTTCTACATCTGCGATGAACTGCGCAGTGGTTTCCAGAAACGGCAGCTCTCCATATAATTTGTATTCTATTTGGAGGGGGGGGGGAGAAATTTAAGGGGGGCCAGAATCTTGTCCGGGCCTCTCGATAGAAAGTGCAGCTTTGAAGAACATGGTCGACATACTCAAGGGCAAATCTCACTGTAGCTTCTGGAACATGTGTTGTCTCGGCTGTGACGGGTTTTAGATGTCATGTCATTAAATTCTTTATAAATCTAGCTAACAATAACAAATCTATGCGATTACAGCTTAATGTTTTTGTTTAGTGCAATTTCATGCGTTTAGCTATAAAAGTACGCTATGATCCTATCAAGAAAGTGATATCTGAGTGAATTTTACTGTAATCGCTTTTTTTAATTATTTATTTAAAAAAAAAAGGAAGGGGGGTGCATTGACCTGACTTCGAACTCATGGCTCTATTCGACATATTAACGCAGGATAAATGCATCGATAATCACAAGTCTAAAGGTTAAAGATGATTTTTTTTTAAATTCCCCTTTCATACCTTGTGGTCTATAGGGCAGATGATGTACAGGTCATCTGTTTCTGTGACCCACGGTTTTACAAGGGTGTCATGTGGCCAGCACAATGACCAACCGCATTTACCTTTCCCCAACTAATGCCAGGTACCCATTAGATCTGGGTGGACTCAGAGCCACCCTAAAAGTCCCGAAATTAAAAATCCCAGTCTTCACCGAGATGTGAACCCGTGACCCCAACGGGTTCGGAAATGTGAAGACACACGATGGCAGATGAAAGCAAATGATGACAGTTGATGACACATGATGACAGTTGGGGACACATGATGACAGTTGGTGACACACGATGACAGTTGGTGACACATGGTGACAGTTGGTGTCACATGATGATAGTTGATGACACACGATAACAGTTGATGACACATGATGACAGATGAAGAGAAATACTAATTTAGAGTTAGTTTGAAGATCGACAGATGACGAAAATAATGACAGATGATTATGATAACAGAGATAATGACATGACAGCGTAAGGTGACAAAAGGAAACAAACAATGATGGCTGATGATAGATAATGGCAGACAGTACGATAAAGGGTAAAAACAGATGAAGACAGGGGAAGACAGATGAACCCACATGATGACAGATAAAGACGAAAAATGAAAGATAATTAAATACGATGACTGATTAAAACAGACGAAGGTTGATGATGACAGTTTATAACATATATTGGCATTTACCAGTTTAGTTATTAAGATGACAGATAAAGAAAAAAAAGATGATGGCGAATAATTGCAGATACTAATTTACAGTTTGGAGAACTCAAACGCAAACCGTTCATCAAGTTTGATTTATTGTTGGAATAGAAAATGACAAATCTCTGAGAAGTTCACATTGTTAGCTCATTTCATTCATAGAAATCCTTTCTTTCTTTATCTATTTCTTTATTTATTTTACCGTTGACGATTTTATAACCTCCAATTCTCTCCTAGGGAGTCAAAGTTTCTCCTGGCACTGCCGATTGTCAACATGATCACATAACTACTTTGAATATTTAGACACGTGCAGACACACACACACACGTATATGAACACTTATGAAATGTATGTACTATTCGTGGTTTTTATCTTATTGTCAAAGACATGAGATTAGAAATGTACCAGGACTTCATAAACGCACGGTGGAAAGAAGAGGGAAGGAGTAGTGAAAGAGGAGGGAAGGGGAAGAGAAAGAAAGAGTGAAATAGGATTAGGAAGGGAAGAAGGAGGGGTAAGAGGAGGGAAGAAGGAGGGGAAGGAGTAGGGAAGAAGGAGGTGAAAGAGGAGCGAAGAAGGAGGTGAAAGAGGAAGGAAGAAGGATGTGAAAGAGGAGGGAAGAAGGAGGTGAAAGAGGAAGGAAGAAGGATGTGAAAGAGGAGGGAAGAAGGAGGTGAAAGAGGAAGGAAGAAGGATGTGAAAGAGGAGCGAAGAAGGAGGTGAAAGAGGAAGGAAGAAGGATGTGAAAGAGGAGGGAAGAAGGAGGTGAAAGAGGAAAGTAAAAGGAGGTGAAAGAGGAGGAAGGAAGAAGGAGGTGAAAGAGGAAGGAAAAAGGAGGTGAAAGAGGAGGGAAGAAGGAGGTGAAAGAGGAAGGAAAAAGGAGGTGAAAGAGGAAGGAAAAAGGAGGTGAAAGAGGAGGGAAGAAGGAGGTGAAAGAGGAAGGAAGAAGGAGGTGAAAGAGGAAGGAAAAAGGAGGTGAAAGAGGAAGGAAAAAGGAGGTGAAAGAGGAGGAAGGAAGAAGGAGGTGAAAGAGGAGGGAAGAAGGAGGTGAAAGAGGAAGGAAAAAGGAGGTGAAAGAGGAAGGAAGAAGGAGGTGAAAGAGGAAGGAAAAAGGAGGTGAAAGAGGAAGGAAGAAGGAGGTGAAAGAGGAAGGAAAAAGGAGGTGAAAGAGGAAGGAAAAAGGAGGTGAAAGAGGAAGGAAGAAGGAGGTGAAAGAGGAAGGAAAAAGGAGGTGAAAGAGGAGGGAAGAAGGAGGTGAAAGAGGAAGGAAAAAGGAGGTGAAAGAGGAGGAAGGAAGAAGGAGGTGAAAGAGGAGGGAAGAAGGAGGTGAAAGATGAAAGTAAAAGGATTTGAAAGAGGAGGGAAGAGGGAGGTAAAAGAGGAAGGAAGAAGGAGGGGAAAGAGGAAGGAAAAAGGAGGTGAAAGAGGAGGAAGGAAGAAGGAGGTGAAAGAGGAGGGAAGAAGGAGGTGAAAGATGAAAGTAAAAGGATTTGAAAGAGGAGGGAAGAGGGAGGTAAAAGAGGAAGGAAGAAGGAGGGGAAAGCTATCTGCTGATTGAGCGTGCCCTAATTGTTTCTCATAATCAGGGCCGGCCTTAGGCATAAGCAAACTAGGCAGCCGCCTAGTGCCTCCGATTGGTGTGGGCCTCGCACAGGATTCAAAACATTTTTTTAGAGAGAAATAGCGAAACTTATCCTCTTTGTTATTATTGGAGTGCACTAGGTTTTTAATCAATTGCGTAATTTTAGTTTTTTCGCTGTTTTTATTTTTTTTTTCTGTCATTAGGGGCCACCAAATTTACTTCGCTTAGGCCAGCGATTCTCAACCTTTTTATTTCCGCGATCCCTTTTTACAATTTCTCACTATGTGGCGACCCCCAACCGTAGAGTTATGTGTTTTCGCATATTGTTACAGAGATCCATTTTCACGGGTTGCTCCATTACAAAAATAACATTATGGCATATTACTGGATAATAAACGGTTGTGCTTTTTAATAACGTGGGTCAATCTTCGCCATAGAAACAATACATTTGATTCTGCAATGGAGCAACATTGCATTTTGCAGCACCGTTTGATGGGCAGTAATTGAAACAAATGTTATGCTGTGACGATTAAAATGCTTGACATGATTCTGATTCAGTTTTTTTGTATCATTTGTCATAGAATGACAATGCTACTGAACAAAATAGTAACTACCCAATGGAATTTTTTTTTTACATTGTCAAGCCTCTTTCTAGACAAAAGAATTTTTTTTTCCTCTGGAAAAAAATGGGTCACGACGCACAGGCTGAGAGCCCCTGGCTTAGGGCCTCCAATTATCTAAGGCCGGCCCTGTCATAAGGATTGTAATATAATGCTACTCGTATTTCGAATGTTCTAATGATACAAAACAAAATTCTCCCATAAATTCTTTCCGTATTGCGTCAAAGTCGCTGCTCTATTTCTTAAGAATGTAGCCAGCGTTTTTGTAGTTGGTAAAATTAAATGTAATCGTCTCTCCGTTCTTCGGTACATACACAGAGACACCTGAAATCAAGCAAGCAGACGTAAGGAAAACAATTAATATTAGAGTGTAAAATCAATCTAGCAGCGATAAAGAAAACGAACTATGGATTTAATAATATAGCCTGTAATTCAGGGGGTTCTCAACCTGTGGATCGCGACCCCTTTGGGGGTCGATTGACCATTTGCCAGGGGTCGCCTAAGACCATCGAAAATATGGATTGGTATTGTCTACTCTTCTATTGCTGTATGTGTGTGTGGGGGGGGGGGGTTGCGTCAGAGTGGGGGATTGTAAAAAAGGGGTCGCCGAGCTTAAAAGGTTGAGAACCGCTGCACTGTAATTAAACTAACAGCGTAAATAATGTAAAAATGTAGTTGATATTGTTATGACTCTACATTGCGCACTGTCATTTGGCCCAGGGGACACGATGGAGAAACAGAGAAGTGATGAAAACAAGAACGCCTAAGATGTGATTAGTTTGGCTCTAGATCTAGTTTCTAATTGATGATTCAACGTTCCATTTTGTAATCCTTTCGTTGAGGTTATGTTGCCATAGTTACAACAATATTATTGTCAAACGCTTCTTAAACTTGGGGTTGAATGGGACAAGGCAAATGGTTGTTCGCACGACAAAAGGTTGTTCGCACGACAAATGGTTGTTCGCACAACAAATGGTTATTCACACGACCAACGGTTGTTCACACGACAAAATGTCTAACTGATAATTGGTTCACGAATATGGCTGTTTACACGACAAATTGCTAAATGACAATTGGTTCACCGACTAAACGTTCACCTGCCAATCGGATAGTAACTTGATAGCTGACTGGTCGTGATGCAATGGATTCCCTCACATTGTGGAATCAGAGGAAACGAGAGGGCGAACAGTTTAGCGAAGCTACGAGCACTTTTAGACCCAGCAGAAGAGCCGCAAACATACGAGATTACGAAAGCAAGAATTTGTGAATGGATCAAATCCAAGTGGTACGTTAGCTGGGACCTTTGTAGCACGGGACGGGTAGTCTGGTAGGTTCTCAAACGCCCAAACAGAAAAGACAAATGGTAAAAGCTAGACTGAAAGGATCAAGCAATTTTGGCACGATTCCGCATTAGACAATATCCGATAGGAGCCTTTTTGCTAGGATCCGAAACAAACGATCCCAGATGTCGACACTGTCACACGGCAGGCGAGACAGTTGAACTAATCCTCAACGACTGCAGGTTGCTCAGAAACACAATCGAAGATACAACTTGTCTTGAAACAGAACTGGTGCATGCGGAGGACTCGTCTTGTTCGGAGACAGGCAAACCCTACAAAACACTACCAAATAACTGGACAGTGTTACGTGTTATAAGGGATTAATCTCAGCACGGGGGCTTAGTGCATGGAGGCTTGCTAATGGTCGTGCGGTATGCGCGCTGGAATGACGTTCGGTCGTCTTGATAGTTCCAGGTTCATAACCTGCCCACTGCCATACCCCATCGTCCTGCGGGAGGTTTAGACTAGGAAGCAGATTATCTTCATTTCTGCAGAAACATGCCAAACATACCCCGAGGTTTAGACTAAGAAGCAGATTATCTTCATGTCTGCAGGACCATGTTAAACATACCGGGAGGTTTAGACTAGGAAGCAGATTATCTTCATGTCTGCAGGACCATGTTAAACATACCGGGAGGTTTAGACTAAGAAGCAGATTATCTTCATGTCTGCAGGACCATGTTAAACATACCGGGAGGTTTAGACTAGGAAGCAGATTATCTTCATTTCTGCAGGAACATGTCAAACATACCGGTTACACTGTCACATATAACATGCAAGCTATAACGCCTAACTAAATATTAGAATATAGAAATACCGCAATCGTAACTGCCATTCTCACTGAGAAAGTCCCAGAATGAATTATCGGATTCTGAGCCGTACTGCCCGTTGATGCTGTCAAGAATGTAACCAACCATGGGCGAGTAGGAAATTGTGAACCTGCAATAGGTACCGCAGAGATTAAGTCAAGCCACACTTCTAGATCAACACATATCTATAAACAAGCAAAATAATATAAAAAAAATCATTTAAAAAAAAAAGTTTATCTGCGCTTAGAACTATCTCTCTATAATGTAAAAGTTATTTTCCTAATTTATCAAACACAAAAAAATGTACTGATGGTTAAATGAGTTATTGGTTATTTTTTAATTGATTCATGTTTTGTTGGTACATTAAAAAAATTGTTTAAAATTTCAACTTGATCGAAGAATGGAAGCGGGAGAAATCATGTGAACAATAGGTGGACCAAACCCTACATATTTAGCCATATCTATGAATACTGAAAGATTATTTTCCCTTGTCGGTATCAAAACAAAAAAAAAAGAATTACCAGTAGTTAATTAGCTAATTGTTGTTTTTTGTTTTATTTTTTCATGTTTTGTCTGTGCCAATTAATAATTGTGTTAAGCAGGGGCGGACTGAATGTCAAAATCGGCCCAGGCATTTCTATACAGTACAGTCCATAAATTGTATATCATACGATGGGCCTCCAATTATAGGCCTATCTGTTCTCAAAATCATAATGTTATTTTTTATAATGTATCGATAACTGTATGCATGTTCTATATCTTTATAAGAAATATAGGCCTTATGTTGCTTTTTAATATATATGTTTATAGGCCCTAAAAGGATGAAGCCTACTAAAAGCACTCTCTACGGATGTTGTCTATTACATTATTTTTGAAAATGTGTTAGATTAAATTAGTATTACACTATAGTCTGTAAAAGATGTTTTTAATATGAATCTCATACGACGCTTATATATATATGAGAATTTTATAAAACCTTTAACAATATAATAAGTGCCATAGTGGCATTCATGAGGCCCTTTAGGCCCATTTGAATACCAGCCCACCGGGCATTTGCCCAAATGCCCATATAGCCAGTCCGCCCCTGGTGTTAAGTGTCAACTTGTTCCTATAATTGGTGTGGGAGAAATAACGTGTACACAATTTTTACCAGACAGACAGACAGTTTTTTAATAAATTAATTCTCTTTAGAAGACTGAAGCTCAAACCATGATTCTTGTTATTGTTATCAGTCAGTAAAGCCAACTTAGCAGAGTTTATTAACATTCTTAATTAGATTGACACTTGAGATGCGTAGGACGTTGTTTTAACTAAGTAACTTCTGTAATCTAGTGGTTCCCAAATGTTTACCTTATAGAAGCATGATACACATTCTGAGTATTTAGCGAAACATTTTGCTTATTTTTTTTAGAGTTATTAATTCAAGTGGTGACCTTCTAGATAATTATTCCAGTAGTTTGTGGAACGCCTATTCAGGCCTCGCGGTAGACAGGGCTCCGCGGAACACAATTTGGAAACACTGTTGTGTGTAATTTATAAGATATGATAAAACAAGACTTATATATTTCTGACACCTGAATTCTACGTCTCTTTAATATTCACATAATACACACCTACTTAAGGCCCTTGAATTCTAGTATCGCTTTATTCTCCCTCTACCTTTTATGGTTATGCTTATATGAATATCGGCATTTTTTATGTTATCTAGCGACACCTAGTGGTAATGAAATAGTGTTCCCATTGAACTGACTTCTCGTGCCCATACACACGCAAGAGCTCATACAGTTATACCATATTGTCCAATAAATCGCAACGTCTGAAATGGATTATTGTGATAGTGAGTATGTTTGTTGTGAGTAGCAAGCAGTGTATTGTCTCGTTATAGAAGGTCTGTACAGGCCTGTGACGTGGCAACGAGCTATCGGTCTAAACTGCCCACAGGTTGTGATGTTGTAGGTCAGCGTTCAGGCCTTTTATAACGACTGGTCTCGGTGTAAATATGTAAAGACAAACTAGTTGACCACTTTATTGTTTGTATTTGGTTGAGTCCAGGTCGAGTGAACAGCTAATAAAATATGTAAATTGTATAGAAGGGGGACGCGGTGGCTGAGTGGTTAAGCGCTTGGCTTCCGAACCTTGGGTCCTGGGTTCAAATCTCGTTGAAGACTGGGATTTTGAACTTTTTGGGCGCCCCTGACACATGTCACTTTGCTCATTAACCGCTGACCACAGAAACAGATGACATTAACATCATCTGCCCTATAGATCGCAATGTCTGAAAGGGAAACTTTTTTTTTTTTAATCTACGGGTCAGTAACAGCAGAGTTCTGAAGAAGACAGTGTGTACCAAATGAAATGAAATGCCAAGATAATAAAGTTAATAGTTGATAGTTATTAAGTCTTTCCTTAGTGTGTACATGTAATCCGCATGCCAGACAATCGCCTTCCTAAGCGACTTCTGTACGGGGAGTTGTGTCCAAGGAGGCCAATACAAGCGCTACAAAGACACTCTCAAGAGCTCCTTCAAGGAACGCGATATCGACATTCACGGCTGGGAAGCACTAGCTCTCGATCGCTCCTCATGGCGTTTAGCTGTGAGTCTCGGAGTCTCAAGATTTGAAGCAAGAAGAGTGGCCAGAGCAAAAGAGCGCCGAACCAACATAAAGCTGAGAGAAGAAGCAGGCCCATCTGAAACTGACATAACCCACCCATGCCACACATGCGACCGGCTTTTTAAAGCGAGGATTGGACTTTACAGTCATCTTCGAGTTCATAGGAAATGAAAAATGTCCTCAGCCACGAAGGAGGAGCTATATATATATATATAGTGTGTACAAGATATCTAACACAGCTACTTTTGTTAACCCTTATTAAGGACTAAACATCCTTTGAAAAGCGTTCAAAGAAAAGAAGCAGATTACATACACGATTTCTCCAGTCACGTCTGCAGCTCTCTGCAAGAAATGGAAGAGCTCTCGCTGAGGCTGTCTAGGCACAGTGATTGTCTTGTCAAAAAAGGGGGGCTTCAGAGAGTTCCTGAACCTCAACGTTACGGAAATAGTCGGCCCACAGATTCCACATGGTGTTGGGGTGTACAAGCAGCTCCTGACTCCTCCTTGCTTGACACTGCTGTAAATAAAATGCGCATCAAAAAACGCGGAAGTAAATAAATACTCATGGGCTGGGGTTGATGCTTACTCTCTAAGTCAATGTTCATAATGAACGAAAAAGTTCATTTTTCGAAGCGCAGTAATAGATTATCATCTATGGCCACCTTCACCTTTCTCTAGCCTTTAGTTTGTTGGGCTGTTGGGGGGATTAGCTATTATGAGGCGCGGTTGCTGAGCGGTAAAGCGCTTAGCTTCCAAACCATGGTTCGAATCCTGGTGAAGACTTGTACTTTAAAATTTCGGTCTCTTTGGGCGACTCTGAGTCCACACAGCTCTAATGGGTACCCTGAATTAGTTGGGGAAAAGTAAATGCGGCTGGTCGTTGTGCTGACCACATGACACCCTTGTTAATCTTTTCAGCATCTGCCCTATAGACCACAAGGTCTGAATTAGGAACTTTACTTTTTTACTTTCTAAAAATTAGCTATTTATATATATTTATAGTTATCGCTATAAATGGTCTTATTACAAGATCTCCGGGCTCGCAAATACCTTCCTTCAAGGAAAAGTATCAGGACAAAAAAAAGAGGGAGACGCAGGAAGCGATGGGAAGACATAAAAGAATGGACGGGCCTGCAATTGAAAGAGGCTCTAAGGCAAAAGACAGAGGAATGGATAAAGACGATCAACAAATCTTGCGTGGTGCCCCAATGGTCCAACAGACTAAGGGAAATGTGAATGTGAATTTGAACGAATACATAAAAAAAGTGGGGTAACCATCTTTAAACAGACCCACACAAAGTTAAAACTTCAAAAACAAAACATATATTTTTTCTTTTCAATACTTACTCATCAAACTCAACCACGCCTAAAGCAAATGTCACCAATGTGACACTGATTAAAACACACACGTAAGAATGGAGAGCCATTTTCATTTATGCCAACGTTTGATTAAATACAATAGTTTATTTTGGTCTGGGATATCTGGAATTAAAGATGAAAAAATTATACAAGTTGTATACAGTTATAAGGTACAATCTATGCTCTATTTTTTGCCTTCTTGAGTCGCGAAGTGACTATGGATCATAGACAGGGGCGGACTGGCTATATGGGCAGTCGGGCAAATGCCCGGTGGGCCGGTACCTTAATGGGCTGGTAGGGCCACGAAAGGGCCGTATGAATGCCACCATGGCACGCATCAAATTGTTAAAGGTTTTATAAAACCTCATAAAAGGGCCCTCTGAAAATTAAAATTGTGTTTAAAAAATAATATTTCACAGACTCCACAATGTAATACTATTTTAATCTAAAACATTTTCCGAAATATTGTAATAGCCTTTTTTCCGTTGATAGTGGTAGGCCTACTGGTAGGCTTCATCCTTTTAGGGCATATACATACTCAGCGATTAAAAAGCAACATAAGGCCTATGTTTCTATAAAGATTTAGAGTTCATTATATGCAACCATACCGATACATTGTCAAACTTGACATAATGACTTTGAGGACAGGTAGGTCTAGAATTGGGTGCCCATCATATGCTATACAAGAGATGGGCCGGATTGTATAGAAACGCCCGGGCCGATTTCGACACCCAGTTCGCCTCTGATCATAGAAATTACATTAGAGCCGGGACATTAGCTATAATCGAGACGATGTATCCCACGTAGCAGTTCCACCTCTCCACGCAGCTGATGTGTTTGAGGAAATGGCTAGTACTGATGTAGTTTGGGATCAGCGGCGTGGCTTGCTCTGCCCTGGTAGAGTGTTGTGTTCTGGAAGCTGCCTAAGGGTCACTGGTTCCTGATTTTTCCGCAGGGTTGACTCCTGAAAAGTTTCGAATGTTTGGATATAGCTGCAAGGCAACGGAAGAGTGTTCCTTTTTTATAACTAAGCGTGGCAAGCGTGGTCGAGAGGCAAAGTACGCTTTAACTTCGCTACCTATGAAGGGGGCTCGAGGTTCGACACCCGACTCCAGCAGACTTGTGTTTACTGAGCGTCTACAGGCTGCCTCCCACTGGTCCACAAATGAAATTGGACCATAGCACTCTGAGCATGCTATAAGCATGAAAGTAGCACTATATAAAAGCTATAATTATTATTATAACTAAGCATAGAGGCGCGGTAAAGCGCTTGGCTTCTGAACCGTTGGTCCCGGATTTGAATCCTGGTGAAGACTGGGATTTTCCGTTTCGGGATTTTTTGGCGCCTTTGAGTGTAATGGGTACCTGGCATTAGTTGGGGAAAAGTAAAAGCGGTTGGTCGTTGTTCTGGCCACATGACACCCTCGTTAACCGTAGGCCACAGAAACAGACGGCCTTTACATCATCTGCCCAGACCAGTGACCACAAGGTCTGAAATGGGAATGGATGGATGGAAGGACAGATGGATGGACGGATGGATGGATGGATGGATGGATAAGCATAATAAAGTTCGAACAGTCAATAAGAAAATAAACGAAATGAAATTAACAGATATTGAAGTATAGAAACAAATGTATAGCTTGCTGTTCGAACTCTAATGATTGTTTTAGCTTATTACAATACCTCTATTCAGCTTATATATTCGTGGAACCGGAGTAAAACCTAAACAGAGATTTCGAAAACGGCTCTTATGATCTTACAAATTTGATAATCGATGTATATCGTTGGAAAAAGAATTATTAGCTCGTTGGCCACGCTAAGAAAACTCTGGTTTGACCAAACTTTTCAAAGTATAAAAAGAAATAAATGTCTATTTGGATAGAACTAGAATGGTCCGCATCGCCTTCTAAATCTTAAGGCCTATCATTAGAGTATTACAATGCCTAGTATATTTATAGGCCTACATTCGGTCAGCCAGGATTTTTTCTCGGGAAGGATTGGGCGGGATAAAGAAATTTTCCAAATTTTAAAATCTATCATTCATTAGATATTAAGAGAAAAATAATCGCTTCATAAGTTGTAAAAAGAATGTTTTTTTTTGTGTAGCCTAGTATTTTAAATGTTTTTCTTGTTTTATTAATCACAATAACTTCAAGTAGGCTATTCAACTTAAATAGAGTTAAAATCTAATTTTATAAAAAGCTCTTATTCAGGGACAGCTCATGCTTAGATCTATGTTATTGATTACAGTTTTTGTACAAATACTCCTTCTTCCCTAGTGCTATTAGAGCATGGAATGGGTTGTCTGAGCTAGCCAGGAAAACCAGTGACTTAGCAAAATTTAAGTAGGCTAATTGGTTAATATGCATGACTGAATGCGTGACGCGTAAGACGTAATCATCTTCTTTTTTGAAGTAAGGTCTGTAGGCCTATTATATAAGATAAGTTTCGTTAATCGAAGCCTTGCAGCTTGATATCTACAAAAAAAAAAGGATCTTTCAGACCAAGCGATCTATAGGGCAAATAGATGTTAAAGTTCATATTTATATGGACCACGGTTAACGAGGGTGTCATGTGGCCGGCACAACAATCAACAGCCTTTACTTTTCCCCAACTATTGTTAGGTACCCAATGGAGATTCGTGCGCACCCTAAGGATTCAGAGATTATTAGTCCCAATCTTCACCAAGATTCGAACCCGAAACCCTCGGCTCGGTAGCCAAGCGCTTTACCATTCAGCCACTGCGCCTCATTGGCAAGTCCTTGCCACCGTGCCTTCTTATATCTACCAAACATAAGTACATATCTTTCGCATACATATCACTACAAAACCTTTACCTTATCGTCAGTGGAAACAGTTTAGTGTAAGTAAGTGGACAATGGACCCGTTGTTGTTGACAGAAGACTGCTCTCTTTCACAATGCGAGCTAACGTCTTAAAATAACACGACCACTGTTAGAATAGGCCTATATTTAAAGAACGGTTTTTTTTTTGTTTTTTTTTTCCATTTGACACTTCTTTTGAGAGGTTCTCGCAAGCGATTGTCAGCTTGCTCTAAGCTATATTATAGATTCACATACTAAAATCAATGATAATATAGTGCATTAGTGATGCCAAGCCGCATAATTGTAGGGGGAAAGGGGGAGAAAGAGATGGTGATTACATCCGACATGCACGGTTTGGCTCAAATGTGTAATTAAAGAAGTGTAGGCCTAAACTAAATTTGTGAAAATTTTTTTAGATAAATCCTAGAAAGATAAACTTAATGAATTATGAGGTGTGAGTGAGCTCGATGCCCGTAATGTAGTGTTTGACAAACTTTTTTTTGTTGTTGTTGTTTAACGGAACACTTCGAAAATTCTGAGTATTTAGCGGAACGCTTTGCTTATTATTTTTTTTTGGAGTGGTTAATTGACGAGGTGGCCTACTAGTTAATTATACCAGTAGTTCTTGGAACACCTACTCAGGACTCGAGGGAACACAAAGGTTCCGTAAAACACAGTTTAAGAAACACTGCCATAAAGGCAACCGAAAAATATGTAGTTCTTGTATATTTAAATAATATTTTAACATTTTATAGCATTGGTCAAAAGACAATGTATTTTGGAAGCTAATAGACATCATAGAAAACCAGTGACTTGGCAGAATTTAAGTCATTGGTTAATATGCATGACTAAATGCATGACGCGTAGGACGTAATCATCTTCTTTTTTTGAAGTTATGTCTGTATAAGATAAGATAAGATAAGGTAAGATAAGATAAGATAGATTGTCTCTTTTCCTTAAACCAATCGGAGAAACTGGGAGATCACCCGTAGCGAAAACACGCTAGAGTTACCTCCTACTTTTTATCGGGCATCGGGGCAACGATGACAATCATGCCAGCAAGCCCAACGGTATGTTCAGTTGGTAACATCTACTATCTTTAATGTCCACTATACAGCTTTAGCCCTTGTTTGTATTTTTATTAAGAATATTATTATAATAAGGCTTGTCTTCGAGTCCGAATATTTATGATGAATGCGGTATTTCCCTTGCCTACGCAGACTCAGCTGTGACCTACATATCTTGCCACATCCAGTGCAAGCATAACCATTGTCCATCATCATAATCAAATGAGTATAGGGCTGATAAAAACCGAACGTAGGATCATTCCCTTTGAGAACATAACTAAATTTTTAAGTTCATAAGTCCAATAAGTTCGCTTTAAAAAAAAAAAACAGGTCCAGTAATTCTTGGATGATAAAGCCAATAAGCCTACTTGTCTATGTCAATGCTAAGTACGAAAGAAGAACCTTAGAACTGAAAGGTGTCATATAAATATATTTTTTTTGAATGTCTACTGTTAATCTGTATGAAAAGAGGATGGGATAATGTGGTCAACTAAAAAGAGATTAGTTTGTTTGCGATGACATTTAGTCAAAGCTAACGCATCGACTGGAGATGAGGTGGCGAATAAGAAGTGCGGGATTAACTCTCAACTCATCCTCCCCCGTCCGTTACTGCTAAGAAATTACAACTGCTTTTTATCGTCTTCATAATTTCATTTCACCATTGACTTGAGGGTGCTTTGATTAAGAGCGCAACAAAAGTTTTCCACTCCTCTTGGCCAGAAGCCATCCACACTTTTTTTTTTTAAACCCTCACGGTGTGTAACATTCAACGTTTTCTCAGGCTACCTTGTCTGCGTCTACCTTGACTGAGCCTACCTCGTCAGCACCTTCCATGTCTGCGTTTACCATTACTGAGCCTATCTTGTCAGCACCTTCCATGTCTGCGTCTACCTTGACTGAGCCTACTTTATTAGCACCTTCCATGTCTGCGTCAACCATGACTGAGCCTACCTCATCAGCACCTTCCATGTCTGTGTCTACCTTGACTGAGCCTACCTCGTCAGCACCTTCGATGTCTGCGTCTACCATGACTGAGCCTACCTCGTCAGCACCTTCCATGTCTGCGTTTACCATTACTGAGCCTATCTTGTCAGCACCTTCCATGTCTGCGTCTACCTTGACTGAGCCTACTTTATTAGCACCTTCCATGTCTGCGTCAACCATGACTGAGCCTACCTCATCAGCACCTTCCATGTCTGTGTCTACCTTGACTGAGCCTACCTTGTTAGCACCTTCCATGTCTGCGTCTACCATGACTGAGCCTACCTCGTCAGCACCTTCCATGTCTGCATCTACCTTGACTGAGCCTACCTTGTTAGCACCTTCCATGTCTGCGTCTACCTTGACTGAGCCTACCTCGTCAGCACCTTCCATGTCTGCGTCTACCTTGACTGAGCCTACCTCGTCAGCACCTTCCATGTCTGCGTCTACCTTGACTGAGCCTACCTCGTCAGCACCTTCCATGTCTGCGTCTACCTTGACTGAGCCTACCTTGTTAGCACCTTCCATGTCTGCGTCTACCTTGACTGAGCCTACCTTGTTAGCACCTTCCATGTCTGCGTCTACCTTGACTGAGCCTACCTCGTCAGCACCTTCCATGTCTGCGTCTACCTTGACTGAGCCTACCTCGTTAGCACCTTCCATGTCTGCGTCTACCTTGACTGAGCCTACCTCGTCAGCACCTTCCATGTCTGCGTCTACCTTGACTGAGCCTATCTTGTTAGCACCTTCCATGTCTGCATCTACCATGACTGAGCCTACCTCGTCAGCACCTTCCATGTCTGCGTCTACCATGACTGAGCCTACCTCGTCAGCACCTTCCATGTCTGCGTCTACCTTGACTGAGCCTACCTTGTTAGCACCTTCCATGTCTGCGTCTACCATGACTGAGCCTACCTTATCAGCACCTTTCATGTCTGCGTCTACCATGACTGAGCCTACCTTGTTAGCACCTTTCATGTCTGCGTCTACCATGACTGAGCCTACCTTATCAGCACCTTCCATGTCTGCGCCTACCTTGTCTACTTTGTGCATACCGGTACCTTAAATATATTGTCTTGGCCTACCTTGTCTGCGTACCTCCTCCAAAGTTCCCAATGAGCCCTGTCCAAACAATCCCAGTTTTTATTCCTGACTATCGTGACCCATCTGTTTACCGAACAGTGAAAGAGCAACAATATAAATTTCGTTTGTTTTCTCCTGGAATCTTAATCAACAATTTTCTATACCATTTAATTTGAACCTCAGCATTTAGCTGTATACACAATAGTTATATTCAGTTATATACACAATAGTTATATTCAGTTATCAGTTATATACAACTTGTAGGATACAAAACACAATACTTTACTATGAAGCTTATGTAGATTTCCATTTCTCTTGATATTATAACCTTAACTACTTTTTAATACTGACACTGTTAGAAAGCTCTCTATATAAAATTTACTATTAGAAATTAAGCTCATTATCATCTAGCTAGTCCGTTATTTGTGCACGGCTTTTCTGATATATTTATATTTGTTGTATAAGCATCTAAAAGAACAAGGTTACAAAAACAGTTTGTGTGGAAACACAAACTGAAAATCGGTCAGGCAGCTAAAAAGGCAGGTTTCAATATTATCAGAATGAAATTCTATCAAAGACAGAAAATAATGGAGAAAAAAAGGTTAACAGATCTTGTGTGGTGCCCCAGCAGACCAAAGGATAGGTGAAAGTGAATGTGAAGTTAGATGTGAACCTGGCCTAACTGATGTCTTATAATGAATATCTAATTGATCTAATTGTTTTGTTAAGGGCCAATCTCTTATTCAATTTTTTTTCTTTCGTTAGTTCTTCTACAGAATAGTAATACTACAGTTCACACAAGAATATGAAATACTACCTATTAATTGTTGTTTTAAATTATGTCTGACTTATATGCATATTAAAGAGATTTTTTCTCTTTCCAAAATAGTAAAAAAATTTAGTGTGTAAATATAGTAATTGGTATAACAGAACTTACATAACTTAACAATAAACATTTTTTTTTTTTTATTTTTTGACTAAAAATCTACAACCGTTTGCATAAATATGTTACAAATATGTTATATAAGCGACTGCACTAATAAAGACCCTCAAGTGTTTGTTACTATTAATAGTGAATAGTTGTAACTTGGTGTATTTGTTATGAAAAAACTGCTTGCATAAGTGATTTAAAAAATTAGATTTTTCGCTTTCAGAAAAGAAAAAAGTAGCCGTTGCATCAGAACTCTGAATGGTTTAAAATATTGTGATGTCGGATTTTCCCTATCTTTTCTAGTTAACGAGATTTAAACAGGACGGACGGACAGACAGGCCACACAAAACTAATAGCGTCTTTTCCCCTTTTGGGGGCCACTAAAAATTAAACAAGGAGTTAATCAACAATTGGTAATTTATTACGTTGTTTGGTATCTCGATTGAAGTTGTAGAAGTCATTTTTTAAAGGTCGCCGCTTTAAAAATCAATTTGAAACAAACAATATATAACTATACAATCTTCCATTTCCATAAGCACTTCACTAGCACAGTGGATGCTGGGTTCGAGTTAAGGCGTGTGAGCTTTCTATTTTATTTTAAAGTATTTTTATTTTTAAAATACCTCTATTAGTCAGAACTCATTGAACCTTCAGTGACCCGGATGCGTACCTCAGATCTCAAAAATGGTTCTAACAATTTTCCTACAATTTAACAGCTGGTGAATATCGCTGAGAAAAGAATTACTAGCTCGTTTGTCACATGGCGAAAACTATAGTTTGACTGTTATAATTTTTCAACACCTTTAGAAAGATTTTATTTTTAAGTTTTCATTTTCAAAATTTGCAATTTATAGAGCATTTGATGAAGAGTTCATCTGTTTCTATGGCAGACAGTTAACAATGATGTCATCAGGCCAGCACAATGACCCACCGCTTTACTTCCCTGACTAAGGTTGTGGACTCAGGGGCATGAAAAAAAAATCCTGAAATTTAAAATCCAAGTCTTTACTGAGATTCAAACCCGGAACCCTCCAGTTTTAAGGCCAAGTGCTTTACCATTCAGACAGACAAGTTAGCAGAATACGTTGGGCAGGCCATCTTAATAGAATGTCATAAACAGAGGAGTAAAAATCGTATACCAGCAAAAACTAAAGGCAGGTGACCCAAAAGGCAGAGTACAAATATGATGGATCAAGAATGTGGAGGCAGAGCTACAACAGCTTAGGGAGTTTGAATTTTGAGTTTAGGCACATTGGCACAATTTAGGCCATGTCGTGCCCGTAATCCTTTAAGGATCACTCTTCCTTTACATAACAAGGGCTAAATTCTATACAGTTAAATCATTAAAAACAAGGTCTAATAACAGTTAAAATAGTAAAGGTAGTAAAAATTTAATCATTTGGTAAAAATCTTATGTAAATATTATACGTTCACAATTCAAAAATCAGATCTTTGTAGACAACCCCACCTCCCGGACAAAGCACAGTCAACAGCTTAGGGTTCGGGTGTGGAGATGAAAATGAAAGGCTCAGGACTGAATGGATGGATGTGACTAGGCAGGCCAGACCCCATGGAGGGCTATGGCGCCACTGGGATGGATGGATTGATAAACATGAGACAGCAAACATTTATTTCGTCTTAATTATAAATCATGACATAACTGCATCCCACTCACACACTCAGAATAATTTCAACACATAGATGATTACAATCTAAGCTTTATTCTCCTAATGACTAGAAATCCTTATTCTGAAAGCTTGCGTAGAAAGTCTCGATAAATCTTGATAAACTCTTTGAAGTCATCTATGTCATTGTACACTTGTACTGAGAATCGCAAGTAGATGTCTGTCTTCACTAGCACCAATACACCAAATACATTTGTACCTCCGAAAATGGCCTTCTGAAGGGCAACAGAACCTTCCTGTTCAGACAAAAAGAAATTTATTATAGTCCTCAAATTTCAAACCTTATAGATATTAAAACTTGAATATCCTTCAGAAATAAACAGTAAAAGAAAGGATAAAAAACACAAAGACCCAGACAAATAAATGTTGTTGTTTTTTTTTCATTTAAATTATATAGCTCGAGGCTGATTTTATAGGAAAGAGGCAAGTCTTCCTAAGGACAAAATGTCACCCAAATGGAAAGACACCCCACCTTGCAATGCTGGCAAAGCAAAAATCTCATCTGATTAAAAAAAAATAGTGGTTCTAAAGGCCTACAAACATATACACAATTATTTCAATTAAGCCTAAGTTTACAAGTATTTTATTTAACAAATTATATAGGTCTTTAAAAACTTTTTTTATATAGCTGGAAAATCTATGGACAAAAAAAAATATTGTATTTTATTACTTAAAAAAAACAATTAATATCGGTACTGTTTTCAAAGATCAATAGAAACTGCCCCCTAAAGCACAATACATGCTATGATGCAATCAGATTCTCAGTAGTAGTTTTAGTTTTTTATAGCACACTATGAACATAAAGCATAAAACTGATGCATCATGGTTAATAGTATATCATTTAAAAGAGGTGACCCCTGTGACCTGAAAAAATAGCGGGAAATTTCCTGACAAAATAGCGAGGAATTATAAATGATGAATATAAAAGTACCGGATTTTAGTAAGGGAGGGTTCTGGGCAGAATTTTCCGTTGAGGCCTCTATGTCTTCTTCAATATTAAGAGATCTAAAAGTATGCCATATTTGGAGAAAAAGAGATTACTTTAAAATAGTATCTCATTTTCCTTTTTCACCAATGTTTTACAATGCATAACTTGCTATAAATATATTTTTGAAATGTGGTGACCCCCTTTCAAGGGTAAGGTATGTGATAATTATGTGTTACACATGCGTTTTATAGTATAATCAGAAATATTGATTATCTGCAGCATCTCTTTGATAAAACCAGGGCATCTCAGCATTGGCAAACTTTTAGATGTGTCAGGATTAGTTAAGTTGGCGATCACATTTTTTATCTGTAAATAGTGCCTTCGAAGAACTAAATGATGTAGACCATGTGTTATAGGGAATTTTGTATGACCATTGGGAGGAAAACTATATTGGTCACCAGAGACAAAACCGCAGAGTGACTCCTAAATTTCCGATAACATTTTGGAATGTTAATTAAGAGATCGGGCACAGGACAATCTGCACGAACAAACAATTCAGTGCAGGGATGGCACCATGCATTTCTGCTGTCTATTGATGGTCATCACGCAATGTCTACAAGTTAATCTCGCACTTCCTCAGAGAACAGGAGAACACTGAGAACAAGATTCTGAGGTACAATGCTGGAGAATGAAGTAAACCTCCAACTTAACTGATGTTTTGCAGCTATACTGTCAATATACAGAAACAAGTTCTGTTACTTACTTAACTTTATTGCATGCAATTTAACTTTGTGAAAGTTTGTGTGTGTGTGTGTAATTTCTGACAAGTACTGAAGTATCTTTGCATGTTTTTGAAGTGCACTATTGGAATGTGTATAAATGATGTATTTTGAAATTAGTTGTGTTAGCCATATTATAATTCTTGCATAAAGTTTGCATATTTATATTTTAGGATATCTAAAGTGTTTCCTACAACATGACTGAAAAATAATGATAAAATTAATATAAAAAAAAAATTGACTTTATTAATATTTTACGACATCTAAAGTATTTTTTGCTATTTTATCAGCGCTATTTTCTTTAGTTTTTTTGTCAGGGAACCTTTAAAGGAAGGTGATACTAAATACACATGACATGGGGAAAAAAAGATTTGCTTTAATCTTGATAAAGATATAAACTTACAATTTAAAAAATTTTATGAATTAAAAAAAAACAGGCACAATAACAGGAATAAGCAAAGAGGATAATAATAGGAAGAAGATAGGAAGGAAAGGAACACTTGATAAATTTCTGGCCAGACAAAAGGAAACAAGGTAATGAAAGAGTAAACAATGGCATCAGCAATCCCAGCACATAGTTAAGGGCTAGGTTATAAGAAAAAAACACTTTAATAAATATGATAATAGATTTAAATTCCAGTATCTATGATAAGAGTGAAAGTTTGTTACCTCTGTGCAAGGAAATTTTGAAAATGGAGGCAGCTTAACTAGTCTCATATTCGGGGCTTCCAGGGCTTGTGGTATAGATAGTGGTTCAAATCCCAGCTCCTTTATAAACAAATCTTTAACCTGGTCTGCTAAAGATGAAGTATACTGTATGATCTTAGTCTGGTGAATGAAGACCAAAATGTACTTGCTAGAGAAACAGTTACTTTAAATACTGAAGATATTGAGTGTGATAAGTAAATATACATCTTTTATAAGAGCAGAAATTATGCTAATATGTCTATATTGCGTCATTGTTAATTGTGAATGTTTTGTGAGAAAGTAGGATGTGACGTAATAAAAGAGGATAGTCTTCTATGTCTACTTGTATAAACACAAAGTCTCTGTTATTATTATTAGTAATTAATGTCTACTGTATTTTATTTTTTTATCTGTAACAACAGAACAGAAATTTAAGAGCTGATGTTGTGGGACTTAATGTAGCCCAAATTATCTCCCTGCAATTTATATTTATTATTATGGCTGACTTGTATAATGTGTATACTGAATCAAAGTTATATATTGAAATACACCAATCAATAAAAATTGATATTTGCTGCAATACAACTTTGAGTTCTATAATGCATGACCAGTAAATCACAAGCTCACTTAGGCCTACATAGTTTATATAATAAATAATGGCAATGTCTTCAATTCCAAAGATTAAGAATATGTCCAGTGGTTCACATGGCGTAAAAACCAGTTGCGACCAGCATATTTTTGTCTCATCTGATGCAAACAAAGCCATTGTCTGCTGGGGGATATTTAAGGGAAGTAAGTAGCAACATTTTTTACAACTAAATTGAATGTATTGAATGTGTTTATTCTCATGAGGAGCCTATCTAAATGAATGGACATTAAGGTTGATCACATGCTAAAGGCAATCTTTTATAAAAAGCTCAAAGGATGATGGCATTGTAGAGGTGACCCCCAAATGCACTATGAAGATCAAATCAGGCACCATTCTGACCTCAATGGCATAGAAGAAAGTGGATGGCAGGCGATGGTCTTGAAAGATCAAAAACTCTCATGAAGGCCACTGGACACACATCTGAGGCCCAAATAGAAGCACATCCTGAAGACTGGTAAAGTCCAGGAAAAAATAACAACACTTAGTGATAGTGTGCTAATAGAGAATCAACACGCAAATTGAGAAAAAGAGTTTGACTTAAGTTCTAGCAAAGAAAAATGTTAATGAAACTAATGAAAGTGCAATTATTAATTTAAAAGAAAACGTTTCTCACCATTCCTCCAATAGCTTCGTAAAACTCCAAACCATGTCTAGCACAAATAGTAGGGACATGGTCTCTGGTACCTTGATCAAAGAACTGGCAATCCAAAGTTTCTCCGATCCTCCAGGAAGTGTTTGGAGGATTAATCCAACCAGCATGCTTACTGTCAAACCACAGAACAGCTGCCCCTCTGGGGGCATAAGTCCACTTGTGCAGATTGCCTGCAGATGATGAAAAACAAAACTAAAAACTGAATGTGTTGAAACAGTTTTCCTCCTTGATTATGTAAATCATGTAGACAGTTATGTAAGAGGTCTGGTATGATAACCATTTGATAAACTTCAATTTCCTTTCATTTAGCTCTGCTCAGTGTCTGTCTTGCCTTTAACAGAATCAAAGT